>NC_090820.1:88904114-90131841 GCF_000390325.3 Nicotiana tomentosiformis
CCCCCAAACACAATTCCGGCTTAATCCTTTGGGCTCTTACTCAGACTTCAAAGCTCCAAATAGCTCGAATTAGTTTCATAACATCTACATAACTTGGAATCATTCCTACACAGCATAAAATACGCAATAAATGCAAAATACTACCAATTAAAGCTCAACACAAGTAAAGTGCAGTGAATTAGAGTGCAATAAGTGACTAAAATATGAGATTATAGCCTACCATCAATACCTCACACTTAAACCATTGCTTGTCCTCGAACAATCAAACTACACTTCAAATAAACAGGACATTTTTAAACAACTCTCATAACTCATCACACCAAGAATATTTAGAACAGACTAAGCACTCTAATGTAACATCCCTGCCTCAAGATTTGACTCAAAATCACCACGTTTTTTTCACAGCCCGCTCACTTACTCTAACATAGAGGTCAATGACATTATCTTTCCTTCGTAAATCAAGTGCCCTCACACAACAATAGAGAGTAGTTCAATATATAATGAAAATTAAGAACAATTAGGAACTCAATATAGAAAGAATTCACTCACTCTCAGAAATAACATTCATATGCCACAAGAGACGTACCATAGGCTTGCCCGTAGTATAATACTCTACTAATTGAGCTCATTCAATCAAGGATCAAGTAGGACTTTATTTGGTTGTAATGTAGGCTGCGGGATGGGCATGATACATTTAAATATAGTGACGATATCTCCCTAAGTACTTTAATACATATACATTAGCAATTAACACCCCACACTTATGTCAAACCAAAACTCCATCTTCACGTCAATATATGTGAACTCCCAACTTCTTTAAGTACAAATACATCAAGAGTTACCACTATCAAGGAATATTTTTCACAACAATACAAGTACTCTTTTTTCTTTTCTTATTTAATTTAAGCAGCTCTTACTTTTTCAAAACAATGCACCTTTCTCCTATTTCAATAGTTCCACTCAAAATCCAAACCAACATCCCACACTTCAACTTTTACAAAGTTCATAGCAAATTCAAGTGCTCACGAGAGGTATAAGGTTCAAATAAATTGTCAATTCAAACAATTGGGTAGGGCTTGTAATGTGGTTGCCAAAGAAACAAGATTACAAGCTCAATGGGGTTAATTAAAATACATAACAATTAGGTGGGTAAAAGCATATAACTAGCTCAACAAAGAAATGCCTCTATCACTTTCAAGACTGAAAACGACTACTATTTTGCTTTGCAAACACATGAGAAAAGTTCTAGACATCAAATTCAATGCACAGAATAACACAAGACCTCACTCACACATGGCACATAACTCACTCAGGATTGGATAATCAAGACACTCTAGTCAAAGCAGTTAAGCAAAGTTAAGACCATACACTTTAAAATACTTATACAAGAGGAAAAAACTGAGCCTAAGCGTCAGAACTAAAGCACTTACTATTCATAAGGTATAATAAAGTCAAGAGATATTGCTTTCAATTCAAATCATAACACAAGGTTTCCTACTACTAACACAAATAAAAACTAACTACACCCGGTTCAAACAAAACCCTTGAAAAAGAACCGCGGCACAAAGAAAAATCAAAGGGAAATTATTACACTACCTACAAAAGAAAATTTCTCTGTCTTTTTTCTTCGACTTAAATCCCCCAAGAAACCTATCGATGATATCCATCATCGGGAAAAATTGAAAATTTTAATTTTTTTTCTATCTCTACTACTACAACTAACAAAAAGAAACACATATACAAACACACATACAAATATCCCCCACCCTACACTTTAAGTTGTGGCATGTCCCCATGACACAATTAAAAAGCATAAGGTAAAGGAAACTTCCCTGAATATCTAGTCGGGGTCTGAGTCGAAGTCGGGTTCTATTCCTCGCGCCCGAACTAATGCACACATCCATGCAGACAACTTCTTCTCAGCCTTTTTGGGGTACACCCCACACTTATCTTTCTCACTCAGTGCAGCCTTCGCTTTTAATCCCTTCACTTTCCACTCAACACTCGCAGTTGTTTTTCCTTTTTGCACCCCCTTTTCTACATTCATATCAAAAGTCACCATCTCCTCACCCACTCTAAGCATGAGTTTCCTCTCGTGTATATCGAATATTGCTCTACCCGTTTCTTAGAATGGTCTTCCTAGGATGAGGGGGACCTCCTTTATCCTCCATATTCACCACTATAAAGTCTACAGGAAATACGAACTTATTCACCCGAACTAACACATCTTCCACTATCCCTTCGGGTATTAAAGTCGTTTGGTCTGCCAGCTGCAAAGATATTGGCACCGACCTTATCTCTCTAATCTCCTTCTCCAGTTTTCTGTAAATAGATAGAGGCATTATATTAATTGAGGCACCAGAATCACATAGAGTAAATCTCCCTGGATCTCCACGCTTTTGTAGGAGTTTGTTTTGCAATATCGCGCTGCAATGCTCTGTGAGCTTCACCACCGAGGTCTCCTCTATTTTCCTCTTTTTCATAAGAATCTTCTTCAAGAACATAACATAGGAATGCATTTGTGAGAGAACTTCTGTGAATGGCAAATTTACATGGAAAATTTTCAAGTATCACATCATTTTGGATCGGGGTGGGATCTTTCAACACTTGCCCACTTCTCAGAGTTACATCATTCACTGTTTCTTTGGGATTCTTTTCTGTGTCAGCGGGGTGAGTACCTGAAACCCTCTCAGATAATATTATTGTAATCTGTCCCACTTGTCTCTCCAGGTTTCGAAGACCAATGCCCAATTATTTGATAGCTGCTCCATGGGCGTCCAACCTGTCATCTGTCTTAATAATGAAAGCCTTCATTAGATCCTCTAGACCAGGCTGAACAGGATGTTGAGGCTGAAATTGCTGCCTCTGCTGATTTTGGTATGCTGGAGCTCCTTGTCCCTGCGGTCTAGAGTTATTTTATTGCCAAGCATTCGCGGTACCTCCAGGTGAACTTCATGAAAATCCGGGGTGCCTCTGACCCATTGCATTGAAATTGTAGTTTCCCACAACATTTACTTTCTCAGTTGACGCTTGAAACTCATGAGTAAGGTGTCCTCTTCCACATATATCAAAAGCTGCGTGAGGCTCACTTTGTATCGAGGCTAAGGTCAGCTGCCTTATCTCTTTGGCCATAGCATCAAGCTGTACCTGCACAGATGTGTTAGCATCAACCTAGTGAACACCAGTTGATCTTCTTCTTTCCGCACTCTCACAGGGCCATTGATTTGCAACTTCAGATAACTCATCAAGAATTGTAACTATCTCCTCTGGAGTCTTCTTCATCAACGGGCCTCCAACTGCATTGCTCAATATTCTACGTGAGGCCGGTGTCAATCCATCTCAAAAGTCCTAGAGTTGCATCCAGAGTTTAATTCCACTATGTTGACACTTTCTAACAATCTCCTTAAACCTCTCCCATGCTTCAAAAATAGTTTCCGTATCTTTCTGGCAGAAGTTATGGATTTTCCTTCTAAACTTGCCTGTTTTAGCTGAGCAAAAATATTTATCAAGGAATTTTCTGGTCATCTCCTCTCAAGTTCTAATTGATCTCGTGGGCAAACTTCGAAGCCACTATTTTGTATCGTCTTTAAGAGAAAACGGAAATGCCCTTAAATACATTGCATCTTGTGACACACCATTGTATTGGAAGGTGTTCATAATCTCCTTGAAGTCCATTAGATGTGTATTTGGATCTTTGTTTGGCTTCCCTCTAAAGACACAATAATTCTGAAGGGTTTGAAGCAACCCTTGCTTTAATTCAAAGTTGTTTGCTGCAATTGGGGGTGGCCTAACACTTGATAAACCTTGATTGTAAGCCAGCATAGCATAATCGTCAAGTTGTCTCCCAGGCATAGGAGCTATATTTTTGAACTGGTCTACAGCCAAGGGTTGATTCTGAACAATTCTCTGACCCCTCTCTTCTTCATAGATAATCTGAGCATCTCTAATAGCTGTTTCTTCAGCATCCCGTGTAGCTTGTTCTCTTCGATGGGTTGCTTCTCTCGCAGCCAAATCTACATTATTATCACTGATTCCAGCCATATCTTTGGTTGAGGATTGCCCAAACTTTTTTGATGTTTCAGTGAGACTTACTTCCTTCCTCAGCTGTCGCAGTTGTTTTTCAATTTTTGGCTCGTAAGGTAGCTCTTTCTTCGGAGAAGTTTGAGTCATGCACCAATCTAACCTGTAACCTGCGCACAGTCAAAGAACACCAAACGTAAAGATAGAAAAATAAAATAAAAATAAAATAAAAATTCCTGAATTATCACTACAAACTATTTCAAACTCTATTGATTGCTAATCCCCGGCAACGACGCCAAGATTTGACAAGCGCTAAACACACACTTAAATTATGCTCGCTAATTAAATATAGTATAGTATACTATCATATCCTCAGGGATTGGATTTAGATAGCATTCTCGTAGTTTATAGATTGGATGCTATCCAGGAGAATCAACAATTGAGGTTTATATAATTTCTAACTAAAATTAACTAAGAATCTAAAGCTATTGACTAATGACAATCACAACAAAGATAAGCAAGGAAGTTATCGGTGGGAGGAAATATGAGTTGATAGGATAGGTGCAAGATAATTGTTGGGATCTAACTCTAGGTAATTCACTTCTAATATTTAAGTGAGTCTCTCGAATTCACTCAATTATTAGTTCAAACGTTCAGCAAAAACTCCTGTCTCGATTAAGTCTTAACCTCACAAGATGAACCAATTTAAGCACGTCAAGATATGCAAGAATGCGTGGTGGATTGGTCTTTAGGAGAACCTCTCTCGATTATCCTCCTAACGAGGTTTAAAAAGTGATTCAACTAGCCTCTTTCGATTACTAAGAAGAATTAAAGGACTCAACCAATAATATAATGTAAAAATATCACAAGTTATACCTCTCTCGATTACATGAACAAGTGAATATAGATGTAACAATTAAATCATCCAAAAATGCTTCAATACATAAAACTAGAGTTATAATCCACAAACAATCATCAATACACCAAATTCATCAAACTCTAAAGAGAACTACTCCATAGATATGGAGCAATTCATCACAAATATAATTAAAAGATAGGAAAACATAAATTAAATCCAAACTTGTGTCTTGAGTGAGGAAGGAATGATGAAATCCTTGTGCTTTTGCTCCTCCAATTCCTCCTTAGCTTCCTTATGTCTAAATTATGTCCAAATTCCAAAAAATAACGTTTTTCATGTATTTATACCAAGTAGGGTCGGGCCCAAATGAAATCACCCTTTCCTAGCCGAAATAGGAAAACTTGCAAACTTAATGTTTTTCATGCGTCGCACTATGCTACGCCAGTGCGTAGCATTAGTGCAATTTTCTCTGTCATAAACTCTCTGAACTTAGCTTGTCTGATAGAATTTTGTAATGATGCTACTCACTATCCCACACACTACGCCTAGCATTAGTGTATTTTTCTGTCAGATCTCAAAAACCCATCCTCTGAGCTTTGTCAATCTTCTGACATACATTTACCCTACTGTGTCGCACTATGCGTCGCCCAGTGTATTGCACTAGTGTATTTCTTCAGTTCATGCTTCTTCCTTGATTTTTGACGTCCAGAAGTGATCCTTGACCCCCAAACACGATCCCAGCTTAACCCTTTGGGCTCTTACCAGACTTCAAAGCTCCAAATAGCTCGAATTAGTTCCACAACATCGACATAACTCAAAATCATTCCTACACGGCATAAAATATGCAATAAATGTAAAATAATATAAATTAAAGCTCAATACAAGTAAAGTGCAGTGAATTAGAGTGCAATAAGCGACTAAAATACGAGATTATAGCCTACCATCAAATATGCCTAGGAAACAAAGCAACCCAAACACAAGTGATGTAATAAAAAAGTATCAACAAGAATCACTACCGAGGTACCGCCTCATAGTCTCATATCACAAAACAATTCACAATCTTTCCTTATATCATTGTGGGAGCCTTGCATTTAGTTTTGAAAATTATTTTTCCCGAAATAGCTTCCCGCGTTTTAGCCCACCTTATCACACCGCGTGGATTCAAGTAGCTCCCCTATTAACAACACACGTATCAAACCCATCTTATCTCACCTCATGCATTTCACCCCAATCCTTATACCATCGTATGCGTATCAATAGTACAACGTATCACAAATTGCACCTTAAGTGCCCAATATCACAACTTTCCAAAGAAGTCAACAATAATAGTGTTTCCACAATAAATAGCCCATGGATCAACCACAATATGCACAAGAGTCTCAACAATAGCAACCGAAAGTGAATAACTCAATAAGAATGGTATTTCAACAATTTAAAACTTTGCCTCAATGTGAATCACGACCTTTATAACTCAATACCGAATTCAACAACAAGATATTCCAAGAAATAACAGTTTTAAGTAAGGGACTCAACGGTTAAATAATGAACAAAGAATAAAGAGAACAATAACTTCAACTAAACATGTAAAGACAATTAGCAAGTAAGAGTTAAGACAAGTATTGATGATGACAAGTAAATCATGTGAAGATAGACTAATGATGATAAATATAACATATTATGGTAGCTCAACTAAAGGCATGAAAGGAATCTACATAGCTAAAATCGGTCAATTACCACATTTAGCCCATGTACGCACTCTTCACCTTGCCTACACGGCTTCCACATATCACAATTTACATAAAACAACACCAATCCTAAGGGAAAATCCCCTCCACAAGGTTAGGCAAGACACTTACCTCAAAACACACTAACTCAATCCACTAGTAAGCCTTTCCCGCGATTATCCAACTTCGAACTGCTCGAATCTAGCCAAAACAACTTCATACGATAAATATAAACTATAAGAAGCTACTCCAAACAATAAAGTTGCAATCTTTAAAGAGAAATAAAAAGTCAACTCAAAAGTCAACCCCAGGCCCGCGACACTTACCTCAAAACACGCTAACTCAATTCACTAGTAAGCCTTTCCCACGATTATCCAACTTTGAACTGCTCGAATCTAGCCAAAACAACTTCATACCATAAATATAAACTATAAGAAGCTACTCCAAACAATAAAATTGCAATCTTTAAAGAGAAACAAAAAGTCAACTCAAAAGTCAACCCTAGGCTCGCGTCTTGGAACACGACCAAAATTATAAAATCCGAACACTCATTCGATAACGAGTTCAACCATATAAGAATTATTCAAATCCGACTTCAAATTGCCTTTCAAATCCCCAAAGTTTAGTATAAGAAGTTTCAATGTTTTTCCCAAATTTTCCAACTCAAATTAATAATTAGATGACAAAAATAATGATGGATTCATGTAATATATCCCAATTCGAGTTAGAATCACTTAACTGATGATTTCCTTAAAAATTCCTCAAAATATCTCCACAAACCGAGCTCTCTAAGTCCAAAAGATGAAAATGAGATGACACCCTTGACCTGAGCATTTTCTGCCCTGCAATTTACGCTTTTGCGGGCTCACCGTCGCACCTGCGACGCTGCATCTTCAGAAAATCCATCGCAGGTGCTGTTCCAACTAATGACATGAAATTCCACTTCTACAGACCAATTGCTCCCACCTGCGAGCCCGCTTCTGCGGAGGATCCTTCGCACCCGTGGGTGCGCATCTGCGCCCAAGTGTCTGCACTTGCGAACCCCTACCTGGGCTGCCTCTTTCCGCTTCTGCTCTTCTTCACTCGCACCAGCGAGTCCACACTTACAGCCATTCCCACCACAGGTGGGATGGCACCAGAACAGCTGAAGCTTCTGCAACACTAAGTCCAAATATTATTCCGATTTCACTCTGAAACTCACCCGAAACCAAAACCAAAACCAACTACCCAACCTCAAATTTAGCACACTAGTCATAAATTACATGACGGACCTATTCCAAAATCTGAAATCGAAATCTGACCCTGATATCAATAAATTCAACTCCCGGTCAAACTTCTCAACCTTCCAAACCTTTAACTTCCTAACTTTCGCCAGTTTAAGCCGAAACAAACTACGAAAGTCCAAATCAATATCCGGACACACTCCTAAGTCCAAATTTACTATACGGAGCTATTGGAATAATCAAAACTCCATTTCAAAGTCGTGTACACAAAAGTCAAACTATGGTTAACTCCTTCAACTTAAACTTCCAACTTAGGGGACTATGTGTTCTATTTCACTCCGGAACTCACCCAAAACCAAAACAAAATCCCCTGACAAGTCACATAACCATAATAAAATATAGAGGAGGCAATGAATAGGGGATCGGGGCTAAAATACTCAAAATGACCGGCATGATCGTTATAATTTTATGTTTTATTTTATAAAATGCTGGACTAAGATAAGCTTAAATGGAGCAACATAGATACTGGGAATTCATATAGCGACATCAAATTGCTTGAGATTGAGGCACAATCGCTGTTGTTATTGGTCACTACGTTAGAAGGAACATGATACTCTAATGGATCAGCTCCAACTCCAAATACTATGTTGAGTTTGATTATAGTTGTAAACACTTGCATCAGTATCGTTACAGAGGTGAAGTTGGGAAAGAAAAATATATTCTGCATCCTTTTCCCCCATGTATCATTAGTTTTTCAACTTTCATTTTGATATCAAAAGCTTGTAATTTTCTGCTGTGATGAGTTCCCATAAATGTATTATTTAGAGACACAGAATGTGCAACTATTTAGTAGAAGCTCTCGAATCATTGTCAACAAACCAAGTCTGACTGTGGACTTAAAAGGGCATGGAAATACTACTCCACATACATCAGTTAGATATCAAATAAAATTTTAAAGAGCAGTGACAAATATATATCGTTGCCAGCCCTCAGAAGCCGAGCTATGAGTTCGGCAAGACCCAATAACTTTTAAGAAATTTATTAAGTATGTAGAAATATTAAATTTAGAATCGAGTCATTCGCTCTTAAAGTCGTTCGAATATCCAAAACTTATAAGGTTTAAATCTTGGCTCCGCCTTTACTTAGCAAGCTATTGAGAGTGTTTTTTTCACAATAAAAGTTTAATATATTTAATATGAAAAAAAGACTAGAAACTAATATTCTAAATAAACAATCTAATTGTAGTATACTCCCCAAGAAAAGTTATCCTTTAACATATAGTATATTATTAGTATAAGAAAATGATACAACTGGAAATTAATTGTGTTATCTGTCGTGTATTGAGATTTTAATAATTAACAAAGTTTGTGTAGATGCAATGTTCGAAGAACCAGGTTCTTAATGTAGCTGCTTAAATATTCTAAGGACCAGCTCCTCAGGGTAAAGGACCAGCTCCTCTGGTTGATGGCTGCATGTCTGTGCTAGACAATAACTTTATCTCAAAGTTACCCAGGTCTGAGTTTGGTGAAAGAAGGCTGCTACATGTGATAAGGGTTGTTGCTCAAGAATATACGAATATATCAGTAAGAGACAAGAGTCCCAAAACTTGTGGAGTCCTTGGAACAGTAGGAGTCCTATCAAACAAGAAGCCATCTATGCATAGGACTCCTAGAAGATCTTGATGTCCTGGTGTTTAACTACTATCTATTTTGGACTTTTATTTTTTTTATCCTTTTACATATCAACTGAAGAACCACATTTTATTTACTCTAGTCGAGTACCAGTGTTGTATTCTTCTTGAGTCAGTCTAGTGAATGTGTTTTAGAGAATTGAGTTGTAATCAAAGTGTCACAAACAATTAGTGAGTTGGAGTGAGTGTTTGCTTTTCAACTTAGAGTAATTTGTAAATCAAATAGCCGTAGTAGAAGTACTGGAAAGTATTAAATTACAGTCTTGTAATTGATATATTTTGGTTCATTATTTTTAGTGGAGTTGAAATTGAAAATCCTACGCAGTAGGTCATGATATTTGTACCTTTTGAGCCGGGTGATTTTCCACATAAAAAATTATTGTGTTTTATGTTACTGCTTATTTTACTTTATGTTTAAGGAATGCGGTAAAGAACCAAGTTCTTTAGTAATTCAACCGGGCACTCAAACTAAAAATTGGTATCAAATCGGGTTCTCTCACACACAAGGCTAACACCTAGAGATATCTTGGAAGCAAGATGAGTGCTCCACCTGGAATTAATGAAGGATAATCAACTACCATATCACCCCTGTTCAATGAAAAATACTATAGTTTGTGGAAACCAAGAATGGAAGACTTCCTGACAGTTAAAAATTATGAACTATGGACCATAGTGAACCGAGGTCCATTGACTCCTACTAAACAAAATGCACAAAATGTATCAGTTTCTAAAGACCCCTCTGAATTTGTGGCAGCAGATTTCAGAATGATGGAGAAGAATACAAAGGCTAAGAAAATTCTTATATGCAGACTTGGTCCTGATGAGTACAACATGAAGTTTTGCTTGCTCTAATGCAAAGGAAACATGTGATGCACTCCAAACTGCTCATGAATAAACAAACCAAGTGAAGAGATCGAGGATAGAACTGCTTATGAGAAACTCTGAGCTCTTCTCCATGAAGGAGTCTGAGCCCATCCAAGAGATGATGACCAAGTTTACCATAATAAACTAATGAACTGAAATAACTTGAAAAGGTGTTTACCTCAGAAGAATTGGTCAGAAAAGTTCTTAGGATCCTTCCAGCTTCATGGGAATCAAAAGTTAGTGATCTAGGAATCCAAGGAGCTGGAAATAAATCTCACTTGATGAGCTGGTTGGAAATTTAAAAACTCATGAAATGAGGAAGATAGAACTGCACAAGGAAGAACCAAAGAGGGATAATGCCTTGGTCCTTAAAGCTTTTAAGGAAGATGAATATGACAATGAAGAACCTGACCTAGCAATGTTTACCAAGTTCAAGAGGTTCATGAAGAACTCTAAAAGTGCATCTAAGAGAGAGACTAGCGGTAAGCCTAAGTAGATTGACAAAGCTAATTATGATGGGTGCTACAAGTGTAGTAAGCTAGATCATATGGTCAAGGACTACTCAATGTGGAAAATTGAGTAGAGGAAATAATGGGCTAAAAAAGAGAAACGGAGGAAGATGAGAGAAAAGGGTTCCAACAAAGGAAAAATCCTAGGTAAAGGATACAATGAAGCAAGCTTTCTTGGCAGTCTATGAAGACACTGGAAGTGATAAAGAGGAAGAAAATGAGGATGAAGCTATAAGTCTCTATGCTTTAATTGATGAACATTAGGCAGTGAAGACAGAGCCTCCAATACAGCTTGGAACGCACATTGGAAAACCACCTTTATTTGATGGACACCACTATGATGAATGAAAGCTACAAATGGAAATGTTCCTTCAGGCCACTGACTTTGACCTATGGGTAATTGTCACTCATTGACCAATTCTCCCGATAAAAATGGATGGTGAAGATATCAAGTGCAACAATAGAGAAGAGGAATACGATGATGAAGATCATCAGCTAGTCCAGAAAAATGCTAAAGCAAAGGACATGCTTTACAGAAGCTTGCCCAGAAATATTATCTACAAAGTGTCCTCTTGCATCTGTGCCCATGATATATGGAGGACCTTGGAAGCTGACTTTGGAGATGAAAACATTGAAGTGGCACTGATGGCGATTGAAGAAACCCAAACATAAGAAGAAGTGATCGGAATAATGGCCATGAGTGATTCAGAAACTGAAGATGAAGCAAACCAGGTAAGTATCTTTTACTTAAAAGAAAACATTCATGCTATATCAAGAAAACAACTAATGGCCATAATTGTGACCATGATGAGTGAAATCGATAAAATGAGTGCTGAAAATAATCAGTTAATAAGAAATATTTCATGTGTCAAACTTGATCTCAAAGAGCTAGAATCTGACAAAGCTAATCTAGGGGGACAAGTCAAAGACCTTAAGAACCAGTTCTTGAGCTCACTTCTAAGAATGATAAGTCTCCTGATATACATGGTAAGGGAAAAATAAGTGATCTACAGGATAAGCTTAAAAAAGAACTAAAAAGGACTAAAGATAATCTTTATGATGCTAAATGTAGGAATAAAGTCCTGCAAGAAAATCTAGAAAAAGCTATTTATGAACTATCTAGACTAAGCAAATGGCATAGGTCTTCAGATGATTTGAATTGGCTGAATGAAAACTGCAGCTCTAACAAATCAGAAATTGGATACAGAAAACCTGTTCCCAAGTTTGATCCAAAGTATGTAGAAATTTTTGATAATATAATATGCACTCATTGTGGAAAGGTATGGCATTTTAGAGATACTTGTCCTGCCTTAATTCATGCCCAGTTTAGAAAAACCTTTGGTATTGCAAAAAATGTGAAGAAGAAGGAGGAGCCAAAAGCCAAGCCTTTTGTCCACACTAAGTGGATCAAGGTTAATAAGAAAATAGCTTCTAATCCTCTTCCCTTTTGTGTAAGAAGAGATCTGATTAATCCTTTTCAAACAAAGAGGGACCCAAGCTTGTTTGGGTTCCCAAGACTAACTTGTGATTTCTAGTGCAGGATAAAGTGAGAAGGAACAATCAAGACTGGTATCTAGACAGTGGATGCTCAAGACATATGACTGGAGAAATGAAAAACTTCCTCTCACTGACAGTCTTCCAAGGAGGGAGTGTGTCATTTGGAAATGGGAAAAAGAGCCAGATAACAAGTATTAGCAAGGTTGGTAAGTCACTCTCTCATACTATAGACGATATTTATTATGTGGTAGGCTTTAAACATAATCTTCTAAGCATCTCTCAAATGTGTGACAAAGGAAATGAAGTAAAATTCAATTCCAAAATATGCACTGTCACTAAGCTTGACATTGATGAAGTTGTGTTAAAAGGTAAGAGACATAACAATGTTTACAAGATATCTATTATGTCTCTTCCCCAGAGTGAGCACACATACATAAGTGTAGTGGAAGATGACCCACTGCTATGGCATATAAGACTGGGTCATTCCAGTCTTTCTCAACTCAATAACTTGGCAGAAAATGAGTTGGTCCTTGGTATACCAAAAGTTGAGTTCTCCTCAGATAAGGTTTGTGATGCCTGTGTTAGAGGGAAACATGTAAGGTCACCTTTTAAATCTAAAAAGGATTGTCAGCACCTCCAAACCTCTGGAACTCCTTCACAAGGACCTATGTGGACCAATGAGAGTAAGAAACAGATGAGGTAAGAGGTATGTTTTTGTCATTGTAGATGAATTCTCTAGGAATATACGGACTCTATTTTTGGGATCTAAAGATGAAACCTTTGATGCTTTCTGTGTATTTGTCAGAATGATTCAACAAAAATTGGGTTGCAATGTATTAAGTATAAGAACAGATCATGGAACTCAGTTTGAAATTTCAAAATTCCTTGAGTTATGTAACTCACATGGTATTGATAATAATTACTCTGCACCTAGAACTCCATAACAAAATGGGGTTGTAGAAAGAAAGTATAGATCCTTATAGGACATAGGGAGGACCATGCTGATTGCTAGTGGACTACCTAAGAGTTTCTAGGCTGAGGCAGTAAATACTCCTGTTACTTGCTGAACAGATGCATGTTTAGACCTATTCTTGAGAAAAATCCCTATGAGTTACTTCGAGGGAGAAATCCCAACATCACTCACCTGAGAGCATTTGGGTGCAAATATTTTGTGCATAATAATGGCAAAGAAGCTCTAGGTAAGTTTGATGACAGAAGTGATGAGGGAATTTTCTTGGGTTACTCTCCACATAGTAAGGCCTATAATATTTTTAATAAAAGAACTATGTGTGTAGAAGAAAATGTTCATATTATTTTTGATGAATCTAATAATTTGGCTAAGAAAGGTCTGCAGGATGAAGACTATGACATAGGACTCACTGGTGATGGAGCTCCTAAGGAATCTGAACCTCAATCTGAAGATGGATCCAGAGCCCACAAAGAAATTGATAATGATCATGAGGAACAAGAAGAAGAGAGATCTACTCTGACTGCTAACCAGACTAATGAAGCAATACCTACTGAACCTGTTCCTTTGGGTCACTCCTTGGGTGAATCATCTCTGGGTATGTAGATCAGGCCATGGAAACATCAAACCTCACATCCTCTTGAGAATATCATCTCTGATCCAAATGCAGGGAGTGTAAAACAGGTCATCTCTAAGAAATCTATGTGCACTCACATTATTTCTCTCAGAGGTTGAACCTCAGACCATCAAGGAAGCTCTAAAGGATCCAGACTAGATTATAGCCATGCAAGAGGAACTAAATAATTTTGAAAGAAGCAAGGTCTGGCACTTGGTACAAAGACCCAAGATTAGAACTGTCATGGTACCAGATGGGTGTTAGAAACAAGCTGGATAAATAAGGAAATATCACAAGGAACAAGGCCAGACTGGTGGTTCAGGGATACAATCAAGAGGTGGGCATTGGCTATGATGAGATATTTGCACCTGTAGCTAGAATGGAAGTTATAGGAATGTTAATAGCCTTTGCTATACACATGGAGTTTATCTTGTATCAGATGGATGTAAAGAGTGGATTCTTGAATGGTTATCTGAAAGAGGAAGTGTTTTTCAAACAACCTCTCGGGTTTGAAAGTGAAGAATTTACTGACTATGTGTTCAAGTTAGACAAAGCTCTGTATGGATTAAAATAGGCTCCAAGAGCTTGGTATGAAAGAGTCTAAAAATTCCTCTTAACTAACAACTTTGTAAGAGGAAAGGTGGATAACACTCTGTTTCTGAGGAGCAAAGGCAAGAATGTTCTGATTGTGCAAGTATATGTAGATGACATTATCTTTGGGGCTATAATGAAGCAATGTGCAAGGAAATTGCTGAGATGAAGGGAAATGAGTTTGAAATGAGCATGATGGGTGAACTGAACTTCTTCTTGGGCTTGTAAATCAAGCAAACACCTACTAGAACCATGATACATCAGCAGAAATACATCAAGGAACTGCTGAAGAAATTCAGCATGGACTCCCCTAAGTCTATTAGCACTCCTATTTCCATTGCAAAAAAGATGGACCTTGATGAAGAAAGAAAAAATGTTAAAGAGAAACTATATAGAGGAATGATTGGGTCACTGTTATACCTCACAACAAGCAGGCATGATATTGTATTTAGTGTGGGACTGTGTGTAATATTTCAAAAAAATCCCAAGGAGTCTCACCTGAAGGCCGTCAAGAGGATACTAAGATATCTCAAGGGGACTCCTGACCTATTCCTATGATATCCTAGAGGGTACAACTTTGATCTAGTTGGTTATACTGATGCTGACTATGTAGGTTTTTATGTTGATAGGAAAAACACTTCAGGAATAACACATTTCCTAGGTTCTTGTCTGGTGTCTTAGGGAACAAAGAAGCAGAACTTAGTGGCTTTATCCACAGCTGAGGCTGAATATGTGGCAGCAGCATCTTGCTGTGCTCAGCTGCTATGGATAAGACACCAACTAAGGGGTCGTTTGGTTGTCGGTTAGATTTATGCAGATATTAGTTATATATGTATTAGTTATGCATGTACTAGTTATGTATGTATTAGTTATGCATAAATAAGTAATGCAGGGATTAGTTATGCAGGGATAAGTTATGCAAGGTTGAGTTATGTTGGGATTAGTTATGCATGGATTAGTTTTGCGGGGATTAGTTATGCGGTAGTTATATAAGGATTAGTAATATAAATGTAATGTGAGTGTTATTTATTATTTGCTTACTTTATTTTATTAAAATTATTAGTATAGTTTAAATATATTTTTTTAAACAAAAAAATATAAGTTTGAATAAAGGGTACTCTTGTCATTTTGTATTTTAATACAAGTATTACTAATACATGTATAAGTTATTCCACCTTCTACCCTACATAAATAATATATAGATTCCCTCATAACTTATACATGTATTAGTTATGCGAAAAAGAAAAACATGAACCAAATATTATATTAGCAATATTACATTTTATGTGGAAAAGAGAAAAAAATAACCAAACATTATATAACTTATACTAGGTTATATATGAGGATTATTTTTTCCTTTCTTTTAACCAAACAATGTATAAAGTTATCCTAATTTTAATACATAGATAACTACTCTCTAACCGGCTACCACACGACCCCTAAGGGACTATGGTATTTTGTTGATTGTGTTTCTATTTTCTGTGACAACACTAGTGCTATAAACATTACTAAAAATCCATGTCAACATAAGAGAACCAAGCACATTGACATTAGACACCACTTTCTCAGAGACAATGTTGAAAGGGGAATATCTCGATTAATTTCTGTAAAACTGAGGATCAAATTGCAGATATTTTTAGTAAAGCTTTGATTAGGGATCACTTTGAGAGGAATAGACTAGAACTAGGTCTAATCAACACTTTTAACTAGTTGAACCCCAATGATTGGCTAGAAAAAGTATAATTAGATGTAGATAGTCAAGTACAATGTGTTTGATTCAGACTCGTGCTTGTATTAAGCACACACACACACCTGCTTAGAAAAATCTGGGTGATAACTATGTTGCATGATTCTAATGTGTAGTGCTTAAGCTTTATTGAAGAAACAAGTAAGGAGTTCCTAAGGAGTTGGTTCTTCGACTCATGTACGTGCCATCTTGTCTTAACTCATTAGGACTTAATATCCTAAATTATTGCTAAGCTCAGACTTCTAATTCTGTTAGCATCACTTTTAGTTGTCATCTAGTCAAAGAGAAAGGGGGGAGTCCTAGAGCAATTAGAGTTCAATCACTCCTAAAATCCTAACAGTCAAAGTAACCGTTACAAGAGTCCCGTTTGAACTCAAATTTAGTCTCCTTCTCTCTTCCAATCAAATCAGAAGTAACGTCTTTAAAAGCCCCTTATGATCAACTTCTCAAACTTCACTATTTCTCTCAAACTCTAAGCAAGAATCAAGAACCAATTCTCTCTTCTTCCTTTATCTATTTTATTCTCTGATCACCATGCCTAAATCCAGCTAAACTCCTTCTAAAGCAAAATCATCATCCAAGACTGAAGCCAAATCCAAGAACATGAAACCCAAATCCAAGAAAAGTGTCAAACCATCAAGTGAACCTGCACCAACACCTGCTCCTTCTCCATCGATATCCTCCACTGTATCTACACCGCCATCCCATGTTCCTGCTGCTCTCACTATCCCCACCTCTAATGCACCTTCACTTCCAAAACCAACCACCCATGTATCTGTGCCTACTACCAAAAATACCTCTAAGTCAACCAAGATCAAGGCTACTCCAAGAAAATCTGTCAAGAATGTCAAGGTAGTGCCTGATGCTACTGCTCAAGTGGACACAGTGGACAAGAAAGATATGGTTCAGGGGGAATCAATATCAGTCATTGCAAGTCAAGTACAACCCCCTCCTTCAAAATTAGATGTTTTGGTATCTGCTATAAATGCTGCACCCTTAGATCTCTTCCACCCACAAGTGATAAATCACAAGTGAAGGAACTCATTGTAGAAAAGAGTGCAGTAAATTTGGAGAAAGAGGTAGATACTACTACTATGGTGCCTGTGGTTGAGGGGGAAGGGAGTAAAGAACCAGTGCGAAAGAAGACATCTGATGGTCTTTCATTCAGTTGGACAAAGGATGAGGATGATAAAGGGGGTGAAAAGGAAGAAGGAGTTATGGGCAGTCATGAGGAACATACTACTCAAGACATAGCTAATGAAGAGGAAAAGATTGAGAACGAGGGAGATTTTGGTAAAGAGAAGGTGAGTGAAACAGAAGATAGGATAGGTGAACAAGTGGATAATTCTAGAAGGAGAAAAGACTAGTGAAGAAGAGGATAACTCTGAGAGTGAAGGTGAGGATCAAGAAAAGGAAAGTGAGAGTAAAGGAGTGGATGAAGAAAGCGAAGAATAGAATGAGAATATGAGTGAGGAATTTGAAGGCTCTATGACGATTAGGAATACTATCATAGCCCCTTCAGAAGAAATAAGTAAAGAGAAAAGGATTGAAGAACCTGGGCCCTTGTTAACTCCTTTCACTGGAGATGAGGAGGTCAACAATGATGAAGATGACTTGCCCTTGTCTGAGGTAGGGAAGAAACCCAGGAAGACTCATATAAAAGAAACAAAGTCTACAGTACCAACAAGAAAAGAAGTGGCTCATCGTGCCAGTACTCCTCTTACAAGGATTAAAAGAAAGGCTATTGATGAATAAATCATTAAGCAGTCCTGAGGTGCCAAGAAGCTAAGGAAGCAAGTTTAAATTGTGGAACCTGTGGTTGAATTGGATGGAGAAGATGAGTCTGAGTCTGCTTTTCCAGGAAATTCCTCTACACAAAAGAGAAAGGTTTCCAAAGCTACAAAAATCGCTACTCTATTTGCAAGGGCCAATAGAGGAAAGAAGAGAAAGAATGTTCTAGCTGTGGTTGGTAGACTCACAGAGTTAAGGAATAGAAAAGTGCTTAATGAGAAGATTCTTGCAAACACTGATGAAAAAGGGATGTCTCAACTGGTTGAAAAACTTGAGCTACATGGATGAAAGCACATATTTGTCAAAGCTTTTCCCCTTGTATGTGTTCCTATTATGGTGAAGTTCTATGCAAACTTCGAGTTTGATAGAAATGTAGTCAAAAATAAGGTAAGGGGGTTTGAAATGGAGTTTGATGCTAAGGAGCTGGGGATGCTTTTGAATATTTCTTCTTTAGGATTTGACAATTACTTGAAGAAAAAGTGGCCATCCATAGATAATGATGTTGACACAGGAATTGTGGTCACAAGAAAGTTCTCCCAAAAGTTTGAACTGGATGCTCCCCAGAAGGTGTACAAGACTGATATGACTTTTTTTCACAAGCTGCTGTTCACTTTGTCAATTCCTGCATTTTGTAGAGGTCTTAGAGAAGGAATGAAGCTATCATGTTAGACATGACTGTAATGGAACTGCTTGACACTGGTAGACATATCAATCTCCCTAGCCTGATGATTCAACATATGACAAGAGCTGCAGACACTTCCAAGTCTAAGCATGCTACACTTTATGGCTTTATGCTAACTGAGCTGTTTGACAAGCTCAACATTGTATTGCTTAAGCTTAAGTATGGAAATCACAATAATATTTTGGATAATGTTACCCTCAAGCAATGTGGCTATGAGGAGATCAAGGCTAGGGATCAACAAGATCTGTTATTCTCCTTGGAAGTAGTAGGGCAAGATAACTCAGTAAGAGGTTGGAGTTAGCTGTTGAAGAGAATGCCAAGTTTCGTGAAGAATGATGAGCTGAGAAAAGAAACCAGACAGTTTAGGGAAGAGCTCAGAAGAGATAGGGAAGCTCTTGCCAATAGATTTCCACTCTTGTGAAAGCATTGATCCCCTCTACCTCTTACCTATGAACCTGTTCCTTTCTAGTGTCCTTAGTTTCTTTTGCTATCCAAGTGATGCTTGAATCTTTTTTCTTTCTATTTTAGTCTGAGTAGCTTGCAATATGTTTAGTTTATTTTGATCTAATATTTTAAGATAAGGCCTTGGGCTTCTGTTGGAACTACTAAATGACTTCTCTTTCACTGTTTTTAATGCTTTGTACAATATTGGATCATCAATCTAGTCTGTTTGCCTTGATAATTCTTGAGCTTGTGCTGTAGCTTGTTTATGGCCTTGAATTTTACATTAACTATGCTTCATATGTCTAACATTTTTTTGCTTTTTTTTTTCAATGATGCCACAAGGGAAAAAATAAAGTTAAGGTTGTGATATGCTGGGTTATGGTACTTGTTATGATTATCTGGTTCTGGTGTGTACAAAGTTTGTCATCATCAAAAAGAGAAATTTGTTGCGCATTGAGATTTTGATGATTAATAAAGTTTATTTATATGCAATATTTGAAGAACCAGATCCTCAATGTAGCTGCTTAATTGTTCTAAGAACCAGCTCCTCAGGGTAAAGGACCAACTCCTGTAGTTGATGGCTGTACGTCTGTGCAAGACAGTAACTTTATCTCAAAGTTACCCAGGTTCGAGTTTGATGGAACAAGGATGCTACATGTGATAAGGGTTGTTGCTCAAGAAGATACGAATATATTACTAAGGGACAAGGGTCTCAAAACTTGTGGAGTCCTTGGAATAGTAGGAGTCCTATTAGACAAGAAGCCACCTATGCATAAGACTCCTAGAAGATCTTGAAGTCCAGGCATTTAAATACTATCTATTTTGGACTTCTGGTTTTTATCTTTTTACACATCAACTGAAGAACTACATTTTGTTTACTCTAGTCGAGTACCACTATTGTGTTTTTCTTGAATCAGTCTAGTGAATGCGTTTTAGAGAATTGAGTTATAATCAAAGTGTCACAAACAATTAGTGTGTTGGAGTGAGTGTTTGCTTTACAATTTAGAGTAACTTGTAAATCAAATAGTCGTATTAGGAGTACTGGAGAGTATTAAATTACAGTCTTGTAATTGATACATTTTGGTTCATTGTTTTCAGTGGAGTTGAAGTTGAAAATCTCACGCAGTAGGTCGTGGTTTTTGTACCTTTTGAGCCGAGTGATTTTCTACGTAAAAATTGCTGTGTTTTACGTTACTGCTTATTTTACTTCACGTTTAAGGAACACGATAAAGAACCAAGTTCTTTATTAATTCAACCGGGCACTCAAGCTAACATTTTCATCTTTTTGAATATAACTTATACACATCGATAGTGTTACACAATCGGTATATTTTAAGGATAAAATCCAAGCATCACGGGCACAACCCGCAACAGGGGTTGCAATGCGTCCGGCATAAATTTCCTAGCAAAGATATAACAAATATTTGTAGTAATATTCCCATTGTACAAACACTCTGTCCCAAATCGAATTTGATTAAAAAACGCATCTGTAATATTATGCCATCCAAATTTCCTAGGATGAGGACCACCTCTTGACCAATCAACCTAAGTAATCGTCTTGTCAGAATTCATTTGAGGATATAAAATGTTCGAGAAAAAACCCAAAAACATATATTATTTTTGGCTTTAGACTCAAAGTCATACACATTCTTTCATATGGAGCACTAGTAGTCCATTTACTTTAACAAAGTGGTGCACTTTTAGTCATAACACTAAACACATTTTAATTTTTAACAGAAATCTAAGATCTGATAAAATATTTGTTCCATTTATTTTCATGTTTACCGAAAGAAATAAAGATGACAGATTTATCTAGATAGCAAATAGTAAATATACATAGAATTTATTTACTATACGTAAAATATACATTTTACTAAGAAATGTTAAACGCCGTTAATTTTTATTTGCAATGATTTTTATTTAGATAACCTCAAATGTTATCTAGATTTTTTATTATATACATAATATTTACTATACGTTGACATAAAATAAATATATATATTTATTAGATTTTTTTTATTTTAAGGGGAGTTAACGTATAGTAAATATACATAAAATAAAAATAAATTTTAGGTTATCTAAATAACATTTGAGGTTATCTAGATAATAATCATTGCAAATAAAAATTAACGGTGTTTAACATTTCTTAGTAAATGTATATTTTACATATAATAAATAAATAATAAATAGATAAATAGTAAGTAAATTTTATGTATATTTATTATTTACTATCTAGATAAATCTGTCATCTTTTTTTCTTTCGGTAAACAAGAAAATAAATAGAACATATATTTTGTTAGATCTTAGATTTCTGTTAAAAATTAAAATGTGTTTAGTGTTATGACTAAAAGTGCACCACTTTGTTAAAGTAAATGGGCTATTAGCAGTGGCGAAGCCAGAAAATTCAACAAGAGTGTTCAAACCTTTGCCAGTGGGCTATGTAAGGGTGTTCAAAGAATTTTTAATCAATAACAAGTAATATTTTACCTTATACGGAGTATAATTTTCCGGCGAAGGGTGGTCAGTTGACCACCCTTGGTTGCACGTAGCTTTGCCCCTGGCTATTAGTGCTCCATGTGGAAGAATATGTATGACTTTGAGTTTAAAGCCAAAGATAATGTATGTTTTTGGGCTTTTTTTCAGTGTTATGACTAAAAGTGCACCACTTTGTTAAAGTAAATTGACTATTAGTGCTCCATGTGAAAGAATATGTATGACTTTGAGTCTAAAGCGAAAGATAATGTATGGTTTTGGGCATGGAGCTTGACAATGTTCTTGAAAAATAGGGTAAAACTTGCGATCTGAAGCAATCTTCACAGCAAGTGATCGATCAATTTCGAACCATTGAGATCCTTTTCGCCATTGTTCGATCGTTATATTCAGCCACATTAGGCGATTATATTGGCCACAGCCCGGTTTTTGAGGATCGTCGTAATAGCCTAAGAAGCTTAAGTTTGAGCCAAGGAGGTGAAGGTATACGGTGGTGGAATTGGATAGAATGCATGAATCTGAAAGTAATACTATAAATCTTTGATTCGAGGAGTCTAGTAAAGTGTTTGCTAGAAGTCTTCTTTATGCATCTGTCATGGATATGGTGCCCAAATAGACCGGCTGCATTGAGATAAAAATGAGTATAATGTAAAGATAAAGTGAGATCACAATTTATTGTACCGAAGTCATACAAGTAATTGTCATAACAGAAAAATAATTCAATTATACATGTATAAAATCACACAAAATTTTAAAAAAGAAAAGAAGAGAAAGAACAAAAAATGCTAAAATAAATCCTGAAAATTAAATTTTGTGACATATATAAAATTGCCATGTAAGTATAGCTTTGTTAACAACTCACCTTACATATTATTCACGTGACATCACTTAAAAACAAAAAGGTCATTTTTTGACCCATCCTAATTCCCGGTGTCTTTACTACATGTAGCACATATATAGTGGATCGAAAAAAGATGGATATTTTTTAAGTAGTATCAAATGTATGTAAGGTGGGCTGCTAAAGTGATAGGATATATGAGTTTTTTAGGATTGAATTTAATATTTTTTGACATTATTTATTTTCTATGATATATATATATATATATATGAGTTAGTTATTTTTCGTTTCAAATATAAATTTATGACTTTAAGGCAATAAACTAAAAGTTCTAATCTTTTTAACCCTAAATAGCTTCGCTCTTGTTAGGAAATTTATGATAAAAAGATGCGAACCTGGCTAGGTATTATTCTCCCATAGAAGACAGAAGTTTCAGGCACATTTGGAATCATTATATGAAGGATGTGATGTGTTCATATATGGAATACAACCCTTGATATCCATTAAAGAACTTGTCCCATAAAGGACCAAGTGGCAATGGCCCAGGTGTTAAGAACATGAATGCTATTTTTGGTACCAACAACTCTTCATCACTCATATTGTGCATTAATAATATTTGTGATACTTTGAGAGAACCATGAATAGTATAATTAAATGTCTCATTTGATTTCCCTTTATGTTCATATGCTAGTTGTAGTGCCGGTGGTAGTTTTCGTCGAAATTTTCGAAACTTTTAGGAGGAGGAGGAGGTAATGGTTGTGGATGTTCAAGCTTTATTGATGTGGTAGAAGAAACATAAACAACATTTAGAGATTGTTTTAGGCAAATGGAAAGCTTTTAAAGCATAAAGCAGAAAAGAGACCAATTGATAAGCCAATAATAACAACGAACAAGAAGATCTTGAGATGATTGGAGTGGGAATTATGGACATTAAATACCTTGGAATTCATTGGTGATCAATTGGTTTTCTTTATCCAATATTTTTTTGATAAACCAAATAATTAATTAACAAAAATAATTACAGGGGTAGCAAGTTAATTAGAATGGTTGTCTAGGTGGCCAACATTGTTTGCATTAGTTTTAGTAATATTACAGACCAAAGTTTTTCTGTTGAAAGTAGTTCCTAGGATGTCTGCTCATAGTGCGTCGTTGACAAACACCGGAGAAACTTTCAAAATCCTAGTTCTACCAAAAAGCTTTTTCTTTGCTCCTTCCTTAGCTAGGAGGTTTGCCACCTGGTTCTTCTCTCTGAAGCTATGGCTGATGGCTGGGTTCCCCAGTTGTGTCATCAAGGATCTGCATTCACAAATAATATTGTCATAAAGCAGATGACCATGTTTTAACATTCTAATGATCTCCTGTGAGTCAATGTGAATGACTAAAGCTGTGAGGTTGGGCTGTGCTGCTATATTTTGGCTTTCAAGTAGTGCATAGAGCTCTGCTAGATTGTTTGTTATGGTTGGGAATCCTTTCATGTAGCCAATAGCCTAGCCACCTGAGTGATTTCTAAATAACCCCCCTATGCCCCTTTTCCCTGGGTTACCAAGGGAGGAGCCATCAATGTTTAGCTTAAAGTAGTCTCTGTTAGGAGGTTCCCATTTAACACTAATGGTAGTCCATTGTTTTTGAGGTTTATTCCTGGCTAGTAAATGGTATTCCATAGCCTGGGCAATGACAGCATTGGTTTGGACCTGCTCATTCTTTTGGTTAAGCAGGTTGTTCCTAGTTAGCCAAATGCTTCAGAAGAAGAATGGTAAAAGGAAGTGCCATTGTATGTTATCATTGAACTGTTTTTCCTTAAGCTTGTTCCATGTTATATTCCAAGAATCAGGCGTGAACCCTATGTGCATAGATATAGATTGTTCCAAAAGGATTTGGCATTGGCACAAAGGAAGAAGATGTGGTTTATAGATTCCTCTGTGTTGTTGCAAACTGGACAAGAAGGGTTGACTTAGAGGACCATGTTATGTAGATACTTATTTATAATGGTAGGCAACCTGTTGTGTTCTAGAAGACAAGTAAAGAATCTTATCTTATTAAGGGTTTCAAGTTTTCAAATTCAGTTGAAAGTGAGGGCTCTACTCAGAGTGTGTGTTCCACCAGGGGTTGACGATGGAGCAAGCTCACTTGGAGAAAATAGATCATTGCTAGTGGGCCCTAGATGAGTTTGTCCTCTCTCCCTAAGTTCAGGTTGAGTAGAGAGTTATTGATGGTAAGAGACACTGACTCAAGAATGGGAAAGGAGAGGGAGTGTAAGTTCCAGATCCTATTGTTGTATATGGATGATATTTTAAGTTTTCATCCCCATTAGTCTTTGGTCTACTGATGATGGTGTCAATGGGCCCCATGTTAGGAATCGAGCAGTCAGTGAGGATGTTAACCCTGTTTTCTTTGTTGATAACCCACCTAGAGGCTTTGTTGCAGATTTTCCAGTTGTCACGACCCCAATTTTCCTCCGTAGGATACCGTGATGGCACCTAGTCTCTACGACTAAGTAAGCCTAACATTTGATAACAATTGAACATATGTAACTAACAAAATACTAAATACCAGTCGAATAAACTCATATTAACCTCTGAATACAGAATCTCAACCATACAATTCCTAAGAACTATGGGAGAGAGTCATAAGCTCTATAGAATAAACGAAAATACCTAATACATCACTGTTTGAAAGAAAATACAATAATAAATGAGAATAAGGGAAGGTGACTCCGAGGCCTGCGGACGCAGAGTAGTCATACCTTAAAGTCTCTGATAAAGGCAACTAGCAGGTAATCTCTAACGACCGGCACAAATAGACATACCTGGATCTGCACAAATATATGAAGAAGCGTAGTATGAGTACACCACAATAGTACTCAGCAAGTGTCAAGCCTAACCTCATTAGAGTAGTGATGAAGCCAGGTCAAGACACCTACTAGGATATAAATAAGCAATATGGAAATGTAATAAGGATAAATAATGGAAAGTAAGAAATAACGGATTCAAAACAAGATAATAACATGAACAAATACCGGAAACTAAACATGGCAATACCAAAAAAGAAGCAACTGAAAAGAACCCAAATAATCATATACGGACAACAACTGGTAGAACAAATAAGAATAAAACAACAAAAAATGTTCCCACCAAAACTCTTTGAAACATAAAATAAACAACAAGAATAAAAAGGAGGTACCGCCTCGTGTATAATAAAATCAAAACCGAGGTACCGCCTTGTATAATCAAGAATCACAATTGAGGTACCGTCTCGTATTCACATTTCTCAATTTCAATCACAATCTTTCCTTATACCGCCGCGTGAGCCTTATATTTGAAATAGGTTTTGAAAATGGTTTTCCCGAAATAGCTACACGCACTTTAGCCCACTTTATAACGCCGTGTGGCTTCATGTAGTTCCCCTACAAGCAACACGCACACAAGTCCCACCGTATACCGCGCATACACATCAAACCCAAGCCTTATACCGCAACATGCACGTCAATATCACATCACAATAACAACTCGCACCACAAGTTCCTATATATCACAATTTGCCAACAATTCACAAAATCAATATTTCCACAACAATAGCCCATGGCTCCACCACAACGGGTACAAGAATATCAACAACAACAAAGAATGTAAAATGCTCAAAAGGAAGATGTTTCAACAATAATAATTTTGCCTCAACATGATATCGACTTTCATAATTTCAACACCAATAATTCAACAACGAGAGACAATGTATAACCATGATATTAAATAAGAATAACTCACAATAGAATAGATAACGTGTAATAATGACTCCAAATAATGGAATTCGACAAGGAAAGAGAAACATGAACAATAACTTCAAGTATTGGTAATCAACAATGAAAGAGGTAATATGAAACAATGGCTTCAATTGATGATAAGCAACAATGAAAGAGATAACATGTATAATGACTTCAAATAATGATAATCAACAATGAAGAGATAGCATGTAACAGTAAATGAGGCAACAAGTTCAACTAAATCATGAGAGCAAATTATCAATTAAGAGGTAGTACAAGTGTTAGCGAAATCATTCAAGGCATATAAAGATAGAATAACACAAGTAAGAATATATTGACTAAGAGACTTTAGAACATGATATGTCATTTCAAGTAAGGCATGGAATTAGTCTAAGTAATCTAAATCGGTCAAATACCACGTACAACCTGTGTACCCACTCATCACCTTGCATACATGGATTTCACTTAGCACAATTGAATCAAACAATACCAATCCTAAGGGTTAGTTCCCCCACACGAAGTTAGGTAAGACACTTACCTCAACTAGGCCAATTCAATACTCAAAAATAGCTTTTCCCTTAAAATCTGCCTCCACACGGCTCAAATCTAACCAAAATCGACTTAATATCATCAAACAATGCTAGAGAATTCAATTACAATAGATAAAGCTAAGATCTTTACACTTTTACCAAAAAGTTAAACCGGGGTCCGCCCAGTCAAAACCCGGGTCCAATGGTAGATTCTGTCTACCCATGACCCCATGAGTTCATATATGTGGTTATTTTCAAAATACGAGTCCAAATCGACTCTCGAACCTCAACTTCTTATTTTTCAAAAACTTGACAAAGTTTCACAAATTTTCACTTTGATTCACATGATTTTGATGTTAAAAGCTAAGATATGTTGATGGAATATGATTAGAAATGGATTAGAATCACTTACCTAAAGTTTGTAGGTGAAAATCTCCTTTCTAAATCGCCTCCTACCAAGTCTAGGGTTCAAAATGAGAGATAAATCCCGACTTTCAGCCCTTATGTTCAGTTGCAGTTATCGCAATTGCAATATGGGTTCGCAAGTGCGAATCCTCGCAATTGCGAAGAAAACCTCGCAAATGAGGCACTGAAGGACTAGGAAGCTCTTCCCAAATGTGAAGATGGAATCGCAATTGCGACCCTTGCTGCCCTCGCAAAAGCGACATTTTTATCGCAAATGCGAAGTACCCAATTTCGGACCACTTCGCAATTGCAAACCTGGCATCGCAATTGCGATGGACCCTGCTAAGCTCGCAAATGCGACCCTAGTGTTCACAATTGCAACACGAGAGCACCAGACACCAGTTTTCTGCAATATCAGTCCAAAACTCTCCGGAACATGTCCGAAACTCATCTGAGCCCTCGGGGCTCCAAACCAAACATCCATACAAGTATAAAAATATCATACGAACTAGCTCGTGAGATCAAAACATAAAATTAATATCTAAAACTACAAATTGAACTCTAAAATGCATGAAATTCAAGGAAATATTCAAGAATTTCTAGAATCACAACTAAATGTCCGAATCCTATCAAATCAACTCCAAACGACACCAAATTTTTCAGACAAGTTCCAAATCTCATAACGGACCTATTCCAAGTCCTAAAATCAAATTCCGAGCTCGATATATAAAAGTCAACCTATGGTCAAACCTTTCAATTTCAAATTGCCAAATTTTGGCGAATCAACACAAATAAACCTACGGACTTCCAAAATTAATTCCAGGCATATGCCCAAGTCTGCAATCACATATATGAACTATCAGAATCATAAAAACACAGTTCCGGGGGTCATTTTTACAAAAGTCAAAGTTTGGTCAATATTTTGAAATTTAAACTTCTAAGTCAAGAATCAAGGGTCCAAATCAACCAGAAAGCTTCCTAAAACAAAAATAACCAACCCCGTAAGTTATAAAACCATGAACACACATGTGTGAAGCAATAAAAGGTGTAACATGGCACAATTACACAAAACGATCGATCGGGTCATTACATTTTTCCCCTCTTAAAATAAAAGTTCGTCCTCGAACGTGCATAGGGACATACCTGAAGTGGTGAATAGATTAGGATAGCGACTCTGCATGTCGTGCTCGGTCTCCCAGGTCGCCTCCTCGACCAGATGACCCCTCCATTGAACCTTCACTGAAGCAATACTCTTTGATCTCAACTTCCGAACCTGTCGGTCCATGATAGCCACATGCTCCTCAATATAAGTCAAATCCTTGTCCAATTGGACTGTGTTGAAGTCTAGAACATGAGACACATCACCATAATACTTCCAGAGCATAGAGACATGAAACATCGGATCAACCACAGATAAACTAGGTGGCAAGACAAGCTTGTAGGACACATCTCCAATCCTCTCAAGGATCTCAAAAGGTTCGATATACCTAGGGCTCAACTTGTCCTTCTTCCCAAACCTCATCACACCCTTCATGGGTAAAACCCGGAGCAAGACTCTCTCTCCAACCATGAATGCAACATCGCGAACCTTCCGATCCACATAACTCTTCTATCTATATTGGGCTGTATGAAGCCAATCCTGGATCATCTTGACCTTCTCAAAAGCATATCGGACCAGATCCGTGCCTAATAACTTAGCTCTCCCGGCTCAAACCACCCAATTGGAGAACGACACCGTCTTCCATATAGAGCCTCATACGGAGCTATCTGAATACTCGACTGGTAGCTGTTGTTGTAGGCAAACTCCATAAGTGGCAAGAACTGATCCCAAACACCCCCAAAATACATAACATAGGCGCCAAACATATCGTCTAATATCTAAATAGTGCGCCTAGACTGTTCGTGCGTCTGAGGGTGAAACGATGTACTCAACTCAACCCGCATGCCTAGCTCACATTGTTCTGCTTTCTAGAAATACGATGTGAACTGTGCACCCCTGTCAGAGATGATGGATACTGGTATGCCATGAAGTCAGACAATCTTACGGATATATACCTGATCCAATTGCTTTGAAAAATAGGTAGTCACCACCGGAATGAAATGAGCCGACTTGGTCAACCTATCCATAATCACCTATACTGTGTCAAATCTCTTTTGAGTCCATGGGAGCCCAACAACGAAGTCCATGGTGACACCCTCCATTTCCACTAGGGTATCTCAAGCCGCTGAAGCGAACTACCAGGCTGCTGATGCTCATACTTCATCTTATGACAATTTAAGCATCGAGCTACATATTACATTATGTCCTTTTTCATCCTCCTCCACCAATAGTGTTGCCTCAAGTCCTGATACATCTTAGCAGTACCCGGATGAATGAAGTACCACAAACTGTGGACCTACTGGATAATTAACTCACACAAACCATCCATATTGGTCACATATAAGCGGCCCTGCATCAGTAACACACCATCATCCCAATAGTAACCTCCTTCGCATCACCGCACTAAACCGTATCTTTGAGGATAAGCAAATGGGGGTCATCATACTGACGCTCTCTAATACGGTCATATAGAGAAGAACGATAAACCACACATGCAAGAACTCGATTGGGCTCCGAAACATCAAACCTAACAAATTGGTTGGCTAAGGCCTGAACATCCAATTCTAATGGCCTCTCCGCTGCTGGTAGATATGCTAAACTACCTAAGCTCTCTGCCTTTCGACTCAAGGTATCGGCCACCACATTGGCCTTCCCGGGATGATATAAAATGGTGATATCATAGTCCTTAAACAACTCTAAACACCTTATTTTGCCGAAAGTTAAGATCTTTCTGTTTGAACAAATCTTGTAGACTCCGGTGGTCGGTAAAGACCTCACAAGGAACACCGTACAAATAATGCCACCATATCTTCAATCCATGTACAATGGTTGAAAACTCCAAGTCGTGAACTGGATAATTCTTCTCATGGGTCTTCAGCTGTCGAGACGCATAGGCAATCACTCTATTGTCTTGCATCAACACCGCGCCAAAGCGAACATGTTATACACAATATAAGACCCTAAGCCCGTAGGCAATACCAACACTGGGGTTGTAGTCAAAGCAGTCATCAGCTTATAAAAGCTCTCCTCACACTCCTCGGTTTATCTGAATGGAGCACCTTTCAAGGTCAATCATTTCATAGGTGCAACAATAGATCGGAAACACTCTACGAAATGATGATAGTACCCGGCCAAATCAAGGAAACTCCGGATCTCAGTAGCTGAAGACGGTATGGACCAACTCTGCACTGCTTTAATCTTCTTCGAATCTAATTGATCCTCTCACTCAACACCACATGACCCCAAAATGCCACTGAATCAAGCCAGAATTCACACTTTGAGAACTTTGTATATAACTTCTTTCTCTCAAGGTCTGGAGAACGATCCTCAAGTGCTGCTCATTATCTTCCCAATTGTGGGAGTACAACAGGATGTTATCAATAAACACAAGAATGAATGAATCAAGATAGGGTTGGAACACACTGTTCATCAGGTGCATAAATGCTGCTGGGGCGTTGGTCAACCCAAATGACATCACAAGGAACTCGTAGTGACCATACCGAGTCTTAAAGGCAGTCTTATGCATATCCAAATCTCGAATCTTCAGCTGGTGATAACCTGACCGCAAATCAATCTTGGAGAACACTCTGGCACCGTGTAGCTGATCAAATAAGTCATCAATGCGTGGCAATGTATACATGTTCTTCATTGCAACCTTGTTCAACTGCCGATAATCAATACATATGTGCATAGAACCGTCCTTCTTCTTCACATTCAAGATCAGAGCACCCCACGGTGACACACTAGGCCGAATGAAACCCTTATCAAGCAACTCTTGCAATTGCTCCTTTAATTCCTTTAGCTCCGCTGAGGCCATACGATATGGTGAAATAGAAATGATATGAGTGTCTGACAATAAGTCAATACCAAAATCAATATCCCTATCAGGCAGCCTGCCCGAAAGATCCGCTAGAAATATATCTGGAAAGTCTCTCACTACCGGAACTGACTCAATGGTAGGAGTATCAGCACTGATATTTCTCACAAAGGCTAGATAAGAATCACACCCCTTCTCAACCTTTCGCTGGGCCTTTATAAATGACACAACCCTGATAGGTACATAATCTAACACAACCCTCCACTCTAAACGTGGTAAACCTGGCATAACCAATGTCACGATCTTGGCGTGACAATATAGAATAGCATGATAGGGTGACAACCATTCCATCCCCATGATAACATCAAAGTCTACAATACTAAGTAATAATAGATCAACTCTGGTCTCAAAACCACCAATGACAAATAAACACGAACGATACACACAATCCACAACAATAAAATCTCCCACAAGCGTGGACACATAAATAGGACAACTCAAGGAATCACGAGATATATCCAAATACAGAGCAAAGTAAGATGAAACATATGAATAAGTGGATCCCGGATCAAATAAGACTGATGTATCTCTATGGCAAACCGGAACCATACCTGTTATGACTAAGTCTAAAGCAACTGCCTCTGTCCTACCCGAAAAAGCATATAATTTGGCCTGGCCTCCCCCCTCTAGGGTCACCTATATCCGCCCATCCCCCCACCTCTAGATGGCTGAGCCGGTGGAGCGGCAATTAGGGAAGAAACCATGGCCTGGGAAGTATGTGGGCCTGATTGAATCCGTGGAGCCTGAGTAGCCTGAGAAGGTGCACCCCTCTTGAGTCTGGGGAAGTCTCTAACCATGTGGTGGGTATCACCACACTTAAAGCCAGATCTTGATGGGTGTGTCTACTAGGACTGGCTCGGGCCTAGTCGGCTGGACTGACCGCTGAAGGCATCCCATGCAAGAGGTGCACTAGAAAGTGGCTGAGTAAAGTGTGCAATCTGAGACCTCGGAACAATCAGAGCACCACTAGAAGCTAGAAGTGCTGAATGAACTGGATGGATCACATAGCCTCTACCATGACGAGCTGTAGATGCAGTGTGACCACCACTAAATCATCCCGTACCACGAGGCCTGTTGGCCTCCCTATCATCTCTCTCACGGCCTCGCATACCCTCCAACCTTCGTGCAATCTCAACTACTGCTGGTATGAAGTATCTGTCTTCAACTCTCTAGCCATGCTAAATATAATATCTTAGTTGATTCCCTCGATAAATTGACAGACTCGCTCTTTGGCTGTAGAAACCAAGGCAGGTGTATGCTTGGAAAAATCACTAAATCGGACAACGTACTCCGACACTGTCATAGTACCCTGGCGCAAATGCTCAAACTCCGTGTGCCATGCATCCCTAAGAGTCTGAGGAACAAACACCCTCATGAATAACTTTGAAAACTGAGTCCAAGTAAGTGAAGCTGCCTCGACTGGGCTGCCCTCCTCGTATACTCGCCATAACTGATATACCGCTCCGGACTGCTGGAAGGTAGTAAAAGTAATCCCACCCGTCTCCACAATACACATCGTACGGAGAATATAGTGGCACTCCTCAAGAAAATCGTGTGCATCCTCTAAAGCCAAACCACTGAAAATAGGATGGTGGTACTTCTTGAACCTCTCGAGCCTAAGCTGATCCTTCTCAGATGCTGCTGCCCTAACAACAGGCTGAACCGGAGCAACAGGTTGTACCAGTCTAACCACTGGGACCTGATCAACCTAGACCCTCTACTCTGGGTACGGGTCGTGGGAGTCTGTGCTCCTCCCACAGCCTGAGATGTGGTTGGTGCAAATGGAATCAACCCCGAACTTGATAAAGTTTCATAAATCTTCACTTTGATTCACATGATTTTGATGTTAACATCTAAGAAATATTGATCGAATATGATTAGAAATGGATTAAAATCACTTACCCAAGGTTTGTAGGTGAAAATCCCCTCTCCAAAATGACTCTTACCGAGTCTGGGGTTCAAAATGAGAGAATAAGAGATAAATCCCGACCTTCAGCCCTTATGTTCAGCTGCAGTTATTGCAATTGTGATATGAATCCGCAATTGTGAACCCCTTGTAATTGCTAAGAAAACCTCGCAAATGTGGCGTTGATGGACTGTGAAGCTCTTCACAAATACGAAGATGGAATCGCAATTGCGACCCCTGCTACCCTTGCAAAAGCGACATTTTTGTCACAAATGTGAACTACCCAAAATCCAGACCACTTCAAAATTGCGACACCTGAGGCCCCTTGCTAAGCTCGCAAATGCGACCTTGGTGTTCGCAATTGCGACACTAGAGCACCATACACAATTTTCTACAATTTCAGTCCAAAACCTTTTGAAACTCATCCGAGCCCTCGGGGCTCCAAACTAAACATCCACACAAGTGTAAAAATATCATACAAACTCGCTCGCGTTATTAATACTAAATTAACATCTAAAACTATGAATTGAACTCTAAAATGCATGAAATTCAAGAAGTTTTCAAGAACTTCTAGAATTACAACTAACACCCGAATCCTATCAAATAAACTCCAAACGACACCAAATTTTACAGACAAGTTCTAAATATCATAACGGACCTATTCAAAGTCCCAAAATTAAATTCCGAGCTCGATAGCTAAAAGTTAACCTATGTCAAATCTTTCAACTTCAAATTGCCAAATTTTGGCAAATCAACACAAATCAACCTACAAACTTCCAAAATACATTTCGGGCATAAGCCCAAGTCCGAAATCACGATATGAAGCTATTGGAGTCATAAAAATACAGTTCCGGTACAAAAGTAAAATTTCTAGTCAACACTTTCAAATTTTAACTTCTACGTCAAGAATCAAGGGTCCAAATCAACTCGAAATCTTCAAAGAACGAAACTAACCAATCCCACAAGTCATAAAACCTTAAAATACAATAAAAGGGGTAACATGGCGCAATTACAGAAAACAATCAATCGGGTCGTTACACCAGCCCTCCAGGATGCATTACCAAGTTCTGGATGAACAATTTCTCCAGCTTGTATGATGTGTACAGTGCTTGGCGATCGGGGTTTTGGCCCATAAAGTATCAGGCTTTTGAATGAGCCTCCAGGCTAGGCCTGAGAGGCATGCCTTGTTTTTCAGTTCAGGTTTTTGGATACCCAGTCCACATTGGGGCTTAGGTTTAGTGATGACATCCCAAATGAGCAAGTGCATTTTCTTCTCAATTGTAGTACCCCAGATGAAGTCCCTTTGGATTTTGTTGATTGTTTTGCAAGTTGAGATGGGAAGTATGATGAATTGCATGACATGGCAAGGGTTACTGGCAATGCTAGCTTTTGATGGGGTTGTGGGCCCTTCCATGTTTAGGAACCTTATTTTCCATCCTTCCAGTTTAGAGTGCATGCTGTCAATGATGAACTGGAAGTCACCATTGGTGGGTCTTTTGTGAAAGATAGGGAACCCTAGGTATTTTCCAAAGTTGGTATTGGACTTAATGCCAAAGATGCTGGCATAGAAGTCCATGTCCTCTTTAGAGGTATTTTTGGAATAAATCACACTGGACTTGATCATGTTGACTTTTTGGCGAGAGACAAAGTTGAAAGAGCTTAAAGTTCTAATGATGGATTCACAGTTCTATCTGGTGGCCCTGGCAAACAGTGTGAGATTATCAGCAAAGACGATGTGGGAAATTCTAGGTCCATTTCTACTTGTTGATATTGGGGTCCAGTTGGTTAAGCCAACTTCATGATCAATCTGCCTAGAGAACCTATCCATGTATATTATGAAGATGTAGTATGATAAAAGATCCCCCTATATAATGCCCCTAGATGGTAGGAAGGGTTCTGTCCTATTTAGAGGATGGAGATTGAGACTGAAGTGATACAGGATATGATGAGCTTGATCATGAAATCGGGTAGATTGTAAAAGATGAAGGTTATTAAGAACACTCTAGCCTGTCAAAGGACTTTTCAAGGTCAATTTTGAGGATTATGTTAGAGCCTTTACCCTTAATATTATTGAAATGAGAGATGTATTCTTGAACAATGATGGCATTGTCAGAAGCTCTCCTATTAGAGAGGAAGCTTGCCTGCCTAGGATCGATGATGGTGCTAAGATAAGGTTTGAGCCTGTTGATAATGATTTTGGTGACCATCCTATACATTGTGTTGCAGAGCCCTATTGGCATGAAATTCCTAGGCATGGTAGCATTGACACATTTAGGGATAAGACAAAGATATGTGGAGTTCATTTATGCTGAAGACTTTGGTGCAAATATTATTGACTTGGCGAGAGACAAGGTTCCAATACTTCTGATAGAAGATGGGGTGCAGGCCATCAGGGCTAGGGGCTTTTGATGCTTTGAATGAGTAGAGGGCAATAATGATTGCACTGGGTCTCAATTGTTCCCTAAAGCTAAGAGAGGCTTCATCTGATAGGGTGTTGTAACCACTTATTGTTTGGATGGTACTAAGCATGGTATGAGTGTGATTAGTGGTGTAAATGCCCCTGAATAGGATTGAACCATGTCCTTAATGCCCTCTTGGTCATACGTCCATTTTCCCACCTCATCCCTAAGGGAAAGGATTTTATTCCTCCTCCTTCTGTTTATGGTGGAAGTGTAGAAGAACCTAGTATTAGCATACCCATCACAAAGCCAGTTAATTTTGGTTTTGAGTTTCCAGAAGTCCTCCTTACATCTGAGAATATTTGAGTATTCCTTTTGGAGTTTGTTGTCGAGATTTTGGAGGAACCCACTAAAAGGGAATTGAGGAGACTTCTAGATGCCAGCCAGCCTAACAATGATGTGCTTTTTCCTATGAAAGATGTTCCCAAAGACCTCTTATTCCATTTGAGGGCTTGATGTTGGAAGTTTCAGGTAGCCTGGGGTAATGTGGCATTACTAGTGAAGCATAATTGGATGATTAGGGGTAGGTCAGGATGACCACACCACATTGTTTCCAACCTCAATGGTCTGGCATGGTGGGTTTGGGTATTATAGAGAGAGAGTAACAAAGGGAGGTGAGTGACACTAGCATTAGGGTATAAGCCAATACAATCAGTAGTGGCTAAGCATCTAGCTATCCTTTCCAGGATGAGGCTTAGTCTATTAGAGTATATTTTATTTCTCCAAGTGTACTTACTACCTTTGAACCCTAAATCAATGAAGTTACACTTCTCAAAACAGTTCCAAAACCAGTTTTCTCTATTAATACTAATGTTATTGCCATCAAACTTGTCCCTAGCTTTGAGAACCTTATTGAAATCACCCCTACCAGCCAGGTACACTTAAAACAGATGCTATGTCTACCAAGTAATCCCAGAGTTTTATCCTATCACTAAAAGTATTGCTAGCATAGATGGCACTAAAAAGAAAGAAGTTGGGAGGGAATGTACCTTAAACATGACATGAACATCTTGGGGGAGGGGGGTGTGGATACATCCTCAAGTTTGATGAGGTCGTCTTTCCACATGACAACTATACCACCGGATTGCTTAGTGACAGGTGATTGGAACTGGCCATTAAACTACAACTTGTTGATAAGGTGCTTGTGGTCAGCCATATGAGTCTCAAGGAGAAAAAATACCACTGGGCTATGGAGTATGGAGGAGCAGTGCCTCATAAATTCGGCGATGTTGGCATCCCTAACATTCCATATGATAAAATTCATTAGGAGTTTCTAAGGTGTGGTGCCTTCCTCTTGACACCTTTCCCTTTCCCCTTGTCCAATGCCTTCAGATTCTCCCTCCCTAGGTTTGGTTGTAGAAAAGTTATGGATACCTTAAGTTTGGTGATAAGGGAACTTGGAGTTCTAGGCTGTAGTTTGACAGAATTCTTGGACAAAGCGCAATAAGTATTTGAAATCTATCCTCTAGACCTTTTCCAACAATATGACTGTTGTTTTTGGGACCCCTAGGTTTGCTAGTGTTTCTTCCAGATCCAAGTTTAACTCTTTGAGTAAGTCTAGTGTCTGATTTAGCACTGAGTTTGTGAGCTCCATTGATGTCATTGGGATTGGTGTTACAGATGGGGAATCACTGACCCCATTTTTGGGATCAATGTTGGAGGCCAGAGGAGAAATGAGGGGGTTTCCGGTGGTTTTTCTGCACTGATTTTGGGGACGAACAACATGGTATGACACACTTGGCCCATCAGCATATTAAACTCTTCCGTTGATATTATCCTTGTTCCCGCTGAGTATTGGGCTTGTAGGAAAGTTGTTAGCCAGAGCTGGTAGTTCATGCCCGCCGTGATGGATTGGGCTAGGAAGAGTGGGTCTTGCACGTGAGCTACTACTAGGACTAAGGCGATCTTCAGGTTGAATATTTGGTTTGTCCCTACATAGCCATCTCCAGCCACGATCCTGGAGTGTGATTTAGTTGTAGCGGTGCCGATACTAGTGTCAAATGGGGTATTGGCTCCTCCTCCATTTTTTCTTGGTTTGGTAATGTAGGTTGTGACATTGTTGTTATCGGAAGTGGGGGTGGTTATGGTGGGTAGGTTATTACTCAAAGTGGTAATAAAAGGGTCACTTTCCTTGGATGCGTTGACAAAGGAATATTTCTTCTAGTGCGGGGATCTATTTGAAGAGACAGTAAATTCTCTTTGGCTTCTTCAATATGATGATTATCTGTTGTAGGAAGCCGGTCTGGTAAAGATTTGGGCCTATTCCCAGAGTTGGATTTGGTAGTGATAGAAGGGGAACAGGAGAGATCTTGGAGGGGGGTGGGGGTAGAGGTGTGTAGGTATGTCCCAGTGTGTGTGGCTTCTGGGGCCCCTTCTTTGGGCCAGTTGTCGTTGGTGGGCTCCATAGTCGATGTTTGGGTTTGGGTAATTGGGGGTTCTTTATTGGGGTGGGTATCTATTCCTATGGGTTGTAGAGGGGTTTGATGCTTTTTTATTTGGGTCCGTGTCAGAGAGTTATGCGGAATCTTAGGGGTGGGGGATTGGGATGTGTCAAATCCTTTCTTACCTACTTGATTCCTCTTTCCATTTTCTGTAAGGGGTGTGGGTTTTCCTTGATATTAAAATGTTTGGGTATTTAGTAACTTACCTAATGCAGCATCAAACATCTTTACCTAGATACCTTTAGCTTCTTTGCCAGGTTCTTGGCGTGTGGATATGGTCCATTGCTGTCCTTTTTTATTTTTTGGGAATCTTACCATTTGTCACTCATCTTCATCCTTGTTCTCCGGTTGATGCAGTGGGGATTTGTTTGATTGATTTGTGAGTGGTATTATTTTTTAGTTGCATCTACTCGTGGTATGACCAATTCTCCCACAATCTATGAACATGATGCTTTCGTCTTCATAAATAATTGGTTATGTGTGGGAGCCAATTATTGCTGACTTGATGACTGATGATTCCAGTGAGACTTGTATGCATAGTCTGGCATATATGCCTCTTAAGGTCAAGAAGGTGCAGGAATCCACTTTGAGAAGTCGACCTGCCCTTGCCCCTATTTTTTCCAGGATATCACAGTCATAAAATTCAGTTGGTAATTGGGGAAGTCGTATCCAGATAGCGGTGGAACTTAGGAGGGTTGCGCCAGGGATGATGTTTGGTTCCCATATACACACTGTTTGGAATTAGCCATATATGTACTAGGGGCCTCCATGAAGTGCCTTCGTCATATATTCTTCTAGGTGTGAAATCCGTCTAGAAAATAGTTTGACAATGACGGAGAAACGTAAGGGGTGGTACAATCTTTCTTTATCTTCTTGAGTTAGAGCAATAGGTACATTGACCGTTGGTGGTGCAGGTGGGGTGTCTGCTAGGATATAGTAGGTGTTATAAGTGCTTGTGGTGGCTAACCTCCTATCTTCAAGTGCATCATTGAAGGATTGTTTTGGAGAAATTAGATCCTCAATTATTAGATCCCCTATGGTAGAGGGCTTATCTGGAGGTTCCGGTGGAATATGGTGCAAAGGCTCCATGGCATCGGGTGGTGATAGGGTCATACTGAGGAAGTGTATGCAAGTAGGTTAGTCTTAGTTGTAGAGAGTAGTTAGAGTCCCTCGCTCTTTACCTAATATTTCAGGGGTACATATGTTTGAAAGACTTTGGAATATAAAATCTAGAAGGTGGCCAAAAGTCACGAGGAGTAAATAAATAACTTGAGAGAATTAACACTTGGAACGTAATTTATGCTAGGTTTGCATGTGTTTGATTGTCTTGTCTGAATACTGCTAGAATCGTTACCTAGGATGTCACCTTTTGTGTGTTTATTCCCAAATAAACAAGCAACTTGGGTGTTTGGTATGTAGAAATGGTTAATTTCTTGGACATTCGAAACTTCCCCCCCCCCCCCAACACTTTATATTGCTGAAAATTAAAGTTTAAACTTCATATCATTGCGGCATTATTGGTGCATATGAGCAGTTGCAATGCCACTTGTATTTTTCGGCACAAATTCAAATTTAGTCCGGTCAATACGAGTATGATATCGGGTGAGAAAACGTACCAACTATATTTAACTGTTATACACTGACAGTTTAAAAGAATATTAATTACGTCATCAAGTTATCTAAAACTAAAAACTAACTTAATGTATTAAAATAGGTAAAAACAAACACTGATATTGTGAAGAAAATTTTACACTGTTATTCTATAAGAGTAATATCCATGCCAATTTATCTTTAAAAGAATTGGATTTTGATCTTATTTGTTAACCTAGATGAATAGGTGATGATTGGGTGTCATGACCCCAATTTCCCTCCGTAAAATATTGTGATGGCACCTACTCTCTAAGACTAGGTAAACCTAACACTTACTAAATTAAATGATAGAATTTAACCAAAACAACTACTAAACAAAAATCATAGAACTCTATATAAAGCCAACAATCCTGACATGATACAATATCCCAAAACCGGAAGTACAATTCATAAGCTCTACTGAGAAGGTGACTCCGAGGCCTGCGAACGTGACGACATATATATCTTGAAGTCTCCACAACAATACTCGATCAGCTATCTAATGATCAACAAGCTCCGAAGTACCTGGATCTGCACAAAATTGTGCAGAAAGTGTAGCATGAGTACACCACAGCAGTACCCAGTAAGTATCAAGACTCCTCCAGGGAGTAGTGACGAGGACAGGTCAAGACACCTACCTTACATGTAAACCTGTATAGGATATAACGTAAAGGTAACAACGGAGAGAACATCAATGTAATTCCAATAACAGAAGGATCACAAATTTATAACCAACAATGGAAATAATATGAGTACAAATGGCAATAGGAAATAACCAGGTAATAAAGTGTAATGACCTGGCCGGTCATTTTGAGAATTTAAGTCTCGTTCGGCAGCATAAGGCCCTGAAAAGCTTCGTATTATGTGTATTGACTTGCGTACGTGGTTGAATTCAGTTACTGGATGATTTAGAGTGATTTGGGACACTTAGTCCCTAAAACAGAAGCTTAAATCTTAGGATTTAGACCGTTGTTGGAACTATGTGAAGACGACTCCAGAATGGAGTTCTGGCAGTTCTGTTAGCTCCATTGGGTGATATTTTACTTAGGAGCACGTCCGGACGGTGAATTTTAGGTCTTTAGCTGATTTAGGCTTGAAATGGCGAAAGTCAAATTTTCAGAGATTTTGACCGGAAATGGACTTTTTGATATCGGGGTCGGAATGCGATTTTTAGAGTTGAAACAGATCCGTTATGTCATTTGAGAGTTGCCTGCAAAATTTGATGTCATTCCAGGTTGGTTTGATAGGTTTCGGCACGAGTTTTAGAAGTTGGAAGATTTGAAAGTTCATAAGTTCTATTATTGTGCGATTCATAGTTTCGACGTTGTTTGATGTGATTTGAGACCTCGAGCGAGTCCGTTTTAGGTTATGGAACTTGTTGGTATATTTAGACGGGGTCCCGGGTGCCTCGGATGTGTTTCGGATGAGCTACAGGCCATTTTCTTCTATTTTCGAATTGCTGAATATGCCATCTGGTTTCCTTCATCGTGATCGCGTCCGTGTCCTCGCGTAGTGTTATTTTGTAGGAAACAATGTTTCTTCTTAGCATTCACATGCGTTCGCGAAGTTCTGTGTTCCCCTTCTTCGCCTTCGCAGCTGTTCCCTCGCGTCCGCGTAGTAGAAAATAGGAGCTGGACACTGGAGACTTTTCCTCTTCACATTCGCGTCTCTCTTCTCGCGTTCGCGAAGGTATGCCACCCCTCCTCCGCATTTGCTCACCCCTTCACACATTTGCGTAGCCCAGTCATTGGACCATTAAATTTTCCTCTCCGCATTCGCGAGCAAACTTTTGCGTTCGTGAAGCATATCCGGGCAGCCTTCATTTTTCCTTCTTCGCGAACACGAGTAGTCTTACGTGTTCGCGGTGCTTTAACACCGGGCAGCAGAATATATTTTCCAAATCGAGGGTTAGGCCAATATTATCATATCTTAACTTGTGTAGCTCGGTTTTGAGCAATTCCTTGTGGGTGTTTCAAGAAAAACGATTGGGTAAGTGTTCTTCACCTAAAATTTAATATATTCCATGATTTTATCTTCATTTTTATCATTTAATTTGTGCTTTGAGTTGAGGAAAATGGTGGTATTTGAAGAAAGTTTTCAAAATGAATAATTATTATTTCAGGTACGAAATGGTATCAGAATTTGATAATTTTAGTATGGTCGAACTTGTATTGTAATGCGTGTTCGAGTTTTATGAAATTTGTCGAGTTCCGAGGTGCGGGCCCAGGAGTCAAATTTTGGGTTAATTTTTAGATTTTTTATAAAGATTGAAGCTTTATGATCCAGAATAGTTTCTTATGAGTTTTATTTGAGCTTTGAAGTTATTTTGATTAGATTTGAGCCGTCCGGAGGCCATTTCACCGAGAAGTTCATTCTTGAGTATCGGTCTGTCTTCATTGAGGTAAGTATCTTGCCTAACATCGTGTAGGGGAACTACCCCTTAGGAATTGAGTCTTCTATGCTAATTGTAGTCCGTGTACACGAGGTGACGAGTACGTGCTCGGACTTATTTGAGAAAACTAGTCTTTTAGGGTCCTTAGGTCCTTGTATTCATTGACTATGCAGTTGTACTTGTTATGATTACGTTCCTTAATTACTAGTTTCACCTTTACCTGCTTAATTAGAATCAATTGCTTCATGATCCACTCTTACTGTTTACTTGATTCATATGTGCCTTAATTTAAATTTATTATCTCTTCCATTGCCATGTTTTCTTTTCCCTAACTGCGTATCTTAATTTGAAGTTGTAGTTGTCCCTTGTTTTGAAAATATTCACCCTTAATTTAGGTTATGGTGATTTTCTCGCTGCCCACTTTTATTTGAATTGGTTGTATCTCTTCCGTAATTGTCCAAATTTAAAAGAAGCTTAGATATCCTATGCCTTAGTGGACTTGCCCTTATTTGAAATTATTTGACTCGTGTTAGTTTCTTGTTGTTGAACCGTATATTGTGGGATCATTGTTACATATTAATTTCTTCCCCGTTGAGCTGTTCTTATTACGCCCAATATTCTTTATTATGGATATTTCTTGCGATCGGAGGTTCTTGAGTAGATTTACTTGTCGTACCTTATTTTATTGTCATTATTGCTGTTGTACTTGTTGTTGTAATGCACGTGGTTTCTGCCATGCAGTTGTTGTTATGATGCACGACGTTTCTACCGTGCGGTTGTTATTGTGATGCATGAGGTTTCTGTCGTGCAGTGTTATCAAATTGTACGAGGTTTCTGCTGTGCTTTTGTTACTATTGACATTTTGCACATGCGGCATGACAAGGCGGGATATATATATGTGGGTTGCGTATGTGGCGAGACAAGGTGGGAACATGATTATGCACGTGTGGTGTGATAAGGCAGGCATTCACTTTATTATTGCACACATGGCGAGGCAAGGTGGGCTATGTCAGGGATTGATTTGTGATGATTTGTGATGGCCTGGGGGAATTCTTGTTATTGATATTTGTGTAGTGGTACACTTACCTATGTGAGCTTTATGTCGTGAAAGTTGTGAGAAAACATTCTACGTGTTGTTCGTTCTTTTCCCTTATGTTCACTAGCTGGTATGAACTATGCTAGGACACTTGCACAAGCATACACGTAGTTAAGCACTCTTATCGGATAAGAGGTTTTCTTGATATTGTTGAGTATAGATGTACACCCTTGCTTACTTGCCTTCTATGTGAGAATGACTCTATTTGGCACGTGAGTCGTCAGTGTGGTTATGAGGTGTAATGAGTGCACATGATGCCAAGTGTTAAGGTTCAGGTATTGAGACCCGTGAGTTGTGATTTGTCCGAGGTTCGACACCTCGTGGAGTTTATTGACTGAAACTTGATGTGAAAACGGTCGTTGTGGTTGAGTGATTACTTGTCGTTTCTGTATCTGTGATTTCGGATTTATGTTGCGTTTCCGTTCATCCTTCTGTGGCATTATTTTGTTATTTCGCTGATACTTGTTGTTGTCCTTTCCTATTGCAATTACTGTATTGTTAGACATATCATGTATTTTTTATGTAGATATTATACTATGTTGTTTCTATACTTATACTTTGTTCAGGTTATTTAGTCCAGTAGGTGTCTTGACTGTTCCTCATTACTATTCCACCAAGGTTAGTCTTGATACTTGCTGGGTACTATCGTGGTGTACTCATACTACACTTCTGCACATTTTTGTGCAGACCTATGTATTTCGAAGTTAGTTGATCATTAGCAATTTGTGCGGACTGTTGCTATGGAGACTCAAGGTAAACCTGCTGGTGCGTTCGCAGGCTTCAGAGTCACCTTCTGATTGTATTCACAATGTTTACTTTATTTCAAACAGTTGTATTTTGTAAATTGTAGCAAATTCTGTAGAGCTTATGACTTGTACTACCGGTTTTGGGAATTTAAATTTTATAGAGATTTCCAGTTCAAAAATTGTTAGATGTTATATAATTATTGTTGTTATTTAGTAAATGTTAGGCTTACCTAGTCCCTAAGACTAGGTGCTAGCACGCTACCCAACAGAGGGAAAAATTTGGCCATGACAAGTTGGTATAAGAGCTCTAGGTTCATAGGTGCTATGAGTCGTAAGCGAGTTTAGTAGAGCCTTGCAGATCGGTACAGATACGTCTGTACTTATCTTCGAGAGGCTACAAAACTATTAGGACAGTTTCACTTCCTTCATTCCTATCATGCGAGTTTATTGATCTCAAAGTTTGAAGCTTTTATCATTCCATTCTCTCACAGATGATAAGGACACGAGCTACAGTTGCTGATGACGTTACCCCCGAAATAGATGTCGCTAGGGGCAGAGGTAGAGGCCGATGAGGAGCACGTGCTGCATCCAGGGTACCTACCAGAGCAGCAATTGAGGAACCGTCAGTAGTTCCAGTTGGGGGGAAGGTACCGGAGGCGCCTGAGTTACCCCCGGACTTCAGGAGACCTTAGCATAGTTCCTAAGCATGTTTGGTACATTGGCTCAAGCAGGGTTGATTTCGGTTGTACCAACTATTTCACAGACCGAGGGAGGAGCTCAGACTCCCGCCACCCACACTCAAGAGTAGCGAGTTAATGTTGGTCAGGTTCCCGATGTCATGGCGACACAGCCCATGGTCCCAGTTCAGCTCGTGGTTAGGGCAGCAATATCTGAGGAAGAACAGCTTAGACTTGAGAGGTACAAGAAGTACCACCCTTCTACCTTCAGTGGATTGGTGACAGATGATGCCTAGGGTTTTCTGGAAGAGTGTCACCGCATTCTCAGTACTATGGGTATTGTGGAGACGGGCGGGGTTGCTTTTACTACGTTCCAGCTCAGGGGAGCGGCTTATCAGTGGTGGCGGGCGTATGAGTTGGGTAGCCCGTCCAAGTCAGCTTCACTTACATGGGTTCAATTTTCAGAGATGTTCTTGAGAGAGTTTGTACCTCAGTCCCTTCGAGATGCATGGTGCATGGAGTTTGAGCAGCTGCTCCAAGGCACTATGTCAGTGTCAGAGTATGCCGTTAGATTCATTGATTTGGCCAGACATGCACCTGCTTTGGTCGCTACAGTTAGAGAGCGTGTCCGTAGATTCATTGAGGGGCTCAGGCATGATATTCAGTTCAGCATGGCTCGGGAGTTAGAGTCGGATGTTCCGTTTCAACAGGTGGTAGGGATCGCTCGCCTAGTAGAGGGCATGTGTGATCAGGAGAGAGAGTACAGGCAGGGCCATGAAAGAGAGGACAAGCGAGGTCAGGAGAGAGATGATAGGGAGGCGAGAAGGCCTCATAGACCGGAGAGATCTACTGGTCCTTATTTTGTATGCAGGGTACGACATGGTAGAGGTTTTGTGGGTCAGCCAGTTCAGTTTGCACTTCAGGCTTCGCACAATGTTTCAGGTGCTCATGGATCTCAGAGTACCCGTACCGCACAGTTCCCATAGCCACATCAGTATGGAGGTTACTTCGAGTGTGGAGATACCAGCCATAGGGTGAGAGATTATCCTAGACTCCAGACAAGTATGTCACAACGGAGTATTCAGGCGAGTAGAGGGCGCATAAGAGGGGAAGGCCCAGCCCGTTGATGTGTTTCGTATAGTAAGCTTGAGTCCAATGCGCCAGATGATGTCATACATGTATGCTTTTGATTTGTTACAGAGGGGCACCATTCGTATTTTGATTCGGTTCTGCTTATCGGGGCGAGTTCCCCTATTTGTTGTCCCACCTATGGGTAAGTTCATGACCTAGTATTATGTTTATGTGTTTGCCCCTATTGGGAGATTCTATGAGTGATAGCCGTGTATATCATTATTTTAATTCATTATTGAAAGTTATGAGACTAGAAGTGAATTCATGTTGTCTATTATGGCAGGTTTGATGTGATTCTTGAGTAATTTTATTATGATTTGTGATTTGATACTCTTCCGGGGTGAGAGTTTAGTAAGTGTTGTGATTTTATTGGTAGAATTGAGTTAGTGGAAGATTTTAATTGGTATGATGTGTATTCGACTTGTGATTCAGATTTGAGGGTGAGACCTTCACGATTCTATGTGATTTGATATGTTTGAGCCGGACTGCGTGCTGCGATGGAAGTTATATCAGGATGAGATCCTTGTGATTTGTTCATATACTTTAATTTTTCCTTTTAAATTGATTTGTAGGATGGTACTCATAGAGAGTTGTGCCTGTCGGGCATGTTTGATATTTCTCTTATGTGCTTCTCTTTACTTATTCAGTCATTTTATGTGTGTGCTTCTTGAGTTTTAGCTTGAGGGGTGTCTGCCCGGCGGGGTTAGTTGTGACTTGTTGATTAAGGTGTATAGCTAATAGGTCTTAATGTTTCTTGCATCGTTGTCAGTGTTGTGGAGGTTTGAAACAGGGTTCTATCGAATATTAGGCTAATTGCCAGTGCTGGTTTTGATTACGGGCAGCTATTGTGATCAAAAAAAATATTATGGACCTATGTGTGGTGTGTGATGTTGGGTGGTCGTACCTTGTGGGTGTAGGAATGAGTTGTTACAGCTGGTTGAGACTGATACCGGGTATGGCTTTAGAATTGGATTTTTTGGAGTTGAATGGAAGGTGAAAATTTTGACTCTAAGGCTTATTGGTGTTGGTAGAAAGGATAAATAACAGTTGAGATGGTGTCGTTAGGCTTATGTGGATTGGGGTGACGTGGGGTCACCCGCGGGTGTATGTTGGATATGTGCTTTCGGTGATTTAAAGACTTCGAGGCGATTCTTGGCACGTTCGAGGATAAATGTTTGTTTAAGAGGGGAAGGATGTAACGACCCGGCCGGTCGATTTGAGAATTTAAGTCCCGTTCGGCAGCATAAGGCCCTGAGCAACTTCATATTATGTGTATTGACTTATGTGCGTGGTTGAATTCAGTTACCGGATAACTCGGAGTGATTTGGGACACTTAGTCCCTAAAATGGAAGCTTAAGTTTTAGGATTTTGACCGTAGTTGGAACTGTGTAAACACGACTCCAGAATGGAGTTCCGACGGTTCTGTTAGCTCCATTAGGTGATTTTGGACTTAGGAGCGTGTCCGAACGGTGAATTTGAGGTCTGTAGCTGATTTAGGCTTGAAGTGGCGAGAGTCGAATTTTCAGATATTTTGATTGGAAGTGGACTTTTTGATATCACGCTCGGAATGACATTCCGAGAGTTTGAACAGCTCCGCTATGTCATTTGGGACTTGCCTACAAAATTTGACGTCATTCCGGGTTGGTTTGATAGGTTTCGGCACGAGTTTTAGAAGTTGGAAGATTTGAAAGTTTATAAGTTCGATTCTTTGTGCGATTCTTAGTTTCAACGTTGTTTGATATGATTTGATACCTCGAGCAAGTCCGTGTTAGGTTATGGAACTTGTTGGTATGTTTAGACGGGGTCCCAGGGGCCTCGGGTGTATTTTGGATGGGCTACGAGCCATTTTCTTCTATTTTCGAACTGCTGAATCTGTCATCTGGTTTCCTTCAGCGCGATCGCGTCCGTGTCCTCGCATTCGCGTAGTGTTATTTTGGAGGATGAAATATTTCTTCTTCGCGTTCGCATCCTTCCTCTCGCATTCGTGGAGTTCTGCGTTCCCCTTCTTCGCCTTCGCAACTGTTCCCTTGCGTCCGCGTAGTAGCAAATAGGAGCTAGGCACTGGAGACTTTTCCTCTTCGTGTTCGCGTCTCTCTTCCCGCATTCGCAAAGGTATGCCATCCCCTCCTCCGCGTTCGTGCACCACTTCACGCGATCGCGTAGCCCAGTCATTGGACCATCAAAATTTCCTCTCCACATTCGCGAGCCATCTTTCGCGTTCGCAAAGCATATCGGGGCAGCCTTCATTTTTCCTTCTTCGCGAATGCGAGTATTCTTACGCGTTCGCGATGCTTTAACACCTGGGCAGCAGAATATATTTTCCAAATCGAGGGTTATGCCAATTTTATCATATCTTAACGTGTGGAGCTCGGTTTTGAGCGATTCCTTGTGGGGTTTTCAAGCAAAACAAATGGGTAAGTGTTCTTCACCTAAAATTTAATATATTCCATGATTTTATCTTCATTTTTATCATTTAATTTGTGTTTTGATTTGAGGAAAATAGTGTTTTTTGAAGAAAGTTTTCAAAATGAAAAATCATGATTTGAGGGACGAAATGGTATCGTATTTTGATAATTTTAGTATGGTCGAACTCGTATTGGAATGAGTGTTCGGATTTTATCAAATTTGTCGGGTTCCGAGGTGCGGGCCCGGGAGTCGACTTTTGGGTCGATTTTTAGATCTTTATAAATATTGAAGCTTTATGATTAGGAATAGTTTCATATAAATTTTATTTGTGCTTTGAAGTTATTTTGAATAGATTTGAGCCGTCCGGAGGCCATTTCACCGAGAAGTTCATTCTTGAGTATCGGTCTATCTTCTTTGAGGTAAGTATCTTGCTTAACTTCGTGTGGGGAACTATCCCTTAGGATTTGAGTCTTCTATGCTAATTATAGTCCGTGTACGTGAGTTGACGAGTACGTTCTCGGACTTTGTTTGTGGAAAATTGGCCTTTTAGGATCCTTAGGTCCTTATTCATTGAATATGCATTTGTACTTGTTATGATTACGTTCCTTAATTACTAGTTTCACCTTTACCTGCTTAATTAGAATCAATTTCTTCATGATTCACTCTTACTGTTTACTTGATTCATATGTGCCGTAATTGAAATTTGTTATCTCTTCCATTGCCATGTTATCTTTTTCCTAACTGCGTATCTTTATTTGAAGTTGTAGTTGTCCCTTTTTTTTTTAAATGTTCACCCTTAATTGAGGTTATGGTGATTTTCTCGCTGCCCACTTTTTTTTGAATTGGTTGTATCTCTTCCTTAATTGTCCAAACTTAAAAGAAGCTTAGATATACTATGCCTTAGTGGACTTGCCCTTATTTGGAATTATTTGACTTGTGTTAGTTTCTTGTTGTTGAATCGTATATTGTGGGATCATTGTTACATATTATTTTCTTCCCTGTTGAGCTATTCTTATTACGCCTAGTATTCTTTATTGTGGCTATTTATTGCGTATGTGGCGAGACAAGGTGGGAACATGATTATGCACGTGTGGTGTGATAAGGCAGGCGTTCACTTTATTAGTGCACACATGGCGAGGCAAGGTGGGCTATGTCAGGGATTGATTTGTGATGGCCTGGGGGAATTCTTGTTATTGATATTTGTGTAGTGGTACACTTACCTATGTGAGCTTTATGTCGTGAAAGTTTTGAGAAAACATTCTACGTGTTGTTCGTTCTTTTCCCTTATGCTCACTAGCTGGTATGAACTATGCTAGGACACTTGCACAAGCATACACGTAGTTAAGCACTCTTATCGGATAAGAGGTTTTCTTGATATTGTTGAGTATAGATGTACACCCTTGCTTACTTGCCTTCTATGTGAGAATGACTCTATTTGGCACGCGAGTCGTCAGTGCGGTTATGAGGTGTAATGAGTGCACATGATGCCAAGTGTTAAGGTTCAGGTATTGAGACCCATGAGTTGTGATTTGTCCGAGGTTCGACACCTCGTGGAGTTTATTGACTGAAACTTGATGTGAAAACGGTCGTTGTGGTTGAGTGATTACTTATCGTTTCTGTATCTGTGATTTCGGATTTATGTTGCGTTTCCGTTCATCCTTCTGTGGCATTATTTTGTTATTTCGCTGATACTTGTTATTGTCCTTTCCTATTGCAATTACTGTATTGTTAGACATATCATGTACTTTTATGTAGATATTATACTATGTTGTTTCTATACTTATACTTTGTTCAGGTTATTTAGTCCAGTAGGTGTCTTGACTGTTCCTCGTTACTATTCCACCAAGGTTAGTCTTGATACTTGCTGGGTACTGCCGTGGTGTACTCATACTACACTTCTGCACATTTTTGTGCAGACCTATGTATTTCGAAGTTAGTTGATCATTAGCAATTTGTGCGGACTGTTGCTATGGAGACTCAAGGTAAACCTGCTGGTGCGTTCGCAGGCTTCAGAGTCATCTTCTGATTGTATTCACAATGTTTACTTTATTTCAAACAGTTGTATTTTGTAAATTGTAGCAAATTCTGTAGAGCTTATGACTTGTACTACCGGTTTTGGGAATTTAAATTTTATAGAGATTTCCAGTTCAAAAATTGTTAGATGTTATATAATTATTGTTGTTATTTAGTAAATGTTAGGCTTACCTAGTCCCTAAGACTAGGTGCTAGCACGATACCCAACAGAGGGAAAAATTGGGCCATGACAAGTTGGTATAAGAGCTCTAGGTTCATAGGTGCTATGAGTCGTAAGCGAGTTTAGTAGAGCCTTGCAGATCGGTACAGATACGTCTGTACTTATCTTCGAGAGGCTACAAAACTATTAGGATAGTTTCACTTCCTTCATTCCTATCATGCGAGTTTATTGATCTCAAAGTTTGAAGCTTTTATAATTCCATTCTCTCACAGATGATAAGGACACGAGCTGCAGTTGCTGATGATGTTACCCCCGGAATAGATGTCGCTAGGGGCAGAGGTAGAGGCTGATGAGGAGCACGTGCCGCATCCAGGGTACCTACCAGAGCAGCAATTGAGGAACCGTCAGTAGTTCCAGTTGGGGGGAAGGTACCGGAGGCGCCTGAGTTATCCCTGGACTTCAGGAGACCTTAGCACAGTTCCTAAGCATGTTTGGTACATTGGCTCAAGCAGGGTTGATTTTGATTGTACCAACTATTTCACAGACCGAGGGAGGAGCTCAGACTCCCGCCACCCACACTCAAGAGTACCGAGTTAATGTTGGTCAGGTTCCAGATGTCATGGCGACACAGCCCATGGTCCCAGTTCAGCCCGTGGTTAGGGCAGCAATATCTGAGGAAGAACAGCTTAGACTTGAGAGGTACAAGAAGTACCACCCTTCTACCTTCAGTGGATTGGCGACAGATGATGCCTAGGGTTTTCTGGAGGAGTGTCACCGCATTCTCAGTACTATGGGTATTGTGGAGACGAGCGAGGTTGCTTTTACTACGTTCCAGCTCAGGGGAGCGGCTTATCAGTGATGGCGGGCGTATGAGTTGGGTAGCCCGTCCAAGTCAGCTTCACTTACATGGGTTCAATTTTCAGAGATGTTCTTGAGAGAGTTTGTACCTCAGTCCCTTCGAGATGCATGGTGCACGGAGTTTGAGCAGCTGCTCCAGGGCACTATGTCAGTGTCAGAGTAGGCCGTTAGATTCATTGATTTGGCCAGACATGCACCTGCTTTGGTCGCTACAGTTAGAGAGCGTGTCCGTAGATTCATTGAGGGGCTCAGGCATGATATTCGGTTCAGCATGGCTCGGGAGTTAGAGTCGGATGTTCCGTTTCAACAGGTGGTAGGGATCGCTCGCCTAGTAGAGGGCATGTGTGATCAGGAGAGAGAGTACAGGCAGGGCCATGAAAGAGAGGACAAGCGAGGTCAGGAGAGAGATGATAGGGAGGCGAGAAGGCCTCATAGACCGGAGAGATCTACTGGTCCTTATTTTGTATGCAGGGTACGACATGGTAGAGGTTTTGTGGGTCAGCCAGTTCAGTTTGCACTTCAGGCTTCGCACAATGTTTCAGGTGCTCATGGATCTCAGAGTACCCGTACCGCACAGTTCCCATAGCCACATCAGTATGGAGGTTACTTCGAGTGTGGAGATACCAACCATAGGGTGAGAGATTATCCTAGACTCCAGACAAGTATGTCACAACGGAGTATTCAGGCGAGTAGAGGGCGCCCAAGAGGGGAAGGCCCAGCCCGTTGATGTGTTTCGTATAGTAAGCTTGAGTCCAATGCGCCAGATGATGTCATACATGTATGCTTTTGATTTGTTACAGAGGGGCACCATTCGTATTTTGATTCGGTTCTGCTTATCGGGGTGAGTTCCCCTATTTGTTGTCCCACCTATGGGTAAGTTCATGACCTAGTATTATGTTTATGTGTTTGCCCCTGTTGGGAGATTCTATGAGTGATAGCCGTGTATATCATTATTTTAATTCATTATTGAAAGTTATGAGACTAGAAGTGAATTCATGTTGTCTATTATGGCAGGTTTGATGTGATTCTTGAGTAATTTTATTATGATTTGTGATTTGATACTCTTCCGGGGTGAGAGTTTAGTAAGTGTTGTGATTTTATTGGTAGAATTGAGTTAGTGGAAGATTTTAATTGGTATGATGTGTATTCGACTTGTGATTCAGATTTGAGGGTGAGACCTTCACGATTCTATGTGATTTGATATGTTTGAGCCGGACTGCGTGCTGCGATGGAAGTTATATCAGGATGAGATCCTTGTGATTTGTTCATATACTTTAATTTTTCCTTTTAAATTGATTTGTAGGATGGTACTCATAGAGAGTTGTGCCTGTCGGGCATGTTTGATATTTCTCTTATGTGCTTCTCTTTACATATTCAGTCATTTTACGTGTGTGCTTCTTGAGTTTTAGCTTGAGGGGTGTCTGCCCGGCGGGGTTAGTTGTGACTTGTTGATTAAGGTGTATAGCTAATAGGTCTTAATGTTTCTTGCATCGTTGTCAGTGTTGTGGAGGTTTGAAACAGGGTTCTATCGGATATTAGGCTAATTGCCAGTGCTGGTTTTGATTACGGGCAGCTATTGTGATCAAAAAAAATATTATGGACCTATGTGTGGTGTGTGATGTTGGGTGGTCGTACCTTGTGGGTGTAGGAATGAGTTGTTACAGCTGGTTGAGACTGATACCGGGTATGGCTTTAGAATTGGATTTTTTGGAGTTGAATGGAAGGTGAAAATTTTGACTCTAAGGCTTATTGGTGTTGGTAGAAAGGATAAATAACAGTTGAGATGGTGTCGTTAGGCTTATGTGGATTGGGGTGACGTGGGGTCACCCGCGGGTGTATGTTGGATATGTGCTTTCGGTGATTTAAAGACTTCGAGGCGATTCTTGGCACGTTCGAGGATAAATGTTTGTTTAAGAGGGGAAGGATGTAACGACCCGGCCGGTCGATTTGAGAATTTAAGTCCCGTTCGGCAGCATAAGGCCCTGAGCAACTTCATATTATGTGTATTGACTTATGTGCGTGGTTGAATTCAGTTACCGGATAACTCGGAGTGATTTGGGACACTTAGTCCCTAAAATGGAAGCTTAAGTTTTAGGATTTTGACCGTAGTTGGAACTGTGTAAACACGACTCCAGAATGGAGTTCCGACGGTTCTGTTAGCTCCATTAGGTGATTTTGGACTTAGGAGCGTGTCCGAACGGTGAATTTGAGGTCTGTAGCTGATTTAGGCTTGAAGTGGCGAAAGTCGAATTTTCAGATATTTTGATTGGAAGTGGACTTTTTGATATCACGCTCGGAATGACATTCCGAGAGTTTGAACAGCTCCGCTATGTCATTTGGGACTTGCCTACAAAATTTGACGTCATTCCGGATTGGTTTGATAGGTTTCGGTACGAGTTTTAGAAGTTGGAAGATTTGAAAGTTCATAAGTTAGATTCTTTGTGCGATTCTTAGTTTCAACGTTGTTTGATATGATTTGATACCTCGAGCAAGTCCGTGTTAGGTTATGGAACTTGTTGGTATGTTTAGACGGGGTCCCAGGGGCCTCGGGTGTATTTTGGATGGGCTACGAGCCATTTTCTTCTATTTTCGAACTGCTGAATCTGTCATCTGGTTTCCTTCATCGCGATCGCGTCCATGTCCTCGCATTCGCGTAGTGTTATTTTGGAGGATGAAATATTTCTTCTTCGCGTTCGCATCCTTCCTCTCGCATTCGCGGAGTTCTGCGTTCCCCTTCTTCGCCTTCGCAACTGTTCCCTTGCGTCCGCGTAGTAGCAAATAGGAGCTAGGCACTGGAGACTTTTCCTCTTCGCGTTCGCGTCTCTCTTCCCGCATTCGCAAAGGTATGCCATCCCCTCCTCCGCGTTCGTGCACCCCTTCACGCGATCGCGTAGCCCAGTCATTGGACCATCAAAATTTCCTCTCCACATTCGCGAGCCATCTTTCGCGTTCGCAAAGCATATCGGGGCATCCTTCATTTTTCCTTCTTCGCGAATGCGAGTATTCTTACGCGTTCGCGATGCTTTAACACCTGGGCAGCAGAATATATTTTCCAAATCGAGGGTTATGCCAATTTTATCATATCTTGACGTGTGGAGCTCGGTTTTGAGCGATTCCTTGTGGGGTTTTCACGCAAAACAAATGGGTAAGTGTTCTTCACCTAGAATTTAATATATTCCATGATTTTATCTTCATTTTTATCATTTAATTTGTGTTTTGATTTGAGGAAAATAGTGTTTTTTGAAGAAAGTTTTCAAAATAAAAAATCATGATTTGAGGGACGAAATGGTATCGTATTTTGATAATTTTAGTATGGTCGAACTCGTATTAGAATGAGTGTTCGGATTTTATCAAATTTGTCAGGTTCCGAGGTGCGGGCCCGGGAGTCGACTTTTGGGTCGATTTTTAGATCTTTATAAATATTGAAGCTTTATGATTAGGAATAGTTTCATATAAATTTTATTTGTACTTTGAAGTTATTTTGATTAGATTTGAGCCGTCCGGAGGCCATTTCACCGAGAAGTTCATTCTTGAGTATCGGTCTATCTTCTTTGAGGTAAGTATCTTGCTTAACTTCGTGTGGGGGAACTATCCCTTAGGATTTGAGTCTTCTATGCTAATTGTAGTCCATGTACGCGAGTTGACGAGTACGTTCTCGGACTTTGTTTGTGGAAAATTGGCCTTTTAGGATCCTTAGGTCCTTATTCATTGAATATGCATTTGTACTTGTTATGATTACGTTCCTTAATTACTAGTTTCACCTTTACCTGCTTAATTAGAATCAATTTCTTCATGATCCACTCTTACTGTTTACTTGATTCATATGTGCCTTAATTGAAATTTGTTATCTCTTCCATTGCCATGTTATCTTTTTCCTAACTGCGTATCTTTATTTAAAGTTGTAGTTGTCCCTTTTTTTTTAAATGTTCACCCTTAATTGAGGTTATGGTGATTTTCTCGCTGCCCACTTTTTTTTGAATTGGTTGTATCTCTTCCTTAATTGTCCAAACTTAAAAGAAGCTTAGATATACTATGCCTTAGTAGACTTGCCCTTATTTGGAATTATTTGACTCGTGTTAGTTTCTTGTTGTTGAATCGTATATTGTAGGATCATTGTTACATATTATTTTCTTCCCTGTTGAGCTGTTCTTATTACGCCTAGTATTCTTTATTGTGGCTATTTATTGCGATCGAAGGTTCTTGAGTAGATTTACTTGTCGTACCTTGTTTTATTGTCATTGTTGTTGTTGTACCTATTATTGTGATGCACGAGGTTTCTGCCGTGAAGTTGTTTTTGTGATGCACGAGGATTCTGACGTGTGGTTGTTATTGTGATGTGCGAGATTTCTACCGTGCGGTGTTATCAGGTTGCACAAGGTTTCTGGCGTGCTATCATTACTATTGATATTTTGCACATGCAGCGTGACAAGGCGGGATATATATATATATATATATATATATATATATATATATATATATATATATATATATATATATGGGTTGCGCATATGGCCAGACAAGATGGGAACATGATTATGCACGTGTGGCGAGACAAGGCGGGTCTTCACTTTATTATTGCACATGTGGCGAGACAATGTGGGATATGTCAGGGATTGATTTGTGATGATTTGTGATGGCCTGGGAGCATTCTTGTTGTTGATATTTGCGTAGTGGTACACTTACCTGTGCGAGCTTTATCTTGTGAAAGTTATGAGAAAACATTCTACGTGTTGTCCGTTCGTTTCCCTTATGCTCACTAGCTGGTATGAACTATGTTAGGACACTTGCACTAGCATACACGTAGTTAAGCACTCTTATCGGATAAGAGGTTTTCTTGATATTGTTGAGTATAGATGTACACCCTTGCTTACTTGCCTTCAATGTGAGAATGGCTCTATTTGGCACGTGAGTCGTCAGTTCGTTTATGAGGCAGAATGAGGGCACAAGATGCCAAGTGTTAAGGTTCAGGTATTGAGACCCGTGAGTTGTGATTTGTCCGAGGTTCGACACCTCGTGGAGTTTATTGACTGAAACTTGATGTGAAAACGGTCGTTGTGGTTGAGTGATTACTTGTCGTTTCTGTATCTGTGATTTCGGATTTATGTTGCGTTTCCGTTCATCCTTTTGTGTCATTATTTTGGTATTTTGCTGATACTTGTTGTTGTCCTTTCCTATTGCAATTACTGTATTGTTAGACATATCGCGTAGTTTTTATGTGGATATTATACTCTGTTGTTTCTATACTTATACTTTGTTCAGGTTATTTAGTCCAGTAGGTGTCTTGACTGTTCCTCGTCACTACTCCATCGAGGTTAGTCTTGATACTTGCTGGGTACCGCCGTGGTGTACTCATACTACACTTTTGCACATTTTTGTGCAGATCCAGGTATTTCGAAGTCAGTTGATCATTAGCTAGCTCTACAGACTGTTGCTGTGGAGACTCAAGGTAAACCTGATGGTGCGTTCGCAGGCTTCGGAGTCACCTTCTGATTGTATTCACACTGTTTAGTTTATTTCAAACAGTTGTATTTAGTACATTGTAGCAAACTCTATAGAGCTTATGACTTGTACTACCGGTTTTGGGATTTGTAAATTTTATAGAGATTTCCATTTCAAAAATTGTTAGATGTTATTTAATTATTGTTGTTATTTAGTAAATGTTAGGCTTACCTAGTCCCTAAGACTAGGTGCCATCACGATACCCAACAGAGGAAAAAATTGGGTCGTGACATAAAGCAACAACATAGTTAGAATACAAATGAAATATGAATGAGCCCAAGTAAGGAAAATTGATGATAACTCAATTAATCAAATCGTTCCTAATGCATGAGTTACAACACGAATTACCCGAAGTACCACTCCTCTTAATCTCAAATCATATGTCACAACTTCCAAATGTTACACGTATGGCACTTCGTGCTCACATTTTTTCAGATTACTTTCGCATAGAAAAGTCCACGTGCTACCATGTACACTATATCCGTGTCAAATGCTAAATAAAATATTTGAGAGATTTATTTATTTACAATAAGGCATAATAACAATCTTGAATAAAGTAGGGAATCAAATGAGAAAATGAGTTTATTTTAGGAACCAAATAAAGTGAAATAAGGTTCAATTTATACAATATATGGTATCAAATGAGTTTAGTTTAGAAATTATTTGGGTAAAGAAAATAATATTTTCAAATAATACAAAGCAACGGATAAGTTACCGAATTAAATATAGAATTTCATTAAAATAAAATATGATAACTATTTTTAAGTAAAGTAAAAATATCAGATAGGGTAGGGAGTTTAATTTGAGAAATCAGTTAAAGTAAACTATGACAACTATTAAAAATAGTAAAGTATCGAATGAAACGATGAGTTTCAACTTAAGAGTCACATAAGGTAAGTATGTTCATAATTCTTTTATTTAAAATCATTATGCTACCAACAAGTCAACATGGTATGAGATAATGACACCGTGCAGTAACTTCATCTTGAAAATCAATTCACCAAGTAACCACAGAAGCACAAATTGACACATTGAAGTAATACAACAGTTCACGTAGGATGCATGACTCATACAAGACACAACAACAACAACAACAACAACAAGTATAACATACACAATCTGTTGCGGCGCGCAACCTGATTCCACCGTATCATCATTTATCAATATCATAATCCACCCTTATTCCACTATAGTATCATTAATCAATATCAAGTATCACATATACAATTTATTGCGGAGTGCAATCCGATCCCACTATATCATCATTTATCACTATCATAATCCTCCCTTATTCCACCATATAATCATTTATCAATATATATTATTACGTACACAAACCGTTGTGGCGCGTAACCCCATCCCGCCATATCATTATTTATCAATATCATAATCATCCCTTATTCCACCAATTTAATTTATTATCCTTCAATTCCCATTACATCGTGTAACCCGATCCACAAACAATATGAATTAAGCAAACAAACTACAACTAACTACGAGGTATCACAAAATTAAATGAAATAAAGAACTAAACAAAGAAGGTCACGAGCGGATAAAATAGTTACATGAAGACTCACAAATTCAAATAGCAAGCAGTGACAGTTCATGAATAAAGGTACAATTACAAAGAATCAATTAACAATTAAGGCACGTAACAGATAAGGCATGAATTCAACAAGTAACTTCATTAACAATTAAAGTAAATAAGGAGTAAACTTGACAATAAAAGACAGAACATGTACTAACAACTTCTAGTAAGGCGGGTAAGAACAAATGCAATAACGAAAGATATAACATGTTGTGACAAATACAATTAAATGCATGAAAGAAGTCTAGAAGTCTACAACGGTCAAATACCACGTATAAGCCCCTATACACACTCGTCATCTCGTGTACACGGCTTCCACATGACACAAAAATAGCACAAACGACTCAAATCTTAAGGGGGTAGTTCCCCCACACAAAGTTAGGCAAAATACTTGTCTCAAAAGCGTTCAATCAATGCTTAAAATAGCTTTTCCTTTACAATTCACCTCCGCTCAATACAAATCTAACCAAAATTGACTTAATAACATCAAATAATGCAAGAGAAATCAATTCCAATAAATAAAGCTATGATCTTTACACAATTCCTCAAAAATCAACAAAAGTCAATCTAGGACCCGCTCGGTCAAAACTCGGGTCCAATGGTAGATTCTGACTACCCATGACCCCCCGAGTTCATATATGCGATTAGTTTCAAAATTTGAGTCCAAATCGACTCTTAAAACGCAATTTCTTATTTTTCAAAAACATGACTAAGTTTCACAATTTTTCACTTTGATTTACATGATTTTAATGTTAAATCGATAATATATTGATGGAATATGATTAGAAATAGATTAGAATTATTTGCCCAAAGATTGTAGATGAATATCCCTCTTCGAAATTGCCTCTTACCGAGTCTAGGGTTCCAAAATATAAAAATGAGGCAAAAACTCCTGTCCCTCAGATTTTGTACAGTCGCAGGTGTCGCAAATGCGACCTGGGGTTCGCAATTGCGAACCCCGAATATGCGAGAAATCCATCGCAAATGCGAAGAAACTCACATCCCTTTTGTCATCGCAAATGCGATGATTTGTTCGCAAATGCGAATGTGGACACATTGCAAATGCGACCAACACCCTAGGCGCCCCATCATAATTGCGAACACTGGGTTCAAAAATGTTAACCTAGCATACTTGACCTAACATCCCAATTGCGATCCATGACTCGCAAATGCGACACCTGAGGCACCTGTGCAAAAACCAGCAGACTTAAACTCTATCAACACTCCGCTATGCGTCTAAAACTCACCCGAGCCCTCGGGGCTCCAAACCAAACATCAACACTAGTCTAAAAATATAACACGAACTCGCTCGCGATATCAAGTCATCTAAATAACATCCAAATCATGAATGTGACCTCCAATACACATGAAATCAACATGAAACTCAAGAACTTCTAAAAACACAACCGCACATCTGATTCCTATCAAATCAACTTAGAATGACGCCAACTTTGCGGACAAGTTCCAAATGACAAAACAGACTTATTCCAAGTATTAAACAAAAATCCAAACATGATAGTGATCACGTCCAACTCTAGTCCTAAAAAGGATAAGTGGTCGCTGCAAATATAATTCAGTCTAAAAGTCCGTAGTCGAATCCCGCAGAGAACTAAGGTTTATTTACAACTGTTCACTTTACTAAGAATACAAGTTTGAACAATTCCTAAGTTATAAATATTAATATTCTTATATCTAATTAGCTAACAAATTATAGTAGTAGATTAACAACTAAAGATACTAGGGGTTGCAGAAAAGATTAAGGAGGTCTAGAGTTATAATTTTCCCAATTATCAGAATCTTTCCCGTTATGTCTTATATAATTTCGCCTAAGTATTCTCTACAGATCGTGAGTACTTCGGGTGCCGTAATTCTCTATTGAGCAACTACCATAATTTACTAGATATTCTCTCCAACTACGCTAGCTGACACTAATTCTCCGCTTACTACGATCGCACCAAGGTTTTGTTATCTCTAATCTCGCATGTAAACCCTCCATATTGATCTCTCACATACGTTAGCAGTGATGTTCTTTAAAAATTACCTAAATATGTACCCTCTCTCAAGCAATACATACTAAATAGGCTTAGTCAATTGATGACCATTCAATCAACAATAATAAACACGTAGCTGAACAAATAGATAAATTCAACGGCTCAATTATATAAAAATGTAATAAGAATTCATCCTACAAAAGGTTTCATCAAAACCCTAGATAATAAATTAGCTATTCATAATAGTATGTAAAACTACAATACTAGAATTCATAACCAATAATAGAAATAGGAAGAAGGAAGTGCAAAACTCATAAAAGAATTCTCCTCCTTGCTCCTAGTATGTTCTTGCCTCCTTAGGTCGAATCCCCTCTCCAAACCATCCCCACCTCCTAGATATGGTCAGGGCATATTTATAGGCTAGGGTTGAAGTCCATGAGTCCAAATCTGAGTCAGAGTATTTTCATCCATGTGGCCACAGACCTCGCGAGGCCAGGCTTATAGCGCAGCCAAGCTGGCTACAGAGCTGGCTATGCCTAGCCTGTAGCGTGGCCAAGCTGGCTAGAGAGCTAGCTATGCCTGGCCTATAGTCAGGCTTGAGTACTTCGTGCTTTTGTGCTCTTTTCTTGCATTTTCATCCTCTTTTTATGCAACTTTCATTCGACTCTTTCTTCCGATTCTCCTACACATTAAATAACATAATTTAGCCCAAATATTGCACAATTAATCACTAAACCAACAAAATATAGGGCGAGTAATGTACTAAAAGTATAACATTTTGGCCAAACATCATGTAATGACCTGACCGGTGGTTTTGCTTTCTAGATCCCCATCCCCATAAATAAGACTCGTCGTATGTGTTTTAACTTCTTTATGACTTGCGGGGATCGTTAGTTCGGAATTTGGAAGGGTTCGGGTTGAAATCGGAACACTTGGTTCCTTAAGGTTGGCTAAAAAGGGCTCAGTTTGACTTGAATAAACATTTTAAGCAAACAACCTCGGTACCAAGATTTTAGAATTCCAATAGGTTCGTACGATAATTTTAGACTTGGGCGTATGTTCGAATTGGGTCTTGGATGACCCGGGAGCGTTTCAGCGCTTAATATAGATAGTTGGCAACTTTTCAGGTTTTAAAGTTCTTTAAATTTGGTTTGGAGTAGGTTTTTTTATTATCGAGGTCCATTTGGGATTCTGATCCCGAGAATAGTTCTGTATGATAATTTAAAACTTGCACGCAAAATTTGAAGTCATTCCGAGTAGTTTAAGTGCGAATCGGCGCATTCGGAGTAAGTTGGAAGAACTTGAAGCTCATAATTTGATCCTATTGGTTTTAGGTTGCGATTATTAGTTTTAATGTTGTTTTTTGTGTTTTGAGGGTGCAAGCGAGTCCATTGTATAATTTCAAACTTGTTTGTATGTTTGGAAGGGGCCTCGGGGGCCCCAGATGCCATTCAGACGAAGCGCGGAGGTCGTTTGGCCTTGGGTGCAGAGCTAAAGCACCCAGCTTCTGGTGCAATCGCACCTGCGGAGGGCTAGCTGAAGGTGCAAGCTCGCAGAAGCAAGCCAACAGCCGCAGAATCAGCCCAATGTGATCTGCTCAGGGATCGCAGATGCGGAGCATAGGGCATACCTGCGAACGCGCATGTGCGATGGATGAAATCGCAGGAGCGACACTCGCGTCACAGAAGTGGACCAGTTGTCCGCAGATGCGGAAGAAGGCCAACTGGGGAAGGGCCGCATCTGCGATGACTTTCTGTAGAAGCGGAGCCGTAGAAGCGGCCGTCCCTCTGCAGATGCGAAATCACTGGAGGCAGAGTAGTCCATTTAATGCGGGACTTAGGCTATTTTGGCACATTTTCTTTCATCTCTTGGGTAATTTTGGAGCACTTGGAGACGGGTTTTCATCTAGCACTTTGAGGTAAGTAATTTCTATACAATGTGGGTTAAATATATAGATTTTGGGTAGATTTTAACATGTAAAATTGTGAATATCATGGGTTTAGATGAAAAACCTAGGTTTTGATAAAAATAGGATTTAATCATGTAAAATGGGTATGGAATTGAGTGAAAATTATATATTTGAGTTCATGAGCTTAGGGGTAACAACTTTCTTTGAAAATTTCCGGAATCCGGGCACGTGGGCCTAGGGATGATTTATAGGAATCCTTCAATTGGGGTTGGGTAATCACTCTAATAGTTAGAATATGAACTTTTGAACATGTATTGATTAATTTATATAACATTTGACTAGTTTTGGATTGTTCGGCACCGAGTTGAGGCTTTAGAACAAATTTGTGACCGGAAGTGAGCCTTGAGACGAGGTAAGACTCTTGTCTAACCATGTAAGAGGGAAATTGCCCCATATGTGATTTAAATTAATATTTACTTCTAATTGTGGGGGCTACGTACGCACGAAGTGACGAGAGTCCATGCGTAGCTACTATTTATGCTTATGTTTGGGTAGTTTAGGACCCAAATCATGAATTAATGGTAATGTTTGTAACCTACTTATTAATTTAAGTGCCTAAATTATATTAGAACTTGTTAGAGGAATTGTAAAAGATAGAATTTCACTTACTTGAATTTTTGGAAATTTTATTATATTGTGTATTAGCCTTGTTATAACGTTTAAGTCAAGTGCTTATAAAGTATCCTCTCTTTTTGTGGAGCGGGCCGAATGCCTCGGTAGTAGATAGATGCATCTATGGATCATGCCGCACATCCCTCGGTAGTGTACACGTTATTCTGGATTGGGTCGTATGACCTCGGCATAAATCGTGCTTAATAATATACGGAGCCTAATCATACTTGATATTATTTTGTGAAAATGAGGTTACACTTATTAATGACGAGAATGTATTTGGGATTTATCAAATTGTGAAAGAATTACTTGCTCTTGCTTGTTAATGAGTTATTATAATTATTTACATGACTCATGCTTATTTAGAATTTCTGTATTCATTTTGTTAGTCCTTAGTAAGTGTCGAATTCGACCCCTCGTCACTACTTCTTCGAGGTTAGACGAGATACTTACTGGGTACTTGTTGTTTATGAACTCACGCTACACTTCTGCACTAATCGTGCAGGATCTGAGGCAGGTGCATCTGGCGGTCCTACCGGCACGCATCCCATATATTCTGAGGTCTAGTGGTGAGATGCTTCCTCAGCAGTTCCACTACTCCTAGAGTCTGTCCTTTGCATTTATTTCTGTCTATTTTCATTTCAGACAGTAGCTAGAGTTTTGTATAATCTATTAGTGCTCATACACCTGTGACACCAGGTCATGGCATACATACTAGCAGACATATGGTTTTGGATTATTTAATTTTTATGATTGCACTCAGCTGCTTTCGTCTATTTATTTAAAATTTGCTGTTTTTTAACCTTTTAATTAATGGAATTTAATTACTTTAAAACCTATTAAAAGAGAAATAACATGGTTTAATTAACTATTGGCTTGCCTGGAGCTAACTTTGGGCGCCATCATGGCCCATGGTAGAAGTTGGGTCGTGACAACATAGTATCAGAGCACTAGGTTCACGTAGGTCTCACAAGTTATGAGCAGGCCTAATAGAGTTGTGGATCGATGCGGAGATGTCCGTACATATCTTCGAGAGGCTATAGGGTATTAGAAAACTACTCCTTATTCATCTCCTATCGTGCAGTTGATGCGGTACTAAATATCTCTCTTATTCTCTCACAGACAGGGAGAACGCGCGCAGTGGATGTTCCCGACCATGGAGGAGCTGCTCCCCCTATTGTTAGAGGCCGAGGCAGAGGCCGAGGGAGGGATCTAGCCCGTGGTAGAAGACAAGGTCATCCTAGCGTTGCTCCAGCTATTCCACCAGCGGATCCAGCAGAGGATGCTATCATTGAGGAGCAGGGCAAGAAGCTTGCAGTAGAGCCAGCCCCAGCCCTAATGGATTTCATGTCCATGCCAGGTTTCCAGGAGTTCATGGGTCGTATGTTGCAGTTCATGGATACTATGACCCAGGTTGGTTTATTTCCAGTAGCCCAGCCACATCTCAGGCGGGAGGGAGAGCACAAACCCCTACTGCTCAGGATCCAGGGCATGCCGTTGCCGTATATCAGACCCCGGGCACACTACTTGTGGGCGGAGCTCAGCCAGTTATAGGAGTTATACCTGAGCCCAGACCAGCTGCGGCCGGCGATCCGCAGAAGCAATTAGACAGATGGACCAGGCTTCATCCTCCTATCTTTGGAGGTGAGCGACATGAGGAGCCCCAGGACTTTGTTGATCGGTGTAGGGACAAACTGCAAAACATGAGGATATTGGAGTCCCATGGGGTGGATTTTACTACTTTCCAGCTGGAAGGTAGCGCCCGTAGGTGGTGGCAGTCATATCTCCTCGGCAGACCAGCAGATTCACCTCCCATGACTTGGGATCGGTTCACCCGCATTTTTTTGGATAGGTATATCCCGCCCTCTCATAGGGAAAGGTTACGGTTTTAGTTAGAGCAACTCCAACTGGATCAGATGTTAGTGACCGACTAATAGGCGAGGTTCTCTGAGCTATCTCGCCATGCACTTATGATCATTCCCACCGATGCATAGCGAGTGCAGAGGTTTGTTGCAGGTTTTCACACTAGCATTCAAGCGACCATGGGCCGCGAGGTTGAGATGGGGACTTCTTACGAGCTAGTGGTAGAGATAGATCGGAGGATCGATGGTGTACGTTAGCGTATCCAGGAGCAGGCTATGAGGGATAAGCAGTTTCGGTATTCTGGAGAGTTCAGAGATGCCCCGGTGGGGGGAAGAGGTCAGTTTATGAGGGGTCAGTCTAGCAGGCCCATATATCCAGCACCACCACCTTCTCGGGGTGCTCCAGTATGACCTTATTTCAGCGCCATGCCAGAGAGTTCCTACCGCCCACCACCTATTTAGGGTTCCTCCAGTGGGTATTCAGGCCATCAGGCTCAGACTTCAGGTCAGCAGCCCACCGTACCAAGAGGTTGTTAAAAGTGCAGGGATCTCAGTCATGTGTAGAGGTTCTGCCCCAGGCTTTGGGGCAAGGCAGTGCAACAGGGTCAGTAGCCAATGATTACAACACCATCTGCCACACCAGTTGTCCGACCGCCAAGAGGCGGAGGGCAAGTGGGTAGGGCCTGTCCTAGAGGTGGAGACTAGTAGGGTGGAGGCCAGTCAGGTGTTGCTCCAGCTAGGTTCTATGCTTTTTAGGCCATACCAGATGCAGTGGCCTCAGTTATTTTTGTCTGCGGTAGGGATGCTTCAGTACTATTTGACCAAGAATCTACATATTCATATGTTTCATCTCTATTTTCTCATTTCCTGGGTGTTCCTCGTGATTCCTTGGGTACTTCTGTCTATGTGTCCACTCTTGTGGGCGATTCTGTTGTTATGGATCGGATCTACCGGTCCTGCATTATTACATTCCATGGTTATTAGACTAGAGCGGATCTTCTGTTGCTCGAGATGACAAACTTTGAGGTCATCCTAAGCATGGACTGGTTTTCTCCATATCACACCATCCTTGATTGCCATGCCAAGACTGTTATCTTGGCGATGCCAGAGTTGCCTAGATTAGAGTGGAAGGGTTTGAATGTCAGTGCATCTACCTGGGTTATCTCTTTTCTAAAGGCTCAACACATGGCCGAGAAGGGTTGTTTGGCTTATATAGCTTATGTTCGGGATACTACCGCTGAGACTCCGACGATTGATTCAGTGCCCGTGGTCCGGGAGTTCTCCGATGTCTTTCCTTCTGACCTACCAGGCATGCCACCAGATCGTGATATCTATTTCTATATTGATTTGGCTCCAGGTACCTAGCCTATCTATATTCCACTGTATCGTATGGCTCCGAAAGAGTTGAAAGAGTTGAAGGAACAACTTGAGGAGTTCTAGCAAAGGGGTTCGTCAGACCGAGTGTATTGCCTTGGGCTGCACTAGTGTTATTTGTGAAGAAGAAAGATGGGACTATGCAGATGTGTATTGATTACCGCCAGCTGAACAAGGTTACCATCAAGAATAAGTACCTGATGTCGCGTATTGATGATTTGTTTGACCAGTTGCAGGGTGCCAGGGTGTTCTCTAAGATCTACTTGAGATCGGGGTACCATCAGTTGAAGATTCGGGATTCAGATGTTCCAAAAATGGCTTTCCTGACTAGATATGGCCATTATGAGTTTCTCGTGATGTCCTTTGGCTTGACTAATGCCCTGGTGGCATTTATGGATTTGATGAACTGGGTGTTCAGGCCACATATTGATTCGTTTGTCATTGTCTTCATTGATGACATTTTGATCTACTCACGTAGCATTGAGGAGCACGAGCAGCATTTGAGAGTGGTGCTTCAGACCTTGCGGGAACATAAGCTATATGTTAAGTTCTCCAAGTGTGAGTTCTGGTTGGATTCTATGGCATTCTTAGGGCATGTTGTATCAGGCGAGGGTATTGAGTTAGACCCCAAGAAGATCGAGGCAGTTCATAGTTGGCCTTGTCCTACCATAACAACTAAGATCGGGAGCTTCTTGGGGTTATCAGGTTATTATTGTCGGTTTGTGGAGGGCTTCTCATCTATTGCAGCACCTTTGACTAGATTGACCCAGAAGGGCGCTCCGTTCCAATGGTCCGATGATTACGGGGCGAGCTTTCAGAAGCTCAATATCGCATTGACTTTAGCACCAGTGTTAGTGTTGTCTTCTGGTTTAGGGATGTATGTAGTGTATTACGACCCTTCAAGAGTTGGTTTGGTTTGTGTATTGATGCATGGGGGTGAGTTATTGCATATTCTTCACGTTATCTGAAGCCCCACAAGAAGAATTTCCTTGTACACGATTTGGAGTTGGGTGCAATTGTTCATGCACTTAAGAACTGGAGGCATTATCTTTATGGTGTGTCCTATGAGGTTTACACTGATCATCGCAGCTTGCAGCATTTGTTCAAGTAGAGGGATCTCAATTTGAGGCAGCGCAAGTGTCTTGAGTTACTAAAGGATTATAATATTACCATCCTTATCATCCGGGCAAGGCTAATGTAGTTGCGGATGCCATGAGCAGAAAGGCGGAGAGTATGGGTAGTTTGGCATTCATTTCAGCGGAGGAGAGGCCACTATCTTTAGACATTCAGTCCCTAGCTAACAGACTTGTGAGGTTGGACATTTCAGAGCCCAGCATAGTTCTTGCATGCGTTGTCGCCCAGTCTTCACTATTCGAGCAGATTATGGCTCGTCAGTTTGATGATTCGCACTTGTTGGTTCTCAGAGAGACGGTACTGCAGGGTTGTTCCAAGGAGGTTACTATTGGTGAGGATGGTATTCTGCGACTCCAGGGTCGCCTATGTGTTCCTAAAGTTGATGGCTTGAGGGAGAAGATCCTAGATGAGGCACACAGTTCTCAGTATTCTATTCATCCAGGTGCTACGAAGATGTATCGCGACCCGAGACAACATTATTGGTGATGAAGAAGGACATAGTTGAGTATGTTGCGAGGTGTCTAAATTGTCAGCAGGTTAAGTATGAGCATCAGAGGCCAGGTGGCCTACTCCAGCAGATGACTATACCTGAGTGGAAATGGGAGAGCATTACTAAGGACTTCGTAGTTGGGTTGCCGCGGACCTTGCGGAAGTTTGATGCAGTTTGGGTCACTATCAACAGGTTGACCAAGTCGGCACACTTCATTCCGGTTGTGACCACGTATTCTTTAGAGAAGTTGGCCCACATTTACATTCAGGAGGTTGTTCAGTTGCATCGTGTTCCTATATCCATTATATTAAATAGAGGCCTTCAGTTTACTTCATATTTTTGGAGGGCAGTATAGAGTGAGTTGGGACTCGGGTAGAGCTCAGCACAACCTTTCATCCGCAGACCGACGAGCAGTCGGAGCGGACAATTTAGATCTGGGAGGATTTTCTCAGAGCATGTGTGATTGACTTCAGAGGGCAGTGTGATCGATTCTTGCCTTTGGCCTAGTTTGCTTACAACAACAGTTATCAGTCCAGCATTGAGATGGCTCCATTTGAGGCTTTATATGGTCGATAATGTCGTTCTCCCATCGGATGGTTTGAGCCCGACGAGGCTAAGTTATATGGTACTGATTTGGTGAAGGATGCCTTGGAAAAGGTAAAGTTGATTCAAGAGCGGCTTCGCATAGCACAGTCCAGACAGAAGAGTTACGCGGATCAGAAGGCACATAGTTTATCGTTCATGGTGGGCTAGAAGGTTCTCTTGAAAGTCTCACCGGTGAAGGGAATCATGAGGTTCGGGAAGAAGGGAAAGTTGAGCACAAGGTTTATAGGCCCATTTGAGGTGTTGAGATGAGTTGGGGAGATAGCGTATGAACTTGCTTTGCCTCCCAGTCTATCGGGAGATCATCCGGTTTTCCCCGTATCTATGCTCCGGAGGTATCATGCTGACATGTCGCATGTGTTAGACTTCAGTACGGTTCAATTAGATGAGAGCCTGGGTTATGAGGAAGAGCTAGTTGCCATTGTTGATAGGCGGGTTCGCCAGTTGAGGTCCAAGAAGATTTCTACGGTAAAAGATCAGTGGAGGGGCCAACTAGTCGAGGAGGCAACTTAAGAGGCCGAGAGGACATGCGGAGCAAATATCCACACCTTTTCAGCACTTCAGGTATCATTTGGTACTCGTTTGAGGATGAACGTTTGTTAAAGAGGTGGAGAATGTAACAACCCAACCTGTCATTTTGCTTTCTATATCTCCGTCCCCCTAAATAAGACTCCCCGTATGTGTTTTAACTGCTTTATGACTTGCGGGGATGGTTAGTTCCGAATATAGAAGGGTTCGGGTTGAAATCGGAACACTTGGTTCCTTAAGGTTGGCTAAAAAGGGCTAAGTTTGACTTGAGTCAATGTTTTGAATAATTGACCTTGGAACCGGGATTTGACGGTTCCAATAGGTTCGTACGATAATTTTGGACTTGGGCGTATGTTCGAATTGGGTCTTGGATGACCTGGGAGAATTTCAGCGCTTAATATAGATAGTTAGCAACTTAAAGGTTTTAAAGTTCTTTAAATTTGGTTTGGAATAGGTTTTTTTGTTATCGAGGCCCGTTTGAGTTTTCAAGCCTGGGAATAGTTCCATATGGTGATTTAAGACTTGCACGCAAAATTTGAAGTCATTCCGAGTAGTTTAAGTACGAATCAGCGCATTCAGAGTAAGTTGGAAGAAGTGGAAGTTCATAATTTGATCCTATTGGTTTTAATTTGCGATTCTTAGTTTTAATGTTGTTTTTCACATTCCGAAGGTGCGAGCGAGTTCTTTTTATGATTTCAAACTTGTTGGTATGTTTCGACGGGGTCTCGGAACCCCCGAATGCCATTCAGACGAAGCGCGGAGGTCGTTTGGCCTTGGGTGCATAGCTGAAGCACCCAACTTCTGGTGCAATTGTACATACAGAGGGGCAGCCGCAGGTGCGAGCTCGCAGAAGCGAGCCAACAGCCGCAGAAGTGGCCCAGTTTGAGCTTCCATGGGATCGCAGATGCGGAGCATGGGCACACCTGCGAACGCGCAAGTGCGATGGAAGAAATCACAGGAGCGGCCAAAGCCGCAGGAGCGACACTCGCGTTGCAGAAGCAGGCCAGTTGTCCGCAGATGTGAAAGAAGGCCAACTGGGCAAGGGCCGCATCTGCGATGGCTTTCTACATATGCAGAGCCGCAAAAGCGGCCATCCTTCTGCAGATGCGAAATCGTTGGAGGCAGAGTGGTCCATTTAATGTGGGACTTAGGCTATTTTGGTTCATTTTCTTTCATCTCTTGGGCGATTTTGGAGTTCTTGAAGAGGGGTTTTCACCTAGCATTTTTAGGTAAGTAATTTCTATACAATATGAGTTAAATACATCGATTATGGGTAGATTTTAACATGTAAAATTGTGAAAATTATGGGTTTCGATGAAAAACCTAGGTTTTGATAACAATGAGATTTAACCACGAAAAAATGGTTATGGAATTGAGTGAAAATTGTATATTTGAGTTCATGAGGTTATGGGTAACAACTTTCTTCAAACATTTCCGGAATCCGGGCCCGGGGATGAATTTTAGAAATCCTTCAATTGAGGTTAGGTAATCACTCTAATAGTTGGAATATGAAATTTTGAACATCTATTGATGAATTTATATAAAATTTGATTAGTTTTGGATTATTTGGTACCGAGTTGAGGCTTTAGAATGAAATTGTAACCAGAAGTGAGCCTTGAAACGAGATAAGTCTCTTATCTAACCCTGTAAGAGGGAAGTTGGCCCGTAGGTGATTTAAAATAATATTTGCTTCTAATTGTGGGGGTTACGTACGCACGAGGTGATGAGTGTCCGTGCGTAGCTACTATTTATGCTTATATTCGGGTAGGTTAGGACCCAAATCATGAATTACTTGTAATGTTTGTGTAACACCCCGTAAACAATTGCTAATGATTTAATATTTGAAAGTGCGCCAATGGTATTTGGGAATAACGTATTTGAGTATTAAAAGAGACCTATGGGATAGAGCCACATAATTTTGAAATGAGAATGTACGTTTAAGGTGTGTTGGAACATACTAAGGAGTTTTGTGAATGACAAGAACTTGTGTGGAACAAGTTGGATACATTAAGTGGAAAGGATGATTCAATTGGCACAAGATCCGACTTCAAATGCATAGAACTCGCTCCACATAAAGACTTAGGAGGTTATCTACCTATCACATTAAATACCTTTGAGTCAAGTTTCCAACGCATCAAACCGTTTGTCGTTTGGATATGTATACAGAAAGTTATAGCCATATTACTGGGCATGTGTCATATGCGCGCCCAGATGCGCGGCCGCGCATATTTGAGAGTTTCTGCATCAGGTGCGCGGCCGCGCACGTAGGAACTCATTAAATAACCCCAAGGCCAGGTATAGAGAGGGGTTAAGTCATTTTGGCCTAAAATCTGACATTTTAGAGTGAGAGAGAGTGCCCTAGAGTGAGAATGTGTTCTTCAATAATTGCTCAACTTTTGGAAGATTAAGAAGGGAAACTCACTAGGCCTTCATCCTAGAGGTAAGATTCTACACCCTAACCCTCAATTTCAAATTTTATCTAAGAATGGGAAATTAGCAAGACAATTCTTGGGTATGAGATTTGTTTATTTTTCTTGCATGTGTTATCAAAAGGTGTAGGAAGATTGTTGAGCTAAAATAGTAAAGAATGGGTTGTGGGATGATGGAATCCTCCATAAAAGGACCTTGAAACCTTAATACACACATAGTGTTTGATAAAATGCACAAATGATCTAGAACCATGATCATCCTCCTAATTTTGGTTCCATTTGTTATATTTCTACAATAGATTGAAGTTGCTAAGAATTCCGGAACATTTTAGAGTTTAAGGAATCTCAATTGAGGTATGTTGGCTAAACTCTTCTTTAAGAATTGGAATTCCCATTATCCTTGTAAGTTCCAAGATGTTGATTACAAATCGAGTATTCCGATAAGTCTTGTGATAAAGATATATGTTCAATTCATGTTTCAAATGCTCTTATCATATTGCATTATAAATTGGGGATGTGTTCTAAACTATGGATTGTGTATCCACATGTTATAATTTCAAGTCATGATTTATGTGAAGGTTATTATGCCAAGATGTATAGAGATTGTGATTGTGATACACCTCCACCCGCTTACATTAGGATAAGGCGGTACGGCCGCTTTGTGTTTAGTTTTGGTATTTTTGTTACACCACCACCCATATATATATATATATATATATATATATATATATATATATATATATATATATATATATATATATATATATATATATATGGGGTGAGGCGGCATGACCGCTTTGTGTAGGGATTATGGTATTTTGGGACTACCACTCCACCCGCATACATTGGGGTGAGGCGGTACGACCGCTTTGTGTATAGTTTTGGTATTGTTGTGGCACCATCACCAACATATATATATTGGGGTAAGGCGGCATATCTGCTTTGTGTTGGTATTGGGAGCGTTGATGCATTTCCACCCGCATACATTGGGGTGAGGCGGCTTAGCCGCTTTGTGTTGGTATTGGTATCGTTGATGCATCTCCACCCGCATATATTGGGGTGAGGTGGCATAGCTGCTTTGTGTTGGTATTGGGATCGTTGATGCATTTCCACCCGCATACATTGGGGTGAGGCGACATAGCCTCTTTGTGTTGGTATTGGTATCGTTGATGCATTTCCACTCGCATATATTGGGGTGAGGAGGCATAACCGCTTTGTGTAGGTTCTTGATACTGTGGTTATATATCCGCCCGCATACATTGGGGTGAGGCCACGGGGCCGCTTGAGTAGAGTTGTGGTATCGTACTTACACCTCAACCGGCATACATCGGGTGAGGCGGTGGGGCCGCTTTGTGTGATGATAGTTACATAGGATCTCATCTTAAATCCTATAAATGATATTGATAGCTCTTAATAAGCTTGCTCTGGTTTAAACGGATAGCTATATCATGCTATTGTAGCCCTGATTCATCATATTTATATTGTATTTCTAAATTATTAAATTGGTGTTTGGGTTTTATACTAGTACTATTCGATGGTACGAAAATCCCTTTTGCCGGGGGTGCTGCATCTTTAAATGGATGCAGGTGGTTCCACAACAGGAGGTATTGATCAGTGATAGCAGTACACCTTCTTCCCAGCTGACTTGGTGAGCCCCACTTCATCCTGGGGTCATGTATCTTTTGTTCTTTGTGTATTTTGTTTGAGTATAGCCGGGTCCTTGTTGCCTGCATTATCATTGTATTCTTCTTTATCTATAGAGGCTCTGTAGACATAGTGTGGGTTGTGTATTGGTGCTGGAAAAGACAAACTATGTTATGTTGTGGTTGTATTACTTGTACCATTTGAGACTTTAAAAATGATAAAAACTATTGGTAATAGACTGATATTGGAGGAATGATCACGTTTTTGTATAACTAATGAAAATATGTATTATCTTTATTCATGGATGAGTTTGGGTAGAAGAAAATCTAACAGGATTGCTTGGTCGGGTTCACTCGGTTGAGCGCCGATCACACTCCTTAGTTTTGGGGCGTGACAAACTTGGTATCAGAGCCTAAGGTTTTAAAGTGTCCTAGGATGTCTCGAAGCCGTATCTAGTGGAGTCCTTCTTATCGGTGTGTGTTGTCGACCACATCTATAAGTTGGAGGCTACTTGGACATTTAGGAATAATACCCTTCTTTGAAATTCTGAATTGTGCGATGAAACTGATTGTGGAATTGTTCTCCCTCTAACTCGTGCGTTGAGGTTCAAGGTAAGTTTAAATGCTCTTTTGGTTTATTCCAAGTAATGTTGTCATGTGACATGACGAATGGGTAAAGACCTAAATATTAAATAGATGGCACATGTATCATGTTGAATGAATGGTATGGCCATATGACACAAGTATATAGTACCATGAGCATACTTTATATGGGAAGAGTGCTAGAAGTGATTACTCACCTCCAAATAGGCATTGATGTGATAAATGAGATCTAAGCTTAACTAGTACCTATGGATAGTGTGGGAACCATGTGTATGATTCTAAGATGTAAATTTGTTACATAGGCACGTGATATATGAAAGGCATGACCTGGAGAGTAATGATAAATGTGTAGGTCTCTCACGGGAGACAAGAAGTTATGAAAGGAGAGTTAAGTGAACCCACAATGAGAAGACCCTAGCACTATGAATATTATAAAAAAAATCCCAGAAATGTGCGAAGAGGTGTTACACTCCAAAAAGGATATTGACACGAGGGATTTGCATGCCAAGCCTATGTGGCTGAATAAGAGTAGAGGACTTATGAGGTTAATACCATGGGAACTTAAATCTCCCTAATAGTCAATCATATACAGGAGGACTAGAGATGTGAAACATGTGTCTCTCAAATTGCTAAATTCAAGACTTGTGTCGAAATGTGAAACATTCACCCCAAGTGGGGAGGGAAGGGCCATGATGAGGCTACTTAAGTTCAATAAAACGAGAGTAGGGCCGTGTAAGTATGACGGTTGGATATTTTATTGAAGACATGTGTAGTCTAGAAAAGTGGTAAGGAGCAACGTGATTTTTTGAGAGGATATGCAAATGATAAACCACTAGTACGAAAATAATGTGGAAGGTTAAGAAATGTAAATTCTTCATACGTGACAATATACTTGACAAGGTCAACGATACTAAAAACTAAGAGTAGGGTTTACAAAAGGGTTTTGTACTTGTTAGAGAGTCAAGGACAATGGAACCCACAGAAGTGCTAGAAATCAAATGTGAAAGGCTTGCGAGTTCTTAGAATGAGTTAATCACGGATTTGCGATTTAGCTAAAGTTCCAAGGCTTTAAGAAAGACAGAACGAGTGGGAGAGATAAATGTGATGTTATAATAACCTAAGAGTGCATCGGGACTTTATGGAGAGTCTCTTAAGAATCTTACAAGCAAAGAAGTGTTAAGTGATACACGGATGTGCACACTTTCCCACGGATATCCCAACAAGTATCGAGAGGCGAGCAGGATAAATTCCCAATAAGGGAAAAGACTACGTAACATATGGAAGAATGCATGGCTATTCACTAACTAGGAAGAATGAGGCGAGAAGAATTAGAAGAAAAAAAATCTATAAATTTAGATGGCCATGGTTATCGTAAAATAGTTCATATCAGAATGGTGGACTCCCCTATAGCACAAGTGTTAATAGAATATATAAGGGATCAACTGTAATTCAACCGACTTGAGTGACACTGAATATCAACTAAAAGATTTAGAGGGAGTTCATGTCTACATATTACATTGGAAAGTGAGACTAGTGGTGATGAAGTGGTGGTGTGATAAACTCAACAAACCAGGCACAATGATACTACGAGTTCATGGGAGGCAAACAAGTGTGTGGAACAATAAGGTTGTCAACTATGAATTAAGGGAAAAATGGGATGGGAGTGAATACTCCGGTCATAAAGGAACTATAGTACCAACATATTGTCTAGACCAAAGGGGAAATGTTTGAAACAGATTGAGAGAGGATGAACACTTGTTACGAACCTAACATGTTTAACATGATAGCTCTTAGGCTGCAATACCAGGAAACACTATTGGTGACTATAATACTTGGAATAAGGTGAGTTACTCATCGAGGATGGAATCAGGTGGACTAAGTCCTACACTTATAAGGAAAACAAGAAGTCGTCATTGAAGAATTTAGGAGGATCTCAAGTTTTAAGAAAAGGCCTTGTTCGGGCCAATGATGTTTTTTTTTGAATTGAATATATATGAAGGGTGTTGATATGTGTTTTGGGAAGTGTTTAGCAGTAAAGAGGAATCGTGAGAATGTTCACAAGGGAAGTAAAGTGGTTTCTTAAAATCCTATAAGACTTATAAGGAGGGAAAAGGGTGGCTAAGAAAGGTCTGAGCATGATGTTACTTCACATATTGAGGCAATGCCATGCAGGTTGATGTTATCAGGGTGTGAGTGCAAGCTAGTAGATGTTATTCATTTGAAACAGATGGTCCCATAAGAAAACTGACCTAGTAATGTCTTTTGTTGAGAAATTTGGAAAACAAGTTACAAGTACTAATAAGATTGTAACCATATCAAGGAAATATTTGTAGAACTCAATTCCTAGGAGGTCATATGAAAGAGAAATCTGATATAGATGTTCCACTAATAATGCTATGTGACAAGATGATCATCTATGCCTCTAGGAAACTCAAGAATCATGAAAACAATTATCCAATACTTGACTTAGAACTTGCGGCGGTGGTTTTTGCATTAAAGATTTGGCGTCATTATTTGTATGGTGTCCACATAGATGTATTCACGGACCACAAGAGTCTTCAATATATTTTCAAATAAAAGGAGCTGAATCTGAGGCAGAGAAGATGGCTTGAGTTACTCAAGGATTACGACATCAATATTCTATATCACCCGGGGAAAGCCAATATTGTGGCGGATGCTCTTAGCTGGAAATATATGGGTAGTTTAGCACACTTGGAGGTATATCAAAGGACATTGGCCAAGGAAGTCCATCGATTGGCTAGTTTGGGAGTTCGTCTTGCGGATTCTAATGAAGGAGAGGTAATTGTACAAAATAGGGCTGAATCATCACTTGTTGTGGAAGTCAAGGAGAAGCAATAAAATGATCCATTGTTGGCACGGAACATAGAAATTCCAATGTGTAAGTGGAAAATGATTAATATGGACTTTGTGGTAGGATTGCCTCGTACTCCTCGTAAGTTTGACTCGATTTGGGTGAATGTGGATCGACTCATGAAATCAACACACTTCTTGCTGGTTAAGGCTACAGATACAGCGAAACAATATGCTCAGTTGTATATCAAAGGAATAGTCAGGATGCATGGCACTCCAGTTTCCATCATTTCTGATCGGGGAGCACAATTCTCTACTAATATTTGGAAGAAATTTCAGCAAGGTTTCGGTACTCAGGTGAATCTTAGTACAACCTTTCACTCGCAGACTGACGGGTAGGCAGAGCGGACTATTCAGACGCTTGAGGATATGTTGCGCGCTTGTGTTCTAGACTTCAAAGACAGCTGGGACGATCATAAAAATTGAGTCTGAGGTATGTCGGACCATATAGAATCATTCAGAGGATCGGTAAGGTGGCGTACAAGCTTGAGCTACTGCCTGAAATGTCATTAGTGCACCCAGTGTTTCATGTGTCTATGTTGAAGAAAGTAGTTGGAGACCCGACAGTCATTGTTCCGGTTGAGACTATTGAGGTTAATGAAGAATTGATTTATGAAGAGATTCCAGTTTCTATTATTGATCGGCAAGTCCGAAAGTTGAGAAATAAAGAGATTGCATCCGTGAAAGTGCTATGGCGAAACCAACAGGTTGAAGAGGCTACTTGGGAGGCCGAGGAAGATATGAAGAAAAAAGTACCCTTATTTGTTTGAATAGCTATGTAATCGTTCTATGAAATTGTTCCCTATGAATTGCGTATCATTTGTACATCTTATGTTAAAGGTGTTCCTTTTTGGTAGTATACTGCTCGTGAGGCCACGGTTGGCATTGTTTTAATCTTATGTTGAGTCGTTGGTTGATGCATATGTTGTTAGGACTGGTTGTGGTGACTCTCTGGCAGGTGGTTAGGCCAAATTGCAGAGGACACTCTGTCGAAATTTGGGAGTTAGCCAAATTTTGGGGCCTTAAGGAAGTTGAAATGTTGGAAGAATATCTAAGATCTATACGAAGTCAAGAACGATTAAAGATGAAAGGAGGATAATACTGTGCCTAATAATGACTTGTAAAACATTCGAGGACGAATGTTCCTAATTAGGGGAGAATGTAACACCCCCTAAAAATTTCCTAATGATTTAATATTTTAAAGTGCGCCAATGGTATTTGGGAATAATGTATTTGAGTATTAAAGGAGATCTATGGGATAGATACACATAATTTTGAAATGATAATGTACGTTTAAGGTGTGTTGGAACATACTAAGGAGTTTTGTGAATGTCAAGAACTTGTGTGGAACAAGTTGAATACCTTAAGTGGAAAGGATGATTTAATTGGCACAAGACCCGACTTCAAATGCATAGAACTCACTCCACATAAAGACTTAGGAGATAATCTACCTATCACATTAAATCCCTTTGAGTCTAGTTTCCAAAACATCAAACCGTTTGTCGTTTGGATATGTATATAGGAAGTTATAGCCATTTTACTGGACCTGAATCATATTCGTGCCCAGATGCACGATCGCGCATATTTGAGAGTTTTTGCCTCAGGTGCGCGGCCAAATGCGCGGCCGCGCACGTAGGAACTCATTAAATAACCCCAAGTCCGGGTATAGAGAGGAGTTAAGTCATTTTGGCCTAAAATCTGACATTTTAGAGTGAGAGAGAGTGCCCTAGAGTGAGAAGGTATTCTTCAATAATTGTTCTTCAATTCTTGCTCAACTTTTGGAAGAGTAAGAAGGGAAACTCACTAGGTCTTCATCCTAGAGGTAAGATTCTATACCCTAACCCTCAATTTAAAATTTTGTCTAAGAATAGGAAATTAGCAACACAATTCTTGGGTATGAGAGTTGTTTATTTTTCTTGCATGTGTTATCAAAGGGTGTAGGAAGATTGTTGAGCTAAAAATGGTAATGAATGGGTTGTGGGATGATGGAATCCTCCATAAAAGGACCTTGAAACCTTAATGCATACATAGTGTTTGATAAAATACTTAAATGAGCTAGAACCATGCTCATCCTCCTAATTTTGGTTTAATTTGTTATATTTCTACAATAGATTGAAGTTGCTAAGAATTCTGGAATATTTTAGAGTTTATGGAAGCTCAATTGAGGTATGTTGGCTAAACTCTTCTTTAAGAATTGGAATTCCCATTATCCTTGTAAGTTCCAAGATGTTGATTACAAATCGAGTATTCCGGTAAGTCTTGTGATAAAGAGATATTTTTAATTCATTTTTCAAACGCTCTTATCATATTGCATTATAAATTGGGGATGTGTTCTAAACTATGGATTGTGTATCCACATGTTATAATTTCAAGTCATGATTTATGTGAAAGTTATTATGCCAAGATGTGTAGAGATTGTGATTGTGATACACCTCCACCCTTACATTGGGATAAGGAGGTATGAACGCTCTGTGTATAGGTTTGGTATTGTTGTTGCACCACCACCCATATATATATATATATTGGGGTGAGGCGGCATGACCGCTTTGTGTAGGGATTATGGTATTTTGGGACTACACCCCCACCCGCATACATTGGGGTGAGGTGGTACGACCGCTTTGTGTATAGTTTTGGTATAGTTGTGGAACCATCACCAATATATATTGGGGTGAGGAGGCATAGCCGCTTTGTGTTGGTATTGGGATCGTTGATGCATTTCCACCCGCATATTTTGGGGTGAGGCGGCATATCCGCTTTGGGTTGATATTGGTATCGTTGATGCATCTCCATCCGCATATATTGGGGTGAGGCGGCATAGCCGCTTTGTGTTGGTATTGGGATCATTGATGCATTTCCACCCGCATAAATTGGGGTGAGGCAACATAGCTGCTTTGTGTTGGTATTGGTATCGTTGATATATTTTCACCCGCATACATTGGGATGAGGCGGTATAACCGCTTTGTGTATGTTCTTGGTACTGTGGTTATACATCCACCCACATACATTGGGGTGAGGCAGTGTGGCCGTTTGAGTAGAGTTGTGGTATCGTACTTACACCTCCACCGGCATACATTGGGTGAGGCGGTGGGGCCGCTTTGTATGAAGATGGTTACAGAGGATCTCATCTTAAATCCTATAAATGATATTGATAGCTCTTAATAAGCTTGCTCTGGTTTAAACGGATAGCTATATCATGCTATTGTAGCCCTGATTCATCATATTTATATTGTATTTCTAAATTCTTAAATTGGTGTTTGGGTTTCATATTAGTACTATTCAACGGTACTAAAGTCCCTTTTGTCGAGGGCGCTGCATATTTAAATAGATGCAGATGGTTCCATAGCAGGAGGTATTGATCAGTGATAGCAGTATACCTTCTTCCCAACTGACTTGGTGAGTCCCACTTTATCCTTGGGTCAAGTATCTTTTGTTCTTTGTGTATTTTGTTTGAGGTATAGCCGGGGCCTTGTTGTCGGCATTATCATTATTGTTGTATTACTTGTCCCATTTGAGACTTTAAAAATGATGAAAACTATTGGTAATAGATTGGTATTAGAGACATGATCATGTTTTGGTATAACTAATGAGAATATGTATTATCTTCATTCGTGGATGAGTTTGGGTAGAAGAAAATCTAACAGGTTTGTTCGGTCGGGTTCACTCGGTTGAGCGCCAGTCGCGCTCCTCGATTTTGGGGCATGACAGTTTGCACCCTACTTGTTAATTTAAGTGCCTAAATTATAATATAACTTGTTAAAGAAATTATAAAAGACTGAATTTCACTTACTTGAATTTTTAACGGATTACTAGTACGTTATTGGAAATTTTATTATATTATGTATTAGCCTTGTTATAATGTTTAAGTCAAGTGCTTATAAAGTATCCTCCTTTCTTTTGGAGCAGGCCGAATGCCTCGGCAGTAAATAAATACATCTATGGATTGTGAGGTACGTCCCTCGACAATATACACGTTATTTTGGGTCAAGCCGTACGACCTCAGCATAAATCGTGGTTAATAATACTCGTAGCCTAATTATACTTGATATTATTTTGTGGCCTATGAGGTTACACTTATTAATGATGGGAATTTATTTGGGATTTATCAAATTGTGAAAGAATTATTTGCTCCTGCTTGTTAATGAGTTATTATAATTATTTACCTGACTCATGCTTATTTAGAATTTCTATATTCATATTGTTAGCCCTTAGTAAGTGTCGAAGTCGACCCCTTGTCACTACTTCTTCGAGGTTAAACTAGATATTTACTGGGTACATGTTGTTTATGTACTTACACTATACTTCTACACTAATCGTGCAGGATCTTAGGTAGGAGCATCTGGCGGTCCTACTGGCGCGCATCCCAGATATCCCAAGGCCTAGTGGTGAGCTGCTTCCTGAGCCATTCCGCAGCACCCAGAGTCTCTCCTTTGGATTTATTTCTGTTTATTTTTATTTCAGACAGTAGCTAGAGTTTTGTATAATCTATTAGTCCTCATACACTTGTGACACCAGGATTTTGCACACATACTAGCAGACATATGGTTTGGAATTATTCTCTTGTTATGATTGCACTCAGCTGCTTTTGTCTATTTATTTAAAAATTGTTATTTCTTAACCTTTTAATTAATGGAATTTAATTACTTGAAAACCTATTAAAAGAGAAATAACATGGTTTAATTCACTATTGGCTTGCCTAGCGGTAACGTTTGGCGCTATCATCGCCCATGGTAGAATTTGGGTCGTGGCACATCACCACCCCATACTTAGACGTTGTTCGTCCTCAAGTCAACCACCAATTCACATTAACCTACAACACTTTATTTTCTTTTAGAACATCCGAAGCACACCATACTTATGACTGTGGTTGATAGCAATAATTAAAGTTTAGCATATGCCTTCAACACACACTTTTCTTTAGTTTATGCCATACTTCAAAAATTTATTCAATACCAAAATAACATGCTCATAGCAATACTAGCCTCACAAACTGACTCAATATCACAATGTATTCATGACTTAAACACTTAACATCCTAGAGAAATCTAATAACGTTACTTATTTCTCGTGAAATCATGTGCCCTCATAACAAGATCAAAAGAGTAAGTTGAATCCACACATTTGAATCAGATGCTCAAATATATTTTAAGGACTCATATATATCAAAGAAATTCCTCACTCTCACAAAGAAGTCACATGCATGCATAAAGTACAATAGGCTTGTCCATTATGTAAACCTCTACTAATGTAAGCTTGCTCGATCTAGAATCAATTAGGACTTTTTCATGGTTGTAATGTGGGCTAAGAGACGGGTAGGATAAATTTAGAAATAATGACTAACCTTCCTAAGAACTTTAACACGTCACAAAATAAACTTGAAGCACATTTTTCTTCAACACAACTTCAATTTCACAAACAATATCACCCCCAAAAATATTTTCTCTTTGTTTAAGCAATACTTTAATTCATACCCACTGCAAGGACAAGATATTCTTATTTTTCTTTGCTACATATTTTTTTTTGTTTTCAACAATAATTTTTTTTCTTTTCTGCCATTCCTGCTAGTGGTGTATTTCTTACAATACAAATACACCTTTCTTTCTTTTATTAGTTCCACTCAAAAGCCACCCAAGTTCTCTCCTTACTTTTTTTAGTTCTCATTTTACAATTGAAGTGCTTTAAGAGGTAAAATGATCAAAACAATGACAATTAAGAACAAAAGGGTATAGGCTTGTAATGTGGTTGTCAAATAAAAGTTTATAGGATCAAAAGAGTTGACTAGGGATAATTTTATTTGTAATAAGCATTAAGCTCAAAAAGATGAAACAAAGCCTAAAATTATTTTTTCAAATAGAGCAAAGCATAGGATTTCGCTTCAACTCACATGCCGGGCAAGTTCTAGACTCTAATGCAATGACATGTGTGAGCACCTAATTTTTGACTATATTTGAGTTTTTAATCACTTTTTAGTATGTAAATATATTTTAAGTTTAATCTATATATTTTAGCTTTTATTTTTTCTTTTATATATTTTACTTAAGAAAATTGAAAACAATAAAAAAAAAAAAAGAGTAACATTTTTAATATAAGCTTTATCTTCATTTACAAAGAAATAAAATATTTTCCAAAAAATATATTAGTTTGATAAGTAAATTTTGAGCGATTAGTATTTTATCTTGCTAGTTCAAGTTTAGGAGTAGTATTTTTATTTTCTCATCTATTAATCAATAAAAGAAAATCAAAATCACAAAGAAAGAAAGAAGATTTAATTTGGATTAGTTCTCCTAAAGTCTTGCTTTGTTTAAATGTCCAAGTCATGGCCCAAATTGGACCAAACCTGAGCCCAATAGCCAATAACCCATCAGATTTTCTCCTCCACAAAAACCTACATCTTTTTATGTCTCATTCTCTCATTCTAGAGATGGCCAGCCACAACCCCCCACAAAGACTTCTTTTTCTTCTTCTACAGAATACAACCCCACACACCAAAAAAAAAAAAAAAAGGCACAAAACTTGAGAGAGAAAAAAAATCAGCAATTGAACACAAATAATTTCTGGTTTTAGTGAGATATTTTCGGGATATTTTTAACACGGATTCACCGTTGTTTTACTGTCGCTTTCGCTGTCATTGTTGCTGAATTTCAGTTCTTCACTGCTGCCTTTCTTCCCTGTATTTATCTACTATAAAGCTTATTATTGTACCTTTATTTGGAACGGAGCATTTGCTGGACATTTGTTTGCTTTGGGGTTTTTCCATTATTCAAATCTGAAAGAAAGTTACTACAGTGAAAGGTCCACTTTTGACTTATCTCATTTCTAATTAATGCATGACTTTGAAATTTTATGTGTTTGGATGATTTTTGTTTTTTTTTGGTTTCATGATTATCTTTTCTACTTGCTGCTTATAATGATATTTATCATGACTTAACATGCTAGAAAATAATTTTAAAATTTGAGGCTCACAACCATTAAAAACAGTAAAGACGGGCGCATGTATTTGAGCCGAATTTATATGAATCTTTTCGTTATTATTTCCTTGTTGATTTTCCAGACTTGGAACTTTGAATTTCTTGGCCCTCTGTTTTGTTTAGAAAAGGTAGTTGATATTCCAATTTCATTAGTTTAAGTTTATTCCTTGTCTAGTAGGTTTTCTTATTAGATACTAAAAGTAGATGATCATTTTAAAGCATAGCACGACAGTGAGGTTATTTAACAAGTTACATGGATTTGGATTTAGATACTATATTATGTTAGGTAATCCAATTCTTTTTTTCACGTACTAAACCTGTAATGATAGAATCGACTCTCTTATCTATCTACCACAGATTAATTTTCATAATTCTTGGCCTCACAATAATCTCAAAATTAATTTAGAAAAAACTATTCTTAATAATCGCTAAGCAACTAGTAAGCACGCTTGAACTTCTTCATTCATGGGCTCGCTTATGTAGCGTGATGTTTAACATTCAATAAATTATTTCAATAATCTTGTACCATATCCAATAGCTTAATTAATTTCTAATTTAATTAACCCTTTGCTATAACCGCGGATTCGCTTGCGTAGCGTGGTAGTTGACATTTAATAAATTTCAAAAATTAATTTTTCTCAAATGTAGTAATTTCTCAAAAGTACTATAATTATTTGATTGTTATGATTTCGGATTTGCTTGCGAGGCGCGATTATGATAAATTAATTAATTTTGTTTTCAATCACGCATTCGCTTGCGTAGCGTGGTCATGACAACGTAATATTCTCCAAGTCATTCTTTAGTACTTCTAATAATCAAGCAATAAAAGAGGATAGATAAATCATGAAAACCAATAAATCACAGTTTATCCAAAATTAATTCAAGCCAAATGTAGTTAATAAAGCGACCGTGCTAGAACCACGGGACTCAGGGAATGCCTTACATCTTATCCCCGGTCAACAAAATTCCTTACCCGAACTTTATTTTCGTAGACCAATAATAATAGAGTCAAACCTTCCTTTGACTAGGGATTCAAATAAAAGGTGACTTGGAACACCCAAAAAATTAATTCTAAGTGGCGACTCTGTAAATAAAATAATCTCTACTCAAATTTGTCACTTTAATTGGAAAAACTCTTTAACCCACAATAAGTCATAACACAATATCATTTGGGGGGGTATAAAAGGGGTGTGACAGCTCTGGCGACTCTGCTGGGAACTCTCAAGAATTCGAGCTTGTACATTGACTTTATTTGGCTTTATTAATTTTTGTATATACTGTGATTTATTTGGGCCTAATGTGCTATTTGTCCATTTTTTACCACTTTGATATTGTTGAATTGTACATATAAACTGTCTTCTCTCGCACCCCTCTCAGTCTTCTTGAATTTAAATTGAACATTTGCTTGACATAGCCTGCTTTCTTTGAGATAGTCAAGGTGCTTGTCACCCGGTGAAGGATTTTAGTCACATATATTTTAGGCGGAGAGCACCACCAGCTAAGCCGAAAAGCAATGCTACCGGTACGCTGACCCTCCTCGGCTCGAGTTGTCCGCTCGAGTAAGCTAGTCTAGATACCTTCTCCACCAGGATTTAAACCTAGAAGAACAAACCTCATGTCGGATATCCCTAGTAGGTTCGCTTTATTTGCATCACGTGCATTTGAATCAGCAGGGGTCGGCACAGGGGCCGAGTTCTGTTTTAGGACAAGTACCTTGTTGAGACTATTATGTTATATTATGTGCTACTTGTTGCATTATTTGGGAGGCTTGCATGTTGCCAACTTTAGAATAAATCAGTTGAATGAACAGAAAAAAAAATAAAAAATGATGTGGTCTAGTGTGTATGACTTTTAACAATTAATTTTCATAAAAAAAGAAGAAGAGAAAAATAGTTGGTTTGACCGAACTACGCGGGTCTAATTCTCACCGGATGTGAGATACTAGGCAAACCTCATCGGTTCCGGCCCCCAATTTTCAAAAATCCAAAAAGATATTTTCCTTTAATTCTTTCTTTAGAAGTTTTTTTTTTAGACCAGAAATCCAAAAATATTTTCTTCCTTTTTTTTTTCAAAAAAAAAAAAAATCTTTCTCCCAAAATTTTAAAAAAAACAAAATTAAAATCCAAAAAATATTTTCTTCCTTTTAAAATTTACAAAAAAAAAAATTCAAAAATATTTTCTTTCTTCTTTAGAAGTCTTTCTTTAACCATTTCCAAAATAAAATACAAAAAAATTGAAAATATTTTCTTTGACAGGAGATTTTGTCGGATTAATTGTATATGAAAAAAAGAGTTAGTTTATCTATTTTATTTCTGATCCACCGAACTATGCGAGTCTGATTCTCACTGGATGTGAGATACGTAGGCAAACCTCATCGGTTTCGGCCCCCAATTTTCAAAAATCAAAAAAGATATTTTCCTTTAATTTCTTCTTTAGAAGTTTTTTTTTAGACCAAAAATCCAAAAATATTTTCTTTCTTTTTAAAAAAAAACTCTTTCTCCCAAAATTAAAAAAAATAAAATCAAAATCCAAAAAATATTTTCTTTCTTTTGAAATTTACAAAAAAAAAAAATTTAAAATTTAAAATTCAAAAATATTTTCTTTCTTCTTTAGAAGTCTTTCTTTAACCAATTCCAAAACAAAATACAAAAAAATATTGAAAATATTTTCTTTATTAAGAGATTTTGTCGGAGTAATTGTATATGAAAAATGAGTTAGTTTATCTATTTTATTTCTGATCCACCGAACTATGCGAGTCTGATTCTCACCGGGTGTGAGATACATAAGCAAACCCCATCGGTTTCGGCCCCCAATTTTCAAAAATCCAAAAAAATATTTTTCTTTAATTCCTTCTTTAGAAGTCATTCCTTAGAAAATCCCAAATATTATTTTTTTTTAAAAAAAACTAAAAATATTTTCTTTCTTTTTAAAAGTCTATCATTTGGAAAAAAATAAAATAAATCAAAATCCAAAAATATATTTTTTCCTTCTTTAGAAGTCTTTCGTCTAAAAAATCCAAAAAACAAAATCAATCAAAATCCAAAAAATATTTTATTTCTCCTTTAATCTTCTTTTCAAACATTCCCAAAGAAAAAAAAAGATCTAGCTTATGTACTTTGTTTCCGGTATTTCCGAACTACGCAAGATCTGATTCATGTGGCGTCATGATACGTAGGCAATCCTAATAAGATTCGATCATTGCCATCGAATAAACTGAGTGAAAAAAAAGAGAAGAAAGAAAAAGAAAAGAGTGACAGAAATAACAAAGAAAATTATAGAGCGAAAAAGAACAAAAAGAGAAAACAAATCGAAAACATATCTCAAAAAGAAAAAAGAAAAGAAAAAGAAAAAAAGAAAAGAAAAAGAGCCCCCCAATATGGAATCAGTTCACCCATGTTGGTGAATCATACTCAAGCTTGTTCTAAAGTTAGTCATGCTAGGTCTACTGCAGCCAATAGCCCCGAACCGGCCAAACCCAGAGTTCCCCTTGTATCGGGCTAATGCTAGATGTGAATACCCCTTTAGAGCAGTGTGACATGATACAGAAGACTTTTGGACTCTTAAGAGAGGAGTGGAAGACCTCATCGAGGTCAAGGCAATAATGCTTAGGGATGAAGAGGCTATTAATATGATGAACAATCCTTTGTCTGTTCACACAAATAGGCCAGTAGTCGGAATTATCCGTGAAGATGAGAAATTTGATTCGGCACTGAAGGCCATTGCAGCCATTGCCAAGACAGATGAAAAGCAAAAAAAAATAAAAACAATCGCCAAACCTGAAAGTCCCCCATCAGACGGGAGACTCTGTAGCCAGTCTTGCTATCCTTTCTGCGTCCAGATTATTTCAGGGTGTAATCCGGATGTTTTACATTATTGTGTTACTTTCCGATGAAAACCCTTATATCTTTAAAATTCAAAAAAAATCATTTAAATGAAATATAATGTCTAGGAATGTCTCTCTTCTTAATCTTATCACCTTTCTTATTCTCTTTTCAGTTCTGTTAATGCAGATTTTAATAAAATGACATGCTTGCGGACGTCATGCCCAGATCCTAAAATGCCGTCAGACCTCGAAATAATAAATCAAGAAGCAGAATGTGTTGAAGAAAAGGCTTGTGAGAAAATAAGCAAAGAATTGGAACACTAGGCCTAAGCCAAGATCTAAATGAAATCGGAAGAAGTTGAAATTCCCTCTATTTGGATCATTGTTAAAGCCGAGATTGAGGATAAAGATTGGGTCAAGAACCGGTTTGGAACAATTGACTATGATTGATGAAAAACGTATGGCCGCAGTTTGCCACGGGCAGTTGTACTAACAAAGAATGGTCCGTGCCTACAACAAGAAAGTGCGGCCAAGAAATTTTGAAGTGGGGCAACTCGTCCTAAGACGTATCCTCTCGCATCATGAAGAATCCAAAGGAAAATTGGCTCTAAATTGGAATGGTTCATACATTGTAACAAGATTACTGCCAAAAGGGAGCGTTGTATTTGGGAGATATTGAAGGAAATGTCTCCGAGACAACTGTCTATACAAACACGGTCAAAAGGCATTGTTTGACCCTTTTACGCATCTTTAATGTTCTCTGATTGGGATGACGAAGGCTTTTATTCTCGCTACCCAAATACTATCAAACCTTTGCAAATCCTTTTGAGCCGGTTACTTTTCGTTGATTACCCTCTTTGGATCCTGAAAGTTTTATGAAAAAAGAAGAGAAAAGAAATTTTAAAAAAAAAAGAAAAAAAATGAAAAAAAAACAAAAGAAAATCAAAACAAATTGATTTGAACTACATTCGACTTGATTCCGAAAGGATATGTAGGCAGCCTCTCTCTGGGGTTCAGTCACACCAAAATAAAAATTCACATTTCCCAACAAAAAAAAATTGAAACTGGGGCAGGTGTTATAATGGTTCGGCGATGGTTTCGCCTTAAAGGTTCCAAAGTTGTAATTCAATCCAAATCCTTTTTACCCAAATCCTTTTCAAGTCCTTCTGATCAATCAACGAGAATGTTCAAAATCGGAGGATACAGTCACTTATATTTGGTGCAACCAAAATGAGAGAGTCTTATCGGTGAAAACCCTCATGGGCGCCGTAAGGCAATAGTGAGTAAAGAAACTAAAATGAGAGAGTCTTTTTTAGTGAAAACTCGCAAGGAGCACTATAAGGCAATGGTGAGAAGAGAGAGGTTAACTAGTGAAAACTCACAAAGGGCGCCACTGAGCAAAAAGAGGATCCTCACAGCCATTGGCACCGACATAATCCTAGGCAAGGTTTCTCGATTTCGAGGCAAAAGTTGTGATGAATTTCAAAGAGTCAGACGGTTTAAACAGATCAGGTATCTAGTCCAAAAGGCATGTCATGTTTATTGAAGTCTGCATGTACTTCAGATAAGTCCTTTCCTTTCCCCAAAAGGGATACCTCTTGTCTATATTCATTGTCCATTCCATTATTTGTTGTTCTTTGAATCCCTTTCGGTCTAACTCTGTTCCAAAAACTAAGGCAAAGAAGGGATGGCAAGACTAATTTACAGGGCTCTCGTTTGATACAAACAAATATGCAAAAAAGGCACCCAGACTCGGCAGGGGCATCAAGTCGACCTCGGCTGGCCATGGCGGCCGATGCATAGAAATAAAAAACTCTTCTAAGAAGGAAATCAAATTGAAAGTGCCTACAAGGCAAAATGAAGTTGAATAGGTTAAGTCCCAAGTGGCTAACCGTTTTGGCAAAGTTTGAAAAGCCAAAGGTTCCCAATGCTCTGAAATTAAAAGTTTTGGAGGAAAGAAATCGAAAGTGAAATGCCACAAAGGCAAAAATAAAGTTGAAAAGGTTAAGTCCCATGCGACCAACCGTTATGTAAAAGTTTGAAAAGTCAAAGGCTCTCTAGGGCCAGAAATGCAAGTGGTATTCACGAAACATCTAGTGGGAGGTTGAAATCATCATCAAAAGAAGATGAGCACAAAGCCAAGTTGTCAAAGACATCAAGGCCAAGAACCGACCATCACTTTTAAAACTCACAAGTTTTCTTTGTTTGCAGCAGGAAACAAAGCAATGCAGAATGGCGATTCCTAAAGGACAAATGTCACCAAAGGTGAGTTTCGCAAAATCTCTATTTCCATTTATTTTCAGCATGCATCACTATTACAGATTATTTTCATAGCTTAACCCATGCAGAACCTATTCGCCTAGGGGGATCTAGCTCATAGTTACGAGTATAAATACTCTTCTCCCAGGCTTGTTTTTCATAGCTTAACCCAGGTAGAAACTTTTTGCCTAGGGGAATCCAGCTCATACTTCAGGGTAGAAGTACTCTTTGCCCATGCTTGTTTTTTGTAGCTTAACCCAGGTAGAACCTTTTCGCCTAGGGGGATCCAGCTCATAGTTTTCGGGTAGAAGTACTATTCGCCCAGGCTATTTTTTGTAGCTTAACGCAAATAGAATCTTTTCGCCTAGGGGGATCCAGCTCATAGTTTCTGGGTAGAAGTACTCTTCACTCAGGATGTTTACGTAGCTTAACTCAGGTAAAACCTTTTGACCTAAGGGGATCTAGCTCATAGTTCCAGGTAGAAGTACTCTTCGCTCAGGTTATTTTATGTAGCTTAACCCAGGTAGAACTTTTTCGCCTAGGGGGATCCAGCTCATAGTTCCGGGTAGAAGTACTCTTCGTCCATGTTGTTTTTGTAGCTTAACCCAGGTAGAACCTTTTCGCCTAGGGGGATACAACTCATATTTCCGGGTAGAAGTACTCTTCGCCTAGGTTGTTTTTACGTAGCTTAACCCAGGTAGAACCTTTTCACCTAGGGGGATCTAGCTCATAGTTCTGGGTAGAAGTACTCTTCGCCCAGTCTTGCTTTACATAGCTTAACCCAAGTAGAACCTTTTCTCCTAGGGAGATCCAGCTCATAGTTCCGGGTAGAAGTACTCTTCGCTCAGGTTGTTTCACGTAGCTTAACCCAGGTAGAACCTTTTCACATAGGGGGATCCACGTCATAGTTCCAGGTAGAAGTACTCTTCACTTAGGATATTTTATGTAGCTTAACCCAGGTAAAACCTTTTCGCCTAAGGGGATCCAGCTCATAGTTTCGGGTAGAAGTACTCTTCGCTTAGGATGTTTTACGTAGCTTAACCCAGGTAGAACCTTTTCACCTAGGGGGATCCAACTCATAGTTCTGGGTAGAAATACTCTTCACCCAGGCTTGTTTTCCGTAGCTTAACCCAGGTAGAACCTTTTCGCCCAAGTCCTAAAATACCATACAAAATTAGTCGAGCCCTCAAATCACATCAAACAACGTTAAAAACACGAATCACCCTCTGATTAAAACTTAATGAACTTAAAACTTTAAACTTCTACAACCGATGTCGAAACCTATCAAATCACGTCCGATTGACTCCAAATTTTGCACACAAGTTGTATTCAACATTACGGACCTACTCCAACTTTAAGAGTTGGAATCCGACCCCGGTATCAAAAAGTCCACTACCGGTCAAAATCTCCAAAAATTTAACTTTCGCCATTTCAAGCCTAAATGAGATACAGACCTCCAAAACACAATTCGGACACGCCCCTAATTCTAAAATCACCTAACGGAGCTAACAGAACTGACGAAACTCTATTCTGGAGTTGTCTTCACAGAGTTCCGACTACGGTCAAAATCCTAAGACTTAAGCTTCCGTTTTAGGGATTAAGTGTCCCAAAACACTCCGAAACCAAAAACAAAACCTCCCGACAAGTCACATAAGCAGAAAAAGATACAGGAAAAACAGTAAATAGGGAATCAGGGCTATTACTCTCAAAACGACCAGCCGGGTTGTTACATCCTCCCCCTCTTAAAATAATCGTTCGCCCTCGAACGAGCATAGAGACATAGCTGAAGTGGTGAAAAGATGAGGATATCGGCCTACGCATATCTTGCTCGGTCTCCCAAGTCACCCCCTCGACCGGCTGTCCCTTCCATTGAACCTTCACAGAAGCAATGTTCTTTGACCTTATCTTTCTGACCTGCCTGTGTAAAATAGCCACTGGCTCCTCAACATAAGATAGATCCTTGTCCAATTGGACTGAGCTGAAATCCAATACATAGGTCGAATCACCGTGATACTTCCGGAGCATAGAAACATGGAATACCAGATGAACTCCTGCTAGGTTGGGAGGTAAGGCAAGCTCGTAAGCAATTTTCCCAACTCGCCGCAACACCTCAAAAGGACCAATAAACCTTGGTCTTAGCTTGCCCATCTTTCTGAACCTTATAACACCCTTCATAGGCGAAACCCAGTGAAAGACCCGCTCTCCAATCATGAATGCAACATTGCGAACCTTCTGATCCGAATAACTCTTCTGTATGGACTGGGCTGTGCGAAGTCTATCCTGAATCACCTTAGCCTTCTCCAAGGCATCCCACTGGGGACGGACACCGCCTACCATACAGAACCTTATATGGTGCCATCTGAATGCTGGACTGATAACTGTTATTGTAGGCAAACTCCGCAAGTAGCAAATACTAGTCCCAAGCACCCCCCAAAATCTATCACACAAGCGCGGAGCATATCCTCTAGTATCTTAATAGTGCGCTCGAACTGTCCATCCATCTAAGGGTGAAATACTGTGCTCAACTCAACCCGAGTACCCAACTCATATTGTACAGCTCTCCAGAACCATGATGTAAACTGCGTACCCTGGTCAGAGATAATAGATACTGGTACGCCATGAAGCCTGACGATCTCACAGATGTAGATTTGAGCTAGCTGCTCAAAAGAATAGTTAGTCATCACAGGAATGAAATGAGCTGACTTGGTCAGCCTATCTACAATCACCCAAACTGCATCAAACTTCCGCTGAGTCCGTGGGAGTCCAACAATGAAATCCATAGTGATCCACTCCCATTTCCACTGCAGAATCTCTAACTTTTGAAGCAATCCACCTGGCCACTGATGCTCATACTTTACCTGCTGGCAATTCAGACACCGAGCTACATATTCTACTATGTCCTTCTTCATTCTCCTCTACCAGTAATATTGTCTCAAGTCCTGATACATCTTTGTGGCACCCGGATGAATAGAGTACCGCGAACTGTGAGCCTCATGGAGAATCAACCCTCGCAAACCGTCCACATTAGGCATACATAGCCTGCCCTGCATTCTCAATGCCACCATCATCCCCAATAGTGACCTTCTTAGCATCACCGTGCTGGACCGTGTCCTTAAGGACAAGCAGATGGGGGTCATCATACTGACGCTCCCTGATACGATCATAAATAGAAGACCGAGAGACCACACAAGACAATACTCAACTCGGCTCAGAAATATCCAATCTAACAAACTAGCTGGCTAAGGCCTGAACATCCAACGCCAATGGCCTCTCTGTTGCTGGTAGATATACTAAACTCCCCAAACTCTCCGCCCGGCGACTCAAAGCATCGGCCACCATATTAGCCTTCCCGGAATGGTACAAAATAGTGATACCATAATCCTTAAGTAGCTCCTAGCACCTCTGCTGATGCAAGTTAAGATCTTTTTGCTTGAATAGATGCTGCAAACTCCGATGATCGGTGTAAATCTCACAAGGAACACCGTACAAATAATACCTCCAAATCTTTAAGGCATGAATAATAGCTACTAGTTCAAGGTCGTGGACAGGATAGTTCTTTTCATGCACCTTCAACTGTCTGGACGCGTAGGCAATCACCCTACGGTCTTGCATCAACACCGCGCCAAGGCAAACTCGCGACGCATCACAATAAACTGTATAAGGCCCCGAACCTGAAGGCAATACCAATACTGGGGCTGTAGTCAAAACTGTCTTGAGTTTCTGAAAGATCTCCTCACACTCATCTATCCACCTGAATAGAGCACCCTTGTAGGTCAGCCTGGTCATAGGCGCTGTAATAGATGAAAATCCCTCAACAAACCAACGGTAATACCTCGCCAAACCAAGGAAACTCTGAATCTCCATAGCTGAGGATGGTCTGGGCCAACTCTGCAATGCTTCAATTTTTTTTGGATCCACCTGGATCCCATCACTCGATACTATATGACCTAAGAATGCCACTGAGTTTAGCCAAAACTCACACTTTGCAAATTTAGCATATAACTTCTTTTCTCTCAAGGTCTGAAGTGCACTCCTCAGGTGTTGCTCATGATCTTCCCGAGTCTGGGAGTATACCAGAATGTCATCAATAAATATAGTGACAAATGAGTCAAGATAAGTCCGGAACACACTATGCATCAAGTGCATAAAAGTTGTTGGGGCATTGGTCAGCCAAAAAGACATCACAAGGAACTCGTAGTGACCATACTGAGTCCGGAAGGCAGTCTTTGGGATATCTGGCTCCCGAATCTTCAACTGATGATAGCCGGAACGTAAATCAATCTTGGAAAGCACCTTGGCACCCTGTAACTGATCAAATAAGTCATCAATATGAGGCAAATGATATCTGTTCTTCACTGTGACTTTGTTCAACTGGCGGTAATCAATACACATCCGCATAGAACTATCCTTCTTCTTCACAAATATGACAGGAGCACCCCAAGGTGACATACTGGGCCGAATGAAGCCCTTATCAAGCAATTCCTGTAACTGCTCCTTCAACTCCTTTAACTCAGGAGGAGCCATACAATATGGAGGAATAGAGATGGGCTGAGTGCCCGGCAACAAATCAATGCCAAAATCAATATATCTGTCGGGCGGCATGCCCGGAAGATCAGCTGGAAACACATCTGGAAAATACCTCACTACTGAGACTTACTCAACTGTAGGGGTATCAATACTGACATCTCGCAAATAAACTAGATATGCGTCACACCCCTTCTCAACCATTTGTTGAGCTTTAAGAAATGAAATAACTCTGATGGGAGTATACTCTAAGGTACCTCTCCACTCTAATCACGGTAATCCTGGCATAGCCAGCATCACGGTTTTGGCGTGACAATCAAGAATAACATAATTGGGTGACAACCAGTCCATGCCCAAAATAATATCAAAGTCCACCATGCTGAGCAATAATAAATCGGCTCTGGTCTCAAAACCACTAAGAGTAATCAAACACGGATGATACACGCGGTCCACAACAAGATAACCTCCCACAGGAGTAGACACATAAACATGGTAACTCAAAGAATCACAAGACACGCCCAAATACGGGGCAAAATAAGAGGACACATAAGAATATGTAGAGCCTGGGTCAAATAATACCGATGTATCTCTATGACAGACCGAGAAAATACCTGTAATGACAGAATCAGAAGTGACTACCTCTGTACGAGCAGGAAGGGCATAATATCTGGCCTGGCCTCCCCCTCTAGGGCGACCTCTACCTCCCCGACCTCCACCTCGGGCTAGTTGAGTAGGTGGGGTGGCAGCTGGTGCTGGAATCATAGCTTGAGGACCCAGTGGAGCACGTTGTGGCTGACAAGTATGTGGAGGTGCACCCCTCCTAAATCTGGGGTAATCCCTCACCATATGGCGAGTGTCGCCACACTCAAAACAAGCTCTAGGAGGGCATGGCTGTTGTGACTGGCTTGGGCCAGATCTGCTAGACTGGCCGCTAGGAACACCCCGTGCGGGAGGCACACTAGATACTGACGACACATAATAAGGCTCCTGGGGCCTAGAAGGGGCTAGAACACCACTAGAGGCTGGAAGAGCTGAATGGATGGGGCGACTCACATAACCCCTACCATGACGAGCTGCTGGGGCACGAGCACCAGAATAATAACCAGTCTCTCGAGACCTCTTGGCCTCTCTCTCCTCTCTGTCCCGGGAAAGCATGCCCTCCAATCTCCTGGCAATACTCACCGAACCCACTCTCGAACTGTGGCAACCAAGGCCGGTGCATGTCGGGCCAAATCACTAAAGCAAACTGCATACTCTGACATAGACATAGCACCCTGGCGCAGCTGCTCAAACTCTGCGCGCCATGAGTCCCTGAGGCCATGAGGGACATACTCTCTCAAAAATATGTCCGAGAACTAACTCTATGTAAGTGAAGCTCCCTCATCCAGACTACTCGGCTCATAAGCACGCCACCACTGATAGGCTGCTCCTCTAAGCTGGAATGCAGTAAAAGAAACCCCGCTGAACTCCGCTATGCCCATAATACGGAGAATACGATGACACTCATCCAGAGAACCCGGAGCATCATTTGTAGCCAATACACTGAAGGTAGATGGGTGGTACTTCTTGTGCCTCTCAAGTTTGAGCTTCTCCACCTCAGAAGCTGATGCCCTAACCTTGGGCTGAGCTGGAGCTACCGACTGCATAGTACAATATCTGGAACCTGGTCAACCTGAACCCGTTGCTCTGGAGTACCAGCGATGGGAGTCTGTGCTCCTCCCCTGGCCTGTGATGTGGAAGGATGAAGTGGGATCAATCCAGCCTGAGCTAAGGTGCTGAACATGCTCAGAAACTGGGCTAGAGTCTCCGGAAGGGCTAGTGTAGAAACAGGTACCTCAGGTGTCTGCCCTCCAGCTGGAGCTACTGGGGGCTCCTCTGTAGTAGCTCGTGCGGGTGCCCTGGCTGCACCACGTAGACGTCCTCGGCCTCTACCCCGGCTTAGGCATCTCGCAGCTCTAGCAAGGGGCGTAGGCGCCTGGTCATCAGATCCGCCTGTACGGGTCCTCACCATCTGTGAGAGAATAGAATACAAAAGTTTAGAATCAAAGTAGTGAAATTTTTCTTAACAATTCCATAGCCTCCCGAAGATAAGTACACACGTCTCCGTACCGATCCGCGAGACTCTAATAAACCGGCTTGTGACTCACAACACCTATGAACCTAGAGCTCTGATACCAATTTGTCATCACCCAAATTCCCCTCTGTATGACGTCGTGACGTCACCTAGTTTCTACGACTAGGTAAGCCTAACATTTGCGGAAAAATGAAATAAAAACAAAAATTTAACAACTAACTGTAGCAGTAACAACATAACTATGTACCATGTCGCCTGGCATGTACAATAACTAACTATTAAAAATACACAGAAATCCTAAAAACCGGAAGATCGTAAATCACAAACTATAGAAGGAAAGTCTAGTGTCTCTATACATCAGAGTCTGACAAAGAAAAAATACAGAACATAATGGACATTGGAAAGAGTAGAAAGGGACTCCGAGGTCTGCGGACCCGGAAGATATACCTTGAAGTCTCCAATGATGTCCCAGCTCACTAATAATGCGGTTGATAAGGAGCACATGGATTTGCACACAAAAGACATGTGCAGAGAGTAGCATGAGTATACCACAATCGGTACCCAATAAGTGAAAAAGGCCTAACCTCGGTCGGGTAGTGACAAGGTCAGGTCAGTGCTCTACTAGTATATATATATATATATAATAAAACCAAGGTAGAATAAAATACCGCAGTAAAATAAAGACTAAAATTTAACAAGAATGAAATCATAGAAGACAACAGCTCAGTACACAGAGATAACAAGAGGGGATCTCCTGAGATAACGTCTCGTAGTCCCAAACGTAAATGTGTAGTACAAGGAGATCTCCCGGAATACCGTTCCGTAGTCCCAAAGTAAATATGCAGTACAGGGGGATCTCCTGGAATACCGTTCCGTAGTCCCAAAGTAAATATGCAGTACAAGGGGATCACCCGGAATACTGTTCCGTAGTCCCAAAGTAAATATGCATTACAGGGGGATCTCCCGGAATACCGTTCCGTAGTCCTAAAAGTAAATATGCAGTTCAAACAATAGAATTAACAGCTACAACATGAAATCCTACAATTTAGACAAAGTACAAGTCAAGGAAAAGCAGGCATTTCACTAAACATGCTGCACGGAGTTCAAATAAGCAATTAAGGCAAGTAGACATGCTATTCTAAGCTAACAGGATACTACACATGCTGATGTAACTCAAATAAGAAGGAAAAATGTTATTACTTAGCAGAAATCGGGTTTTTCCAATAATTAGCCCGTGTACGTACTCGTCACCTCACGTACACGACGCTCACATATCAAAATAGTACCAAATCCTAAGGGGATTTCCCCCACACAAGGTTAGGCAAGTCACTTACCACGAATCAAGCTCAATCAATCAGTCACAATGCCTTTCCCACGAATATCCGGCTCCGAATGGCCCAAATCTAGCCAAAAGCAATTACATATCATAAATACAACCATAATTGATTCATCTAATTAATGAAATCAATACTTTAACAAAAATTCCGAAATTCGCCCTAAAACGTCGACCCGAGCCCACGTCTCGGAATCAGGCAAAAACTACAAAATCCGTAAGCCCATTCACTCATGAGTCCAACCATACCACATTTATCAAAATCCGACCTCAAATGACCACTCAACCCCAAATCAAACTCTTCAAATCCCTAGCCTCCAACTACCAATTTCCACCTTAAATACATACTAACTTGATGGGAAAATAAATGGGGAAGCAAGATTATTGATAAAAAATAAGCACAAGGGACTTACCTCAAGAAACCCCTCAAAATGCTCCCAATAAATCGCCAAACCCGAGTTCAAAATGTTGAAAATGAGCAAAAATCGCGAACCTTTGCATTTAAGTATTCTGTCCAGAAATCTCGCACCTGCGGACTCTCTGTCCCATCTGCAACGCCGCATCTACGACGCCGCACCTGCAGAAATGCCATCGCAGGTGTGGATTCCACTTAGAATCCCAGGTTCCGCTCCTGCGGCTATGCGACCGCATCTGCGACTATCGCAGGTGCGAAAATGCATCGCACCTGCGGTTCCTACCCAGCTTCTTCTTGGCCGCATCTGCGGCTCCTCCTTCGCACATGTGATCCCGCACCTGCGCTCTCCCCTCTGCAGGTTTGAAAATACCAGAAACAAGAAAATCTTCAACAACCAGCCTAAGTCCAAATTCAATCCGTTAAGCAACCGAAACACACCCGAGGCCCGCGGGACCTCAACCAAACATAAAAATAAGTCCTAAAATACCATACAAACTTAGTCGAGCCCTCAAATCACATCAAACAATGTTAAAAACACAAATCACCCTCTGATTCAAACTTAATGAACTTGAAACTTTAAACTTCTACAAATGATGTCGAAACTTATCAAATCACGTCCGATTGATCCCAAATTTTGCACACAAGTCGTATTCAACATTACGGACCTACTCCAACTTTCGGAATCGGAATCCGACCCTGGTATCAAAAAGTCCACTACCGGTCAAAATCTCCAAAAATTCAACTTTCGCCATTTCAAGCCTAAATGAGCTACATTCCTCCAAAACACAATCCGGACATGCCCCTAAGTCCAAAATCACCCAACGGAGCTAACAGAACTGATGAAACTCCATTCCGAAGTTGTCTTCACACAGTTCTAACTACGGTCAAAATCTTAAGACCGGCCGGGACTAAGCCCCGACTAAGCTTCCGTTTTAGGGACTAAGTTTCCCAAAACACTCAGAAACCAAAAATAAAATCTCCCGGCAAGTCACTTACGCAGAAAAAGAAACGGGGGAAATAGTAAATAGGGAATTGGGGCTATTACTCTCAAAATAACCGGCCGGGTCATTACACAAAAGCGAGAGCCCATCCGCAGAAGTGAAAAGAGGTGGCCTGGGCAAGGACCGCACCTCCGTGGATTCTTTCGCACAAGCGAAGCCGCATGCGCAACTGCAGTTGCGGATATTGCTGGGGTAGTGAGGGCTTTTATTACGGGATTTAGGCCTTTTTCCACACATTTGCATTTAGTCTTGGGAGATTTTGAGAGCTCATTGGAGGAGGATTTTCATCAATATCCTAATGTAAGTAACTCGCATCCATTTTTGAGTTAATTATGCGAGTGTTAGCTAGATTAAACATGGAAAGATTGTGAAAACTTGTGGAAATTATTAAGAACCTAGGGTTTTGATAAAAATAAGATTAAACCACGAAAATGATTATGGGATTAAGTAAAAATTATATATTTGGGTTTGTGAGGTTATGGATAACATTTATCTTCGAAAATTTTCGAAATCCGAGCACGTGGGCCTAGGGGTGAATTTTAGAAATCTTTCAATTTGGGTTGGGTAATCACTCTAATAGCTAAATTATGAACTTGTGAGTGTATATTGATTGATTTAAATAATATTTCGCTAGCTTCGGATTGTTTGGCAGCAAGTTGAGGCCTTAGAGTGAATTTGTGGGCCGAAAAGTGAGCTTCGAGATGAGGTAAGTCTCTTTCCTAACCTTGTAAGAGGGAATTTACCCCATAGGTGTTTTAAACTACTATCTGCTTCTAATTTTGGGGGCTACGTATGCACGAGGTGATGAGAGTCCGTGCGTAGCTACAAATCATGCTTAAGACCAGGTAGTTTTATGACCCAAATCATGAAGTACTTGTATTGTTTGCACTCTACTTGTAATTTAAGTGCCTAAATTATATTGAAACTTGATAAAGGATTCGTAAAGACCGAATTTTACTTACTTTGAGTTTTGGCGGGTTACTTGACCGTTAATAAAAATTGTGCCTCCTTGTGATTACTCTTGTGATAGCTCTTAAATCGGGTATTCATAGAGTATTCTCTCTTCTTGTGGAGCCGGCCGAATTCCTCGGCCGTATAATAGATGCATCTATGGTTCGTGTCGTTCGACCTTCGGTGGTGTACACATTATTCTGGATCGGGCCATACGACCTCGGAGCCCGATTACACTTGATATTATATTTTTGACTCGAGAGGTTATAAATTATTTATTGGACCAAAATTGTTGGATTTAGTACGTATCAGTTGGAGATATTTAAATTGACTATAAGTGAAAAAATCATTTATTCACTTCTTGCTATTGTGTTATTTTTATTATTTACATATTTCATGCCAATTTAGAACTTCTGTATTTTATTTGTTGGCCCATAGTAAGTGTCGATGTCGACCCCTCGTCACTACGTCTTCGAGGTTAGACTGAATACTTACTGGGTACATGTTGTTTATGTACTCAAGCTACACTTCTGCACTAATCGTGCAGGATCTGAGGCAGGTTCATCTGGTATTCATTCAGGCGCGCACCCCCATTACCCTGAGGCATAGTGGTGAGTTGCTCTCCGAGTCCGTTATGCAGCACCCACTGTCTTTCTCTTTTGAATTTACTTTCTGTCTATCTTATTTCAGATAGTAGCATAGGTTTTTTGTATATTCTACTAGTTGCTCATACACTTGTGACATCGGGTCTTGAAAATATGTTAGTAGACACTTTATGGTTTTGGGTATTTATTTCACCGTATCTTGCTCTTTCATTGGTTCACGCTTTACTTTACTATAATTTTCTACTTATCATTTACTTAATAAATAAAAATCAACTACTTTAAAATTATTAAAAAGAATAAATACATGGCTAGTTCCCCGTTGACTTGCCTAGCGACGACGTTGGGCACCATCACGGCCTATAGGGAAAATTGAGCCATGACACCTAATGCTTGCTACAAATATGGTAGAATAGGACATTATGCCAAAGATTGCAGAGTCAAGGATAAGATTATGAACCTTGACATAGATGATAATATTAAGGATTCTTTATATAAGATTTTGTTAAATTTGTCTCTTGATAATTCTACTCTAGAGATTAGTGATAGCGAGGATTCATCAACTGATGAAGACTCAAAGGTTTTACACGAGGAAAATTATATTTTCTCAAGTGATGAATGTGGACCCTGTAAATAAAATCAATGTTTGTAATAACAGCACAGATGATGAGTTTTATAATATTTATTCTCAGTTTAAGGACTTAGATATCAACGTCCTGACCAATGATAACTTATTAGAATTACTCAGAGTTATTAAAGACTCAGAGTTAAGGTCCCAGATTATTTATAAAATGGAAAGATTATCCACAAGTCCAGAGATTGAAGAAATTCCTTCTCAAAGAGGCCACATACAATGTCAGAAGTCAAACGAATTTGAAAGAAAAGACTCAGGCCATTGATACGCCAACAACTATTCAGGACTTGAATGATGAGATTAATAATCTCAAAAAAGAGATCTTCAGACTCAAGGCATCAAATGCAACCTTGGATAAAAGAATCTCTAAATTGGAAGATCCTAATATCCTTCAAGAATTCATTATTGATATTACTGAGACCAGTGCTTCTAATAATATTGCAAAAATAATTTTTTAAAAAGAATTGGTTTTGCAGATGATGAATTTTTACAAAAACTTGAATTAATTACTAACCCATTATAGGTCGTGATGGATTGATTATAATTTCAAAAAAGAGTTTACTGCTTTTGTCACGATCGAAAACCCATTATAGGTCGTGATGGAACCCAACGTCGCCATTAGGCAAGACAACGGTAAACTAATAACTTAATTATTCATTTTATTATTTTTGAAATCGTAAATCTTGATAGGTGGAGACATAAATGTCTTAAATTTGTAGATTAATATAATTTAAATATTATACGAGTAAAAGTGTATCGAGGTTAAAAAAACCATAAACAAACTCTAGATTCATCCCAAAACCCGGTGTCACAAGTGCATGAGCATTTACTAAGGAGTCTATAATAATACAACATCTGTCCGGAATATAAATAAGAGAGGATAAAGTAAATAGTACGATGGAGACTCTGTGGGCTGCGGTACGTAGCCTGGAATGCAGCTCAACATAAAGTCTTCTCAGCAGCTGCACCTACGCGCCAAGATGACCACCAATTAAACCTGTCAGATCTTGCACATTTAGTGCAGAAGTGCATCATGAGTACGTAAATCAACGCGTACCCAGTAAGTATCTAGCCTAACCCCGACGAAGTAGTGATGAGGGGTCGACATCGACACTTACTAGAGGTCCAATAAAGCAATATGATAAATCATAAGCAGATATGAAGCACAACAACAAAAATGGGGTAAAAATGTAAGTTACATAACTTTCCAAAAATTTCTTTTAAAGATATAAATTTCTTAGTCTCGTATTCTATCTCAATAGCTCAGATGTATCAAGTGCCAGTATCAAAAGGATAAGCAATACGATATAAATTGCCAAGCTTTAGTGGAAGGATAATCTCGTGAATATTCGGACGGCTAGCGATATAACGCACGATTATGCCGAGGTCATACGGCCCAATCTAGAATAATGTGTATACTGCCGAGGGTCGAACAGCACGAACCATAGATGCATCTATTATACTGCCGAGGCATTCAGCCCTCTCCACAAGAAAGGAAGAAACTTATTGAATTACGAGTCACATGCTTACAACATAGATACAAGGGCATAGTAGTGAATACACCCCTTTACGTTTATCAAATATCTTGGCAACAACTCAAAGTGGTAAAGCTCGGCCTAATATAAATATGTTTCTCAATCAATTTCAATTAATTCTAATTAATTAAGCTAGCAAAATGAGTCCAAACAATTAAAATATTATATGATAAAGTCCTAAGTCTACCCGAATATAAACATGCTTCAGCTACGTATAGACTTTTGTTACCTCGTGCGTACGTAGCACCCATATCTAGTAGCATACAACAATTACATCACCTAAAGGGTAGTTTGCCCCTCACAAGGTTAGACAGGTGACTTACCTCGCTCTGAAGTTTCAAAACCGGCTGCAATGCCTCTCTAACACCTCAAACCAATGCCCATCGATCCGAAACTAGTCAAACAAGGTGCAAATCGATCAAAATTTACTCCAATTCGTATAATTTAACAATTTATAATAATTCTCAACTCCGCTCGAAAAGTCAACAAAGTCAACCCTCAGGCCCACATGCCCGGATTCTGAAAATGCTTGAAGATAATCACTACCCATAGCACCACGAACTCGAATATATAGTTTATTCCTAATTCCATGTCCAATTTCGTGGTCAAAATCCAAAAATACTAAATTCCAGGGTTTCTTCCAAATCCCACAAATTTCCACAAATTTCATGTTAAATCCATATATGAACCATGTGTTTAACTCACAATGTGTAGGAATCTTTTACCTAACGATTGATGATGAAAATGGCTCTTCCAAATCGCCTCAAAAATTACCCAAGCAAGAGAGTAAAGAGTGAAATGAGCAAAAACAATCCCGATTTAAAACAATTCTGCCCAGGCCCGTCCTTCATCAAGTTCGCGTGCCTATGGTCGCATTCGAGAAAGCCTGACAGTCCACAATATCACGTTCGCGTCCAAGCCCACGCATTTGCGATGTCCAACTTGCCCCCAGCCTGGAAATCCTCCTTCACGTTTGCGGTTGTTCTTCTTCATTCGCGAAGGGAACACTACAAGCCCAGCAACTCACCGCATTCGCGACTACCTTATCGTGTTTGCGTAGGGTAATGTCCCCCTGACCCCCAGCTATCCTTCACGTTCGCGAGTCCTCCTTCTTCGCGTTCGCGTAGGGTAAGGAAGCCACCAATTTTCCTTCTTCGCGAATGCGTGACTCCCTTCGGTTTTGCGAAGAACAAAACCAGAACCAGCGACAACAGCAGCAAAACGAGGAGAAATGACTCGAAACCATCCCGAAACACACCCGAGGCCCCCATGACCCCGTCCAATCACACCAACAAGTCCCAAAATATAACACAAACCTGCTCGAGGCCTCAAATCGCACTGAACAACATCAAAACTACGAATCGACAATCAAAACCTTCATTCAACTTTCAAACATTCAAACTTGGACGAACGCGTCCGATTCATACTCAAACATTCTGGAATAACGCCAAACTTTACGTACAAGTTATAATTCATGATACAAACCTATTCCAAGGCTCGGAACCTCAAACGAATATCGATAACACAAAATTCCACTTCAAATCAAACTTAAGAAATTCTTAAACTTTCAAAATGCTAAATTTCCATAATAAGCGCCGGAATGCTCCCGGACCACTCGAGTCTTAACCCGAACAAATGCCCAAGTCTGAAATCATCATACCAACCTATTGAAACCTTCAAATCCTAATTTGGAGGTCATTTACTCAAAAGTCAAACCTTAGTCAACTCTTCCAACTTAAAGCTTCTGAATTTAGAATTTTCATTTCGAAACAACTCTGAACTTCCCGAAATTCAATTCCGACCACACGTACAAGTCATAAAACATGAAGTGAAGCTACTCACGGCCTCAAACCGCTAAACGACACACTAGAGGTCAAAATGACTGATCGTGTCATTATATTCTCCCCTACTTAATCATATGTTCGTCCTCGAACGTGTTAAGAACCGTTTTGGAGTTGTCCAAAATCACTGTTCAACACCTCGCGCACCTACCCGTGCCACCACAACCCATGTGACCACATTAGCTCGATCTAGACTTAAGATCCTCCCTATAACCTTAGCTAACAAGCCTTAGAACTTAATTCCAACATCCGGAATTCTTCATGAGACCCGGTTTTTAATATACGAACACTGCATCAATCACTACACACAGTACCAAATAATGATCATGAACATATGTTGAAATCACACCATGCACCACATAACCATAATAACATCCTTCGACAACAATAGCTGCAATTTTACAAATCTGATGCCTGCAATACACCTCATAACACATATAAGCCCTGTTCCAACTCTCGCAATACTTCCACGACGAAAGAGATGTTTAGAAACTCGTAAATACCTAACCAAATCAATAAATCACAGAGTACCTTTACCTGACAAGAACCATTACCTCATTCTAAAATGAATAACGATATTTTCTCTCTAATATACCCTACATAAATCCGATCGCACTGATCTCAGATCCAATAACCTCGTCTCACATAGTACAAGCTACTCAGGCAATAAGCCACCTCAAACAGCATCTAGAATCTCATACAGCGCCATCAAAGTGCCAACAAGCTACAACTCGAATATGATCCATAGGGAAGAAAGAACTCTGGCAAAGAACCATCCAGCCCGCGTAATGAATAAAACAACCAAACCGATATTATGGCTCTATCTACGAGAGGGGAAACAAGGTACTCAAAATAATTATAAGAAAATTTACTTACCACCTCATTGTTACAGCGTGCAACCTGATCCAAACATGGCACTGTTGCGGCCTGCAACCCAATCCAAACAAGGCACTGTTGCGGCGTGCAACCCGATCCGAACATGGCACTGTTGCGGCATGCAACCCGGTCCAAACATGGCACTGTTGCGGTGTGAAACCCGATCCAGACATGGCACTGTTGCGGCGTGTAACCCGATCCACACAACATACATGTGGCACCGCGCCACCAGATCCATACAACGTATCCGTGGCAGCGTACCACCCGATCCACACATAACAATCAATAAGGAAATACCCATCAAGCCGTAACGCTTATACTTACGAAATTCCCGAATATTGACCACAAGCACGGCAAATGCATAATACAATCCCTGGGGAGATGGATAGCATCATACGCTACAAAACCCAAGAACGACCAAGGTACAATAAATGACTTGTATCTCGAGAGCCATCTTGCTCATATAACACTACAAACTACATGGGATCCCAACACATGTGCAAATAATCAAGCCGTCTCACAACCCACCTGGCACAATATAGTATTACATGGAATAGATGATGACTGGAATAACATCCATTGCCCGAAGACTCCTCCGTAAGCAATGCTATGCCGAATGAACACATTTGACCTGATGTAGAGCACTCATTCACATTAGACCCACCAACGGAGCTCAAGCCGATTCTGATCATACCATACTGGTCCAACAACCTTTCAAGGATCCACAATAGCCCTATTCATGACACACACGAGCAACCGTCCAATCCGAAACAAACTACCACAGTCCACAACCAAATTAATAGAGCGCTTTTCAGGCATAAACTCTCACATTAGCGATAGTACTAGAATCTCCATACTTGGTTTCAATCCTTAACAATCAAGTGACTAACATGTCATGCTCATACGATATTCTAGTGGGTTATACTCCCACGACCTTTTCCATCAGGTAGAAAATTCTACACATCCATACCTCCAACCATACAAATTCTATAAAGCAAATCTAGGATCCGCAAATCAATACACAATGCCTACCATTCTCAGGCAACACTAAGATAATGCCAGCTTACTCTAAACATCTGAATTCTTCCCTGTTCATCCAAGTTCGTGATATTCTTATCAACACTGAGCAACAACCTTGATCCTCAACATCCAATTCCCATGGCGCTCACTGCACCTATCATGCCGCTATGCAAGAGTACAAGAATTCATCTTAACCACTAAACTATTAGTAGAATAAACACTTCATTGGCTAGAAACTTTTCACTTAACTCATTTAAGAAGAACCATCGCAACACGCAACTAAATTCCCATAACTGTAGAAAATACAAACCTCCAGTCATGGTCTAAACCGCCAAATCTTTCGGGATCCATTTACACATAACAAGGCCATTTGAATCAAATACCCCCCAAATTAATCAAACTATGGTGTCTGTCAAGCCCACACGTACCACCACAAACCACTTGTATAACTTAACACGCCGAAGAGACTAATCATTGCCACAATCATGCTGATATAAACCATTACTAATCGACCCCACTTATTCCAATTTACTCTTCACTTGCCTTAGAAATAATAATAGCTCCATTCAAAAACATAATGAAACTCAACCAACACTCATCCCGAGTGACCCAAAACACGAGATTACATCGTCTCAATACCCATGAACCATCTCATACCCTCCTCATGCGCACAATGGCATCTCCAATTGGTACACTTATTCTAAAAGACGTTTCGCGAATTTGAAGTTGTTTCTCCCATTTCTCCAATACCGTCCTGCAGACCCGACGATAACATAGAAAAATCCCCAAGTATTCTTCACACTCTGCTGCAAAATCCTGGTCTGTAGTCATATAACAAACCCAAAAATTCTTAGACACCACGCTTGCATTCTTGAACCCATTAGAACCACTGTTGAGAGTCACTCACCATGACCTGGTCCCGAATATAACAAAACTTCAATGCTCTGTTAGCACATGAACACTCCCAAGGAAGCAACCGGATGGATTCGTTTCCTTGTACATCACATTCACAAGAAGCATAAACTCTGAGTCTTCCAAAAACCTGCACATGAATCAATAAGGCAAAATAGAGCACACATTCATCAGGTTCTTTGCTCGAATTACCCCTGATGTTTTCATTTCTCAAACATAATAATCTACCAATGCACCGATAATTAGAAACCATACAAGCAGACAACCACGTGATTCAATCATAGACGGTGCCCCCCCACCATTTTGCTTTAAGATACAAGCACATAAAACTTGAACCTACAAATATTCCAACTTCTTAATCACCACGATCTCGCACTGTTAACCAGCTAAATTTCTCGTAATCTCTTGTTTAAATTTTCAGGAGCATTCCGAATTATCAGCCACAATCGCATATTCGACCTCCTACTGGGTAGTAAGTAGAATACTTCATAGAAATTTCATCAAGAATCACGCAACAACTAACTTGCTCACAGGAGATAGCCCACCTATGGAATCCCATACCAACATCTTCCAATGACGCTGCACTAGGTACAACTACTACGAAATCAGTAAACCCTCCTAATCCCATGCTCGTCCACCCATTGTAAAAGTCTGTTCATTCCCCATTGACATCAACTAAAAGTCCGACAATACGTTTCAAAATTGAAGTCACATTGCATCCAAAAATGATTATCAAGTTTTCACGCCCCTCTTTATTTCAAGCAAACTCCTCTCTGCCATATTCAATCTTCGTCATTACAGTAGCCACTATCCCAAATAAAATCCATAGACCTAGTCACTTTATACCATGAATCCTAAATCGCTCTAAACCTTTTCAAGGCACGTGGGTATCCTACCACAAAATCCATACGCTACTCTGCCACTCCCACTTCGATTAAACCATCTTTTTAAGCAACTTCTCGACCTCTACTGTTCATACTTGAATTGCTAGCAATTCAATCACCGCGAGACACCTCCCATCATGTCATTCCTCCTCCTTTGCTGCCAAAATACTACCTCAAATCATAATCTTTCTTTGTAGCACCCGAACTGATAAATTGCAACCAACTCTAATCCTCCCCAAAGATCATCTTTCTCGAGCCATCAACACTAGAAACAATGATTCGACCCTGAAGCCACCTCACACTGCCATATCTAATAATCACTGCTCAGGCACCATCCCACAACACCCTGCCCCGAAGGCAATTCAAAGGAGACCATAACACTGAGGAACCTCAATGCATTCCAACAAGGACGACTACACCACGTCACAAATGAGAATTTCCACCAAATTTTTAAATATCTGATCTCGCTACTCCCTCAACCTATTCCTGAACATCCATAGTCCAATTGCCTCTCCTCTGCTGGAGTTAAATGTCGAACCTCTAAACCATGAACCGAGTAGTCCTCCTTTCAAGTTATTCATTGTCGCGGTACATAAATAAGCACCTTACCATTTACACAAACACCGCACGGTAAACAATCATGAATATCATAATGCACCACACATAGCCGTGAAACCGTAGGCAACACTAATATTGCACTGAAATGATAGAACATCCCTGCACGAGGCGACGACAATAGCCCAATCAAATAGGAAAGGAGAAATATCCTGCACCACATCTGCAGTACCATTGCAACTCCTCGATGCCCAATTGGTAACAAGCGCTCCACATTGAATAAGATTGTGTAGGAAGGAAATGAAGGCATAAGCTTCAATGGAATCAAATCGCACGACGAGGAATCAAGAAGGGAAGTTCTCCTAAATGACCTGTAGCCTCTCGAAGATAAGTACAGACGTCTCCGTACCAATACGCAAGACTCTACTAGACTTGCTCATGACTCGTGAGACCCAAATGAACCTAGGGCTCAATTACCAGGCTATCACGACCGAAAACCCATTATAGGTCGTGATGGAATCCAACGTCGCCATTAGGCAAGACAATGGTGAACTAATAACTTAATTATTCATTTTATTATTTTTGAAATCGTAAATCTTGATAGGTGGAGACCTAAATGTCTTAAATTCGTAGATTAATACAATTTAAATATTATACAAGTAAAAGTGTATCGAGGTTAAAAAACCATAAACAAACTCTAAATTCATCCCAAAACCTAGTGTCACAAGTGCATGAGCATTTACTAAGGAGTACAATAATAATACAACATCTGTCCGGAATGTAAATAAGAGAGGATAAAGTAAATAGTACGATGGAGACTCTGTGGGCTGCGGTACGTAGCCTGGAATGCAGCTCAACATAAAGTCTCCTCAGCAGCTGTGCCTACGCGCCAAGATGACCACTAATTAAACCTGTCAGATCATGCACATTTAGTGCAGAAGTAAATTATTAGTACGTAAATCAACGCATACCCAGTAAGTATCTAGCCTAACCCCGGAAAAATAGTGACGAGGGGTCGACATCGACACTTACTGGAGGTCCAATAAAGCAATATGATAAATCATAAGCAGATATGAAGCACGACAATAATAATGGGGTAAATCTGTATGTTACATAACCTTCCAAAAATTTCTTTTAAAGATATAAAATTCTCAGGCTCTTATTCTATCTCAGTAGCTAAGATATATCATGTGCCAGTATCAAATGGATAAGGAATACCATACAAAATGCCAAGCTTCAGTGAAAGGATAATCTCGTAAATATTCTGATGGTTAGCGATATAACGCACGATTATGCTGAGGTCGTACGACCCGATCTAGAATAATGTGTATACTGCTGAGGGTCGAGCGGCACGAACCATAAATGCATCTATTATACTGCCGAGACATTCGATCCGGTCTATAAGAAAGGAAGAAACTTATCGAATTACGAGTCACATGCTTACAACACAGATACAGGTTCATAGTAGTGAATACACCCCTTTACGTTTATCAAATATCTTGGCAACAACTCAAGGTGATAAAGCTTGGCCTAATATAAATATGTTTCTAAATCAATTTCAATTAATTCCAATTAATTAAGCTAGCAAAATGAGTCCAAATAATTCAAAATATTACATAATAAAGTCCTAAGTCTACCCGGACATAAACATACTTCAGCTACGTACGGACTCTCGTCACCTAGTGTGTACATAGCACTCACAACTAGTAGCACACAACAATTACATCACCTAGAGGGTAGTTTCCCCCTCACAAGGTTAGACATGAGACTTATCTTGCTCTGAAGTTCCATAACCTGCTCCAACGCCTCTCTAACACCTCAAACCAATGGCCATCGATCCGAAACTAGTCAAGGAAGGTGCAAATCGATCCAACTATACTCCAATGCGTATAATTTAACAATTTAAAATAATTCTCAACTCCGCTCGAATTTCAAAAATAATTTAAAATAATTTAACAATTTAAAATAATTCTATACCTAATTCAATGTCCAATTTCGTGGTCATAATTCAAAAATACTAAATTCTAGGGTTTCCTCCAAATCCTTCAAATTTCATGTTTAAATCCATATTGAACCATGTATTTAACTCACAAAGTATAGGAATCGCTTACCTCAAGATTGATGATGAAAATGGCTCCTCCAAATAGCCTCAAAAATTGCCCAAGCAAGAGAGGAATGAGTGAAATAAGTAAAAAAAATCCGATTTAAAACAACTCTGCCAGGCCCGTCCTTCATCGCGTTCGCGTGCCCATGGCCGCGAACACGCGAAAGCCTGACAGTCAACAGCATCACGTTTGCGTCCAAGCCCATGTGTTCGCAATGGCCAACTTGCCCCCATCATGGAAATCCTCCTTCGGTTTCGCGGTTTTCCTTCCGCGTTCGCGAAGGGAACACTGCAAGCCTAGCAACTCACCGCGTTCGCGACTACCTTGTCGTGTTCGTGTAGGGTAAAGTTCCCCTGACCCCCAGCTCTCCTTCGTGTTTGTGAGTCTTCCTTCGCATTCGCGAAGCACAAAAAGGCAGCCATAAATATTTCTTCTTCGAATGCGTGACTCCCTTCACATTCACGAAGAACAAAACCGGAACCAACAACAACAGCAAAACAGGGAGAAATAACTCGAAACCATCCCGACCCGAGGCCCCCGAGACCCCGTCCAATCACACCAACAAGTCCCAAAATATAAAACGAACCTGCTCGAGGCCTCAAATAGCACCGAACAACATCACAACTATGAATCGATGATTGAAACCTTATTTCAACTTTCAAACATTCAAACTTCGAAGAACGCATCTGATTCATACTCAAACATTCCGGAATAACGCCAAACTTTACGTACAAGTTATAAATCACTATACGAACCTATTCCAAGGCTCGAAACCTCAAACAGACATCGATAACACCAAATTCCACTTCAAATCAAACTTAAGAAATTCTTAAACTTTCAAAATGCCAAATATACATAATAAGCGCTGAAATGCTCCCGGACCATCCGATACTCAGCCCGAACATACGCCCAAGTCCTAAATCATCATACGAACCTATTGGAACCTTCAAATCCCAATTTTGAGGTCGTTTACTCAAAAGTCAAACCTTAGTTAACTCTTCCAACTTAAAGCTTCCGACTTTAGAATTTTCGTTCCGAAAAAACTTCGAACTTCCCGAAATTCAATTTTGACCACAAGTAAAAGTCATAAAAGATGAAGTGAAGCTACTCAAGGCCTCAAACTACCGAACGACGTGCTAGAGCTCAAAATAACCGATCAGGTCATTACAAGTTTAGTATATAGTGGTGCAGATTTAAACTATACAAGAGAAGAAATAATACCTTCGAGATATTTTCATAAAACTACTTATAGTTTTAGAAATGTCAATGGGCAACAAATGAGTATTTCTTATAAATTACCAAAAGCATATATTTGCCAAAATAAAGTTTGCATGCCTGAAATATTTTGTTTTGGTAAAAGATATTTCTAATGACATTATTTTAGGTGTTCCATTTTTTCATCATATAATTCCATTCACCATGTGGGATGTAATGGTTTTGCAGGAACATTCAATAAAAAAAATTAGTTTTGAGTTTATAACTCAACCATTCCAAAAGTTTTAAATGAAATTTCTGCTAATATTGCTGCAAAAAGTAGACAAGTTGATTTTTTGAAAAATAAAATTTATAGTCTTACTATATAAGAGATTTACAAAATCTAAAACTTATAGATAAAATTGGTTTTATAAAAAATTAGTTTTCTTTGCAGATATGAGGTGATCACCCAAACCAATTTTGGGATAGAAAGAAGCACATTGTAAGTCTTTCTTATGAAGAAGATTTTTTGAAAGATAATATTCCGACCTTGCCAGATAAACTCTGAATATTTAAAATTATGCAAAAAAGAAATTGATTCTTTGCTGCATAAAGGTCTTATAAGACCTTCTAAGTTCAAATGGTGTTGTACAACTTTTTATGTTAATAAATATGTCGAACAGGAAAGTGGTAAGGTTAGTTATTAATCATAAACCTCTTAATAAAGTCTTTAAATGGATTAGATATCCAATTCCCAATAAAAAGGATTTATTGGACATACTTCATGATGTCAATATATTTTCAAAATTTGATCTAAAATCTGGTTATAGGCAGATTCAAATCTCTGAAGATAATAAGTATTAATCTACTTTTAGTGTTCCAATGGGTCAATATGAATGGAATATTATGCCTTTTGGTTTGAAAAATGCCCCTTCTGAATTTCAGAAAATTATGAATGATATTTTTATACCTTACACTCATTTCATAATTGGTTATATTGATGACATTATAGTTTTTTCAAAAATATATAGAGATACATTTTAGACATCTAGATCTTTTTAAAAAGATTATTATTCAAAATGGTCTAGTAAATTCTAAACCTAAGATGTCTCTCTTTCAAATTAATACAAGATATTTAGGTCATAATATTTAAAAAGGAAATATTGTTCCTATTTAGAGAAGCATTGAATTTGCTTCTTAGTTTCCTGATGTTATAAGTGATAAGACTTAACTTCAAATATTTTTAGGAAGCTTGAATTATATTTCTCCTTTTATAAAGGATCTAGCCAAAGATACCTCGATTATTTATGAAAGGTTAAAGAAGAATCCAAAAGCTTGGACTGATGAGCATAGTAAATTAGTCAAACGTATTAAAGAGAAGGTTAATAACCTTCCTTGTCTCACACTTGCCAATCCAAATTGGGCAAAAGTTTGAAACTGATGCCTTAGATATTGGATATGGAGGAATATTAAAGCAATATTCCCCAAAAGAATAACAAGAATATCTTGTTCAATTCTATTCGAAAAAATAGAATGATTCCAAAAAGAATTATGCTACTATACCTAAGGAAATTCTTGCTATAGTAAAATGCGTGCTAAAATTTCAAATTGATTTATATAATTAGAAATTTATAATAAAAACTGACTGTCAAGCGGCAAAGTTTATCTTTAATAAATATTGTAAGCATGGCGTTTCTAAATAGATGTTTGCAACATGGCAAGCTTTATTAGCTCCATTTGATTTTGAAATAATATACAAAAAGGGATATGATAATAGTCTTCCTAATTTTCTTACTAGAGAATTCCTAAATTTAATAATTTCCTTATTTTATAACAGGATATGAGACCGGATTTCAGAAACTCTCGAGGGAGGGGACGAGGAAGGAAATCAAAACCTTCATATGGCAGAGGAAATATCCTAGCCCAGATAGGAAATTAGCAGCTAATAACTGCCAATATTGCAGGGACATCTGGTCTTAATACAGATCACCCAATGTATAAAGAATTTTTTGATTTTTTAAAATCCAAATAAGATATAGATAATAATCCTCCATCATACTCTTCAGTTTTGGCAGATGATAGCCATGATAACCTTGAGGTTTATAATCAGAAGGAAACAAAAGAATTAATAATTCTTTTGGAATCATTTGATATGAAGTTGAAGGATAATCCCAGGCAAATTTTGACAAGGTATTTTGATATAGCATCATATGCTACTCCTGCATACAAATACAGAATGCATTATGAGTTAATTCTCTCATCCACTGGTTCAGCTGAAATTCAGCATTTTTATCCAGCAAATACGAAGAGAGTTTATAACATCTCTAAAATCATTATGAAGGTCTTGGCCTTGGATGAATGGGGGCTTAGTACATTAAAGGAAAGGAAATATACCCATCCAGAACCGAAGGTCTCAGTTAAATTCAATTACTGGGATTATATTGATATCTTTAATAAATCTTTATTATATGAGAACCCTAAAAAAAATCTTGGTTCATAAACTTATGTTCCAACATGTTTAATCAACAGATCCCAAATTGGTTATGCAAATGGTGGATGTCATATGGTCCCTCTCTGAAAATTCTACCTGAACAATTTAAAGAATTATATGCAGAATTCTATTGGAAACAACCTCTCTATCCTCACAAAGTAGGGGTAAGGTTTGCGTACACACTATCCTCCCCAGACCTCACGGTGTGGGATAATACTGGGTATGTTGTTGTTGTTGTATATGCAAAATGGGTAGATATATCTCCCAAAATTATCAGCATTCAAAAGGAAGATATCTTTTTGTCACGACCCAAAATCCCAAGTATCGTGATGGCGCCTATCATGATACTAGGTAAGCCAACAACTCACACATACCAACATCTTGAAATTTAAAATATACAAAAATAAGCTTTAAGTAAGTAAAAGTCTCGTAAAATTGGATGAAAACGTCACAGCTCAATACAATATTTCCCAAAACCCGGATGTCACTGAGTACATGAGCATCTATTACAATAACATAGTCTGATATATTATCTCAGAAAGTTTTGAGCATTTGCACTTTGCTCAGTAGTTTGAGGGCATAAGTCACTCCGTATGATGTATTATGACTTATGCGAATCGTCGGTTTTTGTTTTCAGGTTATTCGGAATCAATTTGTAAGAATGAATTTCATTGTTGAAGTTTTAAGTTGGAAGAGTTGATCAAGTTTGACTTTTGTGAATTTAACCTCGGAACAGAGTTTTGATGGTTCCGTTAGGTCCGGATTATGATTTTGGACTCGGTCGTATGCTTGGATTTGCATTTGGATATTTCTAGAAGGATTCATCAATAAATGGCAAAAGTTAGAAATTTAAAGGTTTGGAAAGTTCATAAGTTTAACCGGAAGTTGACTTTGAGGATATCGGATTCAGATTTTGGTTCCGGAAATTTGAATAGCTTCGTTATGTCATTTGGGACTTGTGTACAAAATTTGAGTTCATTCCGAGTTGATTTGATATGTTTCGGCATGAGTTTTGGAGGTTGAAAGTTCATCGTTCATTCTAGTTCGAATTGAGGTGCGATTCATCTTTTCGATGTTGTCAGGTGTGATTTGAGGACTCGAGTAAGTCCATGTTATGTTATGCGACTTATTGTATATTCGGACGAGGTCCCAAGGGGATCGGGTGAGTTTCGGACGGGGTTCCGATCGATTGAAGCCTCATTGAAGCTGCTGGAAATTTTGGGTTGCTGGTACAACCACTTCTCTGGAAGCGTGGTTGACGAAGAGAGCAACCCATCAGAGAAGCAGAAAGGGTTACATTTGGAACTATCGCAGATGTGAAGTTTTTGGCCGCATCTGCATTATCGGAGAAGTGATGGATGGGGCACAGGAGCGGCCGTCTGCGCAGATGCGCGTTTCTTATCGTAGTTGCCGTTGCGCAGAAGCGGATGGAGATTCACAGGTGCGAGGGGTCAGCTGGCTAGTGGAGTCTACAGAAGGGAGCTTGTGTCGCTGAAGCGACGCCGCATAAGCGGCTCATATGTCCGCAAAAGTAGAAATGGCTGGGAAGAATCCTTTAAATCGAGAGTTTGGTCATTTTGTTCATATTTTGAGATGTGGGACTCGTTTGAGGTGATTTTGGAGGAAATTTCAACAAAAAGATTGGGGTAAGTGTTCTACACTCGGTTTTGATTATATTCCGCGATTTTATTTTCATTTTTGGTAATTGGATTATGAGTTTTAAAGAGCAAATTGGGGATTTTAGCATAAAGCTTCATAGAGTGAGTTTTTGAGTTTTGAATGTCGATTTGGAGTCGGATTTGAGTGAAACTAGTATGGTTGGGCTCGTAATTGAATGGGTTATCTGATTTTGTAAGTTTCATGGAGTTCTGAGGTGCGGGCCTGGGTTAGACCTTTTGGTTGATTTTGGGATTTTGATTAAAGATTCAATATTTGTCAATTGGTTTTGTCTCCTTTGGCATTAATTGATGTATTTGAGTTGCTTTTGGCAAGTTTCGAGCCGTTCAGAGGTCGGTACACACGTGACGGCATTCTTGGAGCACCGCTTGGCTTGCTCTGTATTGGATTTGGCTTGTTCGAGGTAAGTAACACTTCTAAACTTTATGCTGAGGGTATGAAACCCAAAATTACATGATATGAGCTTGGTGTTAAGGTGACGCACGTGCTAGGTGACAAGCATGTGGGCGTGCACCGTTTGAATTGTGACTCCATTATTTCTGTGGTATTGTGTAGTTATCTGATCTTATCTGTAACCATGAAATCTCTACGTACTAGAGTTGTTGAGCTGTGATCCATGTTAGAAACCATGACTAGCTACATGCGTATTATGTTGGGACCCGCTGAGGTCATTCTTGCTGTTGAGTTGGTTGTTTACATTGTAATTTCATACTCAGTCATGTTTATTTATTGCATATCATATCTCAGTCTCTGTTGTTATGACACATCGTATCACTATTTTGGGCTAGTTTCATGGCAGTGTGAGCCTGAGAGACTGGAGAGATTGATGACCGAGTGAGGCCGAAGGCCTGATTATGAGTGATATTATGGGATCGGGCTGCACGCCACAACATGTTATATTAATTTATGCATGGATCTGGCTTATTATGGCACTTGGGGTGAAAGGGCCCCTCCGGAGTCTGTACACACCCCCAGTGAGTGCAGTTGATTATATTGAGGGATGGATCTTCCCTAGGCATGGATCTTGCCCGAAGCATTCATATTTGGGGATAGATCTTCCTCGGGCTGGATTGGCCCTATAGAGTACTGAGTGACCCGTGTCTAGTCATTGAGCATGATGAGTGAAAAGTGTGAGACAGTGAGATTGAGTACTCTGAGAGTGTGAGTACATGAGCTCATCACTGAGATACATTGCATTTGGCATGCATACTTGAGATACATCCACAGAGATGCATTTCTTTCGGCTACTCCGGTTTTGGTGTCATTCATGATTTCACCTGCATATTGACATGTAGGCATAGAGATGTATTTTTCCTCATTTCATTTCATAATGAAACATCTTATTTCTTGTTGAAAAGCTTTTTGAAAAAATCATGGATTTTAAACTTACTCATATATTTGGTGATTTCGGTAAAGAATTGGGTTTTCATTAATCTACGTGAAAAGCAGGCCTCTTTTTCTGAAACTGTGAACAAGTTGAGCGTTTTATCTCTGAGTTACTTCTTTTATTACTTTTATTATGTTGTTAGGAACTGTTGTTGGCTATGGGTTTTGGACCCCGACCCGTGTTCCAGCTCGTCACTACTTTCAACCTAAGGTTAAGTTTGTTACTTATTAAGTACATAGGGTCAGTTGTACTCATACTACACTTCTGCACCTTGCGTGCATATATTGGATGTTGATGTTGCTGTGATCGACGAGAGCGGGATTTGAAGATGTCCCTGCGTTCCGGTTGTAGTTGCCTCTTGTTCATGGTAGTCTTAGATTTATAAAAATATGTTTATGTACATTTCGAACAGATGACATATTTATTTCATACCAGCTTTGTAAATTCTAATCTTAGAAGCTCATGATTTGTACTACCAGTCCTTGGGGAATGTATAAGTTTCAGAAATTTTCTTTCACTTAATTGCCTTATTAAATTTCATTGAAATTGGATAGTTGTTAATTGGCTTACCTAGCGGGTTGGGTTAGGTGCCATCACGACTAGTTGGAATTTGGGTCGTGATAAGGTGTTATCAGAGCTCTAGGTTTATAGGTTCTACAAGTCAAGAGCAAGTGTCTAGTAGAGTCTTGCGGATCGGTATGATGACATCCATACCTATCTTCGAGGGGCTACATGGCATTTAGGATAAACTTCCCATCTGTCTTTCCTTATCGTGCGATATTGATTCAGCTTGAAACACAACTCTTTGAATTCCCTCCACGCATTCGTGTATGCATGTGCACGCTCAGTATCAGTTGTCCATCGCAGGCTTGTGATTCCATGGGTAAGGTGTGGGATGTGATTTCAGTGAGTTGATGATGGGCCAGTTTGGAGGACTTGGGGCAGGGGTTTGGCCGTAGCTTGGGTACGGGGATTTCGGTTATGCAAGCACGTTATTTTGGAATTATATGTCCGGTAGTGTCCCTATTAGTGGAAATTATGGCTCGATGAGTGGCCAGATGGCTATATGAAGAGTATGATATGACTGTGAGATGTGTTCAGATGGGTTGAATGTGACGAGATGCATTTTCTTGGGATATGAGAAGGACTATTGGGGGCCTGATTTCTGTCTTGATGTGACGAATAGTCTCGAGTTATGAGTGTGTTGAAAGATTTTCATGTTGTTTAATTATGGAACGAATTAGATTCTCATGTCTTGTTGATGAGTTCAGACTCAGGAAGGTTAAGTGATGGCGTAGTAGTTGTGGCTATGAAATGTTATAGAGAGATGTCGGTTTGAAGCTAAGTAGGTGGGGTTATAACCTGCAAGGTAATCTACGGATGTGTGAACCTTATGATGCAGTGTGAAGAGCTTCTTTCTTTTAGCAGATTATATGTGTTGAGGTTTTAATTTGAACTTGGTCGAGAAAGTTGACCTGATCGTCATGTGGATGTGTGCGAGCATAGTAGATGATTTGAGGTGCCATATGGTTCATTCTATGTAAGCTTATGAAGGATTTAGTTGAATCACCCTATGGTATTATGGCAGTACTAGAGTATGGGCATTGTGAGTTATCGATTGTTTTGATCTATATCTTCGAGCCAAGTGGGGGAGTCTGCCATCGACGATTTGATTGCATGGTTACGTGTTGTACTGATTTTGGTTTGAGGCATACTTGTGAAGATATGACTAGCAGAGGTGGAGATCAAGGATGACTCGAGAAAAGGAATTTCTGGATACAGGTTATTTACACTTCACGGGTATATGGGTATCATTGGAAGATTGAGTTACTATTCTTGAAGGATGTAGTGCGCATGGAGTAAGAAATTGCTCGGTTGCTTAAAGGTGTGGATTACTTCTTTGGGTGTTGTTGTGCTGATAGGGCACAAGATGTTTGCCCAGTTTAGGCGACGCAATTGAGATTTGAGCAGAATGGATGACTCTCGAGAAGGATCTAATGGAGTCAAGAATTATATATAGTAATTGAGAATCTTCCGGACTTATATATGGTTAGAATCTGAGATTTGCATCGGATAATATCGGAACTCGCAGTATTTTTATGTCATTTTCGGTATCAGGAAGGGGAAAGAAACTGTTTTAGATTCGCATAAGGTCCCTTCAGAGTAGGTATCTCGGTTGTGGTGCTTTGGTGTACTTAAGAGAGAATTCAGTGGCTTATGGGCCTTAGGGCGGTGTGGTTCTATGCTAGAGTTCATGGGGTGAGTTTTGGATTAGGGTTGTGGTGTTCTAGCAAGGAGAAGTGTCAGTTTGATGGCGAATCGGAAGGAACTCGGAGAAATAGGACAGCTAGGTATCAGTTCTTTGGGACCTTATGATGTGGTGAGGCTCTACAAGTGTTTTGGTGTAAATACTGTTGGGTTTGACAACCTGTGTGGCTTGGTTGAGTTAGAGAAACTCAGTTCTGATGGTTTGGTTATGGGCAAATGGATTTCAAAGTGATCTCAATGGTTTCTACCACGGTTCGAGGTGTATATTTCCTGTTGGCATGGGGAGCATGTTACGTGTTGTGAGTTTCTCCTGGATGAGATCAAATGGAAGGTTCCTGGATAATTGAGTATGTATTTCTGTTGGACTAAGAGTTGATTATGAGATTCTCATACTTTTCATATGATGGCATGATAATGGTGGTGTGTTGTGTGGGAGTGAGGACTGCATGTGCAAGGTCACAGTCAGTTTTGAAGTGAAGATCATAAATTCTTAGACGACATGGACGGTTTCCGATGTTTAGATGGATGCTATAACTATTTGGTAATTCATGAGAAGGGTGCGCATTTTAGAAGGCGCACTATGTGTTGACTTACAGATGCTTCATTTGGTGTTGCGGTACTCGCCTGATTGATCGACTGCTGATATTCAGATTTTGCTATGTGGCACGGAAGAATTATAGAAGTATTCCTCGTGGAATGATCGTGTATGAGAGATGTGTTAGAGATTTGGGAGGTGGAGTTGAAATCAGATATGGTGATTCATGTGTTCTACAGATTCGGAGACCCGAAGTTCTCAAAAGTATATTGTTTCGTGGGTGTGGACAGTGAAAATGTGTCCAAAGCTAGCCAGATGATAGTATATATTATTGTTAGGTCATTGTGGAATTTTGGAGGATTATTTATCTTTGTGGATGACCAGAGTTAATTTGGGTCCCATTGGTAAGCCCAATGAGGATGCGTATTCTACACCAGGTCGGATTGGTCGACTCCGTACTGCTATTATTGGCGGATGTGCCATTCGGTTAGAGTGGATCTTATTTGTGCTCTGATATGATCTATGTGTTACTCCTCTACGCTACGAGGGGTTGTGATTTGTTGGTTATAAGCACACATGGTGCAGATCTGTTTGGGGCCTTATAACGAAATTTGATCAAGATTATTATTGGGATGTGGAATGGTTGATTGTGCCTTGGTTAAGGCATTTTTCGGTTGTGGTATATTGTGTTATTTGCTTCTCCGGGGTTATGGTCATGCACCCTAGGCACTTGATGTCAAATTGCACGTGGTTGTTGATTTTGAGCATGGTAGATGGAGGTATTTCATATGGACCAGTGTTTGGATTGGGTCACGCATTGCAACTGGGATACGTCGGGATATGATCCTTTGTTTTAGATTCGTGTGTTTTGGTTATACTATGTATGATGGGTTTGTAGCATTGCGGCTGTGGTGGTACTTGTTGAAGTTGTGGGATGGTCCCCTCATTTAAGTCATTAGCCATGATTAAGTACATTGAGTTGTTGCTTATTGGTGCACGGATTGCACGAGTTATGATTCTAGGTAGCATTGGTGTGGCATGTCAATATGATAGATGGACTTGATAAAGTAAGTTCATTGGACCTAGAATGGGTGCTATCGGATCTGTTGCGGTATATTTGGAAAGATAATTTGTTGATCGGCTTAGAAATAGGCTATAATACTTGTCGAAGGAGAGGGAGCTCCATGGTTGGTTGATCTGATAAGTGAATATTAGTTTCTACGTGTTTCTTTCATCATTGGCAGTGTATGAAGGTTTTAAAATGAGGTTTTATTTGAAATGAGGATCATTACCGGTATTGGGTATGTTCTGAGTAGCTGCTGTGGTCAAAAGTTATTACTGTAAGCATCTGAGTTATGTGGTACATCATGTGATTACATCTTAGGTTATGTTTATGGCTCGATACAACTTGTTCACACTTATACAATGTATAGGTGCGAGATTCAGATCTTATAAGAAATTTCGGATGTTAGAAATTGGATTATGTGGTTTACGGGCTTAGGTTAAAGTAATGATCTTCAGTATGTTGTGTTGGCGAGCCTATATGGAATAGGGTGATGTGGGATCACCCCCGGGTATGTGCATGGTAAGGTTACACGGCAGTTTGATGGCTTTGGAACAACTCTTGGCATGTTCGAGGATAAACGTATTTTTAAGTGGGGGAGGATGTAACGACCCGACCGGTCGTTTCGAGCATTTGTACTTCGTTCGGTAGTTTGAGGGCATGAGTCGGTCCGTATGATGTATTATAACTTATGCAAATCATCTATTTTGATTTTCAGGTTATTCGGAATCGATTTGGAATAATGATTTCAATGTTGAAGCTTTAAGTTGGAAGAGTTTACCAAGTTTGACTTTTGTGAATTTAACCTTGGAACAGAGTTTTGATTCTGTTAGGTCCGGATGGCGATTTTGGACTCGGGGGTATTCCTTGATTTTCATTTGGATATTTCTTGAAGGATTCAACAGTAAATGGCGAAAGTCAGAAATTTGAAGGTTTGGAAAGTTCATAAGTTTAACCGGAACTTGACTTTGAGGATATCGGATTGGATTTTGGTTTCGAGAATTTGATTAGCTTCGTTATGTCATTTGGGACTTGTATGCAAAATTTGGATTCATTCTGGGTTGATTTGATATGTTTCGACGTGAGTTTTGGAAGTTGAATATTCAAAGTTCATTCTAGTTTGAATTGAGGTGTGATTCGTCATTTCTATGTTGTTACGTGTGATTTGAGGACTCGAGTAGGTCCATGTTATGCTATGTGGCTTATTAGTATATTCGGACGAGGTCTCGAGTGGCTCGGGTGAGTTTCGGACGGGGTTCGGATCGATTGAAGCCTTATTGAAGATGCTGGAAATTTTGGGTTGTTGATGCAACCTTTTCTGCCGAAGCTTGGTCGCAGAAGAGACTCCGCAAAAGAGAGCAGCCCATCGCAGAAGTGGAAAGGGCTACGTTTGGAAGAATCACAGATGCAAAGTTTTTGGCCGCATCTGCATTATCGTAGAAGCGATGGATGGGGCGCAGGAGCGGATGTCTGCGTAGATGCACGTTTCTTATCGCACCTGCGGTTGCGCAGAAGCGGGTGGATATCTGCATGTGCGAGGGGTCAGCTGGCTAGTGGAGTCTGTAAAAGCAGAGTTTGTGTCGCAAAAGTGACGCTGTACAAACGACTCATATGTCCGCAAAAGCGGAAATAGCTGGGCAGAAGCCTTTAGATCGAGAGTTTGGTCGTTTTGTTCATATTTTAAGATGTGGGACTCAGATTGAGACAATTTTGGAGGCAAATTGCATCACAAGGATTAGGGTAAGTGTTCTACACTAGGTTTTGATTATATTCTGCGATTGTATCTTCATTTTTTTGTAATTGGATTATGAGTTTTAAAGAGAAAATTGGGGATTTTAGCCTAAAGCTTCATAGAGTGAGTTTTTGAGTTTTGAATATTGATTCGGAGTCGGATTTGAGTGAAACTAGTATGGTTGGGCTAGTAATTGAATGGGTTGTCGGATTTTGTAAGTTTCATCGAGTTCTGAGATGTGGGCCCGGGTTGGACTTTTTGGTTAATTTTGGGCTTTTGATTAAAGATTCAATCTTTATCGATTGGGTTTGTCTCCTTTGGCATTAATTAATGTATTTGAGTTGCTTTTGGCTATTTTCGAGCAGTTTGGAGGTTGGTACGCGCGTGATGGCATTCTTGGAGCACCGCTTGGATTACTCGGTATTGGATTTGGTTTGTTCGAGGTAAGTAACACTTCTAAACTTGGTGCTGAGGGTATGAAACCCCATATTACATGTTATGTGGTTGGTGTTGATGTGACGGGCATGTGGGCGTGCACCGTGTGAATTGTGACTCCGTTATTTCTGTGGTACTATGTAGTTATCAAATCTTATCTGTAACCATGAAATCTCTATGTACTAGAGCTGTTGAGCTGTGATCCATGTTAGAAACCATGTCTAGCTACATGCATTCTCTATTGGGACCCACTGAGGTCATTATTGTTGTTGAGTTGTTTGTTTACATTGCAATTTCATACTCAGTCATGTTCATTTATTGCATATCATATCTCAGTCTCTGTTGCTATATATTGACACATCATAAAATCATTTTTGGGCTAGTTTCATGGCATTGTGAGCCCGAGAGACTGGAGAGATTGATGACTGAGTGAGGCTGAGGGCCTGATTGTGACTGATATTATATGATCGGGCAGTACGCCGCATCATGTTATATTGATTTATACCTGGATCTAGCTTATTATGGCGCTTGGGCTGAAGGAGCTCCTCCGGAGTCTGTACACACCCCCAGTGAGCGCAGTTGATTATATTGAGGGATGGAGCTTCCCTGGGCATGGATCTTGCCTGAAGCATTTATATTTAGGGAGGATCTTCCCCGAGATGGATTGGCCCTATACATTACTGAGAGACTGACTGTCAGTTGATATATATATATATTTGGAACGGATCTTCCCTGGGATGAATTGGCCATATATAGTACTGAGTGACTGAGCGTGTCGAGTGATTGAGCATGATGAGTGGAACGTGTGAGACATTGAGATTGAGTACTCTGAGAGTGTGAGTACTTGAGCTCATCACTGAGATACATTGTATTTGGCATGCATACTTGAGATACACGCATAGAGATGCATTTCTTTCTGCCACTCCGGTTTTGGTGTCATTCATGATTTCACCTGCATATTGACATGTAGGCATAGATATGTATTTTTCCTCATTCCATTTGATAATGAAACCTCTTATTTGTTGTTGAAAAGGTTTTGGGAAAAATCACAGTTTTCAAACTTACTCATATATTTAGTGATATCGGTAAAGGATTTGGGTTTTCATTGATCTACTTGAAAAGTAGGCCTATTTTTCTAGAACTGTGAACGAGTTGAACATTTTATCTCTGAGTTACTTCTTTTATTACTTCCATTATGTTGTTATAAACTGTTGTTGGCTATGGGTGTTGGACCCCGACCTGTGTTCTAGCTCGTCACTACTTTTAACCTAAGGTTAGGTTTGTTACTTATTGAGTACATGGGTTGGTTGTACTCATACTATACTTCTGCACTTTGCGTGCAGATATTAGATGTTGATGTTGATGTGATCGGCGAGAGTGGGATTTGAAGACGTACCTGTGTTCTGGTTGTAGCTGCCTCTTGTTCATGGTGGCCTTAGATTTATAAAAATCTGTTTATGTAAATTTCGAATAGATGATGTATTTATTTCATACCAAATTTATAAATTCTAAGCTTAGAAGCTCATGATTTGTACTACCAATCCTTGGGGAATGTATAAGATTCAGAATGATGGAGGCTGGAGTCTCCCAAATCTCTCTAGTCTATTCTTCTCCTCATCACTCATAACAGGACCCACCTGGGCCTGAGCAACTGCAACTTGTTGGGCTGGTAGTACCCCCTGTGTCTGAAGTCCCTGTACCACTTGCTCTAGAGTACGGGCGGCGGGAGTCTTAGTACCTCCCCCGGCCTGAGAAGTGGCTGGCGTGGTCTGAATAGAAACTGCCTGAGCAATGCTAGTACAAATAGTCATTATCTGGGCTAAAGCCTCCTGAAGGTCTGGAATCACAATGGGCACAGCTGGTGCCTGAGCTGGCCCCACTAGCTCAAACACATATGGAACCTGCTCCTTAGCTAGAGCAACTAGTGGATCTGCATATGCTGCTCTAGCTGATGTACGAGCTGCACCTTGGCCCCTACAGTAGCCCCGACCTCTCATGGCCCTAGCTGGTGGTACTGGTGGCCATTTGCCCCGTCTGGTAGCACGTTTTCTCACCATCTGTGACAGAACAGAATAATAGAAGTTTAGTTCCCGGAATCAACAAATCTGCACGACAAGAATTCAAGAAAGTGAAGTGTTTACTAAGGGTTCGGCGGCCTCTTGAAGATAAGTATAGATGTCTCCGTACCGATCCACAAGACTCTACTAAACCTGCTCATGACTCGTGAGACCTATGTAACCTAGGCTCTGATACCAACTTGTCACGACCAAAAATCCCAAGTGTCGTGATGGCGCCTATCATGATACTAGGCAAGCCGACAACTCACATATACCAACATCTTGAAATTTAAAATATACAGAAATAAGCTTAAGTAAGTAAATCTCATAAAACTAAATGAAAACGTCACAACTCAATAAAGAATTTCCCAAAACCCGGGTGTCACTGAGTATATGAGCATCTATACAATAACATAATCTGATACGATGTCTAAGAATAGTAGAACAGAATAAGTAAAACTGAGAGATAGGGGAGGAGAGTCAAGGTCTGCGGACGCCAAAACAGCTACCTCGATAATCTCCGAACACCAAAACTCCGAGATCAGAAACCACCATGCCCAAAAACACCTAGATCTGCACACAAAGTGTAGGGTGTAGTGTGAGTACAACCAACTCAATAAGTAATAAGTCTAACCTTTAGACTGAACGCAGTGACGAGTCCAAACAACGCGGTCCAAATACAGAATTTAAACAGTACAAAATTTTATAGAACTGATGGTAGGCTATAATCATGTATTAGTTGCTTATTGCACTCTAATTCACTGCACCTTACTTGTTTTGAGCTTTAATTGGTAGTGTTTTCCACTTATTGTGTATTTTATGCCTTGTAGGAGTGATTCCGAGTGATGTAGATGTTGTGGAGATAATTCGAGCAATTTGGAGCTTTGAAGTCTGAGTAAAAGCCAAAAGGATTAAGCCAAGATCGTGTTCGGGGGTCTAGGACCAAGTCTAGATGTCCAAAATAAAAGTTTAAGCCATACTCTGAGAATTTCCCACTGCCGCGACGCGTGGGGCGTCGCGGTTGTGTTTTGGATGATTTAATTGTTGCATCTATAAACACTTGTTTATGTAATTGAGAGAGGCATAACTTGTGATATCTTTGCATTATATTGTTGGTTGAGTTCATTAATTCTTCTTCGTAATAGAAAGAGGCTAGTTGAATAATTGATTAAACCTAGTTAGGAGAATAATTGAAAGAGGTTTTCCTAAAGACCAATCCACTACGCATGCTTGCATATTTTTACGTGCTTAAATTGGTTCATCTCGTGAGGTTAAGACTTAATCGAGAGAGGAGTTTTTGCTGAACGTTTCAACTAATAATTGAGTGAATTCGAGAGACTCACTTGAATATTATAAATTAATTCTCTAGAGTTAGATCCCAAACAATTATCTTGCACCTATCCTATCAACCCCTATTCTCTCCCACTAATAACTTCATTGCTTATCTTTGTTTTGATTGTCATTAGTCAATAGCGTTAGACTCTTAGTTAATTTTAGTTAGAAATCATATACTTCTCAATTGTTGATCATCTTGGATAGCAATCATGCTAGATACTACGAGAATACTATTTAAATCCAATCCATGTGGATACAATATTATACTATACTATATTTGACTAGCGAGTGTAATTGAAGTATGTGTTTGTGTTCATCAAATTTTGGCATCGTTGCCGGGGATTGGCAATCAACAGTGATTGAAATAGTTTGTAGTGCTAATTTAGGAATTTTTTCTTTTTATTTTTATTTTTCCTTTTTTACGTTTGGTGTTCTTTGACTGCGCACATGTTACAGGTTGAGGTTGGCGCATGACTCGAGCTTCTTCAAAAGAAGTGCTACCATACGAGCCAGAGATAGAAAAACAACCGTGACAGCTGAGTAAGGAAGGAAATCTCACCGAGACGTTAGAAAATGTTGGGTAGTCCTCAACCAAAGAATTTATGGCTGGAAATGGTGAAGATAATGTAGATTTGGTTACGAGAGAAGCAGCCGAACAACAAAAAAAGCTGCACGGGATGCTTAGGAAGCAGCTATTAGAGATGCACATATTATCTATGTAGAAGAGAGGGGTTGGAGAATTTCTCAGAATCAACCCTTGGCTGCAGACTAGTTCAGAAATATAGCTTCTATGCATGGGAGATCACTGGGAGATTATGCTTGACTGGATCAAGGATTATCAAGTGTTAGACTACTCCAATTGCAGGAAACAACTTTGAATTGAAGCAAGGGTTGCTTTAAACCCTTCAGAATTGTTGTGTCTTTAGAGGAAAAATAAACGGAGATCCAAATACACATCTAATGGACATCGAGGAGATTATGAACACCTTTCAATATAATGGTGTGTTACATGATATAGTCTACTTAAGGGCATTCCCCTTCACACTCAAAGATGATGCGAAGAAGTGGCTTCGAAGCTTACCGATGAGATCAATTAGAACATGGGAGGCGATGACTAGGAAATTCGTTGATAATTATTTCTCCTTAGCTAAAACGAGCAAGTTTAGAAGAGAAATCCTTAACTTCTGCCAGAAAGAGAATGAGACTGTGTTTGAAGCATGAGAGAGGTTTAAGGAGATTGTTAAAAAGTGTTAACATAGTGGAATTTAACTCTGGATGCAACTCCATGACTTTTGAGATGGATTGACACCAGCCTCACAAAGAACATTGAGCAATGCAATTGGAGCCCGTTGAAGAAGAAGACTCTGGAGGAAATAGTTACAATTCTTGATGAGTTATCTAAAGATGCAAATCAGTGGCCCTCTGAGAGTGTCGAACGAAGAAGAGCAACTGGTGTTCACCAAGTTGATGCTAACAAATCTGTGCAGGTACAACTCGATGTTATGGATAAAGAAATAAGGAAGCTAACCTTGACTACAATACAGAGTGAGCCGCATGTAGCTTGTGATATATGTGGAAGAGGATACCCTACTCATGAATGTCAAGCTTCAACTGAGGAAATGAATTGTTACATCCCGCATTTCGTACGTTAAAGTTTCAACGTAAGTTAATCGATGTAGACTCGAGAATGAGATTATTTTGAGATCATAAGCATGTATGCTATTTGTAAAAAGAGATAAGTAAGTGTTATAAAGGTTAGAGGGTTAACGAATTGAAGAAATTGAGTATCGCCGAAGTTTGTTATTTTGTGATAAAATGCGATCCAAGCTATAATACCCTTTATTTATGGATTAGTGCTACACAGTACACCACACGACTATGATAGTAAAGTATATTATAGTAGGATATATAAAGTGTGTTAAAATTAAGTAGTATCAGCTTTTGGTTGGTGAGCTCCACATCTTCCTGGAGTATTGCCGAGTCACGTTCTATATATGTTACTTTATTTTATAAGGATGTCGGGGACACTGTCCCGACTTAAATGTTATGGTCATGTTTTTTTAGAGGTTTTGCAGACAATGTCTTGTGTATAGCTTTAGGTATGACATGTCAACGGCCTTGTCGGCCCTTATGTATCTATATAAATCCTTTTGAATTAGTTATGTGAGTTAAGTTCTAATATTGTTAATTATATATATAGATGTGGCCTATCATGGCCCGTGATGAGTCTTGTAGAAAAAAAAAGATAAAGTACGTGGCGGTCGGTTGAGTAGGCACCGGGTGCCAGTTGTGGCCTTCTGATTTGGGTCGTGACAAAGTGGTATCAGAGCAAATTTGTCCTAGCGTTGTCTGCAAACCGTGTCTAGTAGAGTCTTGTTTATAAATGTGTTGTGCACCACGTTGTATAAACAGGAAACTACAGGGCATTTAGGGACCGGTTACCCTTCCTTCTTGATATTAGATCATGCAATAGAGCAGAGTCATAGGGAATAAAGCCCTTAACCTTTGACTTGTTTTATATATACAACAATGCCTATGACCAGGAAAGCTACAGCTAGTCAGAAGGGTAAAGCAGTGGAAGATGAGGGTATGAGTAGAGTACCAATGTCTAGTAAGGGCCAGAGTGAGGCCCCGAGGGGAAATACGACACCCTCGCATAGTTCTACGATTTCACCAGCACCGAAGAGATGAGGAGGAACCCAGTACCTCCACCTATTATTCAGGATGAGGATATGGATATGCGGTGTACACTACGGTTGTTGACTAGATTGGTAGCCGCTCAGGCTCAGCGCCAGGTAGGTATAGGTGTTGGTCACGTTAACAAGGTTCTTAGTGCGAGAATTCGAGACTTCATCAACCTAGACCCTCTAGTGTTTACCAGATCCAACAAGGAGTAGGACCCGCAAAATTCTATTGATATGATGCAGAGGACTTTAAGGGTGATGCATGCATCAGACACTGACTCAGTAGAGTTGGCCTCTTGCCGATTGCGGGATGTTGCGGTTCATTGCTATAAAACTTGGGAATTGTCTAGAGGGACAAATGCATCTCCAACGGTATGGGAAGTGTTCTCATGTGCTTTCTTGCATCATTACTTGCTGACAAAGATTCGTCAGGCAAGGGTAGATAGGTTCTTTGGCTCTTAAACAAGGGAATATGAGTGTGCGGGAGTATAGCCTCCAGTTAGATTCCTTGGCGAGGTATGCCCCCTCGATTGTGGCTGAAATGAGTGACCGAGTGCATCAGTTTGTGGTAGGACTTGGGCCACACCTAATTAATGAATGCTTCACGGCCGCTCTGCTGGATGGTATGGATATTTACCGCATCCAGGCTTATGCTCAGAATTTGGAGGATCGGAAACGACAGCAATACGAGAATCGTGATGAGGGTCAGCATAAGAAGGTTAGGTCTGCTAGGCGACCTAAGGATTTTTCAGGTGATCTTATGTCACCATATCCTGTTGAAAGTGTCCGACAATTGCAGAAGCCGTATTATGAGGGATCTGTCTATTCTGAGTCAAGTCAGGGCTCGAGAATTTTGGGTTTTCAGAATCGGAGGGATTCAGCGCAGATGAGGGCGCCCCCTCCACGGTGTAGTCAATGCGGTAGAGCTCATTCTGGACAATGTCGTCAGGGATCTAATGCATGTTATATCTGTAGAGACCCTAGTCATTACATGAGGGATTGTTCTATAAATGACAGAAGAAGGATGGTTCAGCCCACCAGATCTATAACAGTCTCATCCTCTTCAAGAGCGAGGCCCTCAAGAGCGAGGCCCTCATGCATCAGCTGCTAGTAGTAGAGGCAGGGGTGGAGCATCTAGCTCTGACGGTAGTCAGAACCGCATAAATGCTTTGGCAGGTCATCATGACCTAGAGGCTACACCGGATGATGTGTCAGGTACTGTGACTATGGGTAGTGTTCGATCTTATTAACGCAAATTGTCTAGTTAATATGATTAATATATGATTGAGTTGGCATTACCTCTGAAGGGTTAAGGGAAACCAAGGCTAGATTGAAAGCAAAGTATGAACCCGGTTATTATGATTACAATTAGTAGGTGTCAGCGCTTAGAAGATAGATTAACAGAATCGTAGGTGACGAATGGATTAGGAAGTAGTTTTAGGGAGGGACGACGTCCTGACCCCGTGAGAGCCTGATATTTGTTTCATTAGAGTATAGCCCAGGAAGATATATACATTTATAATTTATGAGTATGTATGTACATCTCGCAAGTTTAAACATTCGAGGAAGAATGTTTCTAAGAGGGGAAGGATGTTACATCCAGCATTTCGTACGTTAAAGTTTCAACGTAAGTTAATCGACGTAGACTCGGGAAAGAGATTATTTTGAGATCATAAGCATTTATGGTATTTGTAAAAAGTGATAAGTAAGTGTTATAAAGGTCAGAGGGTTAACGAATCGAAGAAATTGAGTATCGCTGAAGTTTGTTATTTTGTGATAAAATACGATCTAAGCTATAATACCCTGTATTTATGGATTAGTGTTATACAATACACCACATGACCATGATAGTAAAGTATATTATAGTAGGGTATATAAAGTGTGTTTAAAGTAATTAGTATTTTAAGTAATTCAAAATAATTCTTAATTATGTAGATAATTGGGTAATTAATGAGTTTAGTGGGAGATTAATTAAAAAATTAGCTAAAGACATAACGCGGCATCCCCCCCCCCCTTCCAAAAATGACGTGTGACTAATATGTGACATTTATGCCACATGTAACAATCTTTCAATATGGTGGAAAGTGAGGTGGACCCCACTTTCCACTTATTCATATTTTTGGATGGATTTTACCAACACAAATATATGCATATGTGCAAGCACATGATCTGCTCCATGTAAAAACAAAAACAAATATATAATAATTTGACCACATTTCAAGATGCTTATCTTGCTCTTGTGAAATTAAGTATATTAATATGATTCATTTTTACTGATGGAGAAAAACAAGAGCCTAAAGACATATCAAGACAGTGCAAAGTGGTTTTATGTACATATATATATATATATATATATATATATATATATATATATATATATATATATATATATATATATATATATTTAGCAAAGAAAATGCTTGTTGCTGGAGATTAGAAACGGTCCTGGAGGGATTTGAGCTACAAAGATAGATTTGAGATTAGAAACACTCATTGCATTAGAACAAGCCTTGAACGTAGATGTGTATTTCCATATCGATTTTTCTCAAAATTGAAGAGATTGTTCACATTAAAGGTATGTTAAGGATAAAGCTGCTAGTAGTAGAGGCAGGGGTGGAGCATCTAGCTCCGGCGGTATTCAGAACCGCATAAATGCTTTGGTAGGTCATCATGACCTAGAGGCTACACCTGATGATGTGTCAGGTACTGTGACTATGGGTAGTGTTCGATCTTATTAACGTAAATTGTCCAGTTAATATGATTAATATAAGATTGAGTTGGCATTACGTCTGAAGGGTTAAGGGAAACCAAGCCTAGCTTGAAAGCAAAGTATGAACCCGGTTATTAAGATTACAACTAGTAGGTGTCAGCGCTTAGAAGATAGATTAACAGAATCTTAGGTGACGAATGGATTAAGAATTAGTTTTAGGGAGGGACGACGTCCTGACCCCGTGAGAGTCTGATATTTGTTTCATTAGAGTATAGCCCGGGAACATATATACATTTATAATTTATGAGTATGTATGTACATCTCACAAGTTTAAACATTCGAGGACGAATGTTTCTAAGAGGGGAAGGATGTTACATCCCGCATTTCGTACGTTAAAGTTTCAACGTAAGTTAATCGACGTAGACGCGGGAATGAGATTATTTTAAGATCATAAGCATTTATGATATTTGTAACAAGTGATAAGTAAGTGTTATAAAGGTCAGAGGGTTAACGAATCAAAGAAATTGAGTATCGCTGAAGTTTGTTATTTTGTGATAAAATACGATCCAAACTATAATACCCTTTATTTATGGATTAGTGCTACACAGTACACCACACGACTATGATAGTAAAGTATATTATAGTAGGATATATAAAGTGTGTTAAAATTAAGTAGTATTTTAAGTAATTCAAAATAAATCTTAATTATGTGGATAATTGGATAATTAATGAGTTTAGTGGGAGATTGATTAAAAGATTAGCTAAAGATATAACGCGGTAGCCCCCCCCCCTTCCAAAAATGACGTGTGACTAATATGTGACATTTATGCCACATGTAACAATTTTTCAATATGGTGGCAAGTGAGGTGGACCCCACTTTCCACTTATTCATATTTTTGGATGGATTTTACCAACACAAATATACGCATATGTGCAGGCACATGATCTGCTCCATGTAAAAACAAAAAATATATATAATAATTGGACCACATTTCAAGATGCTTATCTTGCTCTTGTGAAATTAAGTATATTAATATGATTCATTTTTACTGATGGAGAAAAACAAGAGTCTAAAGACATATCAAGACAGCGCAAAGTGGTTTTATGTACATATATGTATACATTTAGCAAAGAAAATGCTTGTTGCTGGAGATTAGAAACAGTCTTGGAGGGATTTGAGCTACAAAGATAGATTTGAGATTAGAAACGCTCATTGCATTAGAACAAGCCTTGAATGGAGATGTGTATTTCCATATCGATTTTTCTCAAAATTGAAGAGATTGTTCACATTAAAGGTATATTAAGGCTAATCCTTCATTTTGGCATGATCCAAGTAACGATACATAAACATGATGCTATTTCGTAAGTGTTTCTACTCTTAGCAGTTAAGGATGTCTACATTATTCATTCCTGTAAAGCGATATTCAAGAATGTCTAAGTATGTTTCTAGTTCCCTATTGAGGAATTTGATAAAGATGTTAATATTAATAATGTTGTGATATGCGCATCTTCATTTACCACCGAGCTACGGCCGGTAGGGCAGTTACACATTTACCACCGAGCTACGACCGGTTGGGCAGTTATACATCTACCATCGAGCTACGGCCGGTTGGGCAATTATTTATTATTATTTACCATCGGTTGGGAAGTTATGCATTTACCACCGAGCTACGGCCGGTATGGCAGTTCCCACTAATCAGTTGGGCAGTTAACGTCACGAAAACGAGGTAACTAGAACTATTACATTGTAGTTTTATTTATATATATGAGATGGGTTTAATTCTATATGCTACGGTCCTCAGTGGTAAGTCAGAAGTTATAAGTTGACTCTTATCTCTCCCTGAGATAGTATCTTATTATTATTACATTTCATTTCTGCCTTACATACTCGGTATATTCTTCGTACTGACGCCCCTTTTCCTGGTGCGCTATGTTTCATGCCACGCAGGTATAGATAGGCGACGTGAGGACCATCCACTGTAGGCTGCCTCCAGATATCAACTTTTGGTTGGTGAGCTCCACATCTTCCTAGAGTATTGCCGAGTCACGTTCTATATATGTTACTTTGTTTTATGAGTATGTCGGGGACACTGTCCCGACTTAAATGTTATGGTCATGTTTCCTTAGAGGTTTTGCAGACAATGTCCTGCGTATAGCTTTAGGTATGACATGTCAACGGCCTTGTCGACCCCTATGTATCTATATAAATCCTTTTGAATTAGTTATGTGAGTTAAGTTCTAATATTGTTAATTATATATATAGATGTGGCCTATCATGGCCCGTGATGAGTCTTGTAGAAAAAAAAAAGATAAAATACGTGGCGGTCGGTGGAGTAGGAACCGGGTGCCAGTCGTGGCCCTCTGAATTGGGTCGAAACAAAGTGGTATCAGAGCAGTTTTGTCCTAGAGTTGTCTGCAAGCCATGTCTAGTAGAGTCTTGTTTATAAATATGTTGTGCACCACGTTGTATAAACAGGAAACTACAAGGCATTTAGGGATCGATTACCCTTCCTTCTTGATATTAGATCGTGCAATAGAGCAGAGTCATAGGGAATAAAGCCCTTGACCTTTGACTTGTTTTATATATACAGCAATGCTTATGACCAGGAAAGCTACGGCTAGTCAGAAGGGTAAAGCAGTGGCAGATGAGGGCATGAGTAGAGTACCAATGTCTAGTAAGGGCCAGAGTGAGGCACCGAGGGGAAATACGACACCCTCGCATAGTTCTCCGATTTCACCAGCACCCAAGGAGATAAGGAGGAACCAGTACCTCTACCTATTGTTCAGGATGAGGATATGGATATGCGGAGTGCACTACGGTTGTTGACTAGATTGGTAGCCGCTCAGGCTCAGCGCCAGGTAGGTATAGGTGTTGGTCACGTTAACAGGGTTATTAATGCGAGAGTTTGAGACTTCATCAACCTGGACCCTCCAGTGTTTACCAGATCCAACAAGGATGAGGACCCACAAAATTCTATTGATATGATGCAGAGGACTTTGAGGGTGATGCATACATCAGACATTGAGTTAGTAGAGTTGGCCTCTTACCGATTGTGGGATGATGCGGTTCAGTGCTATGAAACTTGGGAATTGTCTAGAGGGACAAATGCAACTCCAACGGTATGGGAATTGTTCTCATGTGCTTTCTTGCATCATTACTTACCGGCAAAGATTCGTCAGGCAAGGGTAAACAGGTTCTTGGCTCCTAAACAAGGGAATATGAGTGTGCGGGAGTATAGCCTCCAGTTTGATTCCTTGGCGAGGTATGCCCCATCGATTGTGGCTGAACTGAGTGACCGAGTGCATCGGTTTGTGGTAGGATTTGGGCCGCACCTGATTAATGAATGCTTCACAACCTCTCTGCTCTATGGTATGAATATTTACCGCATCCTGGCTTATGCTCAGAATTTGGAGTATCAGAAATGACAGCAATACGAGAATCGTGATGAGGGTCTGCGTAAGAAGTTAGGTCTTCTAGGCGACCTGAGGATTTTTCAGGCGATCTTATGTCACCATATCCTGTTGAAAGTGTCCGACAATTGCAGAAGCCGTATTATGAGGGATCTGTCTATTCTGAGTCACGTCAGGACTCGAGAATTTCGGGTTTTCAGAATCGGAGGGATTCAGCGCAGATGAGGGCGCCCCTTCCGCGGTGCAGTCAATGCGGTAGAGCTCATTCTGGACAAAGTCGTCAGGGATCTAATGTATGCTATACCTATGGAGACCCTAGTCATTACATGAGGGATTGTCCTATAAATGATAGAAGCAGGATGGTTCAGCCCACCAGATCTATAACAGTCTCATCCTGTTCAATACGCCCTCAAGAGCGAGGCCCTCAGGCATCAGCTGCTAGTAGTAGAGGCAGGGGTGGAGCATCTAGCTCCGGTGGTAGTCAGAACCACATAAATGCTTTGGCAGGTCATCATGACCTAGAGGCTACACCGGATGATGTGTCAGGTACTGTGACTATGGGTAGTGTTCGATCTTATTAATGCAAATTGTCTAGTTAATATGATTAATATATGATTGAGTTGGCATTACCTCTGAAGGGTTAAGGGAAACCAAGGCTAGATTGAAAGCAATGTATGAACCCAGTTATTATGATTACAACTAGTAGGTGTCAGCGCTTAGAAGATAGATTAATAGAATCGTAGGTGACGAATGGATTAGGAAGTAGTTTTAGGGAGGGACGACGTCCTGACCCCGTGAGAGCCTGATATTTGTTTCATTAGAGTATAGCCTAGGAAGATATATACATTTATAATTTATGAGTATGTATGTACATCTCGCAAGTTTAAACTTTCGAGGAAGAATGTTTCTAAGAGGGGAAGGATGTTACATCCCGCATTTCGTACGTTAAAGTTTCAACGTAAGTTAATCGATGTAGACGCGGGAATGAGATTATTTTAAGATCATAAGCATTTATGGTATTTGTAACAAGTGATAAGTAAGTGTTATAAAGGTCAGAGGGTTAACGAATCGAAGAAATTGAGTATCGCTGAAGTTTGTTATTTTGTGATAAAATACGATCTAAGCTATAATACCCTGTATTTATGGATTAGTATTATACAATACACCACATGACCATGATAGTAAAGTATATTATAGAAGGGTATATAAAGTGTGTTAAAAGTAATTAGTATTTTAAGTAATTCAAAACAATAATTAATTATGTGGATAATTGGATAATTAATGAGTTTAGTGGGAGATTAATTAAAAAATTAGCTAAAGACATAATGCGGCATCCCCCCCCCCCTTCCAAAAATGACGTGTGACTAATATGTGACATTTATGCCACATGTAACAATCTTTCAATATGGTGGAAAGTGAGGTGGACCCCACTTTCCACTTATTCATATTTTTGGATGGATTTTACCAACACAAATATATGCATATGTGCAGGCACATGATCTGCTCCATGTAAAAACAAAAAAAATATATAATAATTTGACCACATTTCAAGATGCTTGTCTTGCTCTTGTGAAATTAAGTATATTAATATGATTCATTTTTACTGATGGAGAAAAACAAGAGTCTAAAGACATATCAAGACAGCGCAAAGTGGTTTTATGTACATATATATATACATTTAGCAAAGAAAATGCTTGTTGCTGGAGATTAGAAACGGTCTTGGAGGGATTTGAGCTACAAAGATAGATTTGAGATTAGAAACACTCATTGCATTAGAACAAGCCTTGAACGTAGATGTGTATTTCCATATCGATTTTTCTCAAAATTGAAGAGATTGTTCACATTAAAGGTATGTTAAGGCTAATCCTTCATTTTGGCATGATACAAGTAACGATACGTAAACGTAATGCTATTTCATAAGTGTTTCTACTCTTAGCAGTTAAGGATGTCTACATTATTCATTCCTGTAAAGCGATATTCAAGCATGTCTAAGTATGTTTCTAGTTCCATGTTGAGGTATTTGATAAAGATGTTAATATTAATAGTATTGTGATATACGCATCTTCATTTACCACCGAGCTACGGCTGGTAGGGCAGTTACGCATTTACTACCAAGCTACGGTCGGTTGGGCAGTTATTCATCTACCACCGAGCTACGGCCGGGTAGGTAGTTACCACCGGTTGGGCAGTTATTTATTATTATTTACCACCGGTTGGGCAGTTATATATTTACCACCGAGCTACGACCGGTATGGCAGTTTCCACTAATCAGTTGGGCAGTTAACGTCACGAAAACGAGGTAACTAGAACTATTATATTGTAGTTTTATTTATATATACGAGATGGGTTTTATTTTATATGTTACGGCCCTCAGCGGCAAGTCAGAAGTTATAAGTTGACTCTTATCTCTCCCCCAACATAGCATCTTATTATTATTACGTTTCATTTCGGCCTTACATACTCGGTACATTCTTTGTACTGACGACCCTTTTCCTTAGGCGTTGTGTTTCATACGACGCAGGTGTAGATAGGAGAGGTGAGGACCATCCACTGTAGGCTGCCTCTAGATATAATCTTTTGGTTGGTGTGCTCCACATCTTCCTGGAGTATTGCCGAGTCACGTTCTATATTTGTTACTTTGTTTTATGAGGATGTCGAGGACCCTGTCCCAACTTATATGTTATGGTCATGTTTTGTTACAGGTTTTGAAGATAGTGTCCTGTGTATAACTTTAGGTATGACATGTCAACAGCCTTGTCGGCCCCTATGTATCTATATAAATCCATTTGAATTAGTTATATGAGTTAAGTTCTCATATTGTTAATTATATATATAGGTGTGGCCTATCATGGCCCGTAACGAGTCTTATAAAAAAAAAGACAAAGTACGTGGCGCTCGGTTGAGTAGGCACCACGTGCCAGTCGTGGCCCTCTGATTTGGGTCGTGACATAAATGTTTTGGGAAACTACAATTTTAATGCAATGGGTTAGAGGCACATCCAGTTTTTCATGGAGTTCCCCTGGGGGTACTACGAATGCATGGCAACAAAATAACTCTAGACCCTAGGGATAAGCAGCTCCAGTATACCAAAATTAGCAGAGGCAGCAATTTCAGCCACAACAACCCATTCAGCCTGGTCTAGATGATCTAATGAAGGCCTTCATTATCATGACAGATGAGAGGTTGGATGCCCATGGAAAATCTATCAAAGAATTGGGCACATTTTTTCGAAACCTGGAGAGGCAGGTTGGGAAACTTGCAACAATATTATCTGAGAGGGCTCCAGAAACTCTCGCCGCTAATACTGAAAGAAATCCTAAAGAAATAGTGAATGATGTAATCTTGAGAAGTGGGCAGATGTTGAAAGATCCCATGAAGCACGGGCAGGTGTTGAAAGATCCCACCCCGATCCAAAATGATGTGAAACTTGAAAAAGAAAGTAGGGAGCATGAAAAATGATGTTGATAAAAAGAAGAAGGGACAGATAAAAGCTAAGAAACAAAAGAAGGGAGAAACTTCGAGAAGGGAGGAATATGATGAGAGTGAGCATATGCCTGCTTTACCTTTCACCCAAAAGCTATATAGAGAAAAACTGGACAAGCAGTTTGGGAGATTTCTGGATGTGCTAAAACATGTTCATGCAAAATTGCCATTCACAGAAGTGATCTCACAAATACCTGCTTATGCCAAATTCTTAAAAGAGATCCTTACAAAGAAGAGGAAAATAGAGAAGAACTCGGTGGTGAAGCTCACAGAGCATTGCAGCGCGATATTTCAAAATAACTGCTACAAAAGTGTGGAGATCCAGGGAGTTTTACTATACCTTACTCATTAGGAACTATAAATTTTGACAAGTCTTTATGTGATTCTAGTGCCTCAATTAACTTAATGCCTCTATCTATTTACAGGAAGCTATAGAAGGATATTGGAGAGATAAGGTCGGTGCCAATATCGTTACAGCTGGTTGACCAAACGACTTTAATACCCGAGGGGATAGAGGAAGATGTGTTAGTTCGGGTGGATAAGTTCGTATTTTCTGTGGATTTTATAGTGGTGAATATGGAGGAGAACAAGGAGGTCATCCTCATCCTAGAAAAATCATTCTTAGCGATGGGTAGAGTTATATTAGATAAACATGAGAGAAAACTCATGCTTAGAGTGTTGAGTGGAAGGTAAAGGGCTCAAAAGAGATGGTTGCACTGAGCGAGAAAGATAAGTGTGGGGTGTACCCCAAAACGGCGGAGAAGAAGATGTCTCCCTGGATGTGCACATTAGTTCGAAGGCTAGGAGTGGAGCCCGACTTTGACTCAGACCCGAGCTAGATATTCAGGGAAGTTTTCTTTGCCTTATACTTTTTAATTGTGTGTCGTGGGGACATGCCAAAACTTAAAGTGTGGGGTAGGGGATATTTGTATGTATGTATGTATATTAGTTTTCTTTTTGTTAGTTGTAGTAGTAGAAAAACTAATATTTGTATGTATGTATGTATATTAGTTTTAGTTTTTGTTGTTTTAGTAGTTAGTGATAGAAAAAAATTGAAAAATAAAACATAAAAATTTTAATTTTTTTTAATATTTTTGATTTTTGCCGACGATTGATTTCATCGACAGGTTTCTTGAGGGATTAAAGTCGGAAGGAAAAAGATAAAAAGATTTTCTTTTGTAGGTAGTGTAACAATTCCCCATTTTTTTTCTTTGTGTTGCGGTTCTTTTTCAAGGGTTTTATTTGAACCAGGTGTAGTTAGTTTTTATTTCTTTAGGAGTAGGAAACCTTGTGCTATGAATTGAATTGAAGGCAATATCTCTTAACTTTATTATACCTTGAGAACAGTAAGTGTGTTAGTTGTAACCTTAGGCTCAGTTTTTGACTCTTGTATAAGTACCTTAAATTGTATGATCTTAACTTTGCTTAACTACTTTGACTAAAGTGTCTTGATAGTCCAATATTGAGTGAGTTATGTGCCATGTGTGTGAGAGTTTTTGTATTATTTTGTGCATTGCATTTGATGTCTAGAACATGCCCCGTGTGTTTGCAAAGCGAAATAGTAGTTTTATGCAGTCTGGGATATGATATATACATTTATTTGTTGAGCCAGTTATATTCTTCAAGCCTATTTGTTATGTATCCTAGTTAACCCCGTTGATCCTGTAATCATGTTTCTTTGGCAACCACATTACAAGTCTTACCCATTTGTTTGAATTGACCATCTATTTGAACCTTGTACCTCTCGTGAACACTTGAATTTGTTATGAACTTTGTAAAAGTTGAAGTGTGGGGTAGTTGGTTTGGCTTTTGAGTGGAACTATTGAAACAAGGAGAAAGGTGCAATGTTTTGGAAAGGTAAGAGCCACTTAAATTAAAAAAATAAAAAAAACATAGATGTATTGTTGTGGAAAATATTCTTTGATAGTGGTGATACTTTATGTAATTGCGCTGAAAGAAGTAGGGAGTTAATGTATATTGATGTGAAAGTGGAGTTATGGTCTGACATAAGTGTGGGGTTTTGAATAATGAAATGTATGTATTAAAGTGCTTAGGGAGGTGTGGTCACTCTTATATCTAAATGTATCCTACCCACACCACAGCCTACATTACAACCAAATGAAGTCCTACTTGATCCTTGACTGAATGGGCTCAATTAGTTGAGTAGTACACTACGGGCAAGCTTATGGTACATCTTTTGCGGCACATGAATGTTGTTTCTGAGAGTGAGTGAATACTTTCTATCTTGAGTTCCTAATTGTTCTTAAATTCTATTACATGTGGAACTACTCTCTATTGTTGTGTAAGGATTCACTGTGCTTTACTACTTTTGAGCTTTAATTAATAGTGTTTTGCCCTTATTGTGTGTTTTATGCCTTGTAGTAGTGATTCCAAGTGATGCAGATGTTGTGGAGCTAATTAGAGCTATTTGGAGCTTTGAAGTCTGAATAAAAGCCCAAGGTATTAAGCCGGGATCATGTTCGGGGGTCGAGGACCAAGTCTGGACGTCAAAAATCAAAGTTTAAGCCCTACTTTGAGAATTTCCCACGGTTGCAGCGCGTGGGGCGGCGCCGTTGCCTATTTCCTGATGCTTGATAGATTTTGACTCTCTAGATATCCCCACTAATGTCCAGCATGGTGCGTCGCTCCATGCGGCACACCTGTGTATTATTTACAGAGTAAATATCCTATTTCGGCTAGGAAAAGGTGATTTCGTTTGGACCCGACTCTACTTGGTATAAATACAAGGAAAAACATTATTTTTTGGACTTTTGACACATATTCGGCCTAAGGAGGATAAAGAGGAGTTGGAAGAACACGAGCACAAGGATTTTATCATTCCTTCCTTACTCAAGAACCCGAGTTTGGATTGAATTTATGTTTTCTTATGCTTTAATTTTATTTCTGATGAATTTCTCCATATCTATGGAGTAGTTCTCTTTAGGGTTTGATGGATTTGGTGTATTGATGATTATTTGTGGATTATAACTCTAGTTTATGTATTGAAGCATTTTTGGATTATTTAATTATTGTATCTATATTCACTTGTTCATGTAATCGAGAGAGGCATAACTTGTGGTATCTTTGCATTATATTGTTGGTCGAGTTCATTAATTCTTCTTAGTAATCGAAAGAGGCTAGTTGAATCATTGATTAAACCAAGTTAGGAGAATAATCGAAAGAGGATTTCCTAAAGACCAATCCACTACGTATTCTTGCATATCTTCACGTGCTTAAATTGGTTTATCTCGTGAGGTTATGACTTAATTGAGAGAGGAGTTTTTGCTGAACATTTGAACTAATAATTGAGTGAATTTGAGAGACTCACTTGAACATTCGAAGTAAGTTATCTAGAGTTAGATCCCAAACAATTATCTTGCACCTATCCTATCAACCATTATTCTCTCCCACTAATAACTTTCTTGCTTATATTTGTTTTGATAGTCATTAGTCAATAGCGTTAGACTCTTAGTTAAGTTTAGTTAGAAATCATATACTTCTCAATTGTTGATCACCTTGGATAGAAATCAAGCTTGAAACTACGGGAATACTGTTTAAATCCAATCCATGTGTATATGATATTATACTATACTATATTTGACTAGCAAAGAGAATTTAAGTGTGTGTTTTGCGCTCGTCAAGAATATATCGCAATAATATCTCAAAGAAACTCATAATTTGCAGGTAACAATACAAGAATATAGACATGCTTCCAGGTTTAACAGTTAAGTTCAATACAGGAAAAATATGCCAAGTCCGAATGATATGAGGAATATGACATATCTATATCTACATGCCAATGAGCATGTTTTATGTGATGCAACATAATGAAAGCATCGCGTACTCACACTCTCAGAGTACTCAACCTGACTGCCTCAATTCGCACTCATCACAATCAATCACTCAGCATTGTACAGGGCAGATCCAGCCCAAATGCTAATAAATCATGCTGCGGCGTGCATCCCCATCCCATCGTCAATCAATAGCGAATGCACTCACTGTGGGTGTGCAGACTCCAGGGGGAAGATCCAGTCCAAGCACTACAATAAGCCAATCATGGCATGAATCAATAAAGTCTGTTGCAGCGTGAACCCCGATCCCATAAATATCACTCACAAACAGGCCCTCGGCCTCACTCTTGGGCTCACAACACTTATGCTAGGTAGCCCAAATCAATAATACATGATGTGACAATTTATGATAACAGAGACTGAGATATGATATGCAATGATGAATGCGACCAAGTACACTGCAATTAAGCAAATAACTCAACAGCAAAGAACGACCATTGCGGGTCCTAATAGTACTAACACAGCCTAAACATGATTTCTAACATAAATCACAGCTCAAGTGCCCTAACACATAGAGTACAATAATAATATTCAAATAAGATAGCTACACAGTTCCGTGGAATCAACTGAATCACAATTTCTACAGTGCATGCTCACACACTCGTCACTTAGCATGCGCGTCACCTCAACACCAATCACATAGCACATAATTTTAGGGATTCATACCCTCATAACCAAGTTTAGAAGCGTTACTTACCTCAAACCATGCAAATCTCTACTCCAACAAGCCCTTGCCTCGCAAATCGGCCTCTGAATGCTTCAAATCTTGCCACAAATAGTTTGATACAATCATCTCAAGCTATAGGAATCAATTCCATATGAAAGTGCTAAGTTATTAATCAAAAGTCAAAAAGTCAACTCAAAAGTCAACCCCGAGTCCACATCTCGAAATCTAATGAGAGTAACAAAATTTGAAAACCCATTCAACCACAAGCCCAACCATACAAAATTTACTCTAATCCAATACCAAAATCTTGCTCAAATCCTCAAAATTCGGCCTGATAAGTTTTCTCCATTTTTTCCCAAATTGTTTCAACACAAATCACTAATTAAATGATGAAATCAAGGATATATTCATGTAATTTAACCAAAACCAAGTAAGAATCACTTTTCCCAATCACTCCCTATAAAATCTCTCCAAGATTCGCCTCACTCCGAGCTCCTAAAATCAAATTGAGAAAAATATTCGAACCCTCATTTTTGAGACTTTAAATTCGGCTCAGACATCCCTTCTTCGCGATCACGAAGTACAAACTCAATTGCCCCAGAACATAACTTTACGCAATCGCATAAACACCCACACAAAGTTATCTGCAAAATTTGTTGCAAAACATAGTTGATTTGATAGGGTTCAGATGCTCGGTTGTGAATTTGAAAGTTCTTGAGTTTCTTTAAAAATTTCACGCATTTTGATGTCTGATTCGTAGTTATAGGTGTTATTATGGTGTTTTGATCATGCGAGCGAGTTCGTATGATATCATTGCATTTGTGTGCATATTTGGTTTGGAGGTCGAGTGGCTCAGATGAGTTTTGTATAGGCTAGGGTTATTTTGACCAAGCGAGCTCGTGGTTGACTTTTGTTGACTCTTTCCAAAACATTAAAGATTGAATCTTTTTCATTTGTGGGTAGTTTCTAAATCTTATTTTCAATTATTTGAACTATATTTGGTTAGATTTTATTGGTTTGGAGGCTAATTCTAGATGAAAAGTCGCGGTTGAGCATTGATTTTGTTACGAGTGAGGTAAGTATCATAGTTAACCTTGACTTTAGGGATTAGGAGTTGTTGGTGTATTTGCTACATATTTTATGTGTGGAAAAAATGTATATATGAGGTGACGAGTACTTATGCATTATCATTGGGTTAAAACATGTGGGTGGAACTTGTTTCTTTGTATTTTATTATTTTGTTAATTATGATATTCATGCTTCGGTTAGATTATTACTTCTTTGATTATTCGTTTCGTAATTATTGCTTATCTCAAAGTTGTTGAATATTTTTGAAAGTTGATGTTTGATATCATGGCACCATATTTTAAGTTAAATTATTCTCTGCATTGTTTATTATTCGAATTCATATTATTATTATTATTACATGGTGAAGATGAGAGTAAAAGCGCGAAGGGTGATATCATTCCATTTCATTAATATTATCATTATTATATGGTGAGGAAGAGAGTAAAAGAACGAAGGATGATGCTATACCATTTCATTGATATTATCATTATTACATGGTGATGAAGAGAGTAAAACCACGAAAGGTGACGTCGTGCCATTTCATTCATATTATTATCATATTGTAAGGACGAGAGTAAAATCACGAAGGGTTATGTCGTGCCATTATATTCATGTTATTGCATGGTGAGGACGAGGGTAAAAGCACGAAGGGTGATGTCATGCCGTTATAATCATATTATTGCATGGTGAGGACGAGAGTAAAAGCACGAAGGGTGATGCCGTGCCATTTTCATACTATTAACTTGATTGAGTTTCTAGGTTTTGGTGATTTACTTGGTTATTTCGTGATTTCATACATGTCGTATTTGTTATATCTTCCCCTTTTATCATGTCCCCGCCCAGTTCATTTTCTATTATTGTTGATGCTTTATATACACTTGCACATGTTTATTTATGTAGTTGTCTTGTCGTAGCCTCGTTACTACCTCATCGAGGTTAGGCTCTGCACTTACGGAGTATATTGGATCAGTTGTACTCATACTACACTTCGCACTTCTTGTGCAAATACTAGTATTGGTCCTAGCGGTGCTCACTAACTTTCTGCTCGGATTCAGTTGTAGTTGGAGACTTGAGGGATAGTTGTACCGCACCTGCGGAACTCACTTAAGTTCCGCCACTCCACTTCTGCCCCCTGAAGACCGCACCTGCGCATGCGGAACGCATCTGCGGACGCATTTCTGTGCACTAATGTCCACTTCTGCAGAAACACCTGACCCCTTCATGACTTGCTCAGTTCTGCTTCTGCGGATCTCCTCTCGTATCTGTGATCCAACAGCCCCAAACTCACCTCCGCATCTGTGCATTGCCAGCCGCACTAGCGGCCCATTTCACACAGGTGTGGTTGCACTAGACCTGATCACACCAACACTTCCACCAGTCGAAATTCAATCCGTTTTCAATCTGAATCACACTCGAGGTCACCGGGACCCCATCTAAACATACCAACAAGTCCTAAAACACAATAGGAACTTAGTCGATGCCTCAAATCACATAAAACATCATCAAAACTACGAATCGCACCCTGATTCAAGACTCATAGAACTAATGGATATCTAACTTCTACAATCGATGCCAAAACCTATCAAACCAACTCCGATTGACCTGAAATTTTGCACACAAGTCATAAATGACATAACAGACCTATTCAAATTTCCGAAACCAGAATCCGAGCCCGGTAATAACAAAGACAACTCTTGGTCAAACTTCTCAACTTTCCAAACATACAACTTTCTAACTTTTGCCAATTCAAGCCAAAACGACCTACGGACCTCCAATGCAAAATCCTGATATACTCCTAAGTCAAAAATCACCATACGAAGCTATTGGAACCACCAAAACTCCATTTCGTAGTCTTTTACTGATAAGTCAACATCCGATCAACTCTTTCTACTTGAGCTTCCAACCTTGGGACTAAGTATCCCAATTTATTCTAAAATATCCTCGAAACCAAACCAACCACCCCAACAATGACATAACAACAAGCAAAAATAGAATAAGCAATAAATGGGAAAACGGGGCTACAATACTCAAAATGAACTGTCGGGGCGTTACATTCTCTCCCTCTTAAATAAACATTCGTCCTGAAGTCTAAAACATGAGACGGATCATCGAAATACTTCCGAAGCATGGAAACATTAAACACTGGATGAACACTCAATAAACTAGGTGGCAATGCAAGCTTGTAAGCCACCTCTCCAATCCTCTCAAGCACCTCAAAAGGGCCAATATACCAAGGGCTCAGCTTGCCCTTCTTCCCGAACCTCATAACACCCTTCATGGGTGAGACTCTAAGTAATATCCTCTCTCCCACCATGTAAGCAATATAAGGAACCTTCCGATCAACATAACTCTTCTGTCTAAACTGTGTCGTGCGAAGCCGATCCTGAATCAACTTAACCTTCTCCAAAGTATCCTAAACCAAGTCAGTACCCAATAGCCTAGCCTCACCCGGCTCATACCAATCAACCAGAGACCGACACTGGCTCCCATACAAGGCCTCATATGGAGCCATCTGAATACTCGATTGGTAGCTGTTGTTGTAGGCAAACTCTACAAGCGGTAGAAATTGATCCCAAGAACCCTCGAAACACATGACATAAATGCATAGTATATCCTCCAATATCTAAATGGTGCACTCGGACTGTACGTCCATTTGAGGGTGTAATGTTGTACTCAACTCAATCCGTGTGCCTAACTCTCTCTGCACTACCCTCCAAAACTACAATGTGAACTGCGTGCCCCGATCTGAAATAATAGACACTGGCACACCGTGAAGGCGAACAATCTCAAGGATATAGATCTCAGCCAACCACTCCAAAGAATAGGTAGTCCCAACTAGAATGAAATATAAAGACTTTGTCAGCCCGTCCACAATCACCCAAATAACATCATATTTCTTCAAAGTAAGTGTGAGCCCAACTACGAAGTCCATGGTGATACGCTTCCATTTTCACTCCAGAATCTCAAGCCTCTGAAGCAAACTGCCCGGCCTCTGATGCTCGTACTTCACCTGCTGAAAATTCAAGTACCGAGCTACAAACACCACTATATCTGCATTCATTCTCCTACGCCAATAGTGCTGCCTCAAGTCTTGATACATCTCCGCGGCACCCGAATGAATACTGTGAATGGTGGGCCTCCTCAAGAATCAACTCACGTAGCCCATCCACATTAGGCACACAAATCCGACCCTGCATCTGCAACACCCCATCATCTCCAGTAGAAATATCCTTGGCATCATCGTGTTGAATCGTGTACTTAAGGAAAAGCAAAAAGGGGTCGTCATACTGACATTATCTAATACGATCATGTAAAGAAGACCGAGAAACTATGCCAGCTAGAACCCGGCTAGGCTCCGAAACATCTAATCTCACAAACTGATTGGCCAAGACCTGAACATCTGATGTAAGTGTTCTCTCACCAATAGGAATATACGCGAGGCTACCCATGCTCACCGCCTTTCTACTCAGATCATACCAGTTGGACCATCTTAGGTCCTGGAGGGATTTATAGCCACTCAAGTGCTTCAAGATGCTCTAGTCCTCTTAGTGGGTCTTATGGAGAGTGTGGCCCGGGGTTGACTTTTGTTGACTTTTTCCTAAAACATTAAATATTTAATCTTTTTCACTTGTGGGTAGTTTCTAAAGCTTATTTGAACTATTTAAACTATATTTGGTTATATTTGATTTGTTTAGAGGCTAATTCTAGAGGAAAAGTCGCGGTTGAGTATTGATTTGGTTGTGGAGTGAGGTAAGTGTCATGGTTAACCTTGACTTGAGGTATTATGACTTGTTGGTCTATTTGCTATGCATTATATGTGTGGGGATAACATATATGTTAGGTGACGAGTACTTATGCATTGTTATTGGGTTAAAGCATGAGGGTGGAACATGTTTCTTTGTATTTTATTGTTTTATAAATTTTGATATCCATGCTTAGGTTAGATTATTATTTCTTTGATTATTCGTTTCATAATTATTGCTTATCTCAAAGTTGTTAAATATTTTTGGAAGTTGAAGTTTGATATCATGGCACCATATTTGAAATTAAATTATTCTCCGCATTGTTTATTATTCGAATTCAAATTATTATTATTACATGGTGAGGATGAGAGTAAAAGCACGAAGGGTGATGCCGTGCCATTTAATTTATATTATGATTATTATATGGTGAGGAAGAGAGTAAAAGTACAAAGGATGATGCCATGCCATTTCATTCATATTATCATTATTACATGGTGAGGAAGCGAGTAAAAGTACGAAGGGTGATGTCATGCCATTATATTCATATTATTGCATGGTGAGGATGAGAGTAAAAGCACGAAGGGTGATGCCATGCCATTTTCATATCATTGACTTGACTGACTTTCCGGGGTTTGGTGATTTACTTTGTTATTTCGTGATTTCATACATGTCGTATTTGTTATATCTTCCCCCCTTTAGCATGTCCCCTCCCAGTTAGTACGTTATCATTTTCTGTTATTACTGTTGCTTTACATACACCTGTGTAGGTTTATTTACCTATGTGTCTTGACGTAGCCTCGTCACTACCTCATCGAGGTTAGGCTCTACACTTATGGAGTACATTAGGTCGGTTGTACTCATACTATACTTCTTTAGTTCTGCTGCAGATACTGCTATTGGTTCTAGAGGTGCTCAGTAGCTTTCTGCTCGTATTCAATCACAGTTGGAGACTTGAGGTATAGATGCATGGCGTCCACAACCCTTAAGTCCCCTTCCCTTTTATCCTTACTATTTTATTGAGTTTCAAAAAGTTGTACTTGGTTCAGACCTTATTTGTTGCACTCTATATTCTCATGTATTCGTAACTCTAGGTTCTGGGATATGTTTAGATTTCATTGTTCGGTGTTATATTACTCTACTTCAGATATTTATCATTATCATTCTTAATATTTTGTTTTTAACTATTAAAATCGGTTAGTTATCTATTTCACGTCGGCTTGCCTAGCAAGTGGATGTTAGGTGCCATCATGACCCTGAGGTTGGGATTCCGGGTCATGACAGTTGCTTCTTATTCTCCTTTCTACAGCACCCGGAGTCTCGTTCTTGTTGTATTTACTTTTCTGTCTATCTTACTTCAGACATTTGTATATGAGGTTTTTGTATATTCTATTAGTTTGCTCGTGTACTTTTGACACCGGGTTTTTGGGAAATTCTAGTAGATATTCATGATATTTGTTCATGAATTTCACTACTTTACTCTTATGTTTACTTTATGTTTTATGTTACTATGGTCACTTACTCTTTGTTTCTTTATTAAATAAAATCAATGACTTTAAAAATATTAAAATAAAGAAGTAAATAGATAGTTCGCCGTTGGCTTGCCTAGCGGTGACGTAGGGCGCCATCACGGCCTATAGTGGGAATTAGGTCATGATAGCTTGATATCAGAGCATTAGTTTTACATAGGTCTCACAAGTCACGAGCAGGCCTAATAGAGTTTTGTGGATCGGTGCAGAGACATTCGTACTTATCTTCGAGAGGCTATAGGGTATTAGGAAACTTCTCTCTCTTCATCTCCTATCGTGCATGTGATGTTGTGCTAAGTATATTTCTCTTATTCTTTGATAGATGGTGAGAACACGCGCAGAAGATGTACCCAGCGGTGGAAGATCTACTCCCCATGGTGCTAGAGGCTAAGGCAGAGGCCAAGGGAGGGCTCCAGCTCCTGCTATTGAACGAGGGCGTCCTAGAGTTGCTCCTATTATACAACCAGTAGATCCAGTGGAGGATCCTGCCATTGAGGCGCCTACCCGTGAGCTAGCCCTGGCAGATTTCATGTCCATACCGGGATTTTAGGAGGTCATGGGTTGCGGTTCATGGAATCTATGACATAGGCTAGTTTATTTCCAGCGTACCTAGCCATATCTCAGGCGGGAGGGGGAGCACAGATATCTGTGACCGATTATGAGGTGAGATTCTCTGGGTTTTCTCGCCATGCACTTATGGTACTCCCCACCAATGCAGAGAGAGTGTGGAGGTTTATTGCGGGCTTGCACTATGGTATCTAGGTTACTATGGCAGAGAGATTGAGATGGGGACTCCTTACCAGCAGGTTGTAGAGATATCTCGGAGGATCGAGGGAATCCATCAGTTGGGCCGAGAGCATGCACCGAGGGACAAACGACCTTGATATTCTGGAGGGTTTAGTGGTGCTCTGTCTGGGGTCAAAGGTCAATTTATTGAGGGGCAAGTGTAGAAGGCCCACGTATTCAGCAATAGCCCCTTCTCGGGGTGCTCCACTGCGGCCCTATTTCAGTGTCATTCTAGAGAGCTGCTACTGTCCACCGGCTATTCAGGGTTCTTCTAGTGAGTATTCAGGTTTCCATGATCAGATCTAGGGTTAGCCATATTCCGCACTGAGAGGTTGCTATAAGTGCGGGGAGCTTGGTCATATGAGGAGATTTTTGCCCCCGACTTCGGGGCAAGGCAATGTAGTACGGCCAACAACCCATGAACACCGCACCAGCTACCGCACTAGCCGTCCAACCTACCTGAGGCGGAGGTCAGGTGCGTAGGGGTCGCCCTAGAGGTGGAGGCTAGTCACGTGGTGCTTCAGCTAGGTTCTATGCTTTTCTAGCTAGACCAGATGCAGTAGCCTCAGATGCCATGATCACATGTATTATTTTTGTCTCCGATAGGGATGCCTCAGTACTATTTGATCCAGGGTCTCCATATTCATATGTTTCTTCTCTATTTGCTCATTATCTGGATGTCTCTCATGAGTCCTTGGGTGTTCGTTTATATGTGTCCACGCCAGTAGGCAATTCTGTTATTGTGGATCGTGTTTACTGATCCTGTATTGTTAGTTTCTATGGTTATGAGACCAGAGTGGATCTTGTATTGCTTGACATGACCGACTTTGAGGTCATCCTGGGCATGTACTGGTTGTCTCTGTACCATGCCGTTATTAATTGCCATGCCAAGATTGTTACCTTGGCGATGCAACATTTGGGTAGATTGCACTGGAGGGGTTTATCTATCAGTACATATAGTCGGGTTATCTCTTTCTTGAAGGCTCGACATATGGTCGAGAAGGGTTGTTTGAATTATTAGGCTTATGTTCGGGATAATGCTGTAGAGACTCCCGCAATTGATTTAGTGCCCGTGGTGCGGGATTTCTCCGATGTGTTTCCTTCTGATCTACCAGGCATGCCACCAGATCGTGATATCGATTTCAGTATTGTTTTGGTGCCAGGTACCCAGCCTATCTCTATTCCACCATACCGCATGACTCCAAAATAGTTGAAGGAATTGAAGGAACAACTTGAGAAGTTTCTAGCGAAGGGGTTTATCAGGCCGAATGTGTCGTCTTGGGATGCACCGATATTGTTTGTGAAAAAGAAGGATGGGAGTATGTGGATGTACATTGATTACTGCCAGTTGAACAAAGTTACCATTAAGAACAAGTACCCATTGCTGCACATTGATGATTTGCTTGACCAGTTGCACAGTGTTAGGGTGTTCCCTAAGATCGACTTGAGATCTGGGTATCATCAGCTGAAGATTCGTGCTTTAGATGTTTCGAAGATGGCTTACCGAATTAGATATGGGTACTATGCCTTTCTAGTGATGTCCTTCGGCTTGACCAACACCCTGACATTATTTATGGATTTGATGAACTAGTTGTTCAAGCCATATTTTGACTCATTTGTTATTGTCTTTATTGATGACATATTGATCTACTTGAGTAGTATGGAGGAGCACGAGCAACAATTGAGAGTTGTGCTTCAGACCTTATGAGAATAGAAGCTATATGCTAAGTTCTCCAAGTGCATGTTCTAGTTAGATTTTGTGGCATTCTTGGGATATGTTGTATCAGGTGAGGGTATTAAAGTAGATCCCAAGAAGATCGAGGCAGTCTAAAGTTGGACTTGTCCTACCACAGCGACCGAGATTATGAGCTTCTTGGGGTTAGCAAGTTATTATCGTGAGTTTGTGGAGGGCTTCTCGTCTATTGAGGCACCTTTGACTATATTGACCCAGAAGGGTGCTTTGTTCAGATGGTTCGATGATTGCGAGGTGAGCTTTCAGAAGCTCAAGACCGCATTGACTATAACACCGGTGTTAGTTTTGCATTCCAGTTTGAGGATGCATATTGTGTATTGGGACGCTTCACACGTTGGCCTGGGTTATGTATTGATGTAGAAGAGGAGAGTTATTACATGTGATTCGTTAGTGGAAGCCCTGCGAGAAGAATTACGATGTGCATGATTTGAAGTTGGCCGCGATAGTTCATGCCCTCAAGATCTGGAGGCATTATCTCTATGGGGTGTCCTGTGAGGTCTACACCGATCATCATAGTTTGCAGAATTTGTTGAATTATAGAGATCCTAATTTGAGGCAGCACAGGTGGCTTGAGTTACTGAAGGACTATGATATTACTATCCTTTACCATCCGAGCAAGGCGAATGTGGTTGTGGATGCCCTAAGCAGAAAGGCCGAGAGTATGGGTAGTTCGGCATTCATTTCGGTAGAGGAGAGGCCATTGGCTTTGGTCATTCAGTCCTTGGCTAATAGACTTGTGAGGTTGGATATTTTAGAGCCCAGTCTAGTTTTTGCATGTGTTGTGGCTCAGTCTACATTATTTGAGTGGATCAAGGCTCGTCAGTAAGATAATCCGCACTTGTTGGTTCTTAGAGAGATGGTACTACAAGGTGGTGCCAAGGAGGTTACTATCGGTGAGGATGGTGTTCTGCGAATCCAGGGTCGCCTATGTTTTCCTAATGTTGATGGATTAAGGGAGAATATTCTAGATGAGGCACATAGTTCTCGGTATTCTATTCATCCAGCTGCTACGAATATGTATCGTGACCTAAGTCAACATTATTGGTGGCGCCGGATGAAGAAGAACATAGTTAGGTATGTAGCAAGATGTCTAAATTTCCAGCAGGTTAAGTATGAGCACCAGAGGCCAGGTGGCCTACTTCACCAGATGGTTATACCCGAGTGAAAATGGGAGCGCATCAATATGGACTTCGTAGTTAGGTTGCCACAGACGTTGAGGATGTATGATGCCATTTGGGTCATTGTCAACGAGCTGACCAAGTTGGCACACTTTATTCCAGTTGTGACTACGTACTCTTCAGAGAGATTGGCCCAGATTTATATTCATGAGATTGTCTGGTTGCATGGTGTGCCTATATCCATCATTTCAGATAGAGGCTCTCAGTTTACTTTGCATTTCTAGAGAGTGCTACAAAGCAAATTGGGCACTCAGTCAGAGCTTAGAACAACCTTTCATCCACAGACCGACGGGCAGTCAAAGCGGATAGTTCAGATTCTGGAGGATATGCTCAGAGCGTGTATAATTGACTTCGGAGGGCAGTTAGATCGATTCTTTCCCTTACCCGTGTTTGCTTATAATAACAGTTATTAGTTCAGCATCGAGATGGCTCCATTTGAGGCTTTATATGGTCGGCGATGTCGTTCGCCCATCAGATAGTTGTTGCCCGGCGAGGCTAGGTTATCCCACTAATTTAGTGAAGGATGGCTTGGATAAGGTAAATTTAATTCAGGAGCTACTTCGCACAACACAGTCAAGACAAAAGAGTTATGCGGACCAGAAGGAATGTGATTTATCATTTATGGTGGGCGAGAAGGTTCTCTTGAAATTCTCGCCGATGAAGGGTATCTTGATGTTCGAAAAGAAGGGCAAGTTGAGTCCGAGGTTTATTGGCCTATTTGAGGTGTTGAGGCGAGTTGGGGAGGTTTCTTATGAGCTTGCATTGCCTCCCAGTCTATCAGAAGTTCATCCGGTCTTCCATGTGTCTATGCTCCGGAAGTACCATGCCAACAGGTCGCATCTGTTAGATTACAGCAAGGTTCAGCTAGATGAGAATTTGGGTTATGAGGAGGATCCAGTTGCCATTGTTGACAGGAAGGTTCACCAGTTGAGGTCTAAGAAGATTGCTGCAATAAAGGTCCAGTGGAGGGGTCAACTAGTCAAGGAGGTGACTTGGAAGACCGAGTAGGACATGCAGAGCAGATATCCACACTTATTCATCACTCCATGTATGATTCTAGACCTGTTCGAGGACGAATATTTGTTTAAGAGGTGGAGAATGTAACGACCCGACCATTCATTTTTATTTCTAGATCCATGTTCCCCTAATTAAGACTCATCGTATGTGCTTTTACTATTTTTGAATTGGGAGGATGCTTGGTTCAGGTTTGGAAAGGTCCGGGTCGAAATCAGAACACGTAGTTCCTTAGTAGTGGCCTAAGATGGCCAAGTTTGACTTGAGCCAACATTTGAGTAAACAACCTCAGAACCAGGATTTTATGGTTCTAATAAATTTTTATGATGATTTTGGACTTGGGCGAGTGTTCGGATCGAGTTTCGGGTGATCTGAGAGCGCTTCAGCGCTTAATGTTGAAAGTTGGCACATTGAAGGTTTTCATGTTCCTTAAATTTAGTTTGAAGTGGACTTTGGTGTTATCGAGATCCGTTCGGGATTCCGAGCCTGAGAATAGGTCCGTATGGTGATTTGTAATTTGAACAAAAAATTTAACGTCATCCTGAGTTGTCTAAGTATGATTCGACGTGTTCGAAGCTAGTTGAAGAAGTTTGAAGTTCATAAGTTGATCAACATGGTTTTGGGGTGTGATTCTTAGTTTCGATGTTGTTTTATGTGTTTTGAGGTTTCTAGCAGGTCCGTATTATGTTTATAGACTTGTTCGTGCATTTGGATGGGGTCCAGGGTGGCTCGGGTGTGTTTCGGACCGGCCGGACCAAAGTAAAAACTGCAGAAATTGTTGTTCTAGTTTCCTTCTTTGCGAACGCGGAGAAGGAGTCGCGTTTGCGATGAAAGAAATGTGGTTGGGTGGCATTTTTCCCTACGCATTCGTGAGAAGGGGGCCGCATTCGCGATGCCCTAGGCCACTGTCCTTCGTGTTCGCGAAGTGTGAGGCCAGCTGCGGAGGGGGTCAGTCAATGGCCTTCGCGTTCTTGTTGAGGCCGTCATGTTCGCGATGGGTAGGTCAGCTAAGCCTTCGCGTTCGCGAAGGGCAATTGTTTAGGCTTTGGCATTTTCCTTCACGATGGCGAGTGCCCTATCACAATCGCGAAGAAGGAATCACTGGCCGAGAACATATTAAAGTCGGGACATAGGCTTATTTTTCCCATTTCTCATTGTGTTGGCCGAATATGGAACTTCTTGGAGGGGGAATTTCTTCAAGCACTATAAGGTGAGTGATTCCTACTTAATGTATGTTAAACACATAGATTATGGGTAGGTTTTAACATGTAAAATGTGAAAATTTTAGGAGTTTGTTAAAAAACCTAGGTTTTGATAAAAATGGATTAGACCACGGAAATGATTATGGAATTGAGTAGAAGTTATATAGTTTTATTCGTGAGGTTATGAGTAACATTTATTTACAAAATATTTTGGAATCAGGGCATGTGTGCTCGGAGGTAAATTTTTAGGAATCTTCCAAATTGGGTTGGGTAATTGCTCTAATAGTTAAAGTATGAACTTTTGAGCAAATATTGATTAGTTTGTACAACCTTTGTCTAGTTTCAGATTGTTCGGCAACGACTTGAGGGTTTTTAGTATTGATGACTGAAAAGTGAATTTGGACACGAGGTAAGTCTCTTGCCTAACCTTGTATGAGGGAATTAAACCCATGGGTGTTTAAATTGTTATTTGGTACTAATTTGTGGGTGGTACGTATGCATGAAGTGACGAGATTCTGTATGTAGCTAAAATCATACTTATGTTCGGCTAGACTTAGGACTTTATCATGCATTACTTTTATTATGTGCACCCAACTTTCTAGTTTAATTATTTGAATTTATAATTGAAATTGGATAAAGGGATTTTAAAAGACATAGCTTCATTACTTTTATTGGATCAACGTTATCTTCTAGGAGTCATGTGAAATCTTGAGCAACAATAACTCTCCTAAGATCCTCTTGTATCTATTTTGTAGAGTTTGTATTTATCTGGTAAACCAACACATGCAATCTTGTACTATAAAGTGTATCTTATTTTAATTACTTTGAGTTTGGCGGAATACTTGATTGTTAGTGGACCTCAGCATAAATCGTGCGTGATAATGCTCGGAGTCCGATTATACTTGATATTTCTTCTTGTTCTGAGACATGAAAATTACTTGGTGGTTCTTATGTGTTAAAGACTTGGCATGTGATAGTTGGAGACATTAAATTGATATTATGTTTAAGAATTATTAATTACCATTTCTTATTTCATTGTTATTGTAAAATTTCATGCCTATTTATTATTTCTACGCTTTATTTATTGACCTCTAGTAAGTGTCGATGTCGACTCCTCTTCACTACTTCTTCGAGGTCACACTAGATACGTACTGAGAACATGTTGTTTATGTACTCATGCTACACTTATGCACTAATCGTGCAGGATCAGAGGCAGGTGCATCTGGTGGCCAGTCAGGTGCGTACCTGTCACGACCCAAATCTCAACATGTCGTGATGTTGCCTATCATAGTACTAGGCAAGCCGACAATCACAAATAACTGCACATTCTTAATTGAAAACATAATGTAATAAATTTAACGGTGAAAAATCTCATAAATGATCAATAAGAATAATTACGACTCAAATACCAAATCCCCAAAATTCGGGTGTCATCGAGTACATGAGTTACTAAGTTTCAACACAATTTAAATCTCTAATACAACTGTCTAAAAGATAGAACTGTACAAAATAAAATTAAAAAGAATGAGAGTCGAGGTATGCGGGCATCAAAGCAACTATCTCAAATATCTCCTAGCAGATACAACTCCAAGTCTAGCAACCACCGGGTCCATATGTACATGGATCTTCACCCGAAGTGCATAGTGTAGTATGAGCACAACTGACCCAATGTACTCAATAAGTAACAGGACTAACCCTGGGTTGAAAGTAGTGACGAGCTCAGAAAGGTACAATCCAAATCCAGACAATAATAGTACAGATAAAACAGGGAAAATGACCGTAATAAATCACTGAAATCCCATAATACCCAATATCAAAATGTAGACATGCTTTCAAGTTTAACAGTTTAAGCTCAACACTGATAAAATATGCTAAGTATAACTGATACGAGGAATGCTACATCTCTATGTCTAGATGTCAAATGTGCATGTCACATGTAATGCATCACAGTGATAAACTCATGTACTCACACTCTCAGAGTACTCAATCTCACTGTCTCACACTCCCCACTCATCACTCTCAATCACTCAGCACGGTATAGTACATGCGCTCACTGCTGGCATGTCAGACTCCGGAGGGGCGGATACCGCCCAAGCCCTGATATAAAGCTGACATGGCCTGCTACGGCGTGCAGCCCGATCCCATAATAATAGATAAAGCCTACAAGGCCTTTTGCGGCGTGCAACTCGATACATAATAATAATATATATAAAGCCAAGAAGGCTTGCTACGGCGTGTAGCCTGATCCACAACCTCACTCACAACACGGCTCTCGGGCCCTAACTTAGTCATCAATCTCTCCAGTCTCTCGGGCTCACAAATCTAATGCCAATTAGCCCAAACAATGATACATGATGTAATAATAAATGATAACATAGACTGAGATATGATATGCAAATGATGGATGTGACTGAGTACATAATTGCAATTTAAGCAAATAATTCAACAGCAAAAATGACCTCAATGGGTCCCAACAGAATAAGCATGTAGCCTAAACATGATTTCTAACATGGATTGCAGCTCAATTACTCTAACACATAGGAATTACATTAATAGCAACAACGATTGATAACTACACGGTACCATGGAATCAACCGATTCACAATTACCACGGTGCATGCCCACATGCATGTTACTTAGCGTGCGTGTCACCTCAATACCAACCATATAACACGTATTTCATGGATTCATACACAAGAACAAGGTTTAGAAGTGTTACCTATCTCTAATCGCGCAAATCCCTACTCCAACAAGCACTTGACTCGCGAATAGGCCTCCAAACGACTCAAATCTAGCCACAAGCAACCTAATACAATCAATACAAGCTATAGGAATCGATTTCATACTATAAAGCTAAGTTTTTTAAACAAAATCAAAAAGTCAACCCCGGGACTAAGTATCGGAACCCAAAAAAATTAAAAATATCCGAACACCCACTCAATAAAGAGTCCAACCATACCCAAATTATCCAAATTCCAACCTCAAATTGACATTCAAACCTATAAATCTCACTCTTAAATCCCTAGTCCAAAGTTTCCCAACTTTAACCTCAAAAACACCTAATATTGGTGAGAAATTCAATGGGTATTCAATATCAATAAATAAAAATGACCAAAAGTTTCTTACCTATTGAAGTCTAGTGAAACCCCTCTCAAAAATCGCCACTAGTCGAGCTTGCATTGTCCACAAATGAAGAAAACTCGTAACCTTTTCGAATTATAACACTGCGAGCACTATCGCACCTGCGGTCCATGATCCACTTCTACGGTTAAAGTTCCGCACCTGCGTAACTGACTTAAGTTCCGCCACTCTACTTCTGCGCCCTGAAAATAGCACCTTCGCGGGTGAAACGCATCTGCGGACGCGCTTCTGCGCACTATGTCAGCTTTTGCAGAAACACCTGACCCCCTCAAGACTCGCTCAGTTCCGCTTTTGCGGCCTCCCTTCCGCATAAGCGAATACGCTGATGTGGATCTCCTCTCGCATCTGTGATCCAACAGCCCCCAACTTACCTCCGCATCTGTGTATTTCCAGCCGCACCTGCGACCCATTTCACAGCGGTTACACCAGACCTGATCACACCAGCATTTCCACAAGTCCAAAATTCAATCCGTTTTCAATGTGAATCGCACCCGAGGTCCCCAGCACCTCATCCAAACATACCAATAAGTCCTAAAACACGATAGGAACTTAGTCGAAGGCTCAAATCACATCAAAAAATATCAAAACTACGAATCACACCCTAATTCAAGCCTAATAAAACTAGTGGATTTCCAACTTCTACAATGGATTCTGAAACCTATTAAACCAACTCCGATTGACCTCAAATTTTGCATACAATTTATAAATGACATAACGGACCTATTTTAACTTCCAGAACCAGAATCTGAGCCGGTAACAAAAAAGTCAAGTCTTGCTCAAACTTCTTAATTTTCCAAACCTTCAACTTTCTAACGTTCGCTAATTCAAGCCAAATCGACCTACAGACCTCCAACTCAAAATCTGGATATACTCCTAAGTCCAAAATCACCATACAAAACTATCGGAACCATCAAAACTCCATTTCGGAGTCGTTTATTGATAAGTTAACATTCGGTCAACTCTTTCAACTTGAGCTACCAACCTTGGGACTAAGTGTCCCAATTTATTCCGAAACATCCCCAAAACTAAACCAACCACCCCGGGAGTCACATAACAACAAACGAGCATAGAATAAGCAATAAATGGGGAAACGGGGCTACAATACTCAAAACGAACAGCCAGGTCGTTACATTCTCCCCATCTTAAACAAACGTTCATCCTCGAACGTGTCTAGAATCATAATTTAAGTCTCAAATAGGTATGGATAGCTGCTCTGTATCTCCCGCTCGGTCTCCCAAGTGGCTTCCCCGACTAGCTGACCTATCCACTGTACTTGCATTGAAGCTATATTCTTTGATCTCAACTTTCGAACATACCGATCCAAAATGGCCACCAGCTCCACATAATAATTCAAATCCCTATCTAATTGAACAGTGTTGAAGTCAAAAACATAAGACGGATCACCAAAATACTTTCGGAGCATGGAAACATGAAACACTAGGTGAACACTTGATAAACTAGGTGGTAATACAAGCTTGTAAGTCACCTCTCCAATCCTCTCAAGCACCTCAAAAGGGATAATATACTGAGGGCTCAGTTTACCCTTCTACCCAAACCTCATAAAGTCTTCATGGGTGAAACTCTGAGTAATACCTTCTCTCCCACCATGTAAGCAATATAACGAACCTTTCGATCGGTGTAACACTTTTGTCTAGATTGTGTCATGCAAAGCCGATCCCCAATCAACTTAACCTTCTCCAAAGCATGCTAAAACAAGTCAGTACCCAATAGTCTAGCCTCACCCGGCTCAAACCAACTAATCGGAGACCGACAAAGTCTCCCATACAAGGCCTTATATGGAGCCATATGAATACTCGATTGGTACTTGTTGTAGGCAAACTCTGCAATCAGGAGTAACTGATCCTAAGAACCCTCGAAACCCATGAAACAAGCGCATAACATATCCTCTAATATCTGAATGGTGTGTTCGGACTATCCATCCGTCTGAGTGTGAAATATTGCATGCAACTCAACCCGTGTGCCTAACTCTCACTGCAATTCCCTCCAAAACTGCAATGTGAACTGCATGCCCCGATATGAAATAATAAAAACGGGCACACTGTGAAGGCGAACAATCTCATGGATATAGATCTCAGCTAACTGCTCCGAAGAATAGGTAGTCCCAACTGGAATAAAATGTGCGGACTTAGTCAGCCGGTCCACAATCACTCAAATAGCATAAAATTTCTTCAAAGTCCATGGGAGCCCAACTACGAAGTCCATGGTGATACGCTCCCATTTCCACTCCGAAATCTCAAGCCTCTGAAGCAAGCCGCCCAGCCTCTGATGCTCGTACTTCACCTGCTGACAATTCAAGTACTGAGCGACAAACTCCACTATATCTTTCTTCATTCTCCTCTGCCAATAGTGCTGCCTCATGTCCTGATACCTCTTCGTGGCACCCGGATGAATGGAATACCGTGAACTGTGGGCCTCCTCAAGAATTAACTCACATAGTCCATCCACATTGAGCACACAAATCCGACCCTGCACCCGCAACACCCCATCATCTCCAATAGAAACCTCCTTGGCATCATCGTGCTGAATCGTGTCCTTAAGGAAAAGCAAATGGGGGTCTTCATACTGACACACTCTGATGCGATCATATAAAGAAGACCGAGATACCATGCAAGCTAGAACCCGGCTAGGCTCCAAAACATCTAACCTCATGAACTGATTGGCCAAGCCCTGAACATCTAATGCAAGTGATCTCTCACCAATAGGAATATAGGCGAGGCTACCCATGCTCACCGCATTTCTACTCAAGGCATCGGACACTATATTGGCCTTCTCGGGATGTTACAAAATGGTAATATGATAGCCTTTTAATAGCTCCAACCATCTCCGCTTCCTCAAATTTAGATCATTTTTCTTGAACAAGTGTTGAAGACTCCAATGATTAGTAAATACCTCACAAGACATGTCGTAGAGATAATTTCTCCCAATCTTCAATGAGGATTCAATTGGTGTGAACAGGGTAGTTCTTCTCATGAGGCTTCAACTGGCGTGAAGCATAAGCAATCACTCTACCCTACTACATCAAGACACACCCAATACCAATCTGAGAAGCATCACAATACATTATATAATAACCTGATGTTGAAGGCAAGAATAGAACTGGAGTTGTGGTCAAGGAAGTCTTGAGCTTCTGTAAGATCTCCTTGTACTTATCAGACCACCTGAATGGAGCACCCTTCTAGGTTAACCTGGTCAAAGGCGTTGCAATGGACGGGAAACCCTCCACGAAGTGATGATAATATCCGGCCAAGCTAAGAAAACTCTGAATCTAAGTAGCTGAAGACAGTCTGGGCCAACTCTGAACCGTCTAAATCTTCTTCAGATCTACCTTGATCCCCTCACTGGACACCACGTGCCCCAAGAACGCCACCGAACTGAGCCAAAACTCACACTTAGAGAACATAGCATAAGGCTTCTCCTCCCTCAATGTATGTAGTACAACCCTTACATGTTGTATATGCTCCTCTTGGCTACGTGAGTACACCAGGATATCATCAATAAATACTATGAAAAATGAATCAAGATATGGTTGGAACACACTGTTCAATAGATGCATGAATGTTGTTGGGGCATTGGTTAGCCCAAAAGACATCACAAGGAACTCATAGTGACCATAGCGGGTCCTGAATGCCGTCTTCAGAATATCGGAGTCTCGAATCTTGAACTGGTGATACCTAGACCTCAAATCAATCTTAGAGAACATTGTATCTCCCTAAAGCTGGTCAAATAAGTTATCAATGTGCGGCAAAGGATACTTGTTCTTAATTGTATCCTTCTTCTTCACAAACAGAACTGGTGCACCCCAAGGCGACATACTAGGCCTAATGAACCCCTTATCATGAAGCTCTTGAAGCTGCTCTTTTTATTCCTTCAACTCTGCTGGTGCCATACGATATGGAGAAATAGAAATGGGTTGAGTGCCTGGCACCAAGTCAATACCATAATCAATGCCCCTCTCGTGTGGCATGCCCGGTAGGTTTGCAGGAAACACATCCGAAAAGTCTTACACTAATGGAACAGAATCAATGGTAGGAGTATCAGCACCAACATCCCTCACAAAAGCCAAATATGACAAACACCCATTTCCAACTATCTGTTGGGCCTTCAGATATGAAATCACCTTACTGGGAACATAGTCTAGAGAACCTCTCCACTTGATCCTAGGTAACCCAGGCATCGCTAACATCATGGTCATAGCGTGACAATCCAGAATATAATGACATAGGGATAACGAATCCATTCCCAGAATTACATCAATATTAACCATACTAAGTAATAAGAGATCATCTCTCATCTCCAATCCCCCAATGGTCACCACACATGACCGATACACACGGTCCACAACAATATAATCACCCACCGACATAGATACATGAACAAGGTAAACTAAGGACTCACGGGGAATATCCAAATAATGAGCAAAATGATGATACATATGAATAAGTGGAACCAGGGTCAAATAATATGGAAGCATCCCTGTGGCATATTGAGGCAATACATGTGATTACTGCGTCTGAAGCAACGACCTCTGGACTGGCAGGTAAAGCATAGCATCGAGCCTGACTGCCACCTGATCGACCTCCCACTCTAGGGAGACCTCTAGCTACATGAGCCCCACCTCGATTTGGCTGAGCGGGTGGTGATGTAACTAGTGCAGAAGTCATAACCTGACCCCTCTGCTGAACTGGGTCTCCTAAGAGATGGGGACAATACCTCCTCACATTTCCAAACTCCCCACACTCGTAGCAACTCCGATCCGTCAATGGTAGTGGAGACTGAATTAAACCCCGAGAACCAGAATAGCTACTAGAAGGACCTGGTACAAATGAACCCTAAACCGATGGAGCACGGGATAAACTCTTAGCTGGGAGGGCACTAAGAGATGACTAACCCGGACGAGCACTATATAAAGTGTAAGACCCCATAAAATTTTGCCAAGGAATTTAAGGTTTCGTGGTGCCGAGGTATGCTTATGTGTTTGAGCCTCTCTCTCCCTCTCCTGTGTATGTGGCTCATAGGATTTAAGGAATCACTTTACTCCCTTTGTGAACATTATCATAAACCCCCTTCCTTATTTAGTACCATAAGAGCATATCTCAGCACCTATCATATGTGTACATGGTATGTACTTTATGTTTTGAGGTATAGCTAGGGCCTTGTCGCTGGCACTTCCATACTACTCTTCTGTTGTAATTAGAGGCTCCGTAGACAGGTTGTGGCTTGTGTATGATGTTGGGAATTAAACTAGTAAGTGTTTGTATTTGGGCAAACATGTTTTTCATCATATCTATAAACTTGTTATATTTTGGAAATCATAAATGGATATCTTTTATTAATGGAAAAGGAATGTGGAACACTTGACACTTCTCATGTCTATCACTTGTACAATTTCTTATGTTGTTAATGGGCAAGGTTGGGTAGAAGGAATCTAGAAGGCTTGCTTAACCAGGGTATCTCGGTTGAGCACCGATTGCGCTCCCCGAGGTCGGGGCGTGACAAAAAGAATGGCTAGCTGATGCACCATGATGAACCAGACGAGCCATCTGAGTGGGCATGTACGGGCGACCCCTATTGTGGTGGGACTGTCCTCAAGAAGAAACACTACTGAAACCACCCTAAACATAAGGCCTTTTGGACTCCCTCACCCCACGCTCCTGACTATGAACCTGCTCTAGCCGCCTAGCAATATCAACCACCTCATCAAACCTAGCACCTGCTGTAATCTCCCGAGTCATGATGAAGCGTAGTCCATAGTTGAGGCCATCAATGAACCTCCTAATCCTCTCCCTCTCTATGGGAACCAACCAGATCATATGACGAGCCAACTCTGAAAATCTCATCTCATACTGGGTCACTGACATACACTCCTGGCATAGCTACTCAAATTGCCTACGCAACTCCTCCTTGCGGGTCTATGGAACAAACTTCTCTAAGAAGAGAAGTGAGAACTCGTGCCACATAAGTGGGCGCCGGCTGGCCTGCTCAACTCATAGACCTCCCACCATTTGAAGGCTGACCCCGACAACTAAAAAGTAGTAAATTAGACTCCACTAGTCTCCAGAATACTCGTCGTACGAAGGTGACTCAGCCCCTCTGAACTATGGGGGCAAACGCCTCCCAAACCGCTCTAGCCTCTTCTGCTCCTCGTCACTCATAAGTGGACTAACCGGGGCCTGAGCCACTGCAACTGGCTGGGTTGGTAGTACCCACGATGTATGAAGACCCTAAACTACCTGCTCTAGAGTACAGGCGGCGGGAGTCTGAGCACCTCTCCCGGCCTGAGAAGTAGATGGTGCTTCCGGAACTGAAACTGCTTGAGCAAGGCTAGTATATACATTCAATATCTGGGCCAGAGCCTCCTGGAGGCCTGGAATCACAATGGGCACAGCTGGTGCCTGAGCCAGTTTCACCGGCTCAACCTTATCTGGTATCTACTCCTGAGCTGGAGCAAGTGGTGGCTTCACGAGTGCTGCTCTAGCTACTGTTCAAACTACACCTCAGCCTCTACCATGGACCCGGCCTCTCGTAGCCCTAGCGGGTGGTACTGGTGGCCGTCCATCCAATCTAGTCGCACGTGTCCTCACCATCTGTGAGAGAATAGAAATATAGAAAATTAGTTTCCAGAATCTACAAATCCGCATGACAAGAATACAAGAAAGTGAAGTTTCCTAATGATTCGGTAGCCTCTTGAAGATAAGCACAGACGTCTCTGTACCAATCTGCAAGACTGTACTAAACCTGCTCATGACTCGTGAGACCTATGTAACCTAGGCTCTAATACCAACTTGTCATGCATTTTTAATTGAAAACATGATGTAATAAGTTTAATAGTTAAAAGTCTCATAAATAATTGTTAAGAATAATTTCCACTCAAATACAAAATACCCAAAATCCGATGTGACCGAGTACATGAGCTACTAAGTGTCAACACAATCGAAATCTCTAATACAATTGTCTGAAATATAGAACAATACAGAATAAAACTAAAAAGAAGAAGAGTCGAGGTCTGCGGGCGTCAAAGCAGCAACCTCAAATATCTCCTAGTAGATACGGCTTCGAGTCTAGCAACCATCGGGTCCAGATGTAACTGGATCTTCACACGAAGTGTAGAATGTTGTATGAGTACAACCCACCCAATGTACTCAGTGGATCCCACCCAAGCACTAATATAAAGCTAATATGGCTTGCGGCGGCATGCGGCCCTATCACATAATAATAGATAAAACCTATAAGGCCTGCTACGGCGTACAACCCGATCCTTAATAATAATATATATAAAGCGAAGAAGGCCTGCAGCGGCGTGCAGCCCAATCCACAACCTCACTCACAACACGGCTCTTAGGCCCCAACTTAGTCATCAATCTTTACGGTCTTGCGGGCTCGCAAATCTCATGCCAATCAGCCCAAACAATGATACGTGATGTAACAATAAATGACAACAGAAACTAAGATATGATATGCAAATAATGGATTTGACTGAGTACATAATTGCAATTTAAGTAAATAATTCAACAGTAAAAATGACCTCAGTGGGTCCCAACAGAATAAGCATATAACCTAAACATGATTTCTAACATCAATTGCAACTTAATTACTCTAACACATATGGATTACATAAATAGCAACAAGGTTAGATAACTACACGGTACCACGGAATCAATCGAGTCACAATTACCATGACGCACACCCACTCACTCATTACCTAGCATGTACATCACCTCAATAACAACTAATAACACATATTTTAGGGATTCATACCCTCAAAATCAAGTTTAAAAGTGTTACTTGCCTCAAATCACGCAAATCCCTACTCTAATAGGCCCTTGCCTCGCGAATCGGTATTCGAACGACTCGTATCTAGCCACAAAAAAATTTATACAATCAATACAAGATGCAGGAATCGATTCCATACGATAAAGCTAAGCTCTTTAACCAAAGTCAAAGAGCAAACCTAAAAGGTAAACCCTAAGCCCACGTCTCGGACCCCGACAAAATTTATAAAATCGGAACACCCATTCAATAACGAGTCTAATCATACAAAAATTATCCAATTCCAACCATAAATCGACCTTCAAACCTCTAATTCTCACTCTCAAATACCTAGTCCAAAGTTCCCCAAATTTCACCTCAAAAACACCTAATCTAGGTGATAAATTCAATGGGTATTCAATATTAATGAATAAAAATGACCAAAAGTTGCTTACCTCTTGAAGTCTAGTGAAACCCCTCTCAAACATTGCCACTAGTCGAGCTTTCAAAGTCCACAAATTAAGAAAACTCACAACCCTTTCGAATTATAACACTGCCAGCACTTTTGCACCTGCGATCCATGATCGGCTTCTGCGGAACCGGATTTGCGGTTAAGGTTGTGCACCTGCGGAACTCACTTAAGTTCCGCAACTCTGCTTTTGCGCCCTGAAGACTACACCTGCGGCATCTCACATGCGCGTGCGGAACGCATCTACGGACGCACTTCTGCGCACTAATGTCCGATTCTGCAGAAACACCTGACCCCCTCAATACTTGCTTAGTTTATGCGACCTCCCTTCCGTAGAAGCGACTCCGTTTTTGCGGATCTCCTCTTGCATATGCGATGCGACAGCCCCAAGTCACCTTCGCATCGGCGCATTTCCAGTCGCACTTGCGGCTCCCCACCTGCGGCCCATTTCATCCAGGTGCGGTTGCACCAGACCTGATCACACCAGCACTTCCACAAGTCAAATATTCAATCCGTTTTCAAACCGAATTACACCCGAGGCCCCCGGAACCCCATACAAACATACCCAAAAGTCCTAAAAGACGATACAAACTTAGTTGAGCCCTCAAATCATATCAAACAACATCAAAAATACAAATTGCACCCCAATTAAAGCCTAATGAAACAAACGGATTTCCAACTTCTACAATCGGCCAAAACCTATCACTATAGGCGCCATCACAGCCTATAGTGAGAATTGGGTCGTGATAACTTTCGATATCCCAACCACTTCAAATTAATCAAAAACACAAAAGCAAACAACCAGGAATAACAATTTAACTAAAGCATATAAGGCATGGTAAAAGAAGCAACATGGTACATTAAATCAATTTCCACCTGCATGCTTTAACCCATGACGATACATATATAATGGTCACCTTGCATATATGTCGTCCCCACCCGTAAATCACATAGAAAATACACCAACTAGTGCTAATTCCGTCAAGCCAAGGTTAAACACGATACTTACCTCACTCTGCAACAAAATTAATTAATCAACCACGGCCTTGCCTTTTGAGCAAGTCTCCAAGACAACCAAATATAGCCAATTATAGATCAAACAATTCAAAATAACCTTTAGAAACTACCCACCAATAAAAAAGGTCCAATTTTGATCATTTTTGAAAACTTCAACAAAGTCAACCCCGGGCTCGTTTGGTCAAAATTCGAGATTCGGACGAAAACCTGATTAACCATTTACCACCACCACCCCGAGTCCGGTTGTGTGATTTGTTTTGAAATTCGACCTCAATTTGAGGTCTAAATCTCAATTTTATAAAATCCTCAAATTCTACCCAAATCCCTGATTTCTACCATGAAAATCCTAGATTTGATGTTAAAAACACATGAAAAGTAATGGGAATTGAAATAAAGTTGATTAGAGTTGCTTTACAATGATTTTGAGAAGAAGACATTCTTGAAAAATCTCCTTTAGAGTGTTTAGGGTTGAGAAATGGTGTTGTCACAATCCCAATCTCCCACCATAAGATGTCGTGATGGTACCCAGTGTCTAGGACTAGGTAAGCCTAACATACATGAAGAGATAACGGAAATAATAATAAAACTTCAAATTTAAACCAACCAGTTATCATAAAAGAACTCCATAATACAGCTGACAATAACTCCCAAAATATGGTGAGACTGAGTCATAATCTCTACATGAGTATACTGAAACATCCCTAATACATCACTATCTGAATAAGAGTATGCAAAAGAAAAGCAAGGACAGAGGGTCACTCTGAGGCCTGCGAACGCTGACAGGTATACCTTGAAGTCTCCAATCCGAAAGCTCAACTTATTGGTGCCAAGCCTGGTATGAGGTACCTAGATCTGCATAAAAAAATGTGCAGAAGCGTAAAATAAGTACACCACAATGGTACCCAGTAAGTATCAAGCCTAACCTCGGTAGAGCAGTGACGAGGTCAGGTCAAGACACCTACTAGGATAATAAAAGAACGTGAACATGTATGGTACAGTGCAATAATGGAAACAAGGAAATGATACAATGAAGAAATACAACAAGATAAGCTACACTGAATTTAAGGCAATAAAGGCATCAAGGGAGGAACACATAATAAGAATACCAAGGAAACAGTGCAAACAAAACACAAGTGGTGTAAATGAAAGGTAACAACAAGAATCACGTCCGAGGTACCGCCTTGTATCTCATTTGAAAATCAAAATCACAATATTTCCTTATATCACCGGGGGAACCTTACATTTAGTTTTGAAAATAATTTTCCCCGCAAGAGCTACCGCGTATTAGCCCACCTTATCACAATACAGAAACAGTAACTTCAACTAAGCATGTAAGGGCAAATAACAAGTAAGATATGGGACAAGTATTATCAATGTCAAAAAAAAACATATAAGGATGGATTAACGATGATGGATATAACATCTTATGACAATTCGATTAAAGGCATGAAAAGAATCCACATTGCTTAATCCGATTAATTTCCACATATAGCTCGTGTACCCACTCGTCACCTTGCGTGCACGGTTTTCACATACCACAAATGACACAAAACAACTCCAATCCTAAGGGGTAATTCCCCCACACAAAGTTAGGCAAGATACTTACTTCAAACAAGCTAACTCAGTTCACTAGTGAGCCTTTTCCGTAAATTTCCGACTCCGAACGGCTTGAATCTAGCCAAAATAACTTTATAAGAAAATCAAAAACACAACTTAAAAGGTCAACCCTGGGCCCGCATCTCGGAACCCGACCAAACTTACAAAATCCAAACACACATTCAATAACAAGTCCAACCATACTAAAATTATTCCATTCCAACCTCAAATCAACCTTCAAATCCTCAAAATATAGTTTCTGAAGTTTTCACAAATTTTTCTAATTTTTCCAACTTAAAACACTAATTAAATGGTTAAAATGATGGATTCATGTATAATAATCAAATCCGAGTTAAAATCACTTACCCCGATCAACTCTTTGAAAAACGCTCTCAAAATAGGCCAAAAGCGAGGTCTCTAGCTCAAAAGATGAAAAATGGGAACAAACCCTCGATCTGCCCCTTTTCTATGCAATGGTTCCGCTTCTGCGGACCAATAGCTACATTTGCGTCTCCGCACCTACGAAAAATCCATTTAAGTCGAGCACCTTCCACTTCTGCAGACAAAAACCCATTTCTACGGCCCCTCTAACCACATTAGTGTGTCCGCACATGCGGCCAAGTCCACCATAGGTGCGATGACACCAGAACTTTAGCAATCAACTAAGTTCAAAAATGAACCCGATTTCAATCTTATTCACACCCGGGGCCCTAGGGACCCTTTCCGAACATACTATAAAGTTCCAAAACACATAACGAACCTATTCGACGCCTATAATCACATCAAACAACATTGATTCTATGAATCACAACCTAATTCAATCCTTTTGAAACCATGAACATCCAACTTCCAAAACTAACGTCAATTCATACCAAACCAACTCCGATTAACCTCAAATTTTGCCCACAAGTCGTAAATTACACAACGGACCTATTTCAACTTCCAGAATCGAAATCTGATCCCGATATCAATAAAGTCAACTCTCGGTCAAACTTCTCAATCTTCCAAACCTTCAACTTTCTAACTTTCACCAATTCAAGCCAAAACGGCCTACAAACTTCCAAATGAATATCCGAACACGCTCCTAAGTCCAAAATCACCATACGAAGCTACCAGAATCATCAAAACTCCATTCCAATGTCTTGTACACAAAAGTAAAATTCTGGTCAACTCTTTTAACTTAAGCTTCCAACTTTGGGATTAAGTGTCCCATTGCACTCCGAAACTCACCCGAAACCAAAACCATGCACCCGACAAGTCACATAACCACAATATAAAACAAATAAGGGAACGGGGCTAAAATACTCAAAACTACTGGCCGGGTCGTTACTTCCTCCCCCTCTTAAAAAACATGTTCGTCCTCGAACGAGTATAGAGAGATACCTGAAATGGAGAAAAGATGAGGATAATGGCTATGCATATCCTTCTCGGTAACCCAAGCCACCTCCTCGACTAGTTGACCCTTTCATTGAACCTTCACTGAAGCAATGTTCTTTGGCCTCAGCTTTCGGACCTACTTGTCCAAGATGGCCACCGGCTCCTCAACATAAGATAAACCCATGTCCAATTGTACTGAACTGAAATCTAAAACATGGGATGGTTGACTGATACTTCCAGAGTATGGAAACATAAACACCAGATGAACTGCAGATAGACTAGGTGGAAATGCAAGCTTGTAGGCCACCTCACCAATCCTCTCAAGGATATCAAAAGGTCTGATATACCTAGGGCTCAACTTGCCCTTCTTCCCGAACCTCATCACACCCTCCATAGGTGAAACCTGGAGCAAGACTCGCTCTCCAACCATGAATGCAACATCATGAACCTTCCGATCCAAAGGAATCTATACCTAACAACTTAGCCTCTCCTGTCTCAAACTAACCAATTGGGGAATAACACTTTCTCCTATATAGGGCCTCATAAGGAGCCATCTAAATACTCGATTGGTAGATGTTGTTGTAGGTAAACTCCACAAGCAGCAAGAACTGATCCCAAGAACCCCAAAAATACTTAACACAGGCACGATACATATCCTCCAATATCTGAATGGTGCGCTCGGACTGTCCATCCGTCTAGGGGTGGAATGTTGTACTTAACTCAACCCGTATGCCTAACTCACATTGTATGGCTCTCTAGAAGCGCGATGTAAAGTGTGTGCCTCGGTCAGAGATAATGGATATCATCTTGCCATGAAGTCAGACAATATCGCAGGTATAGACCTGAGTCAAAAGCTCTGAAGAATAGGTAGTCACCACCAGAATGAAATGAGCCGACATGGTCAACCTATTCTCAATCACCCATGCAACGTCAAATTTCTTCTGAGTCCGTGGGAGCCCGACAACGAAGTCCATGGTAACACGCTCCCATTTCCACTCGGGAATCTCGAGTCTCTGAAGCAACCCACATGGCCTCTGATGCTCATACTTCACTTGTTGACAATTTAGGCCCCGAGCTTCATACCCCACTATGTCTTTCTTCATCCTCCTCCACCAATAGTGTTGCCTCAAATCCTGATACATCTTAGCGGAACCCGAATGAATGAAGTACTGTAAACTGTGGGCCTCCTAAAGAATAACTTACGTAACCCATCCATATTGGGCACACTTAATCGGCCATGCATCCACAACACACCATCATCTCCGATAGAAACTTCCTTGGCATTGCCATGATGTACCGTGTCCTTAAGGACTAGCAAGTGGGGGTCGTCATACTGACGTTCTATGATGCAATCATATAAAGAAGTCTGAGAAACCACGCAACCAAGAACTCGACTTGGCTCCGAAATATCCAATCTGACAAACTGGTTGGCCAAGGCCTGAACATCCAATGCTAATGGCCTCTCCGATATCGGTAGATATTCCATACTGCCCATACGCTCCGCCTTTCGGATCAAGGCATCGGCCACCATATTGGCTTTCCAGGGATGATATAGAATAATGATATCATAGTCTTTAAGCAACTCTAGCCATCTCCACTGATGCAAATTAAGATCTTATTATTTAAATAGATGCTGGAGACTCTAGTGGTCGGGATACACCTTACAAGGGACACCGTACAAATAGTGCCGCCAAATCTTCAAGGCATAAACAATAGCTGCCAACTCTAAGTTGTGGACATGATAATTCTTCTCATAAACCTTCAGTTTCCTAAACACGTAGGCAATCACCCTACTGTCTTGCATCAACATCGTGCAAACGCTAGCTCGTGACTCATCACAGTACACATTGTAAGACCCCGAACATGTAGGCAACACCAACACTAGGATGTAGTCAAAGCAGTCTTGAGCTTTTGAAAGCTCTCGTCACACTCCTCGGACCATCTGAAAGGAGCACACTTCTGGGTCAATCTGGTCATAGGTAAAGTAATAGATGAGAAACCCTCTACGAAATGGCGGTAATACCCGGCCAAACTAAGAAAACTCTGGATCTTAGTAGTTGAAGACGGTCTGATCCAACTCTGCACCACTTTAATCTTCTTTGAATCTACTTTGATCCCCTCACTTGACATCATATGACTGAAAAATGCCACTGAATCAAGCCAGAATTCACACTTTGAAAATTTTGCATACAACTTCTTTTCTCTCAAGATGTCGTCAATAAACACAATGACGAATGAATCAAGATTGGGTTGGAATACAATGTTCATCAGGTGCATGAATGATGTTGGGGTGTTGGTCAACCCAAATGACATCATAAGGAACTCGTAGTGACTATACCGAGTCCTAAAAGTGGTCTTCAGGATATCCGAATCTCGAATCTTCAGCTGATGATACCCTGACCGTAAATCAATCTTTGAGAACATTATGGCACCCTGTAGTTGCTCAAATAAGTCATCAATGCGTGGCAATGGGTACCTTTTCTTCATTGGAACCTTGTTCAGCTGCCGATAATCAATACACATGCGCATAGAACCATCCTTCTTCTTCACAAACAAAATCGGAGCACCCCAAGGTGACACACTAGGCCGAATAAAACCCTGATTAAGCAAATCTTGCAACTGCTCCATTAATTCATTCAACTCCATTAGGGCCATATGATATGGTGGAATAGAAATGGGTTGAGTGCCCGGCAATAAGTCAATACCAAAATCGATATCCCTATTGGGCATCATGCTTGGAAGATTTGCTGAAAATACATCTGGATAGTCTCTCATGGTAGGAGTATCAACACTGACATCTCTCGCAAAGGCTAGGTATGCATCACACCCCTTCTCAACCATCTGTTGTGCCTTAAAGAAGGATACAACCCTGCAAGGAACGCGATCTAAAGTACCCCTTCACCCAAAGCATGGTAAACCTGGCATAACCAATGTCGCAGTTTTGGCATGGCAATCTAGAATAGCATGATAGGGTGAAAACCAGTCCATGCCCAAGATAACATCAAAGTCTACTATGTTGAGCAATAATATATCAACTCTGGTCTCAAAACCACCAATAACAACTAAACACGATCGATACACACGGTCTAAAATAATAGAATCTTCCACAGGAATGGACACATAAATAGGAGAACTCAAAGAATCATAAGATATACCCGAATACAGAGGAAATTAAGATGATACATATGAGTGAGTGGAGCCTGGATTAAATATGACTGATACATATCTATAACAATCTAGAACAATATCTTTGATAACTACGTCTAATGCAAGTGCCTCCATCCTGCCCGAAAAAGCATAACATCTAGCCTGGCCTCCCCTCTAGGCCGACCCCTACCCGCCTGACCTCCACCCCTAGTTGGTTGTGCAAGTGGAGTGGCAACTGGAGCAGTAACCATGGCCTGAAAAGTCTGGGGACCTTGTGGAATAGGTGGAGCCTAAGTAGTCAGTGGAGGTGCACACCTCTTGAGTCTGGGGCAGTCCCTCACCATATGACGAGTATCACCACACTCAAAACAATCTCTTGGAGGACGTGGCTGCTGAAACTGGCTCAGCCCTGGTCGGCCGGACCGACCGCTGAAAGCACCCCGTACAGGAGGTGCACTAGATAGTGGCGGTGAATAATGACAACCTGAGACCTGGAAGTAGCTGGAGTACTACTAGAAGCTGAAAGTGTTGAATGAACTGGATGGCTCACATATCCTCTACCATGACGAGCTGTAATTGAGGCACGGGCACTACTATACCCGCCAGAACCTCGAGTCCTCTTGGCCTCCCTGTCCTCTCTCTGCTGGCCCAGCATACCCTCCAATCTCTATGCGATCTCTACCACCTATTGATATGGGGTATATATCTCCGACTCTTGATCCATGCTGAATCTAATACCATAGTTGAGCCCTTCGATAAATCAACGGACTCGCTCTCTAACTGTGGAAACCAAGGCAGGTGCATGTCTGGAAAACTCACTAAATCTGATATCATACTCTGACACTATCATGGTACCTTAGCGTAGCTGCTCAAACTCCGCGCGCCATGTATCCTGAGGCTCTAGGGAAAAACTCTCTCAAGAACATATCTAAAAACTAAGCCCATATGAGTGAAGCTGCATCGGTTGGGCTATCATCCTCATAGGCCCGCCACCACCGATAAGTTGGTCTCGACAGCTGGAAGGTAGTAAAAGTGAACCCGCTCGTCTCCACAATACCCATGGTGCGGAGAATATGGTGGTATTTCTCTAGAAAACCCTGTGCATCCTCTGTAGCTAGGCTGCTGAAAGTAGGAGGGTGGTACTTCTTTTACCTCTCAAGTCTAAGCTGCTCCTTCACAGATGTTACTGCCCTAACCTCAGGCTGAACTGGAAAAATTGGTTGCACTGTTATAACCTCTGGGACCTGGTCAATATGGACCCTCTACTTTGGGGTGTGGGCCGCGAGGATTCTGAGTTCCTCCCCCAGCCCGAGATGTGGCTAGTGCAAGTGGAATCAACCCCTCCTGAGCTAGAGAACCAAACATGCTCAAGAATTGTACGAGGGTCTTCTGAAGTTCAAGAGTGGCAACAGGCGCCTCGAGTGTCTGCCCCCAATTGGAACTACTGGTGGCTCCTCTGTTGCAGCTCGAGCAGGTGCTCTGGCTGCACCATGTGCCCCTCCTAGGCCTCTTCCTTGGCCCCGACCTCTCATAGCTCTAGCAGGGGGCCCGGGTGTCTAATCGTCGAATCTAGTGGTGCGTGTCATCACCAGACGTCTCCGTACAAATCCGTAAGACTCTACTAAATCTGCTTATGACTCGTAACACCTATGAATCTAGAGCTCTGATACCAACGTGTCATGACCCCAATCTCCCATTATAGGATGTCGTGATGGTATCTAGTCTCTAAGTCTAGGTAAGCCTATCATACATGAAGAGATAACAAAAATAATAATAAAACTTCAAATTTAAACCAACCGACTATCATAAAAGAACTCCACAATACAGCGGACAATAACTCCAAAAATTTGGTGATACTGAGTCATAAGATTTACACTAGTATACTGAAACATCCCTAATACATCACAATCTAAATATGAGTATGCAATAGAAAATCAAGGATAGAGGGTGACTCCGAGGCCTGCAAACGCCTGCAGGTATACCTTGAAGTCTCTAATCCGAAAGCTCAACTCACAGGTGCCTAGCCTAGTAAGAGGTACTTGGATCTGCACAAAAGGATGTGCAGATGCGCAGTATGAGCACACCACAACGATACTCAGTAAGTATCAAGCCTAACCTCGGTAGAGTAGTGAGGAGGTTAGGTAAAGACATTTACTAGGATAATAAAAGAAGCTGAACATGTATGGTACAGTATAATAATGGAAACAAGGAAATGATACAATGAAGAAATACAACAAGATAAGCTATACTGAATTTAAGAAAATAAAGGCATTAAGGGAGGAACACATAATAAGAATACCAAGGAAATAGTGCATACAAAACACAAGTGATGTAAATGAAAGGTAACAACAAGAATCACGTCCGAGGTATCGCCTCGTATTTCATTTCACAATCAGCATCATAATCCTTCCTTATATCACCACGGGAGCTTTACATTTAATTTTGAAAATTATTTTTCCCGAAATATCTACCCACATTTTAGCCCACCTTATCACACTACGTGGCTTCAAGTAGTTCCCCTACTAGCAACACACATATCGAGCCCACCTTATATCACCGCATGCGTATCAACCCTTATCCTTATACCACCGCATGTGTATCAATATCACAACGTATCACAACTCGCACCTCATGTGCCCAAATACCACAACTTGCCAAAAGAATCATCAGTAACAATGTTTCCACAATAAATAGCACATGGCTCAACCACAATGTATACAAGAGTCTCAACAATAGAAACTAGAAGTGAATAGCTCAACAAGAATAGTATTTCAGCAATTTACAACTTTGCCTCAATATGATCACGGATTTTACAACTTCAATACCAAAACTCAACAATAAGATATTCCCAAAAATAACAACTTCAAGTAAGGTAACTCAACAGTCAAATAATTAACAAGGCAATAAGAAAATAGTAACTTCAACTAAGTATGTAAGGGAAAATAATAAGTAAGAGATGGGACAAGTATTATCAATGTAAAATAAAGCATATAAGGATGGATTAACGATGATGGATATAACATGTTATGACAATTCGATTAAAGGCATGAAAATAATCCACATAGCTTAATCCAGTAAATTACCATATATAGTCCGTGTACCCACTCGTCACTTTGTATACATGATTTTTACATACCACAAATGACACAAAACAACGCCAATCTTAAGGGGTAATTCGCCCAAACAAAGTTAGACAAGATACTTACCTCAAACAAGCTAACTCAATCCACTAGTAAGCCTTTTCAACAAATACCGACTTCTAACGGCTCGAATCTAGCAAAAATAACTTTATACCATAAACACAAATCATAGGAAACTATTCCGGATAATAAAGTTGCAATCTTTAAAGAAAGAAATCAAAATGTCAACTCAAAAGGTCAACCCCGGGCTTGCGTCTCGGAACCCGACCAAACTTATAAAATCTGAACAACCATTCAATAACGAGTCTAACCATACTAAAAATATTCCATTCCAACCTCAAATGGACCTTCAAATCATCAAAATATAGCTTGTGAAGTTTTTCACAAATTTTTCCAATTTTCCAACTTAAAACACTAATTAAATGATAAAAATAATAATGGATTCATGCATAATAATCAAATCCGAGTTAAAATTACTTACCCTACTCAACTCCTTGAAAATCTCTCTCAAAATCGGCAAAAATTGAGGTCTCTAACTCAAAAGATGAAAAATGGGAACAAACCCTCAATCTGCCCCTTTTCTACCTAGTGATTCTGCTTCTGCGGACCAATAGCTGCATCTGCGACTCCGCACCTGCGGAAAATACATCGCAAGTGTGGCTATCACGTAAGCCCAACACCTTCTGCTTCTGCGGACAAAAACCCGCTTATGTGGTCCCTCCAACCGCACCAGTGTGTCTGCACCTGCGGCCAGGTCCATCGTAGGTGCGATGACACCGGAACTTCAGCAACTTTCAGCAATCAACTAAGTTCACAAATGAACCCGATTTCAATCTGATTCACACCCGGGGCCCCCGGGAACCCATCCAAACATACCAATAAGTTCCAAAACACATAACAACCTATTTGAGGCCTAAAATCACATCAAACAACATTGATTCTACGAATCGCAACCCAATTCAAACCTATTGAAATCATGAACATCCAACGTCCAAAACTAATGTCGATTCATACCAAACAAACTCCGATTGACCTCAAATTTTGGATACAAGTCATAAATGACACAACATACCTATTCTAACTTTCAGAATTGGAATCCGACCCCGATATCAATAAAGTCAATTTTCGATCAAACTTCTCAATCTTCCAAACATTCAACTTTATAACTTTCGCTAATTCAAGCCAAAACGACATGTGGACCTCCAAATCAAAATTCGAATACGCTCCTAAGTCCAAAATTATCATACGAAGCTACCGAAACCATCAAAACTCTATTTCGGAGCCGTCTATATAAAAATCAAACTATGGTCAACTCTTTCAACTTAAGCTTCCAACATTAGGACTATGTGTCCCATTTCACTCTGAAACTCACTCGAAACCAAAACCAACGACCTCGACAAGTCATATAACATGGAGGAGGAAATAAATAGGGGAACGAGTCTAAAATACCCAAAATAACCGACCGGGTCATTACATGTGTAAAATGAGTCATTTTTCCCTCTTTTACCCAGTTGTAAGTGTTGCAATTGCGAACTCTCATTCGCAATTGTGAAAAGCTCAAATGCGAAGCACGGATCGCAAAAGCGACATGCGGATACACCATTCGCATTTGCGAAGATGTCCAAGATTGACAGTGGTCGCAAATGCGACCAAAAAGTTCGCAAAAGCGACCCTAGTCAGTTTGCAAAAGCGAACCTTTTCCTCGCAGATGCGAGGTCACCCATCCCGGGCCCCTGCTCGCAAATGCGAAATCGTGTTTGCAAATACGAGCCAGACCTCGCAATTGCGAGATCTGCATTAGACACTAGAAACATGAGATGCACCAGCAGTCCTCAAACCATCCAAACTCACCCGTAGCACATCTGAAACTCACTCGAGCCCCTCAGGTTCCAAATCAAGCATGCACACAAGTGTAATAACATCTTATAAACTTGCTTGAACTATCAAAATACCAAAATAACATTCGAAACCACGAATCGGACATGAACATACATGATATTCAAAAGGAAACTCAAGAGTCGCTAGAAACACAACCAAGTGTCTGCTTCCTATCAAACCAACTTGGAATTACACACAAATTTGCAGACAAGATTTGTATATCTACACAGACCTATTCCAAGTCCTGAAACTAAAATCCAAACTCGGTAACCATAAAGGCAACCTACGGTCAAACCTAAGGAATTTCTAAACATTCAAATTGCCAACTTTCTGTAAAACTAGTCAAATCAACCTAGGGACCTCCGAATTTAATTCCGAAAATATGCCCAAGTCCAAAATCACAATAGGAACCTACCAAAATAGTCAAACATCAATCCTAGGTCGTTTACCCATAATATTGACCGTGATCAATTCTAATCTCATTTTAGTCATAATTTTTATTTTGTTCAAAAATTCACATAAAAGCTTTTCGAAAAGCGACACAGACCACGCACGTAAATCAAGAAATATCAAATGAAGCTATGGTAGGTCTCGGATCATGAAAATTAAGGCTAGTACTCAAAACGTCCTATCAGATTATCACATGAAGGTTCTTTGGATGACCTAGAGTACAATTTATCGCATAATTCTATTTGTAGTGTTCTTCTTATATTTGAAAACGTTTTTGGTATGCACTTGTGTCCCTCTTAGTTGAATTGCATTTCAAAAATAGTACTTGGTAGAATTAGTGAGTAATTAACTATTTACCTAGTTCAAGGTAATTTCAAATTTTTGTTGTAGTAATGCAGTTTTAATGTTTTTCTCAATTTGGTTATCTAATCACATTTGCACTTATTTCAGTTAGAACATTAAAACTTTTTCAATTAATATTAAAATTTGAGATTTGGTTTATGTTAATGCATTTGGAAAGTTTGATTTTCATTATTTTAATTTATTAAAACATTCCTATTCAAGTTAAATTTTAAATCTGACCTGAGTTAATTCGAAATTCTGGAAGTTGATGAATTTCTAAAGGCATTAAATTATTTTCGTATTTGAGTTAAATTTTAAAGATTCTGGTACTTACTTTGTGTTTCTTGGATTTACATCCGCACTTTCTAATCACAGCTTGGTAAATTTTAGTAAGTATGATAAAATATTTACTTCTTTAACTTAAAAGTTTAGATTTCTTTGATTGCTTTCATTTATAATATTTGGTTAGATATTTATTATGATGAAGTCTTGATGTGTATAAATAGTCACGATAATCTATTTCTCATAAGTGTCATTTCTCAAAGAAAACTACTCATCAATAAGTTTTTATATTATACTCCTTCCTTATAATTTTAGCCATGGAGGGTAAGAAGACTAGAGGACGACAAAGTATTCCAATGAAAAAAATAGAAAGTGAGGACGACCGCTATGCGACATTTTCAAAGCGTCGTTCGGGTATATATAAAAAGGCTAGCGAACTTGTTAAGCTATGCAATATTGATATTGGAATTGTACTCTTTTCCCCTACAGGTAAGCCTTTTTCATTTTTTCATCCTACATCCGAAGCGATTATTGATCGTTTTTTAAATCCTAATACGCAACTAAGTGAAAGCACTCGCCTAGTTGCAGCTCATGCACGAAACAAAGTGAATCAACTCAACAATAGGAGGGAATTGTTTGACAACATAAAAGAAGTTACAAGTGCTCAGTCTCTTTTACTTGACAACATGAAAGAAAATGGCCAAAGATACCGGTGGGAATCAATTGAGCAGTTTAATGCAGATGAAGTAAAAAAATATGAAGCTTGGCTAAGTACAACTGTTTTTAATCTGAATAATCGTTTGAAGCATTTGAAAAATGAGGCTTCATCTTCGTCTTCTTCACAGGCTTATCCAGAAAATACAGATAATTAATGCACCTAATGCGTAAGTTTAAATTCATATTATTAGGATGTGAGATTTCTTATTTTGTACTTTTTAGTTTGTTTTGATGATGCTACAAGCTGTATTCTGCTATGATTTCTATTATTAATATATGATGGTTTTACTTTTTAATACTATATGTTTTCTCCGATTTGAGTTAGGTTTCACTACTTCTGTATTTAAGCATAATTTATAATCTTATAAATATTACAATCAAAATATAATGTGGCTAAGGGTTTTATTCACTTCAATAGGTATTAATGTAGACTTAGATCTATAATTGAAAAAAAAAATATTCTAATGTATTTTTCTCGTGAAAAAATAAGATTTAGATCAGACGACAAAAAAAATGTAGATATGAAAAATAAATTGTTCATTATCTTATACTAGTACTTCAAGCATCCCAATAAGACATTTTAATATGCAATATAATTAAGAGGAACAAAACATATATATGAGTTCATCCAAAAATTTCTTGTGCCTAAAATATCTTTGTTTCTTCTTGATCTTGAAGGATCGTGCATTTTTTCTTCTGAAAATAATTAAGGAAACCTTTGAATAACTATATGTAATAACATTAATCTATAACCTAGAATAAATGACAATATAAAAATACTTTACTTTTTTTCGTCACAACTTGTAGACAAGAAAGCTAGGTGACAGGTAGGCTAAATTGATAGTTTGTAATAATATTTTTTATAATAAAAGAATTCCGAAAGCTACTGGCACACTGTTTAAAGCTCAGTGAATAATGGGTCCTTTCCTTCGAGCTTTTCTACTTAATTATTAGACTTTTATTTACGGCAGAGTTTGAACTCCTAATGTGCGTCTAGCACATACATTATGCATCTCATTCTTAAAACTAGATAGAGGATGATGATTCTATACATGAATATGAATCCCTTATAAGCAAATTTTCTAGATTGCAAAATCTGATTTAAACACATCAGTCGAAGCAAGTATGGACATGCTTTCAATATCAAATAGGCACAAACATATAAGGAGGATGTACAACAAATTCCTATGAAAACACATATAACATTTCATTAAGCTCACAGAACCACACAGAGATGAGACATCAACTCCATAGACATGATTTCTAATGCAACATAACCATTCATAATTGCAGAGATATACAAAGGTAAGCTTTCTTAATACCAGATGAGTCTACTGGATTCCAAACTAGCATTCACACAAATTCAACACAAGAGGGTCTTATAGGCATTAGTTTTACCATGAGCTAGAGATGCAAGCTTCAATCGGGAATTCTACATAAATTCAAGACAGAACACAACTACGCATACAAGATTCAATCACATGAGACTCTTTTAGAGCCAATAAGCTGAACTAAAATCAGTAACTTGCAAGGCTTTAAACACACACAGTTATGACATATAGCAGAAGTGCTAACATAAAGGAAAATTACAATGCAGATAGCTTAGCTACTTAGTAAGGGCTTAGACTCTAACAATGAGGCATAGACTAAAGTAGTTATGCAAATCAATATGAATCCTATAGGTAAGTGATACCAGAAGCATTAGCTTGAATTACAATCATGCAAATTCCAAAATATATAGTATGGCTGACATGCAATATACAGAATAGGAGGCTATATAAGCATATTCTTGATTCAAGAACTTAATAGACCAGAATCACATACATACATAAAGGAACTCGTTCAGACAGAAAAGTTTCAAACTCAAACAATTATGTTCACATAAATTCAGCACCACAGTTGATCTAAAACTCCAAAATTGAAGAACTTCTTATGCTCATCTCACTCATAAAGATACAAGTTTCAAACTAGTAGATTCAAGCGAATAAGAGAAGGAATTCTGAAACATGTTCGAGAGTAAGGATTATAATGCACTGTTGAGCTTCACGCATAAACAAAGAGCCCTGTGGGCATGATTCCTATTAAATATGTAACTAACACCAATCTAAGAAATTGACCACGTATTTGAAGTTAAACCATATCGATATTAAAATTGTGTAGTAAAGAATACTAACCAGTATGCGATTTGAACGAGGCAATTAAGAAATAATTCAAAGGTAGTTTTAATGGTGAATTACCAAATATTCGAACACCAGAGATTTCTTGAAATTACGGCATGTCAAAGTTCACGGGGACTTCTATGAGTCTCGAGCATAAAAGGGAGTGAGAGATGATATCCAAAAGCCTTGTGTTTCAGCCAGCTTAAGAACAAGCCAAAACAAAGAACCACCGCGAATTCAGAAAAAATACCAGTAAAGCAATACCCGAACAAAGAGTATTAAAATGGAACGAGTGACTGTATGAAAGAGAGAGATGTGATTAACGTCTACCCTGAAGGGAAAGGGGGAAGGGGTTTATATAGTTTCTATATCAAACAAAAACATAAGGAAAGAAATCAATCGCATGCAAACCGAATTAGAATCGGATTAGGGCAAACTCGTACATAAACCCTAATCGAGAGAGAATCACCAGAGATTTGTCAAGATCTAGAAAATAGCCCCTCTTCTTCAATGTATAAATCCAGGATCTTGTAGAAATTCCTAAAATTGGAGCCATATTGGCTTGATTAAAGAGAATTGGACTTCCCATAAATGAAACAATATCAATTATTACCATAAATGAACAAGCTATTGTGATGACCCGATAGGTCATTTTGAGTTTAAGCCTTGATTGCTGTATTCTGAGACCTCGGCTAGCATCGTTTAGTATTCCTTGATATGCATGCGTAGTCCGTGTCTTGTTCCGGAAAGTTTTTATGTGAAAAATTTAAGAAAATGTGAACGTTTGCCTTAAAACTAATTTGAGTTGACTACGATCAATATTTTGTGTAAACGGACCCGGATTAATATTTTGACGGTCTCCGAAGGTCTGTATTCTGATTTGGTACTTCGACGTATGCCCGAAATCGAATTCGAAAGTCCCTAACTTGATTTAATGTAATTTGTTGAAAACTAGTAATTTGAAGGTTTAAAGAATTTTTAAGTTTGACCGAAAATTGATTTTGTTGCTACCGAGTTTGGATTTCAGTTCCGGAACTTGGAATAGGTTCATTTTATCATTTATGACTTGTCTACAAAATTTAGTGCAAAACGGAGTTGATTTGATGTGATTCGGACTTCCGGTTGTAAATTTGCATGTTCTTGAGTTTCTTTGAAGACAAGGTGGGTTGCTCTGATGGTAAGCACCCTCCACTTCCAACCAAGAGGTTGTGAGTTCGATTCACCCCAAGAGCAAGGTGGGGAGTTCTTGGAGGGAAGGATGCCGAGGGTCATTTGAAAACAGCCTCTCAACCCCAAGGTAGGGGTAAGGTCTGCGTACACACTACCCTCCCCAGACCCCACTAGTGGGATTATACTAGGTTATTGTTGTTATTGTTGTTGTTGTTGTTGTTGAGTTTCTTTGAAAATTTCATACATTTTGATATCCGATTCGTACTTTTATGTGTTATTTTGGTATTTTGATCCCGCGAATGAGTTTGTATGATTTTTTTTAGACTTGTCTGGATGTTTGATTTGGAGCCCTGAGCGCTCGGGTGAGTTTCGGACGCATTTCAGATAGTTCATAGGAGTTCAGATTTTTGCAAGTGCTCAAATCTCGCATTTGCAAGAGCCGTATTTGTGGGCTTCATGATCTCATTTGCGAAGAGCAAAGTGGCCTAAAGAGTTCGCATTTGCGATAATGGCCTGGCCTGGGTATTGGTCGTATTTGTGATTAGTTGGATCGCTTTTGCGGATTGTCCATGTTCGTATTTGCGAACAAATCATCGTATTTGCGATGACAAGAGAGGTGTGAGATTCCTCACATTTGCGATGTATTCTTCGTATTTGCGGGGTTCGCATTTGCGAACCCCAGGTCGCATTTGCGATATCTGCCACTGGACAAATAGCTTAGAGATATGATTTTTAGTCTCATTTTTATATTTTGGAACCCTAGGCTCGGTAGAAGATAATTTTGAAGAGGGAATTTCATCTACAAACTTTGGGTCAGTAATTCTAATCCATTTCTAATCATATTCTATCAAGTTCTCTTAGATTTTAACTTCAAAATCATGAAAATTAAAGTGAAAATTTGTAAATCTTTGTCAAGTTTTGAAAAAATAAGAAATTGAGTTTTGAGAGTCGATTTAGACTCGAATTTTGAAACTAATCACATATATGAACTCGTGGGATCATGGGTAGTCGAAATCTATAATTGGACCAGGGTTTTGATCGGGCGGGCCCCGGGTTGACTTTTTGGGAAAAGATTAAAAAACTTAGCTTTATCTATTATAGTTGATTTTTCTAGCATTGTTTGATGATGTTATGTCGATTTTGATTAGATTTGATTGGTTTGGAGGCGAATTTTAGAAGAAAGGCCCCGGTTGAGCTTTGATTTGATTGCGGAGCGAGGTAAGAGTTGGGTCTAACCTTGATATGCAGGAATTAGGAACCCTTGAACTATATGTTATGTGAATTATGCGTGTAACGGCATATATGCGAGGTGATGAGTGCATATACGCCGTCAAAATGATTGTTTTCATGTCTTCCCTAGTATTTCATTAATTATCTTATTCCATGCCTTAACTGTTACATACTTTAGTTGATTTTTATGCCGTAATTGATTACTTGTCATTAACTATTCTTGTATTGAACTGTTTGTCCCTTCCATGACTCCGTGATTAATTGCTACTTGTCATTATCTATTCTTGTATTGAACTGTTTGTCCCTTCCATGACTCCGTGATTAATTGCTACTTGTCTTAATTGTCTTATTTGCATACCTTAATTGTCACGTAATTGATTATCTTGTTGCTTTTACATTATATGTAGCATTCTGTTGATTAGCACGTAGTTCCTTTATTGCTTTACTTTCAAATTCTTTAATTATAGAGATGTTTGTAAATTGAGTTATTGTTTGTGATATGGTGGAATGAGGGAGGATTTTGACCTTGATTATAATGATACGGTGGGATCGGGTTGCGCGTCGCAACGGTTGTGTACGTAATACTTGTTATTGATAAATTATGACACAGTGAAATAAGAGAGGATTATGATATCGATTATGATGATATGATGGGATCGAGTTGTGTGCCGCGATGGATTTTATATGTGATTCTTGATATTGATAAATGATATTATGGTGGAATAAGGGAGGATTGTGTGTGTACGGTGGGATCGAGTTGCGCGCCACAACGGATTGTGTATGTGAAACTCATTGTGTTGTGTTAGTTTTCAGCCTTTTATATGATATTTTGAGGTATGATATTCTGGATTCCTTGGTTGTGAGGATTGAGCTTATTTTCATAAATTAAACCATTTTACCATCATTTCATGTTCCCTTCCCTGTTATTATTATTATTACTGCGTACATGTTATTTTAAGTGACCCGCCTTAGCCTCGTCTCTACTTCGTCGTGGTTAGGCTCGGCACTTACAGAGTACATGGGGTCGATTGTACTCATACTACACTCTGCACTTCTTGTGCAGATTTTGGAGTTGGTCCTAGCGGTGGTCAGTAGATTGCTTAGATCCGGTGGTTGACGGAGACTTGAGGTACAATTGCATAGCGTTCGCAGTCCTGAAATCCCCTTCTATATTACTCGAGATGTTTATTTTGATTCAGATAGTTATGCTTTCATTCAGACTATTATTTTTAGTACTCTAGATGCTCGTATATTCGTAACACCAATTCTGGGATTTGTATTTGGATATCGCCGTTTATCAGATTTATCTACTTTGTTTTAGTTTATTTAGCTTATTGGTTTTCATTTGATTTGTATTAATAAAAATGGTTAATGACTACATCTAACGTTGGCTTGCCTAGCAAGTGGAATGTTCGGCGCCATCACGGTCTCGAGGGTAGGAATTCTGAGTCGTGACAATTGGTATCAGAGCACTAGGTTGCCTAGGTCTCATGAGTCATGAGCAAGCTTAGCAGAGTCTGGAGGATTGGTACAGAAACGTATGTACTTACCTTCCAGAGGCTATGGAGTTTAGGAAAAAATTCTCTTCTTTTCTTCTTTATCGTGCAATTTTATTCTATATTTCATAATTGAACCATTCTATTCTTGTTCTCTCACAGATGGCGAGAACACGCACAACATCTGTAGTCGGATAGGAGCCAGAGCCCCCTATGACAGCTACTACAAGGGGTAGAGGCCGAGGCAGAGGAAGAGCTCAGCCTAGAGCTCGAGCAGCAACACCCGCAGTGGATCCTTTAATTGATCACGAGGAGAAGGTCCCAACTCATACCGTGCCTGTCGGACTTGCTCATGTCCCGAAGGGGTTCATAACCACTCTAGTGCTTCAAGATGCTGTAGTCCGCTTCGTGGGCCTTATGGAGAGTGTGGCTGAGATCAGTGCATTCCTGATGGAATCAGCCATCTCTCGGGTTGGGGAAGGAGCACAGACTCCCGCTACTCACACCCCAAAGTAGTCAGCTACCCTATATCAGACTCCAGCAGCCCAATCAGTTGGGGTGCTTTAACCGGTTGTTGCGGCACAATCCGGTGATAGGACCTCCATGTCTTTTGAGGACTTGTTGAGGTTGGATAAGTTTACCAAGCTCTTTCCTATTCATTTCAGTTGTGCATCTTCTGAGGACCCACAAGATTACCAGGATCGTTACCACGAGGTATTGCGCAACATGGATATAGTTGAGACCAATGGGGTCGAGTTTGTAGTGTTTCAGATTACTTGTTCTGCCAAGAGATGGTGGAGAGATTATATGTTGACTAGATCAGATGATTCGCCTACTCTTACTTGGTATCAGTTTTCACAGCTATTTCTAGAGAAGTTCATTCCTTTCACTCTGAGAGAGGATTCCCGTAGGCAGTTTGAGCGTCTTCATCAGGGTAGTATGACTGCTACCCAATACGAGACCCGATTTGTGGTCCTAGCTCTCCATGTCATTGTTTAACTCCTTACCGAGAGGGAGAGAATAAGGAGATTCATTGATGGGCTCACTATTAGTATCATGCTCCAAATGGCCAAGGAGAATGGAGATGACATTTCTTTCTAGAGGGCCATAGATATTGCCAGACAGATCGAGATGGTTCGTGGTCAGGAGAGGGGGCCAGTGCCTGATAAAAGGCCTCGTCATTCCGGTGGTTTCAGTGGTGCCCCATCTGGAGGCAGGGATACCTTTGGTAGAGGCCATCCTCCTAGGCCATTCTAGTCAGTGCTTCCGGCATCCCAAAGCGCCGACCACCTCGCCGAGAATCCCGTAGATGGATATTACAAACTGCTTACCACGTATTTCCACGATAAAGAAGTACTATTTTCGGGGGAGGATATTGCAGAATCATACTATGGGTGGAGAATATTTTTCAATGGAGCAGCAAATTTCAAAGGAGTCGAAATTGGGGCAGTCCTGATTTCGGAATCTGGACAACACTATCCATCATCGGCAAAAATAAGATTTCCTTGTACCAATAATATGGTTGAATCCGAAGCGTGCATCCTTGGAATTAGAATGGCAGTCGACATGAACATCAAATAACTTTTGGTCATACGATATTCAGATTTGTTGATACACTAAGTCCAAGGAAAATGTTTCACCAAGAATGTCAAGATATTGTCGTACCTGCACTGCGTGAAGGAGCTATGCAAGAAGTTCACAAAGATTGAGTTCAAGCACGTCCCAAAGATTCACAACGAGTTTGCCGATGCCCCTACAACCTTATCATCTATGATTCAGCATCCAGACAAGAACTACATCGACCCTATCGAGGTAGAGATTAGGGATCAACCTGGATATTGCTTCCATGTAGATGAAGAACCAGATGGTAAACCAAGGTATCACAACATCAAAAAATTCCTTGCGACCCAGAATTACCCAAAGAATGCTACTAATGGTCAAAAGCGAGCACTCAGGAGGTTAGCAAACCACTTTTTCCTCAACGGGAAAGTCTTGTACAGGAGGACCCCAGACTTATGTTTGTTGAGATATGTAGACGCTACTGAAACCACCAGACTATTGGAAAAAATCCATGCAGGGATGTGTGCCACATGAACGAGTTCGCATTAGCTAAGAAACCTTTGAGAGCTATATACTTTTGGATGACTATGGAAAGCGACAACTACGTGCAGAAGTATCACTAGTGCCAGATTCATGGAGATTTCATCTGAGTTCCACCAAATGAGTTAAATGTAATGGGTTCACCCTGGTCGTTTGTCACCTAGGGCATGGACGTGATTGGACCCATAGAGCCTGCAGCATCAAACGGACATCGTTTCATCTTGGTAGCTATCGACTATTTTACCAAATGGGTCGAGGCAGCTACTTACAAGGCCGTCACAAAGAAGGTAGTGGTAGATTTTATCCGAAACAACATCGTGTGCAAATTTGGAATACCGAAGTCCATAATCACTGACAATGCCGCTAACCTCAACAGCGACCTCATGAGAGAAATATGTGACAAGTTCAGAATCATCCAATGCAATTCTATAGCCTACAGACCGAAAATGTATGGGGCAGTTGAGGCAGCTAACTAGAATATCAAGAGGATTCTAAGAAAGATAGTGGACAATCACAGGCAATGGCACAAGAAGCTACCCTTCGCTCTACTAGGTTATCAGACTACCATGAGAACATCCACTGGGGCAATGCCATACATGATGGTATATGAAACTAAAGCGGTGATACCCGCATAGGTTGAGATACCATCCTTAAGAGTCATTCAAGAAGCAAAATTGGACGATGCAGAGTGGATACAGGTCAGGCAGGAACAACTCATTCTCATTGACAAGAAAAGAATGGATGCAGTATGCCATGGATAACTATATCAGAATAGGATGGCCAATGCATTTAAAAAAGAGTGAAGCCTCTCCAATTCACACTGGGGCAGTTGGTTTTGAAAAAAATCTTTTCCCATCAAAAAGAAGCCAAGGGAAGTTCGCACCAAACTGGCAAGGTACTTACGTGGTTCATCGAGCACTATCGGGTGGAGCTCTAATTCTGGTAGAAGTGGATGGAAGTGTCAACATGAAGCTTATCAACTCAGATGTAACAGAACTACGTTCAACATGACTTCTCACGGAAGGATACATAGGAAACCCACGTAGGGTTCGGTTTCTCACCCCCATTTCTCTTGTAATAGAAAAACCAAATATCATTTTTTGTATGTTGTTCAGGAACTACGCCGACTTGATTTTCTCAGAAAGGAATACGTAGGCAATCCTCATCGGATTCAGTCATCTTTTGTAATTGAACTACATTCTGACCTGATTCCACTTGGATGTGTAGGCTGTCTGAGTCAGACTCGGCCATTTTCTTTCTTAATCTTATCATGTTGCATTTGTTGTAATCAAACTACCATTTGACCTGATTCCGTTTTGGATACGTAGGCTGCCTGAGTCAGGCTCGGTCATTTTTCATCATATTTTATCATCATCCCACGAACTACATTTAGACCTGATTCCATTTAGGATATGTAGTCAACCTGAAAGGGTTCAGTCATAACCTTAGGAAAGCCTTTGTAATGCATTGGTTATAATTAGGACGTAGTCGCAACATCAAGTAGCCGCATTGTCAGAGGCGTCACGAAAGATCGACATCAACATAACAAAGTTCTCAAAGGAATACGTTCGCATATGGAGAACATTTTCTAACATGTCATAATCCGGAACGACAGCATTTGCTTTAAAAGAAACAAGTATTTTCAAAATGTTTTCTAAATATATATATATATATATATATATATATATATATATATATATATATATATATATATATATATATATATATAAATACAATAAGTATTCCATCTACCGAACTTTGTGGCGCAATCATGTCAAAGGCTGGGGCAAACCAACATTGTGGTTGACACAAACCAACTCCCCCCCTCCCCCCCATAAGAAGTTTTCTTTGAGTGCAGGGTCATTAGGGAATATGGAAGCACTATGACCACACTAGGGCAAATGATATGGATCCGCCACTCGCCTAAGATTATCTCTCCTTTTTTTTTACTTAAATGTTTCTAGTACAACTAAACCTAGCTCTTGAATCCTCTGCAGGTGCCTCGGAATCAGACAGCTGATACGGAAATTTGTACATAGCAAACCGTCAGCTCAATCAATCAGAGAACCTTGTACAAATCGAACATTGGCTTCGCCTATCGTAGTCCTGTATATAGCAAACTGTCAACTTAATCAATCGGAGTGCCTTGTACATATCGAACGTTGGCTTCACCATTTGAAGTCTTGTATATAGCAAACTGTCAGCTCAATCAATCGTAGCACCTTGTACGAATCGAACGTTGGCTTCACCAATCGAAGTCTTGTATATAGCAAATCGTCAGCTCAATCAATCGGAGTGTCTTGTACAAGTCAAACGTCGGCTTCGCCAACAGGAGCCTTGTCTATAGCAAAATATAAACTTTGCTAACAAAAGAAATTCATAGCACCACTCCGTCATCATGAACACCGGAATAGACAATCACAAACCTTGTCACTAACGTTCTGCCAATCGATGGCCGCAACCTAGCTTCGCAGTCAAGAGTATCTCTTGGGCATGCTTGTATTTCATTTGCTATTAATTTGAATGTTTTAACATTTTGTTCGTGCATCTTTAGGCATGATTATGGTTTTAATCAATCACTCCCAAGTGGAGATTACTTTACATTTCAGTGCAAAGCTTTCCCAATAAGCGGAGACTGTAACGACCCGGCCATTCATTTTGAGAATTAGCGTCTCGTTTGGTGGCTTATGATCTTGGGAAGCTTCGTATTGTGGACTATGACTTGTGTGTATGGCCGAGTTTGGTTTTCAAATGATTCAGGATTTAATTTGGAAGAGTAATTCATATTTTAGAAGCTTAAGTGAAAAGAATTTATTGGAGTTTGGCTTTTGTGTAGACGACTCTGGATTAGTGTTTTGATGATTTCAATAGCATTGTATGGTGATTTTGGACTTAGGCATATGTCCGGATTTGGAGTTAGAGGTTCACAGGTTGATTTGATGCATCTTGGAGAAAATTGGAAAGTTGAAGGTTTGGAAGGTTGAGAGGTTTGACCGGCAGTTGACTTTGTTGATATAGGGTTCGACTTTTGATTCCGAGAGTTGATATAGCTCTGTTGTGTAATTTGGGACTTGCATGCAAAATTTGATGTCATTCCGGGTTGATTTGATATGATTCAGCGCGAGTTGTAAAAGTTGGAAGTTCAAAAGTTCATTAAGCTTGATTTGAGGTGCGATTCGTAGTATTGATATTGTTTGATGTGATTTGAGGCCTCGAGCAAGTCTGTGTTATGTTATGGGACTTATTGGTATGTTCGAACGGGGCCTCGAGGGTCTCAGATGAGTTTTGGGGTGATTTCGGATTATTTCTATGCCATTTTTAGCTGCTGGTGTTTGGCTACAGAGGTGTAAATTGCGATCGCATAGAATTGGTCTCGATCGCGGAGAGTAAAATAAGAAAAATGGACTTGGGCTTCGCGTTCGCGATGAAGAAAATTATGATGTCACTGACATGACTTTGGAAGCTTATATCTTTCAATCTATAAAGAATTCGGAGATGATCTAAAAATTAACGATGTAGCCCTTTGTGTCTAGTTTTCAAAAAATTAAACCGTTTTTCAGTTGGAGTTATGTACAAAATGTTATCGCTGATATATTATATACTATCTGAGAAGAGTTGAGAAAGGGTTAATGGAAGTTGTTCTTTGCGATTGCGGGGAAATGGCCACGATCGCATAGAGTTAAAATTGTCCTAGAAAATTTTGTAATTGTGATCACAGGGTTTGTGACCCTGATCGTGAAAGGTACCTCTAGAGCAGTGTTTAAAGTACTCTATTTCGAAGGTCTTGGTCATTTTATCATATTTTGAGCTATTGAGCTTGGATTTGGGCGATTTTGAAGGGGATTTTCACACTTTGGATCGGGTAAGTGTTCTTTATCCAGATATGGTTATATTTCATGATTCCATCTTTGTTTTTAACATTAAATTAGTGATTTGAATGGGAAAAAATGAGATGTCTTAAATAAACTATCAAAAAGGTAAAATGAGGATTGTGAGGCCGGTTTGATGTGGGAATTAGATAATTTTTGTATGGTTGGACTCGTATCGGAATGGGTGTTCGGATTTTGTGAATTTTGTCGAGTTCCGAGGTACGAGCCTGGGGTTGAATTTTTCGTTTTCATAAAAGATCAAATCTTTATTATTCGGAATTGTTTCCTATGGTTTTTATTTATGATATTAAGATATTTTGGCTAGATTTGAGCCGTACAGAGATTGTTTCACACGAGAAGTTCATTTTAGAGTATCGGTTTAGCTTTTTTGAGGTAAGTATCTTGCCTAACTTTGTGTGGAGGAACTACCCCTTAGGATTTGAGTCGTTTGTGCTAATTGTGTTATGTGAAAGCCGTGTACGCGAGGTGACGAGTACGTACTCGAGCTTATTTGTGGAAATCGACCGGTTTAGTCTCTTAGGCTTCTTTCATGTATTTATTTGGAATTGTTAGCACATATTATATCTTTTATTCACCATGTCTACTATCACATGCTTTATTTGAAGTTGTCGTTACATGTCACATCCTTTATTTGTCGAGTTTCTCTCATATGCTTTATTTGAAGTTGTTACACTTTTATCATTATGTGATCTCCTTTATTGTTGAGTTACTCTTAGTTGAAATTGTTGTACATGATATCGTTTTTGTTGCCGGGTTATTCTCATGCATTTAGACGTAGTACTAGTTCGTGCCATCTCTCTTTCATTGTTAGCCTAATTCATACACTAGATTCTGAAGCTTGCCATTTCATGAAAATACTTTTACTATTATGGTTATCCATAAACAATTAATTAGAATTGAGTTTATCGAAAGTCATTAATCTATTTTAATTGAAGTTGTGTTTAAACGGGGTATTGTTCCTTGTTGAGCTACTTTCCCGTTCATTTTATCATTATTGAGATTCTATACACATTGTGTTTGAGTCGTGGGCTATTTGTTGTAGAATATTGATATTGTTGGATCTTTGGAAATGTTGTGGTCTATGGGCACTTGTGGTACGAGTTGATATGTCGTGATATTGTGATGTTAGCATTTGGGAATTGTTGTGTGGTTTGGTTGTTGTTATGCGGAGTATAAGGATGGCATTTTAGCGTTGTTGTTATGCGGTACATAAGGGTGGCATCTCACGGTTGTTAAATGCACGGAGTAATATGGGTGGTTATTGTGTTATTGTCCAGGCGGAGTGATAAGGGTGGCTATTATATGTAGTGATATGGGTGGCTATTGGAAAGATAAGGGTGACTAATGATATTGTCAGGGAGGAGTGATACGGGTGGCTATCGGATAGATAAGGGTGGCAATGTCAGGGATGATGTGTGATGGCTTGGGGACATTGTGTTGGTGATTTTTGTGAGATGGTGTGATTTTCCTTGTGTATGTCATACACCTTACGTGACTTGTTATGTTTCTTCGATGAGCAACTTGATGTCTATGATATTACTTGTTGATTTGGGCTGCATTAGTACACTCGCACAAGCATACACCGTAGCATGCACTTGTACTAGCTCAGGAGTATAAAACTTGATATTTATTAAACATGCCCATGTGTTCTTGTATGATATGTTTTCATGTTGCTATCTAGCCTATGACCACGCTGAGCGGATTGTGACTGTGAGAATATGACCACGCCGGGCGAGTTGTGATATTGAGCATGTGACCACGCCAGGCGAATTGTTATTGTGAGCCTATGACCACGCCGGGTGGATTGTGAATGTGAGTGTGTGATCCTGCCGGGCGGATTGAGATATTGGAATGTAAGTTGTATGTGCGGTTGTGATTTGAGATGTGGGCATAGGGTGCCGTGCGTATATGAGGGTGGGTTGAGACCTGTGACTTGTGACTATGAGATGAGTTATCACTGAGTGATTACGCTGTGAAACTTGTGTTGGAACGGCTTGATTAATTAGTTGTCCTTTATGTTCCTTATTTGGTTTTAACGATACTTCACGGTATTCTTATTGCTTTACTATTTATATCCCTTGTTGATTTTTGTTGCCAGTTACTGATTTTTATTTTCCATTATTAGCTTTATACTTCTGTACTGCATATGTTATTTGTCTAGTGAGTGTCTTGACTTGTACCTCGTCACTACTCCACCGAGGTCAGTCTTGATACTTACTAGGTACCGACCGTGGTGTACTCATACTACACTTCTGCACATTTTTATGTGGAGCTAGGTATTAGAGATATCAGACCCGGGCAGAGGTAGCTTGTTGATCGTGAGGATTCAATGTAGAGCTGCTTGGTCATCGCAGTCCCTTGGAGTCCTTTCCTTACATTGTACTATCTGTTTATCACTTGAACAGTTTAGTATTTCGATCCTTGAGATCATTCCATGTATTCAGCTAGAGTTCGTGACTCTATATTACCAATCTTGGGGGATTGTTATGATTATTGCTGCGTAGGCTCATTTCGCTTTTGTATCGTTATTTATATTAAACTCTTTTTCAAATTATCATTGTTAATAACTGGCTTAATTGTTATAGTAATCGGCTTACCTAATCTTAGAGACTAGGTGCCATCACGACATCCTATGGAGGGAGTTTGGGGTCGTGACAAGTTTGTATCAGAGCTCTAGGTTCATAAGTTTTACGAGTCACGAGAAAGATTGGTAGAGTCTTGCGAATCGGTATGGAGACATCTGTACTTATCTTCGAGGGGCTATAGAACTATTAAGAATATTCCACTTTTTTCATTCTTGTCGTGTGGATTTGTTGATTTCAAAGTTTGAGCCTTTGTATCTCTATTCTCTCACAGATGGTGAGGACACGCGCTGCCGGATCAGCTAGGTCGGGGCCGAGGTAGAGGCTGAGGAGGGGCACATTCCACAGCTAGAGCTTTAGTTGAGGAGCCGCTAGTAGCTCCGGTTAGGGGACACGCACCGGAGGCGCTTGTTGTTACCCCGGACTTCAGGATACTTTAGCGCAGTTCTTGATCATGTTTGATACATTGGCTCAGGCGAGATTGATCTCTGTTGCACCAGCCACTTTGCAGATTGGAGGAGGATCTCAGACTCCCACTTCTCGTGCTCCAGAGCAGCGGGCTCACATTGGTCAGGTTCTAGGTGTGGTGTCTGTATAGCATGTCATTCCGGTTTAGCCTTAGGTCAGGCTAGAGGCATCAGAGGAGGAACAGAAGAGGCTTGAGAGGTTCAAGAGGAATAGTCCACCAACTTTCAGTGGTACATCTACTGAGGATGCATAGGGATTTCTAGAGAAGTGTCACCGTATTCTCCGTACCATTTCAGCTGAGCGGAGTTCCTTTTACTACATTTCAGCTGTCGGTAGCAGCGTATCAGTGGTGGCAGATTTATGAGGATGGTAGATCAGCCGTTGCAGCACCACCTACTTGGGCTCAGTTGGTAGTTTGTTCCCTAGAACCTCCGGGATGCATGGCGTTCAGAGTTTGAGAATTGCGTTAGTGCACATAACGGTGGCAAAGTACGCCATCAGGTTTGGTGAGTTATCCCGTCATGCACCTACTTTGGTTCCTAAAGTTAGAGAGCGATTATATAGATTTATTGAGGGGCTCAGTTATGATCGTAGATTCAGCATGGCACGGGAGTTGCAGACTTATACTTTATTTTACCAGGTGGTGGAGATTTTCAGGATGTTAGAGCATATTCGGGGTGAGGAGAGGAAGGATAAGGAGACCAAGAGGTTTCAAGGTTCTGGAGGGTTCAGTGGATTCTACTCTTCAGCAATGACCCATTGTGGCAGAGGCTCGGGAAGTCGGCCAGTCCAGTCCGCACTTCAGACTACTCGTGGTACTCCAATTAGTCAGGGTACTTAGGTGGGATAGTCATCTTCTAGTGCACCACCAGCACGTGGTTCCTACAACAGTTATTCTAGTTATCCGGCACAGACTCGGTATAAGCAGCCACGCTAGCAGAGGGGTTGTTATGAGTGTGGTGATACTAAAAACATCATGAGAGATTGTCCCAGACTCGGGAGGGGCGGATTTTATCTGAGCACTCTGGCTACGGGCCCCATTCCAGTTTTTGCTCCACACGTACAACCAGTTAGGGGCGGAGGACATGCGAATAGAGGGCGCCCTAAAGGAGGAGGCTCGTCCCATTGATATGCTTTCTATGGTAGGGTTGAAGCCGTTGCACCAGGTGGTGTCGTTAGAGGTATGGTTTCGAATGTCATAGAGGAGCATCATTCTTATTTTGATTTGGGTTTGCTTATCGGGGTGAGTCCTATTATCTTGCTTCACATATGGGTGAATTTCGTGATTTTGTACTCTGCTTATGTGTTTACCCTTGTTGGGAGATTCTATAGTGGTAGCCCATGTCTATCATTTTTTTTGTTCAGTATTGAGAGCTATGAGACTAGAATTGACTTTCTGTTACTCATTACGGTAAGTTTCGATGTGAATTCTGGATGGTTTGGCTACGATTGGTGATTTAGGTGCTCTACCGGTATGGGAAGTCCGTTATGTGTTATGATTTTGTTTTGCAAAATTGAGTTAATGGAAGTTTTCGCTTGGTGTAAGGTGTATTCTACTTGTAATTTAGAGTTGAGGGTGAGACCCTCGCGTTGTCATGCAGTTTGATATGTTTGAACCGGGTTACGTGCTGCTGTGGAGTTGTATTAGGATAAGATCCTCGTAATTAGTTCAAATGTTTTGATTCTCCATTGTGAAATTGATTTGTAGTATGGTACCGATAGGGAATTGTACCTGTCGGGCTTATTTGATAATTCTCTTATGTGTTTCTCTTTGCATATTTGGTCATATTCGCGTTGTGCTTATTGTGTTTTAGCTTGCGAGTGCCCAGGTGGCGTTAGATGTGACTTGTTGATTTGAGTGAATTGTCATGGGATCTTCATGTTTCTTGCATCGTTTTCAATGTTGTGAAGGTTTGGAACAGGGTTCTAGCTGATATGAGGTTACTTGCTGGTGTTGGATTTGATTATGGGCAGTTATGGTGGCTAGAGTTGTTGTTATGGGCATATGTGTGATGTGTTACGTCATGTGGTTGTACCTTGTAGGGGGTAGGCATGGGTTGTTGCAGCTGGATGAGGTGGATACCGTGTGTTGATGTGGGAATCAGGCCTTCGGAAATGATAGGATAGTGAAATTTTTGGTTCTAAGGTTTATTAGTGTGGGTGGAAGGAATAATTTTCAGTTCAGATGGTGTTGTCGGGCCTATGTGGATTTTTGTGACATAGGATCACCCGCGAGTATATATATGTTGAATTCATTCAGTGACTTGATGACTTCAGAATGGTTCTTGGCACGTTCGAGGACGAACATTTGTTTAAGAGGGGAAGAATGTAACGACCCGGGCGGTCGTTTTGAGAATTAGCATCCCATTCAGAGACTTAAGGTCTTGAGAAGCTTCATATTGTGTACTATGACTTGGGTGTATGGTCGAGTTCGGTTTTCGGACGACTCGGGATTTAATTTGGAAGAACAATTCTTGTTTTAGAAGCTTAAGTAAAAAGAGTTGACCAGAGTTTGACTTTTGTGTAGACGACTCCAGAATGGAGCTTTGATGATTCCAATAGCTTCGTATGGTGATTTTGGACTTAAGCGTATGTCCATATTTGAAGTTGGAGGTTCGTAGGTTGATTTGATGCATTTTGGTGAAAATTAGAAAGTCGAAGGTGTCACAACCCAAACCGGAGGGCCGCGACGGGCACCCAGTGCCTTACTCAACCGAGTACCAACATAACATATTTTTCTTATTATACTGTCATGGGTAAGTGGGCCAGAAGGGCAATCATGAGATAACGATAATATAACATAAGGGAATACTAGACATAGGATGACCCAACATGATAAATAAACTTATACATGTGACCTACGGACCTATAAGGCTTACATGATCATTCGTACACTCAAAACATAGGCCGACAAGGCCATACAACTATCCATATACATAACATCTCTCTACAAGCCTCTAAGAGTACATAAACGTCATAAAGGTTGGGACAAGGCCCCGCCATACCAATCAATACATGTCCAAATCATACTGACCAAATAGGCAACTCCAAAGCAACTGGAGTGCACCAACACCTTCTGCTGAGCTGATAGCCTACTAGGAGGACATCCCATCAAGTGGAGTGCACCAACACCAACACCATCGGCCTCTGTGGGCGAAATCATAAACGTAGACCAGTTGATCAGGTGGTGGTGCGTATGTAATGCCATAACCTTTCTCCATACCCCATATACATATAATATACGCGTATATAATGCCATCTGGCAATAGGTCAATGTATATGTATAAATAAATGCAATGCATGAGAAGTAAGTCAATAAGATCTCTTGGAATGTCATAAAATCATTATGCCTTCGATTAATATCATGAAATAAATTTTATCAACTTACGTATTTTTTGAGACCCATGAACAAACGATATAATAATAGGACACACGGGGAATCAAGAACATAGGCAACCCTAGTATTTCTAAGAATAGAGTCTCATTTGTGAAAATTTCGTGTTTGCTCATTTCGTTTGTATCATATGGATCATGAAAAAAGGAAAGAAGGGATAGCCTTAGCATACCTCAAGTCGTCAATTCAACTCAACAACAAGATTATGACAACTAGCGTGCCAACCCTATAACAAAGAAATACATGTACAACTTAGATGGCGCTAGCATATTACGTATCTCAAACGATAACTCGATTCTAAAATAAAACGGGCAGCATTTCCCCAGATTTTACTGCTCCTCAAGCCTACTATAGGCGAGATACAAATGCAATACAATCAGAAACTCAAAAACAACCCAACTACAATTCAGGACCTTCAATACAACAAAAAACCCCAAATATACCATAACACACGCTATCAACAAGTTATCAATTAGCCTGAAATTGCAATGACGAGCGACCAGCCTACTACCCTACCACATATGATGTTTCTCCACACCCTTCATCCCTTCAAACTCCAAAAATTAGCAGCACAATAGGCCAACACAAGTGGACTATAAAACAGTCCACTAAAAGTGAAATAAATCAAACTCACAGCTTCTGATCACCATCCCATGCGTTCTAACTATAAGGAAACGAATTTATCAATATTCATTGATATATAAAAGCTTAAATACAGAAATTATATGTTTTCTTAACTATGAAGTAACTTCCAAACTCAAACTACAAAGAAAAAGAGAGGCGATATAGTGATACTTACATCGTAGAGATCGTTCTAATATTATCGCTTCTTGATTTTATACCCGGGATGTTAATATTCTTTGAAACCCTAGAAGAGAGCTTATGGATATGTTTATGGGTGTTCTCTGGTCGTGTGCTATGGGAAAATGTAGACAAAGACGACCTAAGACCTTAATATATCAATGTTTGAAAAGTCAAAGAGGTGCTAGCTTGGCACCCTATCATTGGTCCTTCTTCCGATGCTTATATCATTTTTATTTGGATGTCGTATAAATGAACGGTTAAGAGTATTGGAAACTAAATTCCAAGACCTTCAATTTGGTATATAATATGTCCTAAAAAGACGTCATATAACACACAAAATGTGTTCCTCAAATAGCTTCAGTGACACACCTACTTGTCATCTATGCAGTCTGCGCAGTCTCGCAAAACTACAAATATATCTCTAATACAATGTTGTATCAACAAATGGTTTAATTTGTTAGCAAATAGACGCGTAGATATTCAATTTTATATGTGGATCATCCCATAATTCCAAGTATATTGGGAGAAAAATTCCGCTACATTTGACATAATGTTCAGCACATTTATGACTGTAACTTGTGATGACCTTTGCCAACTTTTGTTCCACAACTCGCTTGACTTAAAAACGTAACACACGACTATAATAAGCCTAAAATAACTCATAACATAACCTCCTTATCATGTTAATCACCCTATTCTTATTCCAAGATTACATGTTATAATATTCTCAACTTGTCGACTTTCGACGAAACTTATTTTCTTCAGTTTGCTTAGCTTCTAAGTCTTTCAACCCTCTTGGTACTTGTTATCTATGATCTTAAAGATTTATAACCTCCAAGGTAACATGATTAACTTACCATATGTACTTTCAAGAATGGTCTCATTTATGAGCTTAAATCAATTATCTTACAACATACTCTTACATACGAAAACATGGGGTGTAACATAATTCCCCCCTTGGGAACATTCGTCCTCGAATGTTCACTGATGTGCTTATCGGTCTCGTAACCTATAGCTCTAATACTATAATATTGTCCTTGACATCTAGGCAATTGTTCTGTGAATAAATCCAAAGGCCAGAGCATTCCCCCCTTTAGGCCTCTTTCTCACACCACGACTTGTGATTAGAATTCTTCTAATCTCTTAATTGTTTCTACCTTCTGTCATGTAGCCTGTACGACTTTGTCCTTGTATGTGTGCCTATGCGACTCTTCTCTCCTTTTTCATCCAAAATTTAAACAATATTTAGGCCTCACTTTGTAAACATATACATAACTATGACAAGCTACCCCTCTGGGAATCTATAGGTGTACTGAAGTTCTTCACTCGGTACTTTGTCGAACTTAAGACTATTGCTATATCTTGTTTCATAGCCTCGGTTATTTATGCTTATGGCTTTACTACAACTAGGTAGGTCATACTATACCATAACTCTTACTTCGGTTTATTATTATCGAGGTCTGCTACCCAACTCCATGTTACTCTCTCGCTGCTTATCTATATGTATAAATCTAAGTCCTTTAGTGCTTCCTCATTACTTATTATTTTAAGAATGACGGCCGAATCTCGTCTTATACTTTGTAATTTTTATCCATCTATTGGTGGTTCACCTCAACGTTGATCTAAATTCTACCACTGATAACTTGAAATGTCTTATGTAATACATTATCACTCGGGCTCACTTTGCATTGAGAATATTTGAAGTGATTTGCCTGATCCACTTAGGGAAAATACTATACTTCAATAACCATATTTCATGGCATCCCAACGTGATTCATCTTATGGGGATATTCTAATCCCGTGCAATTTATGAAATCCTTTTTCTTTAAATCATTACTCAATCAAAGGCCTAGACGTTATTTTCTTATCAATCACAATTACACCCTTATTTTACTATCAGGGCAGCATTTCATCTCTTCTAAATGCACCTAGTCTTAGACTTCTCCGAGTTAATTCAAGCTAAACTGAGCTTTCTTTAACTTACGAAAACCATCAGCTCTTTTATTTTGATGGGCTTAATCCCGAGGCCTTACCTATTCTTGTCACCTTCTCACTCATCTTTACTTATCCTTACTCCTATCTACCAAAACCCTTGTCGTTCTACGATACTTTAGCTTGCAACCTACATATATCTATTCATACTACTCGCAATCTTCCTTTAAATTATTAGCACCATAGATTTCCTTTTATGCCTTCTCAGTTGTCTTTAAACATAAGCAATAACTTTTCATGGTCGTTCTGCCACTTGTTGCATGAATACATGACTCATCTTATTGCCCACAAAAACTTGAATTTCCTGTAACTCATATGATCTTAAATATCATATTTTGATTTTTTTGTTTCTTCTTCCCGTTCATTAGCCACGATAGGTGCCACTTTCTTATGGAGTTCATACAATGTTGTAGTGAGACTGTTTTTACAAGACCATTTTTTTTATGTCGCTATGCTTAAGTTGAAGCCTCATTTCTTATTTCCTCAGCTAGCCTTTCTTTGCAGTACTTAGGGGAGGCCCTTTGACTCCTGTAAAGCTGCAAGCTTATTACATCGTATACTCAAAAAAAAAAATTGATATTGTTAATCGCCTATAATTATCTTTTGTTACTTACCTCCGCGCCCTTGTGCTCGTTGGGTTGAACTGAAATTTTTGACTGTCTTCCTAGTGGCACTTTCTTTTATTTCCATAATACTTATACGGTACCTATAATTACCCCAACTTCTATTTGAATATTTCTCAAGGGTTACGACATCATATCTGCGAGACTAAATTCACTATATTGGGGTTTACTATATTTATCTTGCACAATCTACTGATTTGTCTGTATTCTCTTGTCTAGACATGACTAGGCTCTTACTGAATCAACTACTAACTACTCGTTAGTCCATTCTCATATCTATATTGTGCGTAATCTCTCTTGGGTTATATCTTTTGTCTTAACTTACCCCGCACACTGGCTCCTTATGTATCAAGTGTTTATTTGCACTTATTTATCAGAAACATCTACTGATGGAACCCTTACTGCCTCTCCCCGTCATTATGCTTGCATAATGTTCTAGAGTCGTATCATATCCTTAGGATCTAAATAAATGCAATTTCATTCCTTTCGCATTTCCACCACATTCTTCCTTTACTATTCCATAGTTATCTGAACCATATAACTTCAACTTAATACCATATCGCACCATCTTCCCCATTTAGGGGAGTACTAACATTTAATTCTATGAAGATTTACCTATAAATGTTTTACCTCTTCATCTTTGGAGTCTTTTCACATTTCCATGGACTTTTACGTGCCTTGCGGTAACCTTTATATACGATGGATAACTGAATTTCTTATGCACGAAGGTGACAGCTAGTGTAACTGGAACACTTAGTCCCTTAAGCTTAACTCTGCTCACAGTTCTTTCTTTAGGGAAGCGTCTTCCTGGATGTCCTTTAAACTTTATTCTTTTGTCGTCCATTCTATTATCGCCGGAACGCGATCTATGGAATTCTCACAATGTTGACTATTATCAAATCCTTCAGTCCTGAATTCATGTTCAGTTTAACTTATTCACCAGCCCATACTAATTTCTATTTCTCCGGGGGTCTAACTTTTCCTTCTGGTAATCACGTACAAGTCACCAACTCATTTCTCGAAATGGGGACATGACTTTAGGGCTTATACTCTTTTATTGTCTCAAGGCATATAGCCTCTTTTCTTTTCCTTCACATGACTATAGAATCTGTAGTCCTATCATATTTTGATTTGCCGTTATCATCCATTTATCACATCTTACTCATAATGCTTCATTTATTTTCTTCTTATTCTCCTGCTAATATTTCTGTCTATCACCTTATTATGAAAACTTCAAAAAACATTCTTTTACTTGTTGAAACTTGTATCTACCTTCTCTCTTCTCTCGTTGCTTTTAACCATACGAGCGGATAGATATTCATGCCTTAGGGCTCCTGATCAAGAAGCTTAGGGCTCCTGATCAAGAAGCTTACACGTCGTAGTACACATATAATCTACTGAACACCTTATATTTACTCATCATAAGCATGATGCAAAATCGAATTCCTTTGCCTCAACTCTTCCACAGCCACATTCAATCTCTTACCAACTGTATTTTTGGATGTAGGTATCCTTGTATAACGAATAAAATAGAATTTAGAAGTTTGAATTCTTACAACTGAGCTCTACCACACGATCTAGAGTAAGAAGAAAGAGTGACAGTCCTAAATTCCCTGTAGCCTCCTGCTTATAAATGTGGTGCACAACACGCCCATACACAAGACACCACTAGATACAGCTTATAGACTGCCTAGGACAGAACTGCTCTGATACCACTTTTGTCACGATCCAAACCAGAGGGGCCGTGACGGGCACCCGATGTCTTACTCAACCGAGTACCAACATAACATATCTTTCTCATCATACCATCATGGGTAAGTGGGCTAGAAGGGTTGTCATGAGATAACGGGAACAAACATAAGGGAATACCAGACATAGGATGACCTAACATGATATAGAAACTTATATATATGACATACGGGCCTATAAAACCAACATGATTATTTGTACACTGAAAACATAGGCCGACAAGGCCATACAAGTATCCATATACATGACATCAGTCTACAAGCCTCTAAGAGTACATAAACGTCAGAAAAGTCGGGACAGGGCCCTGCCATATCAATCAATACATGTCCAAATAGGAAACTCCGAAGCAAGTGGAGTACATCAATACCTTCCACTGAGCTGATAGCCTACTAGGAGGACTTTTAACCTATCTATCGGTACAAATAAAGTTCAAGTCTGTAAGTGTCACGACCCAAACCGATGGACCGCGACGGACACTCGGTACCTTACTCAACCGAGTACCAGCATAATGTATCTTTTCATGTCATTTTATCATAGATAACTGAGCCGGCAAGCTGCCGTGAGATAAGTAGAATACAACATGTGATACCAACTTATACATAAGACATACGGGCTTATAAGACCAAAATAACCACTCGTATACTGAACATAGGCCGACAAGGCCATACAGTCTTTTACGTAGATGACATCTGTCTACAAGCCTCTAAGAATACATAATTTTTATAAAGGTCGGGACAGAGTCCCGCCATACCAAACAATGCGTGTCTAAATCATACTGACCAAACAAGCAACTCCGGAGCAAATGGAGTGCACCAATATCTTCTATTGAGCTGATCGCCTACTTGGAAGACTCTCGACCTGTCTATCAAGACCTGCGAGCATGAAACACAGTGTCCCTAGGCAAAAGGAACATCAATAAAAATAATGTACCGAGTATGTAAGGAATGTAAATCAGTAAATAACAGGCATAAGAGAAATATGGAATAAAAGACTCGACATGTATGTCTGCATAGCTCTGTGAATTATTTCATTTTTATAATATCATGCATATGCGTACAAATGTCATACCATGCATTGGTATCAAGCCTCTAAGGGCACCCCATCATATCATTTTGGCCACTGTGGGCAAATCATCAACGTATACCAGCCGATCAGGTGGTGGTGCGTATATAAAGCCATAACCTTTTCCCATATCCTATATACATATAATATACACATATATAATGCCATCTGGTCATGGGTCAATGTACATGTATAAATGCATGAAATGCAAAAGAAATACGTTAATAATATTCTCTCGGAATATCATAAAAATAATGTGCCTTAAGAAATACGTTAATACAATTTTCTCGGAATGTCATAAAAATAATATGCTTGTCGGATAAATTTTATAAAATACGTATTTTTTTGAGACCCATGAACAGAAGATATAATAATAATTCACATGGGGAATCAAGAATAAAGACACCCCTAATATTTCTATGAATAGAGTCATTTATGGAAATTGTGCGTTTGCTCGTTTCTTTCAGTATCATTTGGGTCATGCCAAAAAGAAAGAAGGGATAGCCTTAATATACCTGGAGTAGAGAAATATTCGTGTAATTTTTTTGAGAAGGATTATACGGTATTCCCTTAGAATCGAAAAATTTCGTTGCTAGTATAATATGGAGTGACTATCGTCCTTGGCTTTGTATTCTGAATAAATCGCTTGTCGAATGAAATTTGGCATTTATTCAACATAATAGATCTTTGCATTTGTCTCACCCACTTAGGTATTGGATTCTTGATACTTATTCAAGATAAGATTTCTTTGCATTTTGGCATTTTGTGTAACCCACTTACATAAAGAATTTTGTATGATTCACGTTCAAGGCTTAAAGCTAAGCAAATCTTGCTAAATGTCCTAATAAGGAGACATCTTGCCATGTCTCTTATGAGTCATGTAATGACTTTTATTGCCAAATTCAAGGGCTGCCACGTTTTTGTGGTCCAAGCCTTATCCAAAATCACCCTTAATTAACCACTAATCTCATGGTTAATTTGATAATCTCTCACTATCTAATAATTAATCAATTACCCACATAATTAAAAATTATCTCAAATTACTTAAAATACTACTCACTTTTAATACTCTTTGTATACTTTACTATTATAGTCATGTGGTACCTTGTATGGTACTAGTCTATAAATACGAGATATTATAGCTTGGACCGTATTTTATCCCCAAATTGCCAAACTTCGACGGAACTCATTTTCTTCGATTTGCTTACCCTCTCACTTTCGCAAATTAACTTATCACTTGTTTGAAATAACATAATACTTATAATCCCAAAATACTCTCATTCCCGAACTTACGTGATTAGCTTATGATGAAACCTTAATGTACGAAAATGTGGAATGTAATATTACATTTTCGAACTTATATCAATTTACTTATGGTGTACTTTCACGTATGAAAATATAGGGTGTAACATCATTCCCCCCTTTGGAACATTCGTCCTTGAATGTTGACTGATGCACTTATTATTTTTATGACTTATGCCTTCCGAATACTTTAGTATTCTCCTTGCCATCTAGGAAACTATTTTATGAATAATTCCAAAGACCAGGGCATTCCCCCCTTTAGGCCTCTTTCGCAGACCATGACTTATGGTCGGAATCCTTCGAATCTCGTAACTGTTGTTACCTTTTATCATGCAGCATGTACAACTTTGTCCTTGTAAGTGCACCTATGCGACTCTTCTCCCCTTTTTCCTCTAACTTTTGGCCAATCTCTAGGCCTCACTTTGTAAACATATACAGAGCTTGACAAGATGTCGCTCTGGGCATCTATGGGTATACCGAAATTCTTTGTTCGGTACTTTGTTGAACACACGAATATTGTTATACCTTATTTTGTTTATCCATCTGTATGACTTTACTGCACCTAGGTAGGTCATACTATACCATAACTCTTACCTCGATTTATCCTTACTGAGGTCTGCTACCAAACTCCTGGCTACTAATGATGAGTAGCTCATTTGAGTTCATTCAGGCTATACTGAGCTTTCTATAACTTCGAGAATTCATCAGCCCTCTTGTTTTCACGGGCTTAATTCTGAGAACTTATCCGTTTCTCGTCACCTTCTTACTCGCCCTTTCTTATCCTTACTCATGTCTTCCTAAACCTTGTCGTTTTACCATACTTTAGCTTACGACCTACACATATCCATTTATATTGCTCACAACCTTCCTTCAACTTAAATTGCACCATAGATTTTCTTCTGTTATTCTGGAACATCAAGCGAGATATCACATTGTCTCTAACTCTTCTTTACTTTCTTAACTAGACCTCTCGATACCTAGAAATCATCGACTGGAAGATATGCCACTGACGATGCCGCTATCATTCCTGGATACTGAATCCTCACGCTTCTAGCCTTCTATCCGCAGTACGGACTATTCATAACCTTATGTATTTGAGTATCTCGTAGGTTGTTCACTTTTACCTTACTTACCTTAAAAACTCACATCACATATTCTATCTCTTTCATGACTTCCCTTCCACAAAGGTATGATTCACATCCACAACTTGAACCTCTATTATAATACTTGCACCTCTTTACATGATTCGGTGAGAGCTTCATACTGACTTCTTATGAGGCGGTACTCTTCTAACTGCTTTATCATATAGCTGTTATAGAATATGGTTGTTGTACTATCTCTCTTGTACTTGTGATATTACGAGTGATCCTGTAATGTTCTCACTCACGATTTCTATAATTTTCTGGGTCCAATAATCAGACTCCTGATTTACTTAGTTGATGTAACTCTTTAGTTTCCTCTTCATTCTGATCAGCATTTATGTAGGATTAATCTATCTTCCGATCTGTGACTCCTGATATTAGTTATTACTTTAGCCTTTCATGGGAGCTGAGGGATATCTATGGTACAATCCTCTAACAATTCAATCCTTCGTCTATGACCTGGGCTCAATTCTTTCTTTTAACATATACTAGAATCTTCTACGGCTATATATGCTACAGGTATAAAACTTCAAACTCTTAAGTGCGTTCATAACGTCACCAACTCGGGATCATTGATCGAATAATTCCTTTTGTTCCTTCTTAGCTTTCTTTAACGTAAGCTATTACTTTTCCTGGACTTTCTGCCTCTTGTTACGTGCATACTTAGCTTATCTTAGTTTCTACGCATGCCAGAGTTTTCGTGCAACTCATATGATCTCGAATATTACTTTTAATTTTACTTCCCCTTTATTAGCCATGGTAGGTGCCATTTTCCTTTGGAGTTCTTACAATGTTGTTGTGAGACTGTTGTTACACGACCATTTCCTCTTTAGGTCGTTGTACTTAGGTTGAAGCCTTCTTCCTTATTTCCTCAGCTAGTCTTTCATTGTAGTACTTAGGTAGGATCCTCTGACTATTGTAAAACTATGAGCTTATTACATTGTATGCTTGATGGAATTTTTGATGTTCTTCCTCTCCTATTTGATGGCCGTAGTTATTTATCTCCACGCTCTTGTGCTTGTAGGGTTGCTTCTGAACTTGATATTTTTACTGTCTTCCCAGCGACATTCTCTTTTATTTTTATAATACTCAACATACGGTACTTTTAACTACCCCGACTCCTTTCTGAGTATTTCTCAAGGTTACGATGTCATATCTGCGAGACTGAATGCCTCATGTTGGGGTTCACTATTTTTATCTTGCACGATCTGTTGATTTGTCTGTATCTTCTTGTCTAGCCATAACTAGGCTTCTTCTGAATCAACTACTGACTACTCGTTGGCCCATTCTCATATCAATATTCTGCGTAATCTTTCTTGGGTTATTTCCTTTATCTTAACTTATACCTCGCACTGACTCCTCATCTATCAATAACATCTTGGGCAGGGACCCTTACTTCCTTTTCTTGACGTCGTGTTTGCATAATATTCTGGAATCGTAGCATATTTGTAGGCTTTGAATAAGTGCAATCTCGTCACTTTTTCATTCTTATCACATTCTTCCTTTACCATTTCCATAGTTACTAGAACCACTTATTTCTGACCTAATGCCACATCACACCATATTCCCCCCTTTAGGGGAGTACTAAGATTTAGTGCTACGATGATCTATGTATAGATGTTTTACCCTCTCATCTTTGGCATATTTTCACATCATCGATGATCCTTACTCGCCTCGCGGTAATCCTTCAGTACCAAGGATAACAAAATTTCTTACTCACGAGGGTGACACTTAGTGTAATTGGCACACATAGTCCCTTAAGCTTAACCTTACTCACCTTGCTTGATTTAGGAAAGCATCTACCTGAATGACCATTCTCTGAATTTCTCATGAATCTTCTTCTGTTGTCCACTCTATTATCGCCAGAACAAAATCTAAAATTCTCATGATGCTGACTATTATCCAATCACTCAGTCCCTAATTCATGTTTAGTCTATCTTGTTCACCAGCCCATACTGATTTCTATTATTCTAGGGTCTAACTTTTCCTTCCGGTAGTTGCATTGGAGTCACGAACTTATTTTTCGAACTGAGGATATGACTTTATGGCCTATACTCTTTTGTTGTCTCAAGGCATGTCACCTCTCGTCTTTTCCTTCAATTGACTATAGACTTTGTAATACTGTCATCTTTTTGATCCACCGTTGTCATCCATGTATCATATCTTACTCATGATGCTTCATTAACTCTTTTCTTGTTTCCCGCTAACATTTATGTCTATCACTTTATTCTGAAAACTCGAACAAGACATTCTTTTGCTTTTAGCTCCCCTTGTTTCATCCAGTGGCTTTTGGGGTTGCTTAACATTCTCGCTCTACTAGGGACACGAGCCACACTAAGGTAATATTTATCCCTTCTAGGCTTCCTATGCTTATCTTTGTAGTACTCATATCTAGCTGTACTATTTTAGGGTGCACCATGGTGTCTCACAAGGAGATCCATTACCACGTTTGCACCATCCTTCAGAAATTGTCAACTAACTCTACTAATCCATCCACTATTTTGGGTTACTCTATTCCCAGCCGGATCCTAATAACCCGTCCTTCTCTTAAACTATGTCTGTTAGCTCCCATAGGGCATAACTGAGATCGGTGTGGCCAATTGTACATACATCTGTCACTGTTGAAGGTAACTCGAAATGCTTATATCTTCCTTCCTGAATGATGATAATCTTTATTAACTGGGTACCTCGTACCTTTCTTCATATTGCTTCTTTTACTCCTTGAAACTTGTATTTATCTTCTGAATCTCTCATTGTCTTTCGCCATAAAGGTGGATAAATATTCTTGCCTTAAGGCTCCTTAACAAGAGGCTTACACGTCTTAGTACAGACATGATCTGCTGAATACCTCATGTTAATCCATCATAAGCATGATGCAAAAATCGAGTCCCTCTAACTCAACCCTTCCACAGCTATATCTCTTACCAACCGTCTTTCTGAATGTAGGCATCGTTGTATTATGACTAGGATAGAGTTTAGGAAATTGAGTTCTTACAACTGAGCCCTACCACACGATCTAGAGTAAGAAGAAAGAGTGAAAGCCCTAAATACCCTGTAGCCTCCTGCTTATATGTGTGGTACACGACACACCCATAAACAAGACTACTAGACACGGCTTGTAGACTCCCTATGACAGAACTGCACTGATACCACTTTTGTCATGACCCAAACCGATGGGCCGCGATGGGCACCCGTAGTCTTACTCAATCGAGTACCAACATAACGTATCTTTTCATGTCATTCTATCATAGATAACTAAGCCGGAAGGCTATCGTGAGATAAGTAGAATACAACATGTGATACCAACTTAAACATAAGACATACGGGCCTATAAGACCAAAATAACCACTCGCATACTAAATATAGGCCTACAAGGCCATACAGTCTTTTACGTACATGATATGTGTCTACAAGCCTCTAAGAATATATAATTTTCATAAAGATCGAGACGGAGTCCCGCCATACCAAACAATGCGCGTCTAAATCATACTGACCAAACAAGCAACTCCGGAACAAATGGAGTGCACCAATATCTTTTGCTGAGCTGATCGCCTACTTGGAGGACTCTCGACCTGTCTATCGAGACCTTCGGGCATGAAAGGCGGCGTCCCCAAGAAAAAGGGACGTCAGTACAAATAATGTACCGAGTATGTATGGAATAAAAATCAGTAAATAATAGACATGAGAGAAACATGGAATAAAAGACTCGACATGTACGTCTGCATAGCTCTGTGAATCATTTTATTTTTTAAATATCATGCATATGCGTATAAATGTCATACCATGCACTGGTATATGCGTTCATAACATCATCAAGCCTCTGAGGGCACCCCATCATATCATTTCGGCACTGTGGGCAAAACATCAACGTATATCAGCTGATCAGGTGGTGGTGCGTATATAACGCCATATCCTTTTTCCATATCTCATATACATATAATATACGCGTATATAACACCATCTGGTCATGGATCAATGTACACGTATAAATGCATGAAATGCATAAGAAATACGTTAATAATATTTTCTCGGAATGTCATAAATATAATATGCCTTAAGAAATAAGTTAATAAGATTTTCTCGGAATGTCATAAAAATAATATGCCTGTCGGATAAATTTTATCAAATACGTATTTTTCTGAGACCCATGAACAGAAGATATAATAATAATTCACATGGGGAATCAAGAATATAGACACCCCTAATATTTTTATGAATAGAGTCATTTATGGAAATTGTGTGTTTGCTCGTTTCTTTCAGTATCATTTGGGTCATGATAAAAAGAAAAAAGGGATAGCCTTAACATACCTGGAGTAGGGAAAAATTCGTGTAATATTCTTGAGAAGGATTATACCGAATTCCCTTAGAATCAAAAAATCCCGTTGCTAGTATAATATGGAGTGACTATCGTCCTTGGCTTTGTATTATGCATAAATTGCTTGCCGAATGAACTTTGGCATTTATTCAACATAAGAGCTCTTTGCATTTGTCTCACCCACTTACTTATTGGATTATTGAAACTTATTCAAGATAAGATTTCTTTGCATTTTGGCATTTTGTATAACCCACTTACATAAAGAATTTTGTATGATTCACGTTCAAGACTTAAAGCTAAGCAAAGCTTGCTAAATGTCCTAATAAGGAGACACCTTGCCATGTCTCTTATGAGTCATGTAATGGCTTTTATTTCCAAATTCAAGGGCTGCCACGTTTTTGTGGTCCAAGCCTTATCCAAAATCACCCTTAATTAACCACTAATCTCATGGTTAATTTGATAATCTTCCACTATCCAATAATTAACCAATTACCCACATAATTAAGAATTGTCTTAAATTACTTAAAATATTACTCACTTTTAATACTCTTTGTACACCCTACTATTATAGTCATGTGGTACCTTGTATGGTATTAGTCCATGAATACGGGATTTTATAGCTTTGACCGTATTTTATTCCCAAATTGCCAAACTTCGACGAAACTCATTTTCTTCGATTTGCTTACCCTCTCACCTTCGTGAATTAACTTATCACTTGTTTGAAATAACATAATACTTATAATCCCAAAATACTCTCATTCCCGAACTTATATGATTAGCTTACGACGAAACTTTAACGTACAAAAATGCGGAATGTAATATCTCATTTCCGAACTTATATCATTTTACTTATGGCGTACTTCCACGTACGAAAATATGGGGTGTAACATCATTCCCCACTTTGGAACATTCGTAATCGAATGTTGACTGATGCACTTATTATTTTTATGACCTATGCCTTCCGAATACTTTAGTATTCTCCTTGCCATCTAGGCAACTGTTCTTTATGGCGCTAGTATATCACGTATCTCAAACGATAACTCGATTCTAAAATAAAATGGGCAGCATTTTACTTGATTTTACTGCTCCATCAAGCCTACTATAGGCGAGATACAAACACAATATAATAAATAACTCAAAAATAACCCAACTACAATTTGGGACCTTCAACATAACAAAAATCCCAAATATACCATAACATACCCAATAAACAAGTCATCATTTAGCCTGAAATTATAACGATGAGTGACCAGACTACTACCCAACTACATGTGGAATTTCTTCATTCCATTCATCCTTCCAAACTCCATAAATTACCAGCACAATAGGCCAACACGAGTGGACTACAAAATAGTCTACTAAAAGTGAAATAAATCAAACTCACGGCTTTCGATCACCGTCCCCTGAGTTCTAACTATTAGGAAACGAATTTATCAACCTTTCTTGATATATAAAAGCTTAAATACAGAAATTAGATGTTTTCTGAACTTTAAAATACATTCCAAACTTAAACTACAAAGAAAAAGAGAGGCGATATAGCGATACTTACGTCGGAGGGATCGTTCTAATGTTATCGCTTCTTGATTTCGTATCCGGGATGTTAATCTTCTTTGAAACCCTAGAAGAGATCTTAAAGATATGTTTATGGGTGTTCTATGGTCGTGTTCTATGGAAAAATGAAGATAAACACGACCTAAGACTTTTATATCAACTTTTGAAAAGTCAAAGAGGTGCTAGTTTGGCACCCTATCATTGGCCCTTCTTCCGAAGCTTATATCTTTTTATTTGGATATTGTATAAACAAACGGTTAAGAGAATTGGAAACTACATTCCAAGACCTTCAATATTTTATACAATATGTCCCAAAAAGACGTCATATAACACACGAAATGTATTTCTCAAAAAGCTTCAGTCACACACCTACTTGTCACATATGCAGTCTGCGCAGTCTCGCAAAACGGCAAATATATCTCTAATCCAATATTGTATCAATAAATGGTGTAATGCGTTAGAAAATATACGCATAGATCTTCATTTTTATGTGTGTATTATCCCGTAATTCCAAGAATATTGGGAGAAAAGCTCCGCTACATTTGACCTAATTTTCAGCACATTTATGAATGTAACTTGTGATGACCTTTGCCAACTTTTGTTCCACAACTCGCTTGACTTAAAAACGTAACACACGACTATCATAAACCTAATATAACTCATAACATAACCTCCTTATCATGTTAATCACCCTATTCTTATCCCAAGATTATATGTTATAATATTAGCAACTTGTCGACTTTCGAAGTAACTTATTTTCTTCAGTTTGCTTAGCTTCTAAATCTTACAACCCTCTTGGTACTTGTTATTTATGATCATAAAGTTTTGTAACCTATAAGGTAACATGATTAACTTACCATATGTACTTTCAAGAATGGTCTTAGGTTTTAGCTTACATCAATTGTCTTACAACGTACTCTTACGTACGAAAATATGGGGTGTAACAGAAGGTTTGGAAGGTTAAGAGGTTTGACCAAGAGTTGACTTTGTTGATATCGGGTTCGAATTTTAATTCTGGGAGTTGATATAGCCCCGCGGTGTCATTTTGGACTTGCATGCAAAATTTGATGTCATTCCGCGTTGATTTAATATAATTTGGCTCAAGTTGTAGAAGTTGAAAGTTCATTAAGTTTGATTTGAGATGCGATTCATAGTTTTGATATTGTTTGATTTGATTTGAGGCCTCGAGCATGTCCGTGTTATGTTATGGGACTTGTTGCCATGTTCGGACGGGGCCCCGAGGGTCTTGGGTGAGTTTCAGGGTGATTTCGGACCATTTCTAGGCCATTTTTAGCTGCTGGTTTTTTGCTACAGGGGTGTAGATTGCGATCGCATAGAATTGGTCGCGATCGCGAAGAATAAAATATGAAAATGGACTTGTGCATCGCATTTGTGGAGGAGGCTTCGTATTCGCGAAGAAGAAAATTCTGCTGTCACTAACCCGACTTTGGAAGCTTATATCTTGCAATCTATAAAGAATTTGGAGATAATCTAGAACTAAAGGTTGTAGCCCTTAAACTGTTTGTCATTTGGAAATATGTACAAAATGTTATGGCTAATACACTACAGACTATCTAAGAAAAGTTGGGAAGGGTTAATGGAAGTTGTCCAATGCGGTTGCGGGAAATGGCCGCGGTCATGTACAGTAAAAATTGTCCAGGAAAATTTGTAATTGCAATCATGAGGTTTGTGACCGCGATCGTGAAGTGTACATCTGGAACAGTGTTTAAAGTACTCTATTTCGAAGGTCTTGGTCATTTTATCATATGTTAAGCTATGGAGCTCGGATTTGGGCGATGTTGAAGGAGATTTTCACACTTTGTATCGGGGTAAGTGTTCTTAATCCAGATTTGGTTATATTTAATGATTCCTTCTTTATTTTTATCATTAAATTAGTGATTTGAATGGGAGAAAAATGGAAATATTTGTAAAAACTTTCAAAAATGTAAAATGATGATTTGAAGGACTATTTGATGTTGGAATTGGATAATTTTGGTATGGTTGGACTCGTATCGGAATGGGTGTTTGGATTTTGTAAATTTTCTCAGGTGAGGGCCTGGGATTGACTTTTTAGTTTTCATTAAAGATCGAAGCTTTATTATCCGAAATCATTTCCTATGGTTTTTATTTATGATATTAAGTTGTTTTGGCTAGATTTGAGCCGTCTAGAGATTGTTTCACATGAGAAGTTCATTTTAGAGTATCGGTTTAGCTTCTTTGAGTTAAGTATCTTGCCTAACTTTTTATGGGAAAACTACCCTTAGGATTTGAGTCGTTTGTGCGAATTGTGTTATGTGACAGCCGTGTACGCGAGGTGACGTATACATACTCAGGCTTATTTGTGGAAATCAACCGGTTTAGACTCTTAGGCTTTTTTCATGTATTTATTTGGAATTGTTAGCACATGTTATATCTTTTATTCACCTTGTCTACTATCACATACTTTATTTGAAGTTGTCATTACATGTCACATCCTTTATTTATCGAGTTTCTCTCATATGCTTTATTTGAAGTTGTTACACTTTTATCATTATGTGATCTCATTTATTGTTGAGTTGCTCTTAGTTGAAATTGTTGTACATGATATTTTTTTTGTTACCGGTTTATTCTCATGCATTTAGACGTAGTACTAGTTCGTGTCATCTCTCTTTCATTGTTAGCCTAATTCATACACTAGAATCTGAAGCTTTCCATTTCATGGAAATACTTTCACTATTGAGCTTATCCTTAAACAATTAATTAGAATTGAGGTTATCGAAAGTCATTAATCAATTTTAATTGAAGTTGTATATAAAGGGGGTGTTGTTCCTTGTTGAGCTACTTTCCCATTCATTTTATCGTTATTGAGATTCTATACACATTGTGTTTGAGTTGTGGGCTATTTGTTATAGAATATTAATATTGTTGGATCTTTGGAAAAGTTGTGGCCTATGGGAACTTATTGTACGAGTTGATATGTTGTGTTGTTGTGATGTTAGCATTTGTGAATTGTTGTGTGGTTTGGTTGTTGTTATGCGGAGTATAAGGGTGGCATTTTACCATTGTTGTTATGTGATGCATAAGGGTGGCACCTCACTGTTATTGAATGCACGGAGTGCTATGGGAGGTTATTGTGTTATTGTTCAGGCGGAGCGATAAGGGTGGATACTATATAGAGTGATACGGGTGGCTATCAGAGAGATAAGGGTGGCTAATGATATTGGCAGGGCGAAGTGATACGGATGGCTATCGGAGAGATAAAGGTGGCAATATCAGGGATGATGTGTGTGGCTTGGGGACATTGTGTTGGAGATTTTCATGAGATAGTGTGCTTTTCCTTATGTTTGTCATACACCTTACGTGACTTGATATATTGCTTCGATGAGCTACTCGATGTATGTGATATTACTTGTTGATTTGGGCTGTATTAGTACACTCGCACCAGCATACATCATAGCATGCACTTATACTAGCTCAGGAGTATAAAACTTGACAGTTATTAAGCATGCCCATATGTTCTTGTATTATCTGTTTTCATGTTAGTGTTGAGCCTGTGACCACGCCGGGTGGATTGTGATATTGAGCTTGTGACCACGCCGGGTGAATTGTAATATTGAGCTTGTGACCACGCTGGGCGGATTGTGAATGTGAGCCTGTGATCATGCCGGACGGATTGAGATATTGGCATGTGAGTTGTCCGTGCGATTGTGATTTGAGATATGGGCATAGGGTGCCATGAGAATATGAGGGTGGGTTGAGACCCGTGACTTGTGACTATGAGATGAGGTATCACGGAGTGATTACGTTGTGAAATTTATGTTGGAACGGCTTGATTAATTCGTTGTTCTTTGTGTTCCTTATTTGGTTTTAATGATACTTCATCGTGTTCTTATTGCTTTACTGTCTATATCACTTGTTGATTCCTGTTGCCAGTTACTGCTTTCTGCTTTCCATTATTAGCTTTATACTTCTATATTACACAAGTTATATGTCTAGTAAGTGTCTTGACTTGTACCTCGTCACTACTCCACCGAGGTTAGTCTTTATACTTACTGGGTACCGACCGTGGTATACTCATACTATACTTCTGCACATTTTTGTGTATAGCTGGGTAGTGGAGATATCAGACCCGGGCAGAGTTAGCTTGTTGATCGCAAGGATTCAAGGCAGATTTGCTTGGTCGTCCCAGTCCCTTGGTGTCCTTTCCTTACATTGTACTGTTAGTTTGTCATTTGAACTGTATTGTATTTCGATCCTTGAGATCATTCCATGTATTCAGCTAGAGTTCGTGACTCTGTATTACCAGTCTTGGGAGATTGTTTTGATTATTGTCGTTTAGGCTCATTTCGCTCTTTTATCGGTATTTATATTAAACTCTATTGCAAATTATCATTGTTAATAACTGGCTTAATTGTTATAGTAATCGGCTTACCTAGTCTTAGAGATTAGGTGCCACCAAGACATCCTATGGAGGGAGTTTGGGGTCGTGACAGAGACACACTTTACAAATCAAGCTCTCCCGACAAACAGGGACATTTCTCAGTTCAAAGCTCTCCCAATATGTGGAGACACACTTTACCAATCAAGCTCTCCCAACATGCGGAGACAATTTTCAAATGCTCTGAGAACTGCGGAATGGTACACAGCCCGGCTAACAAATCGAGTCAGGATCAAGTATCCTATCATCCCAATCCCAAATAACGGCTCGCTGGCAGCCAGGCATCATAATTCCTGCATCATTTACATCGCATCTTTATATATTATGCATTACAATATATTGGTATGCGTGTACTTAATTTGTTTTGTGGGAATAAACACCGCAACGTGGAACCTTTTCTTAGCAGCAGATTGAACTACAACGCTATAGGGACAGCCAACACAGTAGAGGGCCTAAGATCCCAGCTCAAGACGATCAGTGAGCTCGAAATTTCGAATCATTTAAATCATGCCGCAAAATTCAAGGTACCATGAGTGACCAATCTTCCGTCTCGCCGTATTATCACAATACAATACTGGGGAAATTCCTATGAGTGTCGCTTCCCCAAAATCCCTACTCCACAACTACATGAGGCCTGATCCTCGTTAAGCCCGAGGTATGTAAGCAATTCGAAGTCGGGATTCGATCCAATATCCCCAAATCTTTCTAGATTCTTCCTCAACTCAATCCCACAAATTCACCATCTCCATTTCCTGCAATGCCTGCCTAAAGGTAAGGACAAAATTGGCTTTGGTTCAATTTCTATGCTCGAAAACGCTTTCATCGTCTCCGGTCAAAGAGGGGTATTTGTTGACGGCCAATTTTGACCCTCCCTTTTAAAATTAATTTACTCACTCTTAATAATTTACAATTAATATTTTGAAAATATTTTCTATCAATAAATACATATTTCTACAAATTAATTTAGTATTAGTTTTTGAAATTAATTATTTGGTATTAGTATTATGTAATTACAAATATATTTAGTATTTTAGGATTATTAAAATAATTTCTATACGTAACTTCTATAATTAATTCAATAAATTACTTCTTAAAATAGTTAATTAGTTTACTATTTAAATAATTCAAATTAATGTCCTAGTGAAGTATTTTTACAAATAGTCAAATTTATTACAATAATTTTATTGAAAATAATTAAGTTTGTTTAAATTAATTTCAAAAGGGTAAAAGACTAAAAGGCTACGATTGCCATTCTGTTACTAATTACAAAGTGGCTACCATTTAAATAATTTCTAGCCCAAAGACAAGGCCTAATTCGAAATAACCCAATCCAAACACCCATCTCATTTGTCACCTTGGTGATCTGTGACACCCTCTCTTAGCCAATGAGAGCGCACTGCCTCACTCGCCTCTCTCACTCACAGAACAAACACAAAGTCATCTAGGCCGTTCATTTTTTAATCAATGGCACATGATTTTCACTCCATTTCTCTTTAATTACTAAACACTCAGATCATTTAATCCTAACTGTTGGATTACAGGAATCCAACGGACACCAAAATTCTGCCCTAGAAATCTTTAATCCCTAATTTATCATAGCCGGAATCCAACGGACACCAAAATTCTGCCCCAGAAATCTTTAATCCCTGATTTATCATAATCGTTGATATAATGATCCAACGGCCCAGGTTACATCTCCTAACTTTAATCTAGAGACCAATCTAACTCCCCCCAAACCCTAATCATTTCACACAAATGCCCAACCGCCTCCTTTCCTTTTTCTCTCTTCTTTCTCTCATCTCTCAGCCTCCATCAATCAAAAAACACTTGCACAAATCCATGCAAGGTCAACAAATCAAACATGAAATCACCCTTTCTTGCTTCCCTAGCCAGAATCCCGTTGTTATTTCCCCTTCTATTCACTGTATCTGTATCACCAGAGTTCAATCTCTCAAACTCGAAACACCAATCCGTCTTTGGCTTTCAATCAAACTCAGAGATCAGGTTTTGTCTCTGGATTATGATGAAGATTTTTTTCTTTCATTTTTCGTTGATAGATATTCAAAACCCCAAATCCGAAAACCCTAGACCAAATCGTGCAAAGGTCAAATATCTGAAATCTTCTCTGTTTTGTTAAATCCACGGCATGCTGTCACGACCCAAAATTCAACTAGTCGTGATGACACCTAACCTAACCCGCTAGGAAAGATAATTATCATCTATCCAATTTCAATGAAATTAATAAGGCAATTAATTAAAAGAAAATTTATGAAACTAATACATTTCCCCAAGAACTGGTAGTACAAATCATGAGCTTCTAAGAATAGAGTTTACAAAGCTAGTATGAATTAAATATATCATCTATTTGAAAAGTACATAAACAGAGTTTTATGATTCTAAGGCTACCATGAACAAGAGGCAACTACAACCGGAACGCAGGTACATCTTCAGATCCAGCTCCCAACGAACACAGCAACATCATCAGCCAACATCTGCACGCAAGGAGCAGAAGTGTAGTATTAGTACAACCGACCCCATGTACTCAATAAGTAACAAACCTAACCTTAGGTTGAAAGTAGTGACGAGCTTGAACCAAGGTCAGAGTCCAGCTCCAATAACCAACAACAGTTCATAATAACATAAAGTAAGTAATGAAAGAGGTATCTCAGAAATAAAATGCTCAGTTCGGTCACAATTCTAGAAAAATAGGTATTTCTTTTCAAGTATTTCAGTGAAAACCCAAATCTATTACCGAAAATTCCAAAATACGAGTAAGTTTGAAAACTGTGATTTTACCCAAAACTCCTTTCAATGATAAGTAAAATGTTTCATTTTTAGATAGCATGAGGAAAGTACGTCTTTATGCCTACATGTCAAGATACAGGTAAAATCATAAATGTCCCCAAAACTAGGTAGCAGAAGGAAATGCAGCTCTATGCATGTATCTCAAGTACGCATGACAAATGCAATGCATCTCGATGATGAGCTCATGTACTCACACTCCCAAAGTACTCAATCTCACTGTCTCGCATTCTCTCTCATTATGCTCAATGCTCATTACAGTCAATCACTCAGCGTTGTACAGTACCTATTACGGCGTGCAGCCCGATCCGCATATGACCATAAGGCCCGTTGCGGCGTGTAACCCGATCCACATATATATAGTTGACTGCGCTCACTAGGGTGTGCAGACTCCGGAAGGGCTCCTTCACCCCAAGCGCTATATCGCTGCGACGTGCAGCCCGATCCCATAAAATGTAATCAATATATATATTGTTGCGACGTGCAGCCCAATCCCATAAATATAATCAATATAACATGTTGCGGCGTGCAGACCGATCCCAAAATATCACTTTCACTCAGGCCCTCGGCCTCACTCAATCATCAATCTCTCCAGTCTCACTCACGGGCTCACAATGTCATGAAACTAGCCTCACAACAATGATATGATATATCAATAAATAATAAATGAGACTGAGATATGATATGAATGCATGGATATGACTGAGTACGAAATATCAATGAAATTAGTGAGATGACAGTAAGAAACGACCATTATGGGTCCAAACAGTGTCGACATAATGCCTAAACATGATATCTAGCATGATTTATAGCTTAACTACTTTATCACATGGTGGAAACACGAATATCAACAACGTAGGACCACTATACAGTGCCATAGAAGCAACAAAGTCCCAATTCACATGGTGCACACCCACACGCCAATCACCTAGCATGTGCGTCAACTTAATACCGATCACATAACACGTATTACAGAGTTTCATACCCTCAGCACTATGTTTAGAAGAGTTACTTACCCGAACAAGCCAATACCAATGCCAAGCAAGCCAAGCAATGCTCCAAAGATACCATCACACGCGTTCCGACCCCCGAACGGTCCGAAACTAACCAAAAACAACTCAAGTACATCAAATAAATCCTAAGGAAATAATTCCAAATGAAAAATGTCGAATCTTTAATCAAAATCCCAAAATCGGCAAAAACATCCAACCCGGGCCCGCACCTCAGAACCCGACAACACTCACAAAATCCGACAACCCATTCAATTACGAGTCCAACCATACTAGTTTCACTCAAATCCGACTTCGAGTCGATGTTCAAAACTCAAAATTCACATTATGAAACTTTAGGCCAAAACCCCCCAATTTCCTCTTTAAAATTCACAATCCAATTACCAAAAACGAAGATAGATTCATGAAATATAACCAAACCCGAGTAAAGAACACTTACCCCAATTCATATGGTAAATGTTGCTTCAAGAATCGCCTCAATCCGAGCTCCATAGCTCCCAAAATATAAAATGGCTGAAACCCTCGAAATATAGTACTTTATAATTTGCCCAGGCCCCCCTCTTTCGCGAGTGCAGGAAATTCATTGCGTTCACGATGAATAAAACTCACTTCCACAAAAGATTCTATGTGTTCGCTATACACCCCATGAGAACGCGATGACCACTGCTGCCAAGGCTTCGCGAACGCGACTCACCTTCCGCGATCAAATAGAAGAATGCTCCAACTCCCAGCTGCCAACCTCATCACTACGCGAACGCAATCCTCCGTATGCAAAAGCGAAGAAGACTTGCCCCAACTCTACGCGAACCCGGGACATACTTCGTGCTCGCGAAGAACAATTTTCTGCTGCCATCAAAATACACTACGCCTTCGCGACAATTGCCACGTGAACGCGATGAAGGACTAAGACACCAGAAACCAACAGAACACAACAGTGAAAACATGAAGGAAAAATTATCCGAAATCAATCTGAAACACGCCCGAGCCCCTCGTGACCCCGTCCTAACATACCAACAAGTCCCATAACATAACAAGGACCTACTCGAGGCCTGAAAACCACATAACAACATCAAAAGGATGAATCATACCTTAACTCAAAATCAATGAACTTTGAAACTTTAAGATTTCACAACGGATGCCGAAACCTATCAAATCATGTTCGATTGACCTCAAATTTTACACACAAGTCACATTTGACATTAGAAACCTGCTCCAACTTCTGGAATCGGAATTCGACCCTGATATCAAGAAATTCTACTCCCGGTCAAACTTTCCAAAATTTCAACTTTCGCCATTACGAGACAAATTCAACCACGGACCTCCAAATCACAATCCGGACGCACTCCTAAGTCCAAAATCACCAACGGAGCTAACAGAACCATCAAAATTCCAATCAGAGGTCAAATGCTAAAATGTCAAACTTGGTCAACTCTTTCAAATTTAAAGCTCCCTAGTTGACAATCATTCTTCCAAATTAGTTCCGAATAACTTGAAAACCAAAACCAATGATTCACATAAGTCATAATACATCATACGGAGCTACTCATGCCCGTAAACTACAGAGCAAAGTGCAAATGCTCAAAACGACCGATTGGGTGGTTACACATGCATGGGCATATCTCAAAGCTTAATCATGGCTATTCGAGGTCCAGACACAGTGACCTCTGGACATTGAAGCTTTGTCCAGCGATCCTTGCCTCCGAAGGTCGACTCCTCTCCTCTCAGGTAAAAATTCTTACTTATTTTCCCTCTGTTCTCTTTCAATTTCACTCAATCGTGCTCATATCATCTGGTAATCGTCATCTTCCACTATCCGATTTTGAATCCTCTGAAACCCTAGAGCCTTCAATAGCCACTATGAATAGAAGTTTTTAATGCTCTCACCTAACAATACAACAACACCTACATACAACAAAATTATGAACCAATCACCTAACACTGAGAAAAACACACACACAAACACTGAGAAATTTAGGATTCCAAGCCTTAGGTTCTTACTGTTTTTTCCTTTCTTTTGCTGAGTACTATCATTGGTCTAAGCTTGAGGTTTTCTAGGATCTTAAGTAACTGAAAAGAGCTCTCATTTGGTCTACTGTTATCAAAAAGGTCAGCACCTCTCTCATTCATCTCTTTTGTTCATTTTATTTGAATACTACAAGCATGCTAAGTTAGGTTCTGAATATTACAGTTGTTTTATGGTGTTTAATATGCTAATACTTGTGCTCTATTAGTTTAATGGCTACTTGTGATTATTTGTCTTGTTATGAGACTTTAAATGATGATTTATTAAACTATATAATTGATTCTTGCTGACCTTGTTTTGCCAAGTCTCCAACAGTCTACATGTTTAAGTTATTATATGTTCATGTTCACATGAACCTCATAGCTCTTATTGGCATGCAGTAACCTTTGTCTTTGCATGTTTCATCTCTGTAGCTTGTGAATTTTTTTGAACTTGAACTCATATTCTGATAACTATGATTGAATGAATTTTAAGGTGTTAAGTTTATATCCTCTATCCCTTTAAACCTTGAGCAGAATCTCTAAGTGTTTATATGACACCTTCCCTATTTATGTATGTTAGACTGTTTCCATTATGGCCTTTCATTATGTTTAGTTGCTAGTTGCTTCCATTAACCTAGTCTTGTTTGAACTAAACATCTCCTTTCTTCTCCCAGTAATCCTATTGTACACACCTGTTTTATGCCACCTTCCCTGTTTCTTTCTCTTTGTCATAAAGACTGATAATTGGTTAGACTGAACTTAACTATTTTCTTGATTAATAAACATCCTCAACTTCATGCTTACTTGGTATCATGTCTCTTATCCTTAGGGTCATCATTCATCTTTGAAAAGCTGGCATGCATTTTATATTTTAAAGGGACTTAATTACCCTGCCCTAACTAAGGGATAAATTGTAAAAAGGGAAGCATGATCATCTGTGTATTCATGTACTAACCCAGACTTAGGTTTGAGTTGAACTTGTCCTTATGTAATGTCTTTTGCTTATCTATAACCTCTGCTTAATCTAATTCTACAAAATGTGTGAGGTTTCCCCTGTATGCATAAGATCTTTACTGGCCTGAAATGTTTAAGTTAACTACTGCATATTCTTACTTAGTTCTTGATTATATATCTTGTCCAGAACTACCCTATTCCCTGCTCTCCTGATAACTTTAAAACCAAATCTGATCCCTAAAGTCTCATAAGGATCCTTGCTGATGTTATCTGAACTTGATGATTTTCTAGGAGTATGATTCTGTAAAAATCCCTAGGGATTCCCTGCTGTAGTCTATAACTTTGTGGACATATTGAGAAAGTTCATCATTTCATAAATATCTTTGAGACCTTTATATATGTTGAGTTGTGGTTGTATAGCTTTACCTTTCCTTGTAGTATAGCTCTACTCAAAATTTAGACTTTTATAACATGTTTGTGATATTTATGATGATTCACCCGTATGAGTTTCAGAACTAGATCTTTAGACTTAACGTGATATATGTTTGTTTGGTAATTCAGTATAGACTATATGTTCTTATGTTAGGAGGTAAAGTATATTTTGTGGTGGGCTATGCTATAGCATTTAGTTTATATTGGAAGGGCCTTAGTGGCATTCAAACCTGTAATGAAAAACATGTTGTTAGTGTTTAAGGGTTTTTGGGAGTGGAGTTCGACTCTAGGCTGGGCTGCCCTCCCCGGCACAAGCATTGCCCTGAGCCTTGATTCCCTTGGAAACTTTGAAGTATCAGGGAATCCAAAGGGAGCATCGACCTTGGGTAGAGCTTCCTCCTTAGCCCTTAATTTATTGATGCATTTAGTTCTTTGGGGGTTAATGTTTAATGACAATGAAAGGTTTTCAATGTGAATTATTTGCTAAGTAGAACCACCACATTAGTATAATTTTCGACATTATTGATTATTCTTTGTTTCAATTATTTGTCTATCTTCCTGTCATGTATATTTGAATATGCTGAGAATGTGGATTATATTTTCTAATGACCTTCTTTGTTCTTTTTGGGCATGTGTGCATTTGGGCCTGATGAGTTCCTAAGGAACTCAGGCCCAACCAGCTTGGCTGCATCTTTGAAGAGTCAAGTCTTGGCATGGCCACACCTCTCAAATTGATGGGCCTACCGTATTGAGGCACAATCATCAGAGTCCGGTCCTCTCTCCCTACTTCTTTTGTTATTGTTCATTATTTCCATAGTTTAGTTTACTGCCTTTATTATTTTTCGCTTACTGCCTTTGTTTTTCGTCATACTTTGTTCTCATATATTTAAAACTCATATATTAGATTATGTACTTTACTTTCATGCACTAGTATTACATGAAACATAGGCAAACCTTGACTAATATAGGACTTAAAAGGAAATGGCTAGTAATTAATCTTCACCTCCTGATAATTATAATTTGCTCATCTTGTATACTCACCTTTTCTTAAGGATTTTTTGAAGCCCAAACCTTTAATCACAAACAACAGCCCATTTTCAAAAGGAAATCAAAAACGAATCGCTGGATTTTATTAACAGGAATGAAATCAATTTTCTCATAAAAGCAATAAGGTACTGCCATCTCAAATGAATTTTAAAAGACTCGCTTCTTTTGAATTTTGTAAGAAAAACCAAGGTACAATTAAAATCGCTTTCCTACAAACATCTCTAAAATTACTCTAGCATTTGTTTCTTCAAAGATATTCACTTTTTGAGTTAAGAATTACCAGCCTTAAAATCTAGACCACTTTCAAAACTCTCTTAATATTCAATAACCTTTTTATAATCCTATACCCCTTCTAAGTCTTATATGTATTCCTTTTAACATGTAGTGAGCCATGTCTTAGTAATAATCAAAGCATAGTATAAATAACTGAGCCCTTAAAATTAGTATAAGTCCTATGGAGCTACCTCAGGTGAATTTTAAGGGGTGCCTAACACTTTTCCCTTAGAAGAACAAAAACTCTTACCCATAATCTTACTGGTTTGCAGATCTATAGTGAACATAACTTAGTGATTAAATAGGTACCCTAGTATACCTTTGAATATTAGGTGGCGACTCTCTTTCATCAACAACAAAGAAACCGCAAGTTGAATCCTGTCTTGACAAGTGCAAAATAGGGTGTGACACACGATACGATGATACATAATGTAACTATTTTGTGAATTTTATAAGGATTATTTAACTATATATAAGTGAAGGTTCTTTGGACGGACAAGGGTATTTCAGTATCTCGAGTTGCTTCCAATTGTACATTCTAGAGTATCATGTGTACAATTTATTGCATATTTCTATTCGTAGTGTTCTTAGTATATTTAAGAACATATTTCGTATGCACATGTGTCTGTCACGACCCGAAATTCCACCTTCGGGACCGTGATGGCACCTAAAATTTTACTTGTTAGGCAAACCAACGTTAGTTTAAGTACTTAACCAATTTTAACAATTCGAAATAAAACATAAATAAAAATAAACTGAAATAGTCTTAAATTGAATAATAACTAGAGTACTACACATATGGTCTGAAGAAAGTACAACTGCTTTAGATTAGATAAATAGTAGAATAGATAAAGAAGGGGACTTCAAGGCTGCAGATGCCATGCAGCTATACCTCAAATCTTTGAATGTAGCTGAATCTGAGCAGAACACCACTAGACGTCGATGGGATCAACACCAGCATCTGCACAAGAAGTGCAGAAGTGTAACATGAGTACAACTGACCCATTGTACTCCGTACGTGTCGAGCCTAACCTCTATGAGGTAGTGATGAGGCTATGACAAGATACCTACTTAAAACCTGTACAAATATATACATCGAGCAATGAAATAACAAGTAGGGAAATTAAAACATTAATTGGGAGGGTGCGAAAGGGGGAATATCATAAGGACGGCAAGTATAAAATCTCCAAATAATATCCTTCTGAAATACACAACAATATAACCAAGTAAATCACCAATCCGAAAACCAATTAACACAATGTAATAGAAATGGCATGGCATCACCCTTCATGTTTTTACTCTCTTCTCACCATGTAATATCATAAATAAGATGGCACGGCATCACCCTTAGTGCTTTTACTCTCTTTCTCACATGATGTGATAAATGATAATAATCGGTCAATGGAATGGCATTACCCTTCATGCTTTAATCCTCGCAATCTCATGTATAAATGAATTTGTATGCAAATAAGCCACGGCAACACCTTTCGTGCTTTTCTCTTTTCCTCACCAAGCAACAATACAAATCCGAATTAACAATGCAAGGTGGGAAGCAATCTCACTTCAATTATAGTGCCATGATAACAAATCCTTTTTAGAATTTTCAACATCATTAAAATAAACAATAAATACGAGGCAGATAATTAAAGAAGGAATAATCTAACCTAACCTTGGAAAACTTAGTCAATAAAACAACTTAGAACAAAGAAACAATTTTCACACACATACTTTAACCCAATGACAACGTAAATATACTCGTCACCCCACATATACGTCGTCCCCACACATAAATCACATAGCAAATAAACCAACAAGTCCTAATCCCTCAAGTCAAGGTTAACCACAACACTTACCTCACTCTGCAACTAAATCAATGCTCAACCACAGCTTTTCCTCTAGAATTAGCCTCCAAACCAATTAAATCTAGCCAATTATAGTTCAAATAATTCAAATTAGGTTTTAGAAATTGCTCGCAAGGGAAAAAGATTCAATATTTAATGAATTTTGAAAAGGTCAACAAAAGTTCACCCTAGGGCCGCTTGGTCAAAACCCAAGATTCGGACAAAACCCCAATTATCCATTCACTCCCGAGCGCCGATTATGTGATTTGTTACGAAGCATCTGACGCGTTCGCGAAGAACACTTACCAAATGTCCATCGCGATCGGGAACTCCTTCATGCGTTCATTAAGAGATTCCCAGCCTGGCGTTTGCGTTCGCGACCATTGTGTCGCGTTCGTGTGGAAGGATGTCCCATGCCGGCCCCCAGATTCAACAACCTTACATGTTCACGAGGTGCATATCATGTTTGCGAAGGGTAGGCTCCCCTCTACTTACCGTTCACGACTGTGTCCCTGTATTCATGATGAACCAATCCGCCCCAGCCCCAATTTCCGATTCGCGATCGCGAGAGTAGCTTCACGTTCATGAAGCACATCGCACCAGACACCAAACACTGCTGAAAACCAGCAATCTCTAAAGTCTGAAATAGTCCATGGCCTATCTGAAACTCACCCGAGCTCCTCGGGCTCCAAACCAAACATGCACACAAGTGTAATAACATCATAAGAACTCGCTCGCATGAGCAAAACACCAAAATAATATCTCTAACTATGAATCAGACATCAAAATGCATGAAATTTCAAAGAAAACTCAAGAACCTCTAAAATCACAACCAAGCATATGAATCCTATTAAACCAACTCCGATTTGCACCAAATTTTGCAGACAAGTTTAAAATAGCAAAACAGACCTACACGAAGTCTCGGAACCAAAATCCTAACCCGATAACCATAAAAGAAACCTACGATAAAACCTAGGGAATTTCAAAACCTTCCAATTACCAGTTTTCGACAAAATAAGTCAAATTAACCTAGGGACCTCCTAGTTCAAGTCCAGACATGCGTCCAAGCCCATAATCACGATACAGACACATCATGATTGTCAAAATACCAATAAGGGGTTGTTTACACAAAATGGTGAGCGTAGTCAACTCAAGTTATTTTTAGCCAAAATCATGTTTTCTTCAAATTTTTACATAAAAAATATTTTTGAAAAATATACTGACTGTGCACGCAAATCAAGAATCACTAAATGGAGCTAATAGAGGTCTCGAAACACGAAAATAAGGGCTAGTACTTAGAACAACCTATCTGGTTGTCACATTCTCCACCTCTAAAAGAAAAGTTCATCTAGAACGGACATAGCAAAGTACCTGGACCGGTGAAAAGGTGCGGGTATCTACTCCGCATATCGGACTCAGAATCCCATGTAGCTGCATCGATCGGCTGACCTCTCCACTGCACTCTCGTAGAAGGATAACTGTTAGACCTCAACTTCCGGACCTGCTGGGCTAGAATAACCATCGGCTCCTCCTCATAAGTCAAATCCAATTAGACTGAGCTGAAATCTAATACATGTCACCATAATACTTCTAGAGAATGGAAACATAGAACACCGGGTGATTTGCCGATAAGCTGGGTGGTAATGCAAGTCTGTAGGCCACATCACCAACTCTCTCATGGATCTTTAAAGGACCAACTTTCCCTTCTTCCCGAACCTCATCACACCCTTCATGGGTGAAACCCGCAATAAAACCCTCTCTCCCACCATGAATGCTATATCACGAGCCCTCCGATTAGTGTAAATCTTATACCTAGACTAGGTTGTATGAAGCCTATCCTGAATCAACTTGACTTTCTCCAAGGCATCCCGAACTAAATTAGTGCCCAACAACCTAGCCTCTCGCTGCTAAAACCAACCAACTGGAGAAGGACATTGCCTCCCATATAAGGCCTCATAAGGAGCTATTTGAATACTCGATTAGTAGTTGTTATTGTAGGCAAACTCTGTAAGTGGTAAGAACTGATCGCATGAGCCCCCAAAATCCATATCAGAGGCGCGTAGCATGTCCTCCAAGATATTAATGATGCGCTTAGACTTCCCATCCTTCTGGGGTTGAAATGATGTACTCAACTCAACATGCGTACCTAACTCCGGCTGCACAGCTCTCTCAAAATGTGATGTGAACTATGTCCCTCAATCAGAGTTGATAGACACTGGCACGTCGTGAAAACGAATAATCTCCCAGATATAGATCTGAGCTTGCTGCTCTGAAGAATAGGTAGCCGCCACCGGAATGAAATGCGCCGACTTGGTCAACTTATCCACAATGACCCATATTGCATCAAATTTCTTCAAAGTCCATGGGAGCCCAACAACGAAATCCATAGTAATACGATCTCACTTCCACTCGGGAATCTCAAGTCTATAAAGCAAACCGTCCGGCCTTTGATGCTTATGCTTCACCTACTGGCAGTTCAAACACTGAGCCACATACTCTACTATCTCTTTCTTCATTCTTCTCCACCAATAATGCTGCCTAAAATTCTGATACATCTTGGCAGCACCCAAGTGAATGGAATACCGCAAACTATGGGCCTCCTCAAGAATCAACTAATGCAGCCCATCCATACATGGCAGATAAATCTGACCCTGCATCCGCAACACCCCATAATCTCAAATAGAAACCTCCTTGGCATCGGCGTGTTGCACTGTGTCCATAAGAACATGCAAATGGGGGTCGTCATACTGACGGTCTCTGATGCTCTCATACAAAGAAGACCGAGAAATTGTGCAAGCAGTAACCTAGCTATGCTCTGAAACATCTAACCTTACGAGCTGATTGGCCGGAGCCTAAACATCCAATATTAGTGGTCTCTCACCAACTAGAATATATCCAAGGCTACCCATACTCTCAACCTTTCTGCTCAAGGCATTGGCCACCACGTTGGCCTTCCCGGGATGGTACAAAATGGTGATATCAAAGTCTTTTAACAGCTCTAACCACCTCCGCTGCCTCAAATTTAGATCTTTTTTCTTAAACAAGTGTTGTAGACTCTGACGATCTATGAATATCTCGCACGACATGCCGTAAAGGTAATGCCTCCAAATCTTCAATGCATGAACAATAGATGCCAACTCTAAGTCATGAACGGGGTAGTTCTTCTCAAGAACCTTTAGCTGCCGAGACACGTAGGCAATAAATCTCATCCAAGTCACACCTTTATTTAAGGTGGTGAAACTATTAATGCAATAGTAATACCCAACAAGGAGTCGAGGTCGATTTTCCACAAGGAGCTATGAATGGGACATAGGGGTATATATTATAGTGTATGAGCTTGAAATATCTCAAATTTCACTTCCACAAGCTTAGGTTGTTTCTAGGTCTAATTTAAACCAAAATTACAAACTAAGAATTGAAACTAGGAAAGTGTTTTTGTTGTTGTTTTACAAATGATGTAAAAAGCCTAGGGTAATGACATTCACCTAGGTGCTTGCCTAACGGGTTGTAAACTTTAAACCTTATTTTATTTGTCGGGGTGTATTATAGCTATCAACACTCGAGTACCCACTCAATACCTCTCGGTCAAATAGTGATTTTGCCCAATTTGGCTTTCTCAAATCCAAATGGGTATTGAACAAAATTGTTGATAATAAGCTCAAGTCGGGTTTTACTACCTTTAGGTTCAACCCTTTAATTGGGCTTATCAATCTCTCGATTGACCCAATTCTTGCTATCCAAGTTTTCCTAGACTCAAGTTTTCTAGCTACTCATGCTTAATATAGAATAAATGATAATTAAACCCGTATTGATAATTAAAATGATGAAATCAATATTCAAATATTTCAAAATAGCAAAAACTACTAATAAGAGTAAAAGAAACCGTCTACTGTAGCAGCTGATGTCAAAAACTTAACTTAAAAAAGTGAAACTCTTCTATTTATACAGTGCTGAATTTTTGGACAAAAATGCCCTTTCGAAGGTTCTGCTACCGCACAATTCCATGTGCGGTTCGCACTTTGCTTCAGCCTGACAGAATTGGAAACCTGCGGCCGCATAATTCTGTACTGCGGCTGCACTTCTCTCTTTCTGCGGTCCGTGCATTTCTGAGTTCAGCCGCACATTACTCTTCTGCGAACCGCATAAATATGACTGCGGTCGCGTAGCTATTCTTCTGCGGTCGCACAATAATTGTGCGGTCCATACTTCCGTTAAACTTGAGATGCAGGTTCTCTGAACTTTTGCTTTTGCCCAATTTCTGTGGCCGCACATGTCATGTGTGGACCGCACTTTGCACTTGTCTCTGATGGGAGTTTCTTCACAATTTATGGTTGCAGATGATAATCTGCGGTCCGCACTTTTGAGCTTCTATGCCTATTTTTGTCATTGAGTTCAGATTACTCCTTCTTGAGTTGGATTTCATCTTGGGGGCACATTTTCCATTATTCCTGCAAATAAGCATATTTCGTCAGTTTTAAGGAACACAATTAAACGCTTTTGGACTAAAACGAAAGCAAAAAGGTGCCTAGTAGTCAAAATCCTCACTTATCAACTCCCCCAGACTTAAGCTTTTGCTTGTACTCAAGCAAATAAGGTAATTCCCACCTCCACAAGTTAAGAGCCATTCCATCTAATCAAAGGTGAATCAATCACACATCAATTGGTACCAATAATTACCCACGACACTTATGAATTATCAACAAGGCAACAAGTTAAACTTTTAAGCACAAATAGTTCTTATGTAACACTTGAGCATCAAGAGTTCACTTTATTCATCAAGGAAGGTTGCTCTTTCATGTAGGTCATTGTGGATCTCAAACTCCTCCTCCTCCTATACTCTCCTTTTGCCTATCTCACTTAAGAATATAGCACTCAATTCACAGGTTTGTGAAAGGTTCACTCATCTCTCTCAAAAGAATGTTGCAAGTACGGCTTTAAGTACCATAGCTTGCCCCTCATGTAAATCACCGCTAATGTAAGCTTACTCGGCTTGAAATCACGTAGGGCTTTTTCGGGATGCAATGAAGGCTTTTGGAATAAGGTTGGATAAGCTATGATAGAACAGGTTCATCTTTCCTCAAGCACTCCATTTTCTTTTATTGGCTCATGTTGTTGCCAACTCTTTGAAGCATTTTATTTTCCTTAAGGGAACTAGAGAGACTTAACATCACTCTTTCTTGGCCATGTTATTCAGTTTCTCCTTCATTGCTTTTTCCATGCTTTGCATCTTTACTTTTCTTTAAATCCCTTCAACTTTTCAACCTATTCACCTTCTTTTTGCATTTTTCTTTTTGTTCTTTCTTTTTCTTGCCTTTCCTTCTCTTCATTTCTTTTTTCTGCCTTGATACCTTTGTTTCAAACACCTCGTCTCTCCCCCAAACTTACATTTTTAGCCAATTGTTTCACAAGAGTGTTAAGGAAAGCTCTGGTGCCAAGAGAGGGTCACGACAGAACGAGTAAAGGCTTGTAACATGGTTATCAAACAAGAAAGGTTTTAGGCTCAAATGGGTTGACTAGGTATAACAACATTGGTGGGCCATGGAAAATTTCAAGCAGGTCAAGGAGAGCCTATAATCACCTCTCAAGCCAAGCAAAACTTAAAATTTCGCCTAGAGACACATTCAAGGCAAGTTCTAGACCATTTGCACGGGTACTTGGACTTGCAACAAAAACATCTAACCTCTCACGCAGTAGGATTGTTAAAGAAGATAGAGTCGAGGGCCCACAATGACCATATTCAAGATTGAAAATCACTATGGTTCAACTAAACCACTCGATGATTGCCTAAGTCAACACAAGAGTCACAAGGTCACTAACTAGAGCTATTGTTTTTTTCAAAAACCTTATTTTTAACCATAAGCATGTAGTTAAGTGTGCTGGTACCAAGTGAAGCATGTTTGACTCTTTGATCCTGACTCAATTAGGTCTTTTTATTTATTATTACTACTATTCTTACCTAAACACCAAAAACTGACTCAATCCCTTAAGAAGGTTGTCACGCCATCCATCATTGGGAAGAGTCACTCGGTTCACACAAATATTACCTTTGGAAAGAACCGTGGCGTTAAGAAAACCAAAGGCTTATTGTTCACTAAAACATAAAAGGAAGCTACAAAACTAAAAAGAAGCTATTAGATTAAATATAGACTAATAAGAACATAAAATAAAGAAGCAAAAAGCAAACTACTGAAAGCATAACGAATACACATAATGAGAGAGGAAAAGAGAATATGTACATCAAGAGAGAATAGAGAGAATATATATGTAACACCCCGAAAAATTTCAAAGTACTTAAGTGCTATTAAGAAAGTTGATGTGCGCTAATTATATAATTTTGTGTTCAGATGAGGACTATTAATATGATGGATATCAAGTGGATATGATAATAAGTGTATAAGGCATATTGTAAGTGGTGTGGGGTCTAAGGAAAGCCCTAAGTCTAAGTCAAATTGGGAATTACATGATAGACTAAAGTTCCAAATGAGTACGCATAAGACTAAACTTTGGAAGAGCATATCTACTTATATATAAAGAGATATGTAATGAACAACCTATCAAATGAAAGATATTCGAGTCTAGTTTCTAACGGTTCAAACCGTTTATCATGTGGACACTCCTACAAAAGGTTATGACCAAATTACCAAAGATTGGTAGAATGTGATTCGGCGGTCAGATGTGCGACCACAGAATCATTATACATACCGCAACAGTGGTCTGCGGACCACAAAATGGTCACAGACCTGACCAGTGTAGCACAATTATGGACATCAGTTTTTTGGTCCATTGTGCGACCCGCATACCTATTTTGCGGTCCATTGTGCGACTGCATACCTGAGTTCGGAGGGTCTATTTTTCTATTTTTATAACCCGACCTCATTTTGATAAATAGCATTTGGGGATTATCTGATGATTTTAGAGAGAAGTGAGAGTGTTTTAGAGAGAGAAAGAAGCTCAAGTGCTTTGTTCATGAAGATCTTGTCCAAGCTTTAAAATCCAACAAGGAAATCTCACAAGTTCTTCATCTAAGAGGTAAGGTTCCATGCCCTAGTTTTCAATTTCGAATTTGGGTAGAAATTGGTTGATTAGGGGTATGATTATTCGGTATAAGAGTATTATTTATACATGCATGTACCAATAAGGTTTGTGGAAAGATTGTTGAGCTCAAATGGATAAAACTTGGGTTGAGGAGTGAAGAAAATATTGTAGAAGAACCTTGTAGTTAAATTTGCAGACCTAGTGTTTGATAAAATGCTCAAATGAGCTGAGACCAAGAATAGCTTCCTAATTATGGTTCAATTTTGTTATGTCTCAAAATATATTGGGATTGCTAGAATTTCTGGAACGTTGTAATAATTTAAGGAAAGCTCACAGCGAGGTATGTTGGCTAAACTTCTTTCCTATAATTGAATCCCATGATGTTCTTGTAAGTCCCGAGATATTCTTTACAAATCAACTATTCCGAATAAGCTTTTTATTGAAAGGTATATGTTAAAAATGTGTTTCAAATGCTCTTATCATATGATGTTATCTTTCAGGAATGTGTTCAAAGTATGAGTTGGGTATAAAAATGTTATGACTCCAAGTAGTGTTTCAAGTGAAGGCTATTATGCCAAAATATGTAAGAAGTCTCAATGTGCTTAAGACTCTTAATTTCTCATAGGTATATTAAAAGTCATGATTAGAGATTCTTTGTTCTCGATAATCTATAAAGTTACTATAAAGTGAAAGTAGTGAGTTGAGGATATAAAGTGTGGACACCGTGCCAAGAATAAAAGTTATACTTGTGGCTAATAGTGCGAATGAAATGAAATGATGTGTGAAATATTATGAAATTAACCTTGATTCAACTATTCCAAACTGACTCCGAAATTTTAATCATCCAAAAACTTATGTACTCAAGTCATGTCCAAATGTGGTTGTTCTAACTAATGCTATGCTTCGTAGGTATTTCCAATATGTTTTGATTCTTACATATTCATGAGTTGAGATTGTGTATGGCCCTTTTTGGGGAAAGGTATTTCAAGAGTATTCTATATGATGATGTTTGTGATGATAATCCTTGAAAGTAAATAAATGAAAGTGTGGAATATGATATACGACCACAGTGCCATGAATGAAGAATAATATGTATGGCCAAGGGAGCCAATGAAATAATGATGTTGTAAGTAGTTGAAAGTAATTGTGAAGTGATATATAGTGTGAAAGGTTATGAGATGAATATATTTGTACTTATGTTTCCAATGTGTTATAAGATCCTACGCCCGCATGAGAAGAGGCGATGGTGTTCCTAAATATTTTAAATATTCTTGATATCCTATGATCACCCATGGCAAGTACAAGTAAGTGATGGTATGAACATGAAATGTAGTTGTTTCCCAAAAAGAGAATTATGAGGTGTTGTATGTCCCAATGGTTTCAACTATAATTGTATGCTTCTGAAATAATGTATATAAATGACTTCGATTGTTAAGTGTCCAAGAGTCATGAACCTAGTTAATGACCTCAACATGTCAAGTGAGTGAATAACGAGATGAAAGGGAGATGTCCTATGCTAAATGATGATGAACCTTAAGAAAAGAAATTGGGCCCATGTGCCATTGAAATCGAATTATTGATTTACCATGCATGTGTTAATGTAATGAGTTGTGTTTCTCCATGATGACCATGAACATGAAGTATTCAAATGATATGATAAATTACGACCTTAAATGTAATGACAAACTATGTCGCTTTGAGTTTATATATGGTGTTGTGATTGGGATTACACCTCCACCTTCATATATTGGGGTGAGGCGGCAGGGCCGCTTTGTGTAGGGATTGTGGTATTGTGATACACCTCCACCCGCATATATTAGGGTGAGGCGGCAGGACCTCTTTATGTAGGGATTATGGTATTGTGATACACCTCCACCCGAATATAAGAGAGGAAGGTGCCACTTTCATTGGCCTTATTTGTACATGTTGTTACAAGTACACTATATTATGTATTCCACGTATAGTTCATATGGCTCAGTTGGTCCTAAAAGAAGTTTAGAATGATGCAAGTATAATAAGACTTGAAATGTGATCCTATGGTATATTTCGTAGTTTCTTGATGTACTTTATTTCCCTCTTATTTGAGTTACCGTATTTTCATATGTTGTTTTGACTGCCTTACATATGAGTACTATTCCACATGTACTCACCTCCCTTTTGCCAGGGGCACTGCATATTTTAATGGATGCAGGTATACTTCTACAGGATGATATAGATCTTTGATAGGGATCTTCTTCACTACTCAGCGTATAGTGAGCCCGCTATAGTTCTAGTGGGTGTTTGGGTCTAGTTCATTTTATGTGTATAGGTATCTATTGTCATAGAAGCTCTATGTACATTGTGGGTTATGTACTTAAAGTTTTGAGTTTTGTCATGTATCTATTTTCACAGTATTTACAGATATTTCTAAAGCTATGTACCCATCGTGAGGAGAATTTTAGGCCATCGAGCCAAATGTATTCAATATGAAAGTCAAGATCTAATTATGTTATGGTAAATCATGCATGAGTAATGATGAGAGGTTAATGTAAATTAGTCTTGCTCGACTGGGTTTACTCGGTTGAGCGCCGGTCGCGCTACGCGAGTTTGGGGCATGACAAACTTGGTATCAGAGCATGGTTTAGGAGTCCTAAGGTGTCATGGAGCTATGTCAGTAGAATCCCTCTTATCGGTGTGTTGACGGACACACTTATAATAGGGAGGCTACAACTACATTTAGGAAATATTTCTCTTCTTTTATCCTTGATCATGCGTTAAGGTTCCAATTTAGTCTCGTAGTACCCTTGTTAATACCAAGGAATGTAGCACATCGTGCTACAAAATAAGAAAGGCCTAAGGATTAAAGGAATGACGCACATGACAGGAATAATGTGTGAGGTGCTCAATTGTCCTCGTAATGGAGGAAGGAAAAGTCAAGGATACGACCAAGGTAAGCAAGGTCATACAGTTGGCCTCGAGAGTCATAGTTGTTGATTTCATGTATATGGTGTAAAGTGGTGTTATCTATATGTTTTTTAGGATTGATTTCCGGGATTCTCTGACAGGTAGATAGGCCCAGTTACAGGGGAAACTATGCCGAAATTTGTAAGAATTTGTAAAGATACCCAAATTTTAAGGGCCATAAGTAAGTTTAGATTTTGTATATGAAGTATAAGACCCATGTAGTCATAAGTGCCTATGCATAATGGTATGAGTTGGGTATAAAAATGTTATGACTCCAAGTAGTGTTTCAAGTGAAGGCTATTATGCCAAATTATGTAAGAAGTCTCAATGTGCTTAAGACTCCTAATTGCTTATAGGTGTACTAAAAGTCATGATTAGAGATTCTTTGTTGTCGATAATCTATAAAGATACTAGAAAGTGAAAGTAGTGAGTTGGGGATAAAGTGTGGACACCGTGCCAAGAATGAAAGTTATATTTGTGGCCAATAGCTCCAATGATATGAAATGATATGTGAAATATTATGAAATGAGCCTTGATTCAACTATTCCAAATTGACTCCGAAAATAGAATCATCAAAAAGCTTATATACTCAAGTCATGTCCAAATATGGTTGTTCTAACTAATGCTATTCTTGGTAGGTATTTCCAATATGTTTTGACTTCTTACATATTCATGAGTTGAGATTGTGTATGGCCCTTTTGGGGGAAAGGTATTTCAAGAGTATTCTATATGATGATGTTTGTGATGATAATCCTTGAAAGTAAAGAAATGAAAGTGTGGAATATGATATATGGCCACAGTTCCATGAATGAAGAATAATATGTATGGCTAAGGGAGCCATGGCAAGTACAAGTAAGTGATTGTATGAACATGAAATGTAGTCGTTTGCCAAAAAGAGAATTATGAGGTATTGTATGTCCCAATGGTTTCAACAATAATTGTACGCTTCTGAAATAATGTATGTAAATGACTTCGATTGTTAAGACCCCAAGAGTCATGAACCTAGTTAATGACCTCAAGATGTCAAGTGAGTGAATAACGAGATGAAATGGAGATGTCCTATGCTAAATGATGATTAACCTTAAGAAAAGAAATTGGGCCTATGTGCCATTGAAATCGACTTATTGATTTACCATGCATGTGCTAATGTAATAAGTTTTGTTTCTCCATGATGAGCATGAACATGAAGTATTCAAATGATATGATAAATTACGACCTTAAATGTAATGACAAACTATGTCGCTTTGAGTTTATATATGGTATTGTGAATGGGATTACACCTCCACCCGTATATATTGGGGTGAGGCGGTAGGGCCGCTTTCTGTAGGGATTGTGGTATTGTGATACACCTCCACCCACATATATTAGGATGAAGAGGCAGGGCCGCTTTGTATAGGGATTGTGATATTGTGATACACCTCCACCCGCATATATTGGGGTGAGGCGGTAGGGCCACTTTGTGTAGGGATTGTGGTGTTGTGATACACCTCCACCCGCATATATTGGGATAAGGCGGAAGGGCCGCTTTGTATATAGATTATGGTATCGTGATACACTTCCACTCGCATATGTTGGGGTAAGGCGGCAGGGCCGCTTTGTGTGAAAGTGGTTATAGAGTATCACCGACTTAATATATATAAATGATTAATGGAAGATCTTAGTAAATTGGCTCGACGTTGATGGCTATCTAAGCCCTTTTATTGTTACCATGATTCATCATATTTACGTTGTATTTCCAAGCCCTTGAATAGGTGTATTGTATAGGTGATACTATGAACCGTCTATGAGACGCATAGGTGTATAATATGATATGTGAACACCAAGAACGGTCTATGAAATGTATATGTAAAACATAAGAGAGGAAGGTGCCACTTTCATTGGCCTTGTTTGTACATGTTGTTACAATTACACTATATTAGGTAGTCCGCGTATAGTTCATATGGCTCAGTTGGTCCTAAAAGAAGTTTAGAATGATGAAAGTATAATAAGACTTGAAATGTGATCCTATGGGATGTTTCGTAGTTTCTTGATGTACTTTATTTGCCTCTTATTTGAGTTACCCTATTTTCATATGTTGTTTTGACTGCCTTACATACGAGTATTATTCCACATGTACTTACGTCCCTTTTGCCAGGGGCGCTGCATCTTTTAATGGATGCAAGTATACTTCTACAGGATGATATGAATTTTTGATAGGGATCTTCTTCACTACTCAGCTTATAGTGAGCCCGCTACAGTTCTAGTGGGTGTTTGGGTCTAGTTCATTTTATGTATATAGGTATCTATTGTCATAGAAGCTCCATGTACATTGTGGGCTATGTACTTAAAGTTTTGAGTTTTGTCATTTATCTATGTTCACAGTATTTATAGATATTTATATAAAGTTATGTACCCATCGTGAGGAGAAATTTAGGCCATCGAGCCAAATGTATTCAGTATGAAAGTCAAGATCTAATTATGTTATGGTAAATCATGCATGAGTAATGATGAGAGGTTAATGTAAATTAGGCTTGCTCAACTGGGTTTACTCGGTTGAGCGCCGGTCGCGCTCCTCGAGTTCGAGGCGAGATAATATATACAGAATAAAGATAAAGAAGAAAATATTGTTAGTTATTACAAGATAAATGTCTAAAAGTCATACAAATAGCAAATAAACTCCACCCCCTCGAATAAAAATAAGCATTGTCCCCAATGCTTAACAAAACAATAATAAAGAAGGGTAAGAGTGAAAAGGACTCCCTATGTGGCCTTTGATATCTTTTTGTCCATAGCAGCGTCACCGCCCTCAGTCTCCTCTAACTGGATCTCATCATCAACGGCTCTCGGAGTTACCGGGTTGGTAAACATCTGGTGCACTGCCTCACCGGTGTCGGCAGCCAGATCTAGCTCCTTGGACTGGCCAGCTAGTGCCACTGGAGTTGATGGTGCTGCTGGATCTACTGATGCTGGTGGGTCTGGCCCTATGAGCATATCAAATAGAAGATCACCAGTTGTTGCTCTCTTGGTCACCTCTCTCCTCAACCTGTCAACTGATTTCTTGGACACCTGGAATTTTCTTATTTTCTTTACCTACTTCCCCAGCTCCTCAATCACTGCTCCATGTACTGCCAAGGTATTCATGATAATGGTTTGGTTTTCCAAGATCTTCAATGTATCCTCGACGGTCGGAGGAATCTGGGGTGTCAGAGTGGATGATTGTGCCACAACAACACTTGATATGTCAATCAGCTTTACAGTGGCTGTCTGTATCTAATTGTTGAGGCTCGCCAGTGTTTAGGAGTCTCGCAATGCAGATAATGGATGAGTGGGAATGGGCACCGGCTTCAAAGCCGATGTGGAAGGCACTGATGCTGAAGGACCTGAAGAAGGAGGTGGAGGCATAGTTGTTGCACCATTAGAAGGATCTGTTAAAGTAGATGGCATGTCAACTGTATGAGCAGCTACTCTGGCGGGCTCATCAGACTGGCCTGCAGTAGTAGATGGTTGACCCTTTTTCTTTGGGTTTCCACCACCCATCAAAGAATTCCATGAGAAGGGCTTCTTCGCCCGCACTTTGGTATCAAGTCTGCTACACACGAATGTTTGCCATCTATACCTCTAATATAGAAGAAATAGAAGCAGAAATGATAATTAAACCCATATTGATAATTAAAATGATGAAATCAATATTTAAAACGCTCAAAATAGCAAAAACTACTAATAAGAGTAAAAGAAACCATCTACTGTAGCAGCTGATGTCAAAAACTTAACTTTAAAAAGTGAAACTCTTCTATTTATACAGTGCTAGAATTTTCGGACAAAAATGCCCTTTCGGAGGTTCTGCGGCCGCACAATTCCATGTGCGGTCCGTATTTTGCTTCAGCTTGACAGTATTGGAAACCTAGGGTCCCATAATTCTGAACTGCGGGCGCACTTCTCTCTTTCTGTGGTCCTTCGCATTTCTGAGTATGGTCGCACATTGCTCTTCTACGGACTACATAAATGTGATTGCGACCGCGTAGCTGTTCTTCAGCGGCCGCAAAATAATTGTGTGGTCTGCACTTCTGTTGAACTTGAGATGCACGTTCTCTGAACTTTTTCTTTTGCCCAGTTTCTGCAGCCGCATATGTCATGTGCGGACCGCAGTTTGCACTTGTCTCTGATAGGAGTTTCTTCACAATCTGCGGCTGCAAATGATAATCTGTGGTCCGCACTTCTGAGTTTCTGGGCCTGTTTTTGTCCTTGAGTTCAGATCGCTCCTTCTTGAGTTGGATTTCATCTTGGGGGCGCAGTTTCCACTATTCCTGTAATTAAGCATATTTCATCAATTTTTGGGAACATTATTAAACGCTTTTGGACTAAAACGAAAGCAAAAAGGTGCTTATAAGTATTCAAAATCCCCACTTATCAGCAATCACCCTACGTCTTGCATCAGCACCGCGTCAAGCCCAATACGTGACGCATCACAATACACAATGTAAGACCCCAAACCCGTAGGTAGCACCAACACTGAAGCTGTAGCCAAAGCAGTCTTGAGCTTCAGAAAGCTCAACTCACACTCATTAGACCACTAGAATAGGGAACATTTCTAGGTCAATCTAGTCAACAGGGTTGCGATAGATGAAAACCCCTCCATGAACCAGCAATAATAACCCGCAAAACCCAAGAAGCTCCGAATCTATGTAGTTGAAGTAGGTCTAGGCCAATTCTGAACTGCCTCGATCTTCTTAGGATCCACCTTAATGCCCTCGAAAGATAGAACATGGCCCAAAAGGGCAACCGAGTCCAGCCAGAACTCGTACTTTGAAAACTTGGCATATAACTAACTATCCCTCAAGGTCTAAAGTGCAACCCGAAGATGATGCTCATGCCCCTCTAGGCTGTGAGAGTGATGTCATCAATGAAGACAATCACAAAAGAATCCAAATAGGTCTTGAACACCCGGTTCATCAAATCCATAAATGTTGTTGGGGCATTTGTTAAGACAAATGACATTACTAAAAACTCATAGTGACCATACCAAATCCGAAAAGCTGTCTTAGGGACATACGATGCCCTAATATTCAACTGATGATAGCCAGATCTCAAATCAGTCTTCGAAAATACTTTGGCACCCTGAAGCTGATCAAATAAGTCATCAATCCTCGGCAAAGAATACTTGTTCTTGATAGTTACTTTGTTCAATTATCGATAATCTATACACATCCTCATCGAACCATCCTTCTTCTTCACGAACAACACTGGTGCACCTCAAGGCGAGATGCGAATTCTAATGAATCCCTTATCGAGTAGATCCTGCAACTGCTCCTTCATTTCCTTCAACTTAGCTGGGCCATAAGGTATAGTGTAATGGAAATGGGCTAAGTACTCGTAGCCAAGTCAATACAAAAGCCAATATCTCTGTCGGGTGGTATCCCCGGCAAATCTGCAGGAAACACCTTTGGAAACTCCCTCACAACTGGTACTAAATCCATGGAAGGAACCTCTGCAATAGGATCACGGATATAGGCCAAATATGCTTAGACATCCCTTCTCGACCATATGTCGAGCCTTCACATAAGAAATAACCCTTCTAGTAGAATGGCCAGGATTCCCCCTCTACTCTAATCGGGGCAACCCCGACATGGCTAAAGTCACAGTCTTAGCGTGACAGTCCAAAATAGTGTGATAAGGTAATAGCCAATCCACGCTCAAAATAACATCAAAGTCCACCATATTAAGAAGTAGATGATCTACCCTAGTCTCATAGCTCCCCAAAGAAATCACACATGACCTATAAATACAATCTACTACAATAGAATCTCCCACAGGCATGGACACATACATATGAGCACTCAAGGAATCACGAGGCATAACCAGATATGAAGCAAAAAAGGATGACACGTATGAATAAGTGGAGCCCGGATCAAACAATACTGAGGCATCTCTATGGCAACTCGGAACAATATATGTGATGACGGCATCAGATAACTCTACCTCAGGCCTAGCTGGAAATGCATAAAAGGGGGTTGGGCCCCACCACTCTGACCTCTGCCTCTTGGATGACCTCTAGATGGCTGGCCTCTACCTCTAATGGCATGACCTCTACCTCTAGCTGGCTGGGCGGGCGGTGGAGCAACAGGTACCAGAACTATGGCACGAGAACCCTGTTATGGCATGCCGCCCTATAACCTAGGGTAAAATCTCGCGTTCTGTCTCGGATCTCCACAAGTATAATAGGTCCTCGGCTACTGTGGCTGCTAACCCTAGAACTAACCTTGTCACCCAGAATAACCACTCTAATAACTCTGAATCGGAGGTGCATTTATAGGAGTTAAAGGTGCACTGGAGGCTAGTTACTCAGGACGATACCCATGAGAACCATGGGTGCCTGAAGCACCGTGGGATGCCTGGAGCACTAACTAAATCAGCCTGGAAGGATGGACTCTACTAAACAAACCTTTGCCTCCAGATAAGGCACCATTAAAGTTACCGAAATGACGAGGCCTTTTCTCAAATACTGCCTCTCTACCCTGACCACGCATCATCTTGATCCGTCTGGTAATATCTACCGCCCTCTGGTCATCTCCAGTCTCCTTCGCCATCTGTAGCATGATACCGAAAGAAAGTCCATCAATGAATCTCCTCACTATTTCCCTATCAGTAGGGAGTAAGATAACTGTATTGCGAGCTAGGTCCATAAATCAGTCTGGTACTGGTAAATGTCATGCTACCCTGTTGAAGGCGCTCGAGCTGCCTGCGGTACTCCTCTCTCATAATGAAAGGAATAAACTTCTCCAGAAAAATCTGCGAAAACTGATCTCAAGTGAGGGATGGCAAACTTGCTAGTCTACCCCGCTCATAATCCTGCTACCACCTCTTAGCAAACCAGTCATCTGGAACACTGCAAAGTCGACCCCATTGGTCTCAACAATAATCATGTTGTGCAACACCTCATGGAAACTGTCCAAATAATCATGTGGGTCCTCATAAGGTGCATTATTGAAATGAATAGGGAAGAGCTTTGTGAACTTCTCCAACCTCATCAATCCCTTAGAAGACATCGCGAGCCTCACCCTGGTATGTGTAGCAACAATAGGATGAGCTACCCCAACTAGCAGAACTGCTGGAGTTTGATATATGGGAGCCATCTACTCCGGAGTGTGAGTAGCGGGAGTATGTGCTCCTCCCCCAGCCTAAGAAATAGTTGGTGCCACCGAAAATGCACCGGTCTGGGACACGCTCTCCATGAGGCCCACTAAGTTGACTAGAGCATCCCGAAGCCCGGGAGTGGATATAAATCTCTTTGGGACCTGAGCGGATCCTGCTAGTGCGGTCTGAAATGATCATTCTAAGGCTCTATAGTAGGTGCTGCTGCACGAGCTCTAGGCTGAGCTCTGCCTCTGTCTTGGCCCTAGCCCCTACCCCTGGTAGTGGTTGCAACATGGGGCTCCAGCTCCTGCCCGATTGTGGATGTTGTGCGTGTTCTCACCATCTGCGAGAGAACAAGAATAGATTCAAACATCAATGATAGAATAAAATTGCACGATAGAGAAGAAAGAAGTGAATTTTTCCTAAAGATCTATAGCCTCTAGAAAATAAGTACAGACGTCTCCGTATCAATCCTCTAGACTCTACTAAGCTTGCTCATGACTCGAGAGACATAGGCAACCTAGTGCTCTGGTACCAACTTTTCACGATCCAAAATCTCACCTTCGGGACCGTGATGGCACCTAACATTTCACTTGCTAGGCAAGCCAATATTAGTTTAAGTACTTAACCAATTTTAACAATTCAAAATAAAACATTAATAAAAATAAACAGAAATAGTCTGAAATGGAATAATAAAACACCAATGACAATATCTAAACATCTTCCGGAATCGAGAGTCACGAATACATGAGCAACTAGAGTACTATACATATGTTTTGAAGCAAGTACAACTGTTTGAGACTAGATAAATAGTAGAACAGATAAAGAAGGAAACTTTAGGGATACGGACGTCATGCATCTATACCTCAAGTTTCTGAATGTAGCTGAATCCGAGCAGAACACAACTAGACATCATTGAGATCATCTGCACAAGAATTCCAGAAGTGTATCATGAGTACAACCAACCCAATGTACTTTGTAAGTGTCAAGCCTAACCTCGACGAGGTAATGACGAGGCTATGACAAGACACCTACTTAAAACATGTACAGATAAATACATAGAGCAACGAAATAACAGGTAGGGCAATTAAAACATTAACTGGGAGGGACATGCGAAAGGGGGAATATCATAAGGACGGAAAGTATAAAATCACCAAATAACATCCTTCCGAAATACACAACAATATAACCAAGTAAATTACCAATACGGAAACTAATTAAGGCAATGAAATAGAAATGGCATGGTATCACCCTTCGTGATTTTACTCCCGTCTCACCATGTAATATCATAAATAAAATGGTGCGACATTACCCTTTGTGCTTTTACTCTCTTCCTCACATGATATGATAAATGATAATAATCGGTCAATGGCACGGAATCATCCTTCGTACTTTAATACTCTCAATCTCTCGTACAAATGATTTTGTATGCAAATAAGGCACGGCAACACACTTCGTGCTTTTAACTTATCCTCACCAAGAAGCAACATAAATCTGAATTAACTATACAAGGTGGGAAGCAATCTCACTTCAATTATGGTTCCATGATCAGAAACTCCACTTTCAAAATTTCCAACATCGTTTAAATAAACAATAAATACGAGGTGGATAATAAAAAAAGTAATAATCTAACCTAAGCATGAAAAACATAGTTAATGAAACAACTTAGAACAAAGAAATAATTTCCACCAATATACTTTAATCCAATGACAACGTATATATACGCGTCACCTTACATATACGCAGTCCCCGCACATAAATCACATAGCAAATAAACCAACAAGTCCTAATCCATCAAGTCATAGTTAACCACGATACTTACCTCACTCTGCTATCAAATCAATGCTCAACAGTGGCGTTTCCTATAGAATTAGCCTCCAAACCAATCAAATCTAGCCAATTATAGTTTAAATAATTCAAATTAAGCTTTAAAAACTACACAAGTGAAAAGGATTCAATCTTTAATAATTTTTGGAAAAAGTCAACAAAAGTTAACCCTAGACCTGCTTGGTCAAAGTCCGAGATTCAAACCAAAACCCAATTACCCATTCACCCCCGAGCTCGATTATGTGATTTGTTTCGAAATCCAACCTCAATTTGAGGTCTAAATCTTAATTTCTCAAAATCCTCAATTTATACCTAAATCCCTAATATCTACCATAATAAATCTTAGATTAAAGGTTAAAATCAATGGGTGTTTATGAAAATATAATAAAATAAGTTAAATTCTACTAACCAATGAAGCTGAGATGAAAAACCTCTTCAAAATCGCCTCTAGGCCGAGCTCAAACTTGAAAATGATGAAAATTCCGATTTTTGGATGCTTTAATACCTGGGTGTTAGGTGCCCTTCGCGATCGCGAACTCCTTCACGCATTTGTGAAGGGATCCCCAGCCTGGCATCCGCGTTTGCAACCATTGTGTCGCGTTCGCGTAGAAGGATGTCCCATGCCTGCCCCCAGATCCTACAAGCTTATGCGTTCGCGGGGTGACTGTCACGTTCGTGAAGGGTAGGACCCCTCTACTTGGTGTTCGCGATCCTGTCCCCGCATTCGCGATGAACCAATCCACCCCAGCCCCAATTTTTCCTTTGCGATCATGAGGGTAGCTTCACGATCGCGAAGCACATTGCACCAGACACTAGAAACTGCTGAAAACCAGCAATCTCTAAAGTCTGAAATGGTCTGTAGCCTATCCGAAACTCACCTGAGCCCCTCGGGCTCTAAAACAGACTTGTACACAAGTGGAATAACATCATACGAACTCGCTTGCGTAATCAAAACACGAAAATAACATCTCTAACTACTAATTGGACATCAAAATGCATGAAATTTCAAAGAAAACTCAAGAACCTCTAAAATCACAACCAAGCGTCTGAATCCTATCAAACCAACTCTGATTTGCACCAAAATTTGCAGATAAGTTTCAAATAGCAAAATGGACCTATACCAAGTCCCGGAACTAAAATCCGAACCCAATAACCATAAAGTCAACCTATAGTGAAACCTAGAGAATTTCCTAACCTTCCCATTACTAGTTTTCAGCAAAACAAGTCAAATAAATCAAGGGACCTCCGAATTCAATTTCGGGCATACGCCCATGTCCAAAATCACGATAAGGACCCACCGAGATCATCAAAATATCGATCCGGAGTCGTTTACACAAAATATTGACCGTAGTTAACTCAAGTTGTGTTTTATAGCCAAAAATCACATTTTCTTTAAAATTTTAATTTTTACCGAAAAATTACGCGGATTGAACACGGAAATTGAGAAATATTAAATGGAGCTAATAGAGGTCTCGCAACACGAAAATAAGGGTCAGTACTCAAAACGACCTATCGGGTCGTCACAGTGTCCCTCTTAGTTATATTGCCTTTCAAAAATAGTACTTGATAAAATTAGTGAGTAATTAATTATTTACCTAGTTCAAGTAATTTCAGATTTTTATTGTAGTAATGTTTTAATATTTTTTTCTCAATTTGGTTATCTTCTAATTACATTTGCACTTATTTCAGTTAGAACATTAAAGCTTTTCCAATTAAACTTAAAATTTCAAATTTGGTTAACGTTCATGCCTTTGGAAAGTTTGATTTTTATTATTTTAATTCATTAAAATATTCCTATTTAAGTTAAATTATAAATCTGACCCAGGTTAATTCGAACTCCTAGAATTTAATGCATTTCTAAACGCATTAGCTTATTTTCCTATTTGAGTTAAATTTCAATGATTCTGGTACTTAGTTTCTAATCACAACTTGGTAATTTTAGTAAGTATGATAAAATATTTACTTCTTTAACTTAAAAGTTTAGATTTCTTTGATTACTTTCATTTATAATATTTCGTTAGAAATTTATTATGATGAAGTCTTGATGTATATAAATAGCCATGATATTTTATTTCTCATAAGTGTCATTTCTTAAAAACTATTCATCAATAAGCTTTATATTAAACTCCTTCATTATAATTTTATTAGCGATGGAGGGTAAGAAGACTAGAGGACGACAAAAAATTCCAATGAAAAAGATAGAAAGTGAAGACGACCGTTATGCGACATTTTCAAAGCGACGTTCGGGTCTATATAAAAAAGCTAGCGAACTTGTTAAGCTATGCGATGTTGACATTGGAATTGTACTCTTTTCTCCAACCGGTAAGCCTTTTTCATTTTTTCATCCTACATCTGAAGCGATTATTGATCGTTTCTTTAATCCTAATACGCAATTAAGTGAAAGCACTCGCCTAGTTGCGGCTCATGCACGAAACAAAGTGAATCAACTCAACAATAGGAGGGAAGTGTTTGACAATATAAAAGAAGTTGCAAGTGCTCATGCTCTTCTACTTGACAAAACGAAAGAAAGTGGCCAGAAATACTGGTGGGACTCAATTGAGCAGTTTAATGCAGATGAAGTAACAAAGTTTGAAGATTGGTTAAGCACAAGTATTTTTAATATGAATAATCGCCTGAAACAGTTGGAAAATGGGGCTTCATCTTCATCTTCGTCTTCTTCACAGGCTTCTCTAGAAAATAATTAATGCACCTAATGTTTAGGATGTGAGGTATTTTATTTTGTACTTTTTAGTTTGTTTTAATGATACTACAAGCTGTATTATGCTAAGATTAATTTTTATTATTAATATATGATGGTTTTTACTTTTTACTATATGTGTTTCTCCGGTGTGAATTGTTACTTCTGTTTTCACACATAATTTATAATCTTATAAATATCACAATCAAAATATAACGTGGTTAAGGGTTTTATTCACTTCTATAGATAGTAATGTAGACATAGATCTATAATCGAAAAAACACATTTTAATGTGTTATGCTCGTGGGAAAAAAAAAGAATTAGATCTGAAGACAAGAAGAAATACGCAGATATGAAAAAGAAATTGTCCATTATCTTATATTAGTACTTTAAGCGTTCCAATAAAGCACTTATGAGTTCATCCAAAAATTTCTCCTGTCTAATAAATCTTTATTTCTTCTTGATCTTGAAGGATCGTGCATTCTTCCTTAGCTTTTGAAAGTAATTAAGAAGGAAACCTTTTACCCCTCGTGAAGTTTAAGTTATATGTACTATATTTATACAATATATTAGATCATTTAAAAAGGTAATTACATATGACTCTATTTAACAATATTGATTCATAACCTAGAATAAATAACAATATAAAAATATTTAATCAACTTTTTATCGCAACAACTTATATAACTAGGAAACTAAGTGGCAGGTAGGCTAAATTGATAGTGGTAAAGAAGTTTTATAATGGATAAGTCCTAAAAGTTAGTGGCACACGCTTTGAAACTCAGTGAACAATGAGTCTATCCATACGCTTCTCTACTTAAATACTAGATTTTTATTTACGACAAAGTTTAAATTCGTAACGTGCGTCTAACCCAATGCCTGCATTGTATTCTTAAAACTAGCTAGACCAAGGCCTGAGACAATTGAAGATTGGAACTTTTCATATTCAGCTTCAGAGCATTTATGATGATTATGGTTACTCACAGCTTGTAAATGATAATCTCGAAAGTGCAAGACAAATCTCAAGAAAGGAGTGAAGTTGTTTGTTTACCCCCAAAATTTGGGTAACAATTAAATTTATATGTGATTTTAAGGATACGTAGTTTAATCCAACACGAACAATTAAGAATATCAAATAAATGAGTTAGAAATGAAATAAACGTTCAAACCAATTGCAATATTTAAACCAAGCCTGAATTTAGAATCATTAATGGTCTCGTCTGCGGTTGGACCCTCAATTCAAGCCCAGACGTGAATGAAGAACAGAACAAATGAGCAAAACTTTAACAACACCTAAAAGGCAGAAATAAACTTGTATTGTTTTGATTTGCGTGTTATCACGTGTCTTACAAAAGAATAACTTCCTCTTTATGTAGTAGGAGAGTTCCATCCCTACTATAAGTCTAAAAAGGTAAAAATCTTCCTTTTCCATAATCGACATCAAGCAAGATCCGCGTCGTGATATCCAGTTGAGTACAAATATCACTGCCCTATATCCGTCATGTGTAACCGTTTACCATATTTTCTGAGGTCTTAGAACTCATTCTTGGCCTGAGGTGCGTCGCTTTACCATACCCGATGACGAGCACATCGTTCACTCTTCCCGAATCTTGAGACGAAGAGTCTCTAACCTCGATTACAATCTCGTGCATCCATGCCCTTACTCCATTTTTTCACCGAAAATCGGGGTAGACATTACCCCTGATTTTACCCTCACACAAATAGTCCCCTCGTTTTTTGGAGAGTGGGTTTATTGAAACGATGGGAAGCGATAGATGAACCCCGATTCCTTTCTTTTTACGTTACCACCGAGATGACGGGTCAATCGCAACATCCCATCAGTCACGTCGTTTTGACTTCGGACACATGTCAGCCGACGGTTGACTGTCCTTGAATGCGAAACGCCACGCATTGATTGTTCTTTCTCTATAAAAGCTCTCATCCCTTTTTCACTTCTTCCACTTTCTGATTCCATAATTTACCTTTGAATTTTCTAATTGATTTTAAGTCCTCCAAATCTTCATACATTGCTCCTTAAACCTTCATATCTTCATTTTCAATCCCCGTAGATTCTCGTTGAATCTTCAACCCAGGCCTTCATACCATCTTCAAATTTTCAAATTTTTCTTCAAACCTTCATATTTCCCAGAATATGATAGCAAGAACCTCCAATTCAGAGTCTTAGCAGACTGCTCCTTCATCTTCCCACTCGACAACAAATGCCAAGGTGGTCGTTCCCTAAGTGGCTCAGGAGCCCCCCATGAAGATCTTCGTACCCGAGGGCTGCTCTATCGGGAACGACTTCAATGTCGAGAAGTCCTCTAGTCAGCAGGACCGAGGTGAGGGAGCATGGAGATACATATGCTCTGTTACTAAGGAAACGCTACCCATAATCCGAGCGAACTATAACTGGGAGGATAAGGAGGTTGTCGTCCTCAGGCCCAATGACGACATCACTACTCATGTGGAGGGTACTTAATTGTTTACACTTACCCCTTCACGCTCACCCCGGTGGACCCCATAGTCCTTGCCTTCTGCAAAAGGTTAGAGGTGTGACTTGGGCAAATCCACCCGTCATTTTGGAGGATCCTGATCCCCTTACAACATTGCGTGAGCAATACTGAGACCCCTCAATTCACCCTTAACTACCTACTTCATTATACAGTCCCTGAATCTTCCGAGGGGAGCTGATCAAGCTTGTCCGCCGAGCAAGCAAGTGTCATGACCCAAACCGATGGGCCGCAACGGGCACCCGGTACCTTACTCAACCGAGTACCAACGTAGCGTATCTTTCTTATTACATCGTCATAGGTAAGTGAGCCAGAAGGGGCGTCATGAGATAACTAGAGTAAACATGAGGGAATACCCGACATAGAACGACCCAGCATGATATAGAAACTCAAAGTTGTGACATACGGGCCTATAAAGCCAATGTGATCCTTTATATACTTAAAACATAGGCCGACAAGGCCATACAAGTATCCGTATACATGACATCTGTTTACAAGCCTCTAAGAGTATATAATTATCATAAAGGTCAGGACAGGGCCCCACTATACCAAACAATACACGTCCAAATCATACTGACCAAACAAGCGAATCCGGAGCAAGTGGAGCGCACCGACATCTTCCGCTGAGCTGATAGCCTACTTGGAAGACTCTCAACCTGTCTATCGGGACCTGCGGGCATGAAACACAGCGTCCCCAAGCAAAGGGATGTCAGTACAAATAATGTACCGAGTATGTAATGAATGAAAATTAGTAAATAATAGACATAAGAGAAACATGGAGTAAAAGACTCGACATGTAAGTCTGAATAACCCTGTGAATCATTAATATTTATAAATGTCATACTATACTTAGGTATATGCGTTCATAATATCATCAAGCCTCTGAGGGCATCCCATCATATTATCTCGGCCACTATGGGCAAATCATCAATGTATACCAGCTGATTAGGTGGTGGTGCGTATATAACGCCGTAACCTTTTTTCATATTCCATATACATATAATATACGCGTATATAATTTCATCTGGTCATGGGTCAATGTACATATATAAATGCATGAAATGCATAAGAAATACGTTAATAAGATTTCTCGGAATATCATAAAATCAATATGTCTTTCGGATAAACTTTATCAAATATGTATTTTTTTGAGACCCATGAACAGAGGATATAATAATAATTCACATGGGGAATCAAGAATATAGACATCCCTAGTATTTCTATGAATAGAGTCATTCATGAAAGTTGCGTATTTTACTCATTTCATTTGTATCATTTAGATCATGCCAAAAAGAAAGAAGGGATAGCCTTAACATACTTGAGTCGATTCTCTTGACAATCCATCTAACACGTCTTTTGCGAAAACACGTAATGGCAGATCGAAGTAGGAAAAAATCCATATGATGTCCTTGAGAAAGATTATACCGGGCTCCCTTAGAATTGCAAATCCCGTTGCTATTGGGTAGTAATACTTCGTATGAATTTCTTTGCTGAAGATCGTTACTTGTGAAATTGATATAAGGTGAATTCTTCCTTTGCAAATCCAAGAACTCATGTTGCTCTCTTTGTGAATTAATCCTAATCTTATATGACTTTTATTGAATTTGAGAAGTTTTTTATGGATTTTGATAAAGCACTCACGTTGCTAAGATACAATCTCGTATGAATTATTGAAGATCTCATCATTTACCCCTTTTGAAGCCTTTCTCCATTTGAAACTCAAGGCAATTTTCATGTAGAAATCAAGTTAATGTTGAAAGCAACTTATGCTTGCCATGGCAGATCCGTATGATCTCTTTCTTAAAATGAATGAAGGAATTTGAAAGGTTCCTTATTATAGTGGTGTGGGACCCACTTGATAAGGGTTACTTGGCCAAAGACTTTTTTCAAATTTTGCCACCTTTTAGGTGAACATAAGAGTCACCATTTTCCTAAGGCAAGTCTGCCACGTTAATGTTCCTTAAACTTTATCCAAACACTTAGAGTTTCAAATGAGTTCTTTAAAAGTGTTAGTTGGTAGGCCCCACTTATAGATTTAATACTTAGCAAGCCTTCTTATCCCAAATGGTGACACCAACATAGCATACATATTAATCAAACATCACTTTAGTTGTCATGGTCCCACGTGGACAAGACAATTCTTATAATTATCCACTTAAATTAATAATTAACCAATTATCTCAAATTACTTAAAATACTACTCACTTTTAGCTTACTTTATACACCATACTATCATGGTAATGTGGTATCTTGTATGGCACTAGTCCATAAATACGGGGTATTGTAGCTTGGACCGTATTTTATCTCAAAATATCAAACTTTGACGAAACTTCTTTTCTTCAATTTGCTTACCCTCTCACCTTCACGAATTTACTTATCACTTGTTTTAAATTGCATAATGCTTATAATCTCAAAATAATCTCATTCCCGAACTTACGTCGATTAACTTATGACGAAAACTTTAACATACGAAAATGCGGGATATAACATCTCATTTCTAAGATTATCTCAATTTACTTATGGCGTACTTTTACGTACGAAAACATGGGGTATAATATCATTCCCCCCTTTGGAACATTCGTCCTCGAATGTTGACTAATGCACTTATCATTTCCATTACCTATGTCTTCCGAATGCTTTAGTACTCTTCTTGCCATCTAGGTAACTGTTCTGTGAATAAATTCAAAGGCCAGGGCATTCCCCCCTTTAGGACTCTTTCTCACACCACAACTTGTGGTCGGAATCCTTCCAGTCTCGTAACTATTGGTACTTTCTATCATGCAGCTTGTACGACTTTGACCTAGTAAGTGCGCCTATGCGAATTTTCTCTCCTTTTTCCCTCCAGTTTTTAGCCAATCTTTAGGCCTCACTTTGTAAACATATACAGAGCTTGATAAGATGTCCCTCTGCATCTATGGGTATACTGAAGTTCTTCGCTCGGTACTTTGTCGAACTTACAAATATTGCCATATCTTATTTCATAGTCTCGGTTATCCATTCGTATGACTTTACAACATCTAGGTAGGACATATTATACCATAACTCTTACATCAATTTATCGTTACTGAGGTCTGCTACCAAACTCCAGGTTACTCTTTCGCTGCTTATCATATATGTATAAGTCTAAGTTCTTTAATGCTTCCTCATTACTGTTCATCTTAGGAATGATGGCCTAATCTCATCTCAATATTGATCTATAATCTACCACTAATAACTTAACTTTTTATGTAACACTGTCGCTAGGGTTCACGTCGCACCAAGGAACATTAGAAGTGATTTTCATGATCCACTTGGGGGCGATACTATACTTCCATAACGTATTTCATAGCATCCCAATGTGATTAACATTACGTGGGTATTTAAATCTTGTACCATTCATGAAATCCCCTCCTTTTTTTCAAACCATTACTCAATCGAAAGCCCAAACGTCATCCTTTATCTATCACAATTACACTCTTATTCTACTACCAGGGCATCATTCCATCTCTTCTAAATGCTATTAGTCTTAGACTCCTTTGAGTTCATTCGGGAAATACTGAGCTTTCTATAACTTAGTGAAACCATCAGCTCTCTTGCTTTCATGGGCTTAATCCTTAGGACTTATCCATTCTCGTCACCTTCTCACTCTCCCTTTCTTATCCTTACTCATGTCTTCCTAAAACCTTGTCGCTTTCCCATACTTTAGCTTGCGACCTTCACATATCTATTTATATTATTCGCAACCTTCCTTCAACTTGCTTGCAACATAGATTTCATTGTGTTATTCTGGAACATCAAGTGAAACATCACATCTTCTATCTCTTTCATGACCTCCCTTCCACATAGGTATAATTCACATCCACAACTTGAAGCTCTATTATAACACTTGCATCTCTGGTGCATACACAATCTGGTGGCAGCTTCATACTGACTTCTTATGAGGCTGGTATCATAGAGTCGTTATCGAATATGGTTGTTGTACTATGTCTCTTGCACCTCTGATATTAAGAGTGATTCTGCAATATTCTCAATCACGATTTCTATAATTTTCTACGTCCAATAATCAGACTCCTAATTTACTTAGTTGATGTAACTCTTTAGTTTCCTCTTCCTTCTGATCAACCTTTATGTAGACTTAAGCTATTTTTCAATCTGTGGCTCATGGCATTAGTTATTACTTTAGCCTTTCATGGGCGCTATGGAATATCCATGATACAATCTCCTAACAATTTAATCATTTGTCTATGATGTGGACTCAATTCTTTCTTTTAACTTATACCAGAGTTTTCTACGGCTGTATGATTGTCAACATATATGCTGCATGGATAATACTCTGAAACCTTAAGTGTGTTCATAACGTAACTAACTTTGGATCATTGTTCGAATAATTCTTTTTGTTCCTTCTCAGCTTTCTTTAAATGTAAGCTATTACCTTTCCTAGTCTTTCTGCCCCTTGTTGTGTGCATACTTAGCTTATCTTAGTTCCCACGCATGCCGGAATTTTCGTGCAACTCATGTGATTTCAAGTATTACTTTTGATTTTTTTACTTCCCGTTCACTAGCCACGGTAGGTGCCACTTTCTTATGGAGTGCATACAATATTGTAGTAAGACTATTTTTTTATAGGGCCATTTCTTTTTTAAGTTACTATGCTTAGGTTGAAGCCTTCTCCCTTATTTTCTCAGCTAGTCTTTCATTGTAGTACTTAGGGAGGACCCTCTGACTCTTGTAAAGTTGTGATCTTATTACATCGTATATTCGATGGAAGTTTTGATATCTTTCCTCACCTATAATTATTCGTAGTTACTTACCTCTACGCCCTTATGCTTGTAGGGTTACTTCTGAACTAATATTTTAACTATTTCCTAGTGGCACTCTCTTTTATTTTTGTAACACTTATACGACACCTTTAACTACCCCAACTCCTATCTGAATATTTCTCAAGGGTCACGATGTCATATCTGCGAGACTGAATTCCGCATGTTGGGGTTCATTATGGTCATCTTGCACAATCTGTTGATTTGTCTGTATCCTCTTGTCTAACCATAATTAGGCTCTTTTGTATCAACTACTAACTATTCATTGGCCCATTCTCACATCAATATTCCGCGTGATCTTTCTTGGATTTTTTTTCTTTTGTCTTAACTTACTTCTCGCACTGGCTCCTTATCTATCAATAACATCTCGGGAAGGAACCCTTACTTTCTTTCCTTGACATCGTGTTTGCATAACGTTCTAGAATCATAACATATCTGTAGGATTTGGATAAGTGCAATCTCATTCCTTCCTCATTTTTATCGCATTCTTCATTTACCATTCTGTAGTTACTAGAACCACTTAATTTTGTCTTAATGCCACATCACTATATATTCCCCCCTTTAGGGGAGTACTAATATTTAGTGTAACGACGAGCTACCTATAGATGTTTTACCTCTTCCTCTTAGGCATCTTTTCACATCATCGATGATCCTTACTCGCCCTGTGGTAATCCTTCTATACCAAGGATAACAAATTTCCTCACTCGCGAGGGTGACACTTAGTATATTGACACATATAGTCCCTTAAGCTTAACTTTTCTCACATTTCTTGCTTTAGGGGAGCGTCTTCCTGAATGACCTTTAAAGGTTATTCTTCTGTCGTCCATTCTATTATCGCCGAAAAACAATCTGAAATTCTCATGATATCGACTATTATCAAATCACTCAGTCCCTAATCCATGTTTAGTTTATCTTGTTCACCACCCCATACTGATTTCTATTATTTTGGAGTCTAACTTTTCCTTATGGTAGTCGCGTTGGAGTCACGAACTTATTTCTCGAAATGAGGATATGACTTTATGGCCTATACTATTTTGTTGTATCAAGGCTTGTCACCTCTCATCCTTTCCTTCACTTGACTATAGACTCTATAATATTGTCATCTTTTTATCTACCGTTGTCATCCATGTATCACATCTTACTCATAATGCTTCATTAACTCTCTTGTTATTTCCCGCTAACATTTATGTCTATCACTTTATTCTGAAAACTCGAACAAGACATTCTTTTGCTTTTAGATCCCCTTGCTCCATCTACTGGATCTTCGGGTTGCCTAAATTTCTTTCTCTACTAGAAACGGGAGCCACACTAAGGTAATATTTATCCCTTCAAGGCTTTCGGTACCTATCTTTGTAGTACTCATATCTAGCTGTACTATTTTAGAATGCACCCTCTGGGTGTCTTACAAGGAGATCTATTAGCACATTTGCAATATCCTTTGGAAATGTCAGCTAACGCTAACAATCCATCCACCATTTTAGGTTACCCTAACCCCAGTTAGATCCTGATATCATGTCTTCTCTTATACTACTCTTGTTAGCCCCCATAGGGAATAAATGAGATAAGTGTGGCCAATTGTGCATACCTCTGTTATTTTTGAAGGTAACTCAAAAGGCGTATATTCCTCTGCAATAATCTTCATTAGCTGTGTAACTCGTACCCTTTTTCATCTTGCTTCTTTTACTTGCTGAAACTTGTGTCTACCTTCCAATTCTCTTATTCCTTTTTACCGTAAGAGTGGATAGATATTCTTGCCTTAGGGATCCTTATATAGAAGCTTACATATCTTAGTACACACATGATCTGTTGAATACCTCATATTTATCCATCATAAGCATTGATGCAAAAATTGAGTTACTCTGACTCAACTCTTCCACAACTATATCTCTTACCAACCGTCTTTCTGGATGTAGGCATCATGGTATTACGAATAAGATAGAGTTTAGGAAATTGAATTCATACAACTGAGCTCTACCACACGATCTAGAGTAAGAAGAAAGAGTGACAGTCCTAAATGCCATGTATCCTCCTTCTTATAAGTGCGGTGCACAACACACCCAGAAACAAGACTCTACTAGACACTGCTTGTAGACTCCCTAGGATAGAACTGCTCTGATACCACTTTTGTCACGACCCAAACCGATGGGCCGCGACGGGCACCCGGTACCTTACTCAACCGAGTACCAATGTAAAAAATCTTTCTTATTACATCGTCATAGGTAAGTGGGCCAGAAGGGGCGCCATGAGATAACCAGAGTAAACATGAGGGAATACCTGACATAGAACGACCGAACCTGATATAGAAACTCATTCTTGTGACATACGGGCCTACAAAGCCAATGTGATCCTTTATATACTTAAAACATAGGCCGACAAGGCCATACAAGTATCTGTATACATGACATCTGTCTACAAGCCTCTAAAAGTATATAATTATCATAAAGGTCAGGACAGGGACCCGCCATACCAAACAATACACGTCCAAATCATACTAACTAAATAAGCGACTACAGAGAAAATAGAGCGCACCAACATCTTCCGCTGAGCTGATAGCCTACTTGGAGGACTCTCGACCTGTCTATCGGGATCTGCGGGCATGCAACGCGACATCCCCGGGCAAAGGGACGTCAGTACAAATAATGTACCGAGTATGTAAGTAATAAAAATCAGTAAATAATAGACATGAGAGAAACATGGAGTAAAAGACTCGACATGTAAGTCTGAATAACTCTGTGAATTATTAATATTTATAATGTCATGCATATGCGTATAAATGTCATACTATGCTTAGGTATATGTGTTCATAACATTATCAAGCCTCTGAGGGCATCCCATCATATCATCTCGGCCAATAGGGGCAAATCATCAACGTATACCAGCTAATCAGGTGGTGGTGCGTATATAACGTCGTAACCTTTTTCCACATCCCATATACATATAATATACACGTATATAACACCGTCTGGTCATGGGTCAATGTACATGTATAAATGCATGAAATGCATAAAAAATACGTTAATAAGATTTCTCGAAATATCATAAAATCAATATGCCTTTCGGACAAACTTTATCAAATACGTATTTTTCTGAGACCCATGAACAGAGGATATAATAATAATTCACATGGGGAATCAAGAATATAGACATCCCTAGTATTTCTATGAATAGAGTCATTTATGAAAGTTGCACATTTTACTCATTTCGTTTGTATCATTTGGATCATGCCAAAAAGAAAGAAAGGATAGCCTTAACATAACTGAGTCGATTCTCTTGACAATCCATCTAACACGTCTTTTGCGAAAACACGTAACAGAAGATCGAAGTAGGAAAAACTCCGTATGATGTCCTTGAGAAAGATAATACCGGACTCCCTTAGAATTGCAAATCTCCACACACTTGGAGTTTCAAATGAATTCTTTAAAAGTGTTGGTTGGTAGGCCTCACTTATAACTTTAATGCTTAGCAAGCCTTCTTATCCCAAAGGGTGACACCAACGTAGCATACATATTAATCATACATCACTTTAGTTGTCATGGTCCCATGTGGACAAGACAATTCTTATACTTATCCACTTAAATTAATAATTAACCAATTATCTCAAATTACTTAAAATACTACTCACTTTTATCACACTTTATACACCATACTATCATGATAAAGTAGTATCTTGTATGGCACTAGTCCATAAATATGGGGTATTATAGCTTGTACCGTATTTTATCTCAAAATGTCAAACTTCGATGAAATTCATTTTCTTCGATTTGCTTACCCTCTCACCTTCACGAATTTACTTATCACTTGATTGAAATAGCATAATGCTTATAATCTCAAAATAATCTCATTTCCGAACTTACATCGATTAACTTACGACGAAACTTTAACATACAAAAATGCGGGATATAACATCTTATTTTTGAGCTTATCTAAATTTACTTATAGCGTACTTTCACGTACGAAAACATGGGATGTAACATCAAGTCTCTATTCTCGAATCGATGAGGACCAAGAATGAGGATGGCAGGGGAGGTTCATTTGGGTGAAAACTGAAGACCTCATCCCTTCCGAGTTTTTACCGTTCCCCGAGAAGTGGAACATATCTAGTAAGTATTTTCCTTCTCGAGTATTTGTCATTTCCTTTTGTTCTTTCTCTTATTGCCTATGTTTGTCGTCATGTAGTTGTTGCCGAATATTCCAATGTACTTCCCCGCTTCAAGGAGTAGATCGATGGGATCTGCAAACAGATGCCATACTCCGAATGCGCATAGCGCAAGCTCTCGAAGGGAAAATGGGAGGCCCGTTCCCACGGTGAGGTTCTTTCCAAAATAGTTACTTTCGTATTTTTAGCTTAAGCGTTGCTAAGTCTTCTTCCTTTCTTACAGGTTTTCCTAAAACCACCAAACTCAAACCGTTGGATGAGGGCGAGGATCTGTCCTTGCTTACCGAACCCTCCGCTTCAGGACAATCCGGGGTCGCCGCAAAGGAGGAGAAAAAGAAGAAAAGAAAGTCTTCGAGTTCCCCAGATGCCGAGCCAAATAAAAATAAGGTGACTATCAGGGTTTGGAAAAGCAAAAAGAGTACCAAGTAAAGCGTACCGGACTCTAACTCCCTCTACCGACTCAAGGATGATCCTGAGGATGACGACCTTGAGTGTCTTGTTCATGATTCGACCCTCAATGAGGAAGAGCAGGAGATGATCGGGAAATAGGACCATGAGATCGATCCCCCACTAACTCGGGAACCATAGGGAGAGACGGAGGCTGGGGCCCCCTAGGAAGCCGCTCCTGTCCCGAAGGAGGCAGCTGGTGTCATTGACTTCGTGAAGACACCCTCCTATACCAAGTACATGCTCGAAGAGGCCCAAGAGGGTAAAGATAAATCAAGTGAGACAGCGCCGGGCTTAGATTATGCCCTCAACATGTTCTTTAATGGCAAGGATATGACCGCGCTGGAGGACTTTTTCGGCCTTGGTCACCTGGAGGTCCAGAAAAAAAATGAACCATCGGGAGCAGGTGAGTTGAGCTCGAGTCTGAAATTGGTGAAGCAATTCTCTAACCCGAGCGTGGACCCCGAGCGTAAGAGAACGATTGTTCTTACTTCGGTGAACGTGGCTAGATACCTTCAATGCCCGGTGACCGAGGAGGACCAAGTAAAGATGAATAAAGTGGGCATGTCGAGCCTCTTTAATGAGTCACAACAAGCACTGAACCGGGTAAGGTGTCTGCCCATTGTACCCCTTTGTGAATCTTACTTGGTTTTTGATGTGCTCTAATAACTTCATCATTTTTTCAGGCTTCAGTGCTTCATTACGAATGCTTCCTCCGGCCCAGCTTAGAGATCATCCAACTCGAGTTCGAGCTCAAAGAGCAAGTCCGGAAGAATGACATGTATATGGCTCTTAGTGAGAAGCAGGACGAGGCCCTCAAGGACCTCCTAATTCTCCAAGACGAGCTGGAAGAAGCCCAAAATGAGGCCTCGACTTAAAGCAGGAACACACCGACCTGGTTGAGAAGGTAAAGATCTTTGAGGCTAAAAATAAGAAGCTAGTCATGGAGACTAACAACACAACTTCGTAGGTCCAAGATAAGATAGACCTAATCGACCAACATCAGGCTGAGAAGGATGAGGTCAAGGCTACGACCGAGGCATGAAAGGGCAAGATGGACCTGCTGGCTTCTGAGAAAGAAGGTACAAAAGCGGATCTAGCATTGGCCGAGAACCAACTCCGGGTGGAAAAGGATAAAGCCGATAAGTGGTCTCAGCTAAATGATGTTCTTTGGGCACAGCTGCACTCGGCCGTCACGGAACGGGATGCCCTCGGACAAGAATATGCCGCACTAAGGTGAAAATTAGATGCAACCTATTTTGATGTCAAGGAAATGTTGGCATAGTATAAGGTCGATGTGGTGGTAGATGAGGCCCGTCTAAAGAAGAAGACCAACTACGTAAAGTGGTTATCTCGAACGGAGACCCCCGAGGAGATCCATCCCCAAGGTTTTGACCTATTGAACGAGATCGAAGAAGCCAAGAGACTCAAAGCTGAGGCGATAGAACTCTATGAGCTGGGGGATCCCAAAGGCTCTGAGGGTTCCGGGGGCTCCGATGGTTCCGACAGTTATGGTGATGAGTCGAGCCCCGGTGAAGACAAAGCGTAAATGCCTTAGTGTTTTTTTGTTTTTCCTTGTTTCTTTTTTGTTTTTTTCGAGGCTGTTTTGTCGTGCCTTCATAAATATTTTTTTAGAATATATAATATTTTCCCTTTTCGGCAATATCGTGTCTTTACTTTTCCAGCATCTACTTGTGCAATTTTCTATTTGCGTGTTGTTTTTAATGCCTTAGCATAAAATCAGGTGTATTCTAGAGAATCTGTTTTTCGGAGGTCCGAATGGAGCCCAACTTTGATGCAACTTCAGATTACTTAGACCATGTTTTTGTTGAGGGTAACCTCTTAACATGTTTCAATTTTTCGTAAGTTCTTAGTACGGACTTCGGACGTCTTCGAGCTATTTTTACGGTGGTCATAGCCTTTCATATTCGGGAACTACCTAATAGGCTCGGTGCCTCCGGGATTCTGTAGCCTGGGTCGTCCAAATTTTTATCGGTTGAGAGTCCCCGAGCAGGGGTAGCCCGTGGGATTTAGGATCTGAGATCGAAGAAGTAAAATGCGTAGTAATAAAGTGTAAGGGAAGTAGAAATGTCTTTCATTGCTTAAGATGCAAAATACATGATCGAAAGCGCATAAACGTTGTGTTGTAGTTAGAGTGGACTATGTGGGTGCAGTTTGTATGACCGTTTGACCCTTACAATGAATCCTAACCACCAAGCCTTAGCTTTTGACACATAAAATTTTCTATTCCCTGGCTAAAGACCTCAATCGAGGGGGGATGGCCCCCGGTATTTGAGGCGAAGCTTGTGAGGGCTCGGATACTATTGACCTAATATAAAAGATCATATATTCTGATTTAACGTCTGTCTTCAAATCTAAGGTAGTATGTTTTATTGTTGCCTCGTTAAAAACCTTGCCAAAAAACCCACTCCGAGACAAAACTAGTTCAAGAGAAAAAGAGTGCAACACGTGCTTTCAGACCTAATAGCCATATCTGCCCTTGGCAAAGTACCTGCATACGTTAGTCCGTAATATAACAAAACTAAAAGCAATTAAGTTTGTACCTTAGCAGTAGTACCGCTTTAAGTGTGCCACGTTCCAGTTGTTTGGCAGTTGTACACCGTTTCTCGCTTCAAGTTTATATGAGCCTTTGCCGGTTATTCCGACAACTTGATACGATCCTTCCCAATTCGGGCCCAGTTTCCCTATGTTTGGGATCCTGGTGTGTAATGTTACCTTTCTTAACACCAATTCCCCGACTTAAAAATGTCGGAGGTTGGCTCTTCGGTTGTAGTACCTTTCTACTTGTTGCTTCTGGGTGGCCAACCGGACCATGGCGGCCTCCCGTCTTTCGTCCAACAGTTCCAGGCTCATGATCATGGATTCGCCGTTTGACTCTTCGGTAGCATACTGGAATTTGAGGCTTGGTTACCCCACCTCGATGGGTATTAAGGCTTCAGCTCCATAGACCAAAGAAAATAGGGTGGCCCCGGTGCTTGATTTCGAAGTCGTACGGTATGCCTACAGGACTTCGGGAAAGATTTCCTTCCATTTTCTCTTCGAGCCGGTTAACCTCTTTTTCAGGTTCTGGAGTATAGTTTTTTTTGTTGATTTTGCCTGCCCATTCCTGCTAGGGTGATAAGGCATTGATAATATCTCCTTGATCTTGTGATCCTCGAAAACCTTACTCACTTTGCTGCAGATGAATTATTTCCCATTGTCACAAACAATCTCGGTTGGTATCCCAAATCGACATATTATGTGATCCCAGATGAAGTCAATGACTTCTTTCTCGCAGACCTTCTCGACGTCTGGGCCTCAATCCATTCGGAAAAATAATCGGTCATGAGTATGAATTGAACTTTATCGGGTGCCCATGGCAGGGGACCGGCGATGTCCATCCCCCACTTCATAAATGGCCATGGAGACAGGGCCGAGTGAAGCATTTCTCCCGGTTGATGGATCATTGAGGCGTATCTCTGGCATTCATCACATTTCCGTACAAAGTCTTTCGCGTCCTTCTCCATTTCAGTCTTTTAGTAGACGGCCCTGATTACCTTCCGAACTAAGAATTCTTCCCCCAAATGGTTCCCGCAAATGCCCTCGTGAACTTCTCTCATGGCATATTCGGTCTCTTTCGGCCCCAAGCATCTGGCCAGTGTACCAAAGAAGGATCTCATGAATAATGCCCCTTCGACTAAGCAAAATCTAGCAGCCTTGGTGCGCAGGGCTCTCGATTCCTTGGGATTCGAAGGCAATTTTCCTGTCTTCAGGTAATCTACATACTTGTTTCTCCAATCCTAAGTTAAACTTGTCGTGTTTACTTTGGCATGTCCTTCTTTTATCACTGAGTTCATCAGTTGTACCACTACCCCCGAGCTGAATTCATCTGAGTCAACAGATAATCCTAAGTTTGCTAGTGCATCGGCCTCACTGTTTTGATCCTGGGGCACGTGTTGCAGAGTCCATTCCTTGAATTGGTGCAGGGTCACCTGAAATTCGTCCAAGAACCTTCTCATCCATTCTTCTTTCACTTCAAATGTTTCATTGACTTGATTTACGACAAGGATGAAGTCGCACTTGGCTTCGATTACTTTGTCCCCGAGGCTCTTAGACAATTCTAGACCTGCAATCATGGCCTCATACTCTGCCTCATTGTTAGTAAATTTCATAGTTCTAATAGACTGCCTAATTACACTTCCCGTAGGTGCTTTTAATATGATACCGAGCCCGGACCCCTTCGCGTTGGAGGCTCCATCCGTGAAGAGCGTCCAGATTCCCGAAGTAGTCCTCGAGGTGAGTATTAGTTCCCTTTCGACTTCGAGTATTAAGGCCGGCATAAAGTCGGTCATGAAGTATGCCAAAATATGAGATTTTATGGCAGTTCAGGGTCGATACTCGATATCATACCCGCTGATCTCCACGGTCAATTTGGCCAACCGGCCCGAGATCTCGGTCTTATGCATGATATTCCTCAGCGGGTAAGAGGTTATAACACATATAAGGTGGCATTGAAGGAACGACTTTAGCTTCCTGAAAGTGCTTAGCAAAGCGAGTGCTAACTTTTCCAGGTAGGGATAACTCGATTCGGCATCGCCTAGAGTTCTACTGACATAGTAAATAGGAAATTGCGTACTTTCTTCCTCCCGGACTAAAATACCACTTACCGCCACCTCAGATACCGTCAAGTAGATGTATAATTGTTCGTCTGCCTTTGGAGTGTGAAACAGAGGTGGGCTCGACAGGTATCGTTTGAGTTCTTCCAAAGTTTGCTGGCATTGAGGAGTCCAGGAAAATTTATTCTTCTTCTTCAATATTGAGAAGAATCGATGGCTCTTGTCTGAGGACCTCGAGATGAATCGGCCCAAGGTGGCTATACACCTAGTCAGCCTTTGAACTTCCTTGATGTTGTCCACCACGGTGATGTCCTCTATGGCCTTTATTTTGTCGGGGTTGATCTCGATCGCCCGATTAGATACCATAAACCCGAGGAACTTGCCCGAATCGACCCCGAATGTGCACTTCTCCGGGTTTAGCTTCACGTTGTATTTCCTTAGTATGACAAAGGTTTCCTGCAAATCTTTCAAATGGTCCTCTGCTCGCAGAGATTTGACCAATATATCATCAATATAAACCTCCATTGATTTCCCTATTTGTTCTTCGAACATCCGATTTACTAGGCGTTGGTAGGTGGCATCGCCGTTCTTCAATCCAAACTCGTAATGTACGTCTAACCCACACATTAGGAATTGCATTCTTAAAACTAGCTAGACCAAGGCCTGACACAATTGAAGATTGGAACTTTTCATATTTAGCTTTAGGGCATTTATCTCACAACTTGTAAATGATACTCTGGAAAGTGCAAGTCTCAAGAAAGGAGTGAAGCTGTTATATGAATTCAATTGATTTTTGAATTGGGAGTGTCATTCCACCTTTTCTTTGGTTAGATTATCTACTACATATGAGTGTCGTCTTATGAGTCACATTATTTCTTTAGTGTATTTGTGCAAATTCGAGATCATTATAACTAGTTGGTTCACTTTTAAACGGTTTTTTTCCTAATGAATAATGAAAAAAGAAACAAAATTGAAAGCAATACAAAATTTATTCGGTGGTGCGTATAATGGCTCTGATGTAATTTATTACTGTACTTCCTTGGCCGGGATGAAGGGCATGATGTGGTGGGAAGAGAAAAAAAGAGGATGAGAAAAGAGTAAAACGAGAGTGAAGAGTGATTTGAGACAAGTTGCCAGAGAAGTGGTGGTAGCGTTGGAAAGGGTGGAGGATGGATGCAATGGTTGCAAGAGGAAATTAGTTCATTTTAGATAATAGTTTATTTATGAAAGAAGTTTTTCAATTTTATCCAATTTTGCTCCATGCCAGTTGACTAATTATAAAATGGGAGCATACATGAACATTTCATATTTCCATGCACACACTTTTCTGCTTCTACCTCCAATTTAGTTCATAGAGAAATTGGTTTTTTGAAGAAAATAAATAAAACGGTACTAATCGCCCAAATTGAGAAAAGGAAGAAGCTTTTTTTTTAGTCATCTATATTATATTAAAAGCATGAAGGCCCTAAGCGAAATGTCATTCGCCTTACCCTTAAAAATAGAGCTCATATTGGACCAAATAGTAATTTAATTATTTTTCTTACTATTTAGGATGCTAAAATCAACAAAATTTTGATTGTTAAAACATTCCTTATTTAATCCTACTTTTCTACTTTAGGTTTCCTAGAAGTCGAAGATCTTTGTGAATTTGTCACGCTTTTGTAACGACCCGACCAGTCGTTTTGAGAACTAGCATCTCGTTCGGTGGCTTAAGGTCTCAAGTAGCTTAATGTTATGTATTATGACTTGCGTGTGTGGCCGGGTTCGGTTTTTGAATGATTCGAGATTGATTTGGAAGGATGATTCTTATTTTAGAAGCTTAAGCTGTAAGAGTTGATCGGAGTTTGACTTTTATGTAGACGACTCCGGAATGACATTTTGATGATTCCAATAGTTTCGTATGGTGATTTTGGACTTAAGCGTGTGTCCGAATTTGGATTTGGAGGTCCGTAGGTTAATTTGATGCATTTTGGTAAAATTTGAAGGTTTGGAAGATTGAGAGGTTTGACCGGGAGTTGACTGTGGATATCGGGCTCGGATTGCGATTCCGAGAGTTGTATTAGCTCTGTTATGTCATTTGGAACTTGCATGCAAAATTTGATGTCATTCTGGGCTGATTTGATATAATTCGGCGCGAGTTGTAGAAGTTGAAAGTTTAAAAGTTTATTATGTTTGATTTGAGGTGCGATTCATAGTTAAGACTTTGTTTGATCTGATTTGAAGCCTTGAGCAGGTCCGCATTATGTTATGGAACTTGATTGTATATTTCGACGGGGACCCGGGTGCCCCGGTTGTGTTTTGGACAGGTTTCGGATCATTTGGATCATTTTAAGTGAAGATGTTATGCGCAGGATCTGCTGTGGTCGCACCTGCGGATCACTGGGCGCAGGTGCGATGGTCGCAAGTGCGGACATAAAGGAGCGCAGAAGCGGAAGCTGGGCTGGATGAGGAAGACTGCAGAAGCAGAAATCTGGGCGCAACTACGCAGCCGCAGAAGCGGAACATTGAGCACAGAAGTGCATTTGTGGTCACAGAAGCGACATTTGGCTCAGGCAAGGTAATTCGGCAGAAGCGGATTTTTGGCCGCAGAAGCGACCTTTTGACCGCGAAACCGGAAGTGCTGGGTAGAAAGGTTATATGTCGAGGGTTTAGCCATTTTTATCATATCTTGAGTTGTAGACCTCGGATTTGAGCGCTTTTTGAGGGGTTCTTCATGTGTTGGATTGGGGTACGTGTTTTTACCCAGAATTAATAATATTTCATGATTCCAGAATTATTTTTATCATTAAATTAGTGATTTGAATAGGAGAAAAATGGATTTTTTGTGAAAACTTTCAAAAATGTAAAATGATGATTTGAAGGACGATTTGATATCGAAATTGGATAATTTTGGTATGGTTGGGCTCGTATTGGAATGGTTGTTTGGATTTTATAAATTTTGTCAGGTTCCGAGGTGCGGGCCTAGAGTTGACTTTTTGGGTTGACTTTTTTATTTTTATTAAAGATCGACACTTTATTATCCGGAAGTGTTTCCTATAGTTTTCATTTATGATATTAAGTTGTTTGGCTAGATTTGAGCCGTTTGAAGATTGTTTCACATGAGAAGGTCATTTTAGAGTATCAGTTTAGCTTCTTTGAGGTAAGTATCTTGCCTAACTTTGTGTGGGAGAACTACCCCTTAGGATTTGAGTCGTTTGTGCTATTTGTGTCCTGTGATAGCCTTGTACACGAGGTGATGAATACGTACTCAGGCTTATATATGGAAATTGACCGGTCTAGACTCTTAGGCATCTTTTATGTACTTATTTGAGATTATTAGCACATGTTATATATTTTATTCGCCATGTCTACTAGCACTTGCTCTATTTGAAGTTGCCATTACATGTCATATTCTTTACCTGTCTAGTTTTCTCTTATATGCTTTATTTGGAGTTGTTATCACTTTTATCATTATGTGATTTCTTTTATTGTGGAGCTATTCTTAGTTGAAATTATCGTCACGTGATATCCTTTTATTGTCAGGTTGTTATCATGCATTTAGACGTAGTACTAGTTCGTGTCATCTCCTTAATTTTTAGCCTAATTCATACATTAGAGTCCGAAGTTTGCCATTTCATGGAAGTACTTTCACTATCAAGGTTATCCTTAAACAATTAATTGGAATTGAAGTTATCGAGAGTCATTAATCTATTCTAATTGAAGTTGTGTTTAAAGGGGGTGTTGTTCCTTGTTGAGTTACCTTTTTCGTTCATTTTGTTGTTATTGAGATTATATATACATTGTGTTGAGTCGTGGGCTATTTGTAGTGAAAATATTGATGTCGTTGAATTATTGGAAAGGTTATGGCCTACGGGTACTTGTGATACGAGTTGATATGTTATGTTGTTGTAATGATAACAAATGTGAATTGTTGTGTGGTTTGGTTGTTGTTATGCGGAGTATAAGGGTGGCATTTCACCGTTGTTGTTATGCGGGGGCACACTGTTGTTGATTGTACGGAGTGATACGGGTGGCTATTGTGTTATTGTCCGGGCTGAGCTATAAGGGTGGCTATTATACGGAGTGATACGAGTGGCTATAGGAGAGATAAGGGTGGCTAATGATAATGTCAGGGCGGAGTGATACAGGTGGCTATTATACTGTCACGACCCAAATCCTAACTTGTCATGATGGCGCCTAACGTGGTACTCGGCAAGCCGACATTTACGAAATAACTCCAAAATTTTTAACACAAAATGGATTCAAAGTAGTTTAAATAATAAAACTTCTCATAAATAGGATAGAAAATCCAAAACACAACGCGAAAATTCCCAAAATCGGGGTGTCACCAAGTACATGAGCATCTAAATATCACAAGTCTGAAAAATATTGTCTATCATAGTCTGAAACTAAATACAATAAGTGGAAGGGTAGGGAAGGAGAAAACAAGGTCTACGAAAATGCCAAGCAGCTACCTCGAAATCTCCGAAGGGTCACCTGCGTAGTGAATCAACACCCACCGTGTCCGAAAACACCTGAATCTACACATGAAGTGCAGGGTGTAGCGTGAGTACAACCAACTCAGTAAGTAACAAGACTAAATAAAGAACTGAAAGTAGTGACGAGCTTCACAGTTATAATTCTATTACAGTGATTTCAACATAGAAAGGTAGGCATGCTTTAAAGTTCGATAAATTAGGGCAAAACAGTTACTTCATGACAAGTTTAAGTGAAACAAAATGTAATATCTTTCAGAAATTACAAGACAGATACATGGCAGCTAAATGTAACAATAATGAAATCAAATGCATCCTCTCAAGGCCACAGTCACTCATCCCTCCCATTCACTCAGCACTCGGCACTCGCACTCAGTAGACACCTGCGCTCACTCGGGGTGTGTATAGACTCTGTAGGGGATCCTTCAGCCCAAGCGCTATAATCCGCACGGACAACTCACGTGCTATGGTATAATATCTAGATCCGCACTGACAACTCACGTGCTGCACGGACAAATCACGTGCTATAGTATCAATATCTCACAATCAGGCCCTCGGCCTTACTCAGTCATCAATCTATCCAGTCTCTCAGGCTCTCGGTAATCATGAAAATCAGCCCCAACAGAAATGATATAATGTATCAACAAGGAACAATAGAGACTGAGATGTAATATACAAGTAAAACTATGACTGAGTACATAACAGCAATTTAGCAGATAATTCAACATGTACACGACCTTTGTGGGTCCCTAGAGTGCCAACACATAATCGAAACATGATTTCTAACATGATTTGTGGTTCAATTTCTCTAATACATGGAGGATTTACAAATAACAACAAATTATTCAACTACACAGTTCCATGGAATTGGACCAAGTCACAATTCCAACGGTGCATGCCCACACGCTCGTCACCTAGCATGTGTGTCACCTCAAAACCAAATACATGACATGTAATATGGGGTTTCGTACCCTCATAACCAAATTTAGAATGGTTACTTAACTCAATCCGAGCAAATCTGTACTCCAATATATCCTTGCCTCACGAAACGACCTTCGAATGCCTCGAATCTAGCCATAAACAATTCGATATAATCAATACTGGCTAAGAGAATCAAATCCAGAAGAAAAATACTAAGTTATTAATCAAAAGTCAAAAATTGACTCAAAAGCCGGCCCTCAGGCCCACGTCTCGAAATTCAATAAAAGTCAGCAAACACGAAAGCCCATTCAACCATGATTCCAACCATACCAACTTTATCAAAATCCGACACCAAATCGTCACCCAAATCCCCAAATCAAACTCTCCAAATCCCTAGCCTCAAACTCCCAATTTACACCTTAAATACACACTAACTAGGTGGGAAAATCAGTGGGGAACCAAGATTATTGATCAAAATAAACACAGAGGACTTACCTCAAGAAACCCCTCGGAACCCCTCTCAAAAATTGCCTAAACCGTGCTTGAAATGTTTGAAATGAAGCAAAAATCCCGAACCCTTGTTTTAATAATCTGCACAGGCTTTCCGCTTCTGCCGACACTTAACCGCTTCTGCGGCATCGCAGAAGCGACATCACACATGTATCTGCGGCTCATTCCGCTTCTGCAGTCCCTTACTCCACTTCTGCGACTCGCTTCTGCGAGCATCCAAGTCATTTCTGCGGATCAAGCCCATCTGCCCAATTCCGCTTCTGCGGTCCTTTTGTCGCATCTGCGGTCACACAGATGCGGAATTGCCCATCGCACCTACCCGCCTCCCACTTCTGCGCACCTCTCACCACACATGCGACCACACAGGTGTGGAAAACTCCTCACACCTGCGACCACCTGCACACTCCCCTCCAATATCGCACATGCGCAAGCCAGCCCGCACCTGCGATCAAAGCTCCACAGGTGCGGTTACACCAACAGAGGTTCAACTTCAGCAATCACTCAACTTCAACTTTTGATCCGTTAACCATTTGGAATCAACCCGAGACCCCTGGGACCTCAACCAAACATACCAACAAGTCCTAAAACTTCATACGAACTTAGTCGATCACTCAAATCACGTTAAACAACTTCAAAAACACGAATCGCACTCAAATTCAAGCCTATTAAAACTAAGAAAATTCAACTTCTACAAACGACGCCGAAAACCTATCAAAACATGTCCGATTGACCCCAAATTTTGCACACAAGTCACAAATGACATTACGGACCTATTCCAACTTATGGAATCGGAATTCGATCCCGATGTCAAAAAGTCCACTCCCGGTCAAACTTCCCAAAAAATTCAACTTTTGTCATTTCAAGCCTATTTCGACTATGGATCTCCAAATCACAATCCGAACACGCTCCAAAGTCCAAAATCACCGAACAGAGCTAACGGAACCATCAAAACTCCATGTCAAAGTTGTTTACTCATAGATCAACATTTGGTCAATCATTTCAACTTAAGCTTTCAACCTTAAGACTAAGTGTCTCATTTCATTCTGAATTCACTCCGGACCCAAACCTACTACCCCGGCAAGTCACATAACAGCTATAAAGTATAAACTGAGAAGTAAATGGGGGAATGGGACTAAAACTCTCAAAATGACCAGCTGGGTTTTTACATCCTCCCCCTCTTAAACAAACGTTCATCCTCGAACGGGTCTAGAAATGTACCTGGAGTCTCAAAGAGGTGTGGAAATCTGCTCCGTATCTCCCAAGTAGCCTACTCAACTGGCTGACCTCTCCATTGCACCTTCACTAAAGCTATGTCCTTTGACCTCAACTTTCGAACCTGTCGATCTAAAATAGTTATCGGCTCCACATTATAATTCAAATCACCATCCAACTGAACTGTGCTGAAATCCAAAATATGAGACGGATCGCCGATCTACTTCCAGATCATAGAAACATAAAATACTGGATGCACACTCAACAAACTAGGTGGCAAGGCAAGATTGTAAGCCACCTCCCCAATCCTCTAAAGTACCTCAAACGGCCCAATACACCGAGGGATCAACTTGCCATTCTTCCCGAACCTCAAAACACCCTTCATGGGTAAAACCCTGAACATTACCTTCTCCCCAACCATGTAAGCAACATCACGGACCTTCCTGTCGGCATAACTCTTCTGTCTAGACTACGCCGTGCGAAGTCGCTCCTGAATCATCTTAACCTTATCCAAAGTATCCTGAACCAAGTCAGTACCCAATAGCCTAGCCTCTCCCGGCTCAAACCAACCCACCAGAGACCGACATCATCTCCCATACAAAGCCTCATATGGAGTCATCTGAATGCTCGATTCGTAGCTATTATTGTAGGCAAACTCCGCGAGTGACAAAAATTGATCCCATGAACCCCCAAAATCAATGACACAAGCATGCAGCATGTCCTCCAATATCTGAATAGTGTGCTCCGACTTCCCGTCCGTCTGAGGGTGAAATGTTGTATTCAACTCAACCTGGGTACCAAACACTCTCTGCAAGGCCCTCCAAAATAGCGATGTAAATTATGTGGCCCGGTCTGAAATTATGGACACTAGCACGCTGTGGAGTGAGACAATCTCTCGGATGTAAATCTCAGCTAACCGCTCCAAATTATAAGTAGTCCCAACTGGTATGAAGTGTGCGGATTTGGTCAGCCGATCCACAATCATCCAAATAGCATCTAACTTCCTCGAAGTCCGTGGGAGCTCAACTACAAAATCCATGGTGATCCGCTCTCATTTCCACTCTAGAATCTCTAGCCTCTAAAGCAATCCACCCGGTCTCTGATGCTCATATTTCACCTGCTGACAGCTAAGGCACCGAGCTACAAACCCCAATATATCCTTCTTCATTCTCCTCCACTAATAAAGTTGCCTCAAGTCCTGATACATCTTTGCGGCACCCGGATGAATGGAATACCGCAAACTATGGGCCTCCTCAAGAATCATCTCACGTAGCCCATCCACATCAGGCACACAAATCTAACCATGTATCCTCAATATCTCATCATACCCAATAGTAATATCTCTGGCATCCCCACACCGAACCGTGTCCTTAAGGACAAGCAACTGGGATCATCATATTGTCGCTCTCGATGCGATCATATGAGGAAGATCGAGAAACCACACAAGCTAAAACTCGGCTGGGCTCCAAAACATCTAATCTCATGAACTAGCTGGCCAAGGACTGAACATCAACTGCAAGCGGTCTATCACCAACAGGAATGAATGCAAGGCTACCCATACTTATTGCCTTTCGACTCAAGGCATCTGCCACCTGCAATAACCCGACCGGTTGTTTTGAGCATTTACACTCCTTTCAACTATTTGAAGTCTTGAATAGCTTCATATGATGTATTATGATGTGTGTGAATTTGTTGGTGTTGATTTTTAGGTATTTCGAGATTAGTTCGGAAGAACGAATTTCATGTTGGAAGCTTAACTGAGAAGGGTTAACCGGAGTTTGACTATGTGTAAATGACCCTCGAATATAATTTTGATGATTCCAATAGCTTTGTATGGTGATTTTGGACTTAGGAGCGTGTCTGAAAAATTATTTGGAGGTCGGTAGAGGAATTAGGCTTGAAATGGCGAAAGTTGAATTTTTGGGAAGTTTGACCGGGGAGTTGACTTTTTGATATCGGAGTTGAAATTCAGTTCTGAAAAATTTCATAGATCTGTTATGTTAGTTATGACTTGTGTGCAAAATTTGAGGTCAATCGGAATTGATTTGATATGTTTCGGTACAAAATATAGAAGTTGGAAGATTTAAAAACTCATAATTCGATTCGATTCGCGATTCATAATTTCGGTGTTGTTTGGCATGGTTTGAAGCCTCAACTAAGTTTGTATTGTGTTTTGTAACATGTTGGTATATTTGGTTAAGGTCCAGAGGGCCTCGGGTGGATTTCGAAAGGTTAACGGAATGGATTTCGGACAAAAGGAACTGCTGGAATGTTTCTGCTGCAGAAGCTGTTTTTGGACAGCAACTAATGCAATCGCAAAGAAGACTTTGGAAGCTTATATCTCAAAATTTATAAGAAATCTGAAAATTATCAAAACATGAAAGTTGTAGCCCTTTTATTCTAGTTTCTAGAAAGTTAAACCATTCATTATCTAGATATTTGTATAGTAAGTTATGATTGACTGACTGAAGCTGGTATTGCCGATTTTGGCTACAGCAGTGTGCATCGCCAAAACTTTTTACTGCACAAGGCTGATTTTGGGAGCTTATATCTCGCAATCTATAATGAGTTGGGTGATGAGAAAAACATGAAAGTTGTATCCCTTTGTATCTAGTTTTCATAAATGTAAACCGTTTGGCAGTTGGATTTGAGTACAAGAAGTTATGGTCGATACACTATAAGCTATCGGGGAAGGGTTTGATGTTTTCAGCATAAGCATGTAATGATCCAAAGGTCCATTTCTAGTTCTAGAGATCGAAATTCGATTTCAAGACTTCCGGGATTTTGATAATGAATTATAGGAGTGATCTAGAAAGTTTGGTCTAATTTCATCAAGTCGCGGTTGGGTTTTAAGCGCGAAATATGAGTTAATTGTTTAACAAGCGAAATTGGTATTGCATTGAGAAAATGAGCTCCGAATTGAGTTTCGATTAAACGAGTAGGTTCGTATTATTATTTGTGACTAATAGGAACAAGAATCGTCAAATTCTGAGTTCGTATGATGGAGTTAGAGAATTTTTAGTGAAAACAAAACTGGTGGTGTAAACAGTTCTGGTGTGCACCTTTAGCGGCCAGAATTGACACTTTTAGCGACGGGATTGGAATTTTAGTGACCGGAATAGTGTTTTTTGGGCAGAAACTTAGGGACAAAAAATGGTCATTTCCTTCACTTCGTTTTGGATTTTTTGAGCACGGTTCTTGGGCTATTTTGAGGATTGTTTCAAGACTTCAACTTGGGTAAGTGTCCTATATCCAAAAGCAATTATATTTCATAAATCCATGGTTATATTCATCATTTATTTTGGATTTAAATGGAAGAAATCAAGATTTTTGCATAACTTTTCAAGAACGAAAATTTTAGATTTAGAGGTCTAGTTGTTATTGGAATTTAATAAAATTGGTATGGGTAGACTCATAATTGAATGGGTTGTCAGATTTTGTGAGTTTTGTCAGATTCCGAGACGTGGACCCATGGGCAATTTTTGAGTTAAATTTTGGATTTTTATGGAAAATTTACATTTTCTTATGAAATTAATTCCAATAAATTTTATTGACTGAATCGAATTATTTGTGGCTAGATTCAAGGCATTTGGAGGCCAATTCACGAGGCAAAGGCTTAGCTGAATAAGAATTTCACGGTTTGAGGTAAGTAACAGTTTTAAATCTGGTCCTCAGGGTATGAAACCCCAGATTATTGTATTATGTGAGTATTTTGGAGGTGACGCACATGCTAGGTGACGGGCGTGTGGGCGTGCACCGTGGGAATTGGGACTTGGTCCGTTTCGTGAAACTGGAAAGTTGAATAAGCTTGTTGTTAGCTATGTGCCCTTTCTGTGCTATAGAAATTTGACAATGAACCATTCTTAGGCTATGTGTTGGTTATGTAAACACCACAGAGGCCGTGTACATGTTGAATTATCTGCTAAATTGTTGTTTTATACTCAGTCACAGTTTACTTGTTTATTTTATCTCAGTCTCTATTGTTTATTATTGATGCTTCATATTATTGTTGTTTGGGGTGATTATCATGACTATTGAGAGCCCGAGAGACTGGAGAGAATTCCGACCGAGTGAGGCCAAAGGCCTGATTGTGAGATATTATACTATAGCACGTGAGTTATCCGTGCGGATCCAGATATTATACTATAGCACGTGAGTTGTCCGTGCAGCACATGAGTTGTCCGTGTGGATCTAGATATTATACTATAGCACGGAAGTTGTCCGTACAGCACGTGAGTTGTCCATGCATCATGTGAGTTGTCCGTGTAGATTATAGCGCTTGGACAGTAGGAGCCCCTCCGGAGTCTGTACACCCCCAGTGAGCGCAGGTACCTATTGAGTGTGAGTGCGAGAGCTGAAAGACGAGTGATTGAGCTGTTGTAATAAATTGAGTGAATGTTGCCCTGAGAGGTTGTACTTGCTTTTCATTTGTTATTGCACTTATTTGTTATCTGTCATTGTTGTGAAATCTCTAAAAAAAAAATATATCCGGATTACATGAACTTGAATTGTATAAAAATTGATTTGACTTAAACTGTCGGATTTGAAAGCATGTCTATTCTTTGCTAGAATCACTGAAAATGAACTATAACTGTGTAGCTCGTCACTATCTTTAGTTCCTTATATATTATTGTTACTTGCTGAGTTGGTTGTACTCATACTACACCCTGCTCTTCGTGTGCAGATCCAGGTGTTCCCGTACATAGCGGGTGTTGATTCTTTCGCTTAGTTAGTTTTTCGGAGATTCAGAGGTAGCTGTTGTGTTTCACAGACTTGCCTCTCCTTCCCTATCTCCTTATTTACTGTATTTGGTCTCAGATTATTATAGACCGTATTTTCCAGACTTGTATTCATATTAGATGCTCATGTACTTAGTGACACCGGGTTTTGGGGGTATTTATATTTGTACTTCTGAGATTTTCTTTCGCAGAAATTAATCATTATGTTTTCGTATTAAAAAGGTATGTGGTTTATTGAGATTGTCGGCTTGCCTAGTATTGAGGTAGGCGCTATCACGACGGGCTAGGTTTTGGGTCGTGACAAGTTGGTATCAGACCTCTAGGTTACATAGGTCTTACGAGTCATGAGTAGGTTTAGTAGAGTCTTGCGGATTGGTACGGAGACGTCTGTACTTATCTTCGAGAGTCTGCCGAAACCTTAGGAAAATTTCACTTTCTTGTACTTTTTGAATTCCTTCCACACATTCGTATGTGCATGTGAGCGCTCGGTATCAGTTGTGTATCGCTGGCTTGTGATTCCATGAACGAGGTTCGAGATGAGCATTCTGTGTTTTGTTGATGGGCCAGTCTGGAGAACTTGAGGCCAGGGTTAGACCGCAGCGTAAGCTTGGTAGGTTCAGTTGTAACGTGTATATTTGGACTCATATGTCCGATAATGTCCTATGAGTGGAATTTGTGGCTCGATGAGCGGTGGAAGTGATTATATGATGAGTATGATGTGAATGTGGCATGTGTTAGGTGAGTTGAATGAGACGGATAAAGTTTACTTATGACTCAAGAGTCTGCTATTGGGTACTTGATACCTGTTTTGATGTGACGTACAGTCTTGAGATGTGAGTGCGTTGAGGGATCTGTCATGTTGTTTAATTGTGGAGAGAAGAATATTTTCATGTCGTGTTGATGAGTTCAAACTCAGAAATATTAAGTGATTCCGTGGTAATTGTGGGTGCGAAAAGGTATAGCAAGATGGCAATTTGAGGCTAAGCATGTGGGTTATCTCCTGCGGAGTAATCTACGTTGGTGTGCTCCTTATAATGTTGAGTGGAGAGTTTCTTTTCTACCATCGGGGCGTATGTGTTGATATTTGAATTTGAATCTGGTTGAGAAAGTTGACTTGTTTGTCGCGAGAATAAATACGAACTTAGCAGATGATTGAGGTATTTTATGGTGGGTGTTGCATAAGCTTGAGAAGAATTTTCGTTGAACTGACTGTAGTATTTTGGCAGTAATAAAGTATGGGTATTATGAGTTATCGAGTGTTTTGTTCTATGGCTTTGATCCAAGTGGGGGAGTCTGCTATTGACAAGTCAATTTCATGGATATATGTTAAATTTTAGTTTTGGTCTGACGCATACTTGTGGTTTAGTTATGACTTACAAGGTGGAGATTGAGGATGACTCGGGTAAGTAAATTCTTGGATACGGGTAACATCGTACTTTATGAAAATATGAAAATTATGGAATGATTAAGTTGTTATTTTGAAGGATGTAGTGCACACGAAATATGAATTTGATTGGTCGTGTTAAGGCAGAGTTACTTATTTGAGTGTTGATTGTGCCAAAGGAGCATATGTCTTTTGGCCCGTTTGGGGCAGAGTAAATTAGATTTGAGCAGAGTGGATGACTCTCGAGAGGGTCCTAATGGATTCAAAATGTATATGTGAAAATTGAAAAGTTTTCGAATTTGTATATCACTAGAATCAGTTACTTACATTGTATGGTATCGAGACATGCGGTAATTCTGTTTGACAATGAATTCTACATTTCAGTATAAGAAAGGAAAGAGGAACAATTTTAAATTCGCATAAGGTATTTTCAGAATGAGTTTTACGGTTCGGGTAATTATGGAGGTTCTTAAGAAGAATACAGTGGCTTATGGTCCTTAGAACGATGTGGTTTTATGTTAGGATGTCTTGTAGTGAGATTTGGGTAAGGATAGAAGTGTTCTAACAAGGAGAAATGTCAACTTGAGGGTAAGTCAAAAGAAACTCGGAGAAAATATGACAAATGGGTAACATTCTGGATCAGTATGCTAATAGTATGATCGGTTCTTTTGGTTCTTATAATGAGGTGGGGCTTTAGGGGTGTTTTGTGGCAATAATCTCGGATTTGGCAACCTGTGTGGCTTGGTGGAGTTAGAGGAATTCAGTTCTGATAGCTTGGTTATGTGCAAATGGATTTCAAAGTGTTCATGATGGTTTCTACCATGGTTTGAACCAGATATTTTCTACCGGTGTATGGAACATGTTATGTATTGTGATTTCCTCCTGGAAAGAAGCAAGAGAGAGGTTTCTAACTAATAGGGTATGTAATTTGCTGGTGACTTAGATTTTATAATGAGATTCTTGTGCCTTTCACATGATAGATGTGGTGTGTTGTGCGGGATTTAGATTTAGATGCACAAGGTGGCAGTGCATTCTTGAAAGGAAGATCACGAATTTTAGACAGAATGGTCAGTTTCAGATATTTAGATGAATGTTATAACTGCTCGATGATCCCTGAGAAGGGTGCGCATTTCAAAAGGTGCATTGTGTTTTGACTTACGAATGTTCATCGGTATTGCGGTACTCACCTAGTTGATAGACTGCTGATATTCAAATTATTGCTATATGGCACAGAAGAATTATGAAAGTATTCCTCGTGGGATGATCGTGAATGGAAGATGTGTTAGTCATTCTAGTGTTGGAGTTGGGATCGGTTACGGTGATTCATGTGTTCGATTAATTTGGAGACTGGGAGTTCTCAGAAGTATATTGTTGCGGGTTGCGGCCTGTTTGAGATGAGTATTTTATTTTAACTCAGTGGAGGTACTAGTTGTGTTACTTATTTGTGATAACTGTGCACCACGAATGCGTACATATGGGAGGTTTGAGAATTCATACTCGGAAGAAGGCTTATGTAAAGATATGCCTAGAGTTGACTATTAAGAATAAAGTTATAACGTTTCTCGTATTGGTACCTTTGTCGAGAACTATCTGGACTACACTTGATGTTACAAAGATGTTAATTCCCTCAATAAATTGGGTAGTTACTATTTCTGCATTAAATTGCCGATTTGAAGTGTGATAGCAGACTTTGCACATGCTTACACTTATTTATACCCATCCAGAAGCATGAGAATCTTATTTCATTGTTATATACAAGTGTACTTGTTTAATTACTCATGTATGATATGTTGGGACTGGAGGCCTGTGACCATGCCAGGCGATTCATATTATTGGCACGTGAGTTGTCCGTGCCGTATGTGGGAATTTTATTTCTATGATAATTTATCTGATTCATTAATTTCCTTCCTCTACAATTGTGCACATGCGCCTACGGTTATACTCCTAACAAAATTTGAGGAGTTGGTTGTAACAGTGAGGTTGTGGTGGTGCTTGTTGAACTTGCAATACGGTTCTCTTCCTTGAGACATCTCCCGTATTTGGGTACACGGATTGTGCAATTGTGGCTTGAGTTATATTGATGTGGCGTGTCTGTGGGATAGTTGTGTTTAATAATATAAGGTTATTGGACCTAGAATGGGTACTTTCAGGTTTGATTATGGTATATTCGGGAGAATAATATTGAAAGTCTGCTTAGACGGTGATTATGGTTCTGGTCGGGGCGATAGAGCTCTGTGGCTAGTTGATCTGATGAGCGGTTATGAGGTTTGATTGTTTCTTTCATCAGTGGTAGCGTATGCAGGTTTTGGAATGAGGTTCTATTGAATGCGGGGTTTTATACTAGTACTTGGTTGGTTTTGAGTAGTTACTGTGATCGGGAAAGGTGTTGCGAGTATGCGAATTGTGTAGTATATTATTTGATTATATCTGGGATTATAGTTATGGCTTGATACAGCTTGTTCAGACTTATACTGTGTAGATGTGAGATTTTGATCTTGGAAAAGATTCTGGGCGTTAGAAATTGGGCTCCAAGTTTTGGGCTAAGGTTAAATTAATGATTTTCAATCGTGTTATGTTGTCAGGCCTATATAAAATAGGGTGACGGGGGATCACCCCCAGGTATTTGCATGGCAAGGAGGAACAGTGATTTAAAGGCTTAGGAACAACTCTTGGCACGTTCGTGTATGTTTAAGTGGGGGAGATTGCAAGGATCCGACTGGTCATTTTGAGCATTTACGCTCCTTTCAACTATTTGAAGTCTTGAATAGCTTCGTATGATGTATTATGACGTGTGTGAATTTGTTGGTGTTGATATTCATGTGTTTTGAGATTAGTTCGGAAAAACGAATTTCATGTTGGAAGCTTAACTGAGAAGGGTTAATCGGAGTTTGACTTATGTATAAACGACACCATAATAGAATTTTGATAATTCCAATAGCTCCGTATGGTGATTTTGGACTTAGGAGCATGTCCGAAAAATTATTTGGAGGTCAGTAGAGGAATTAGGCTTGAAATGGCGAAAGTTGAATTTTTGGAAAGTTTGACCGGGGAGTTGACTTTTTGATATTGGAGCCAGAATTCAGTTATGAAACTTTTTATAGATCTGTTATGTCATTTATGAGTTGTGTGCAAAATTTAAGGTCAATCGGAATTGATGTGATACATTTCGGCGCAAAATATAGAAGTTGGAAGATTTGAAGCCCCAACTAAGTTCGTATTGTATTTTGGGACATGTTGGTATATTTGGTTAAGGTCCCGAGGGCCTAGGATGGATTTCGGAAGGTTAACAAAATGGATTTCGGACAAAAGGAGCTGCTGGAATGTTTTTGCTGCAAAAGCTGTTTTTGGACAGCAACTAGTGCAATCGCAGAGCTGATTTTGGAAGCTTATATCTCGAAATCTACAAGAAATCTGAAAATTATTAAAACATGAAAGTTGTATCCCTTTGATTCTAGTTTCCAAAAAGTTAAATCATTCATCATCTAGATAATTGTACAGTAAGTTATGATCAACTGACTGAAGCTGGTACTGGTGATTTTGGCTACCGCAGTGTGCATCACCAGAAATTTCTGCTGCACAAGGCTGATTTTGAGAGGTTATATCTCGCAATCTATAAAGAGTTGGGTGATAAGAAAAACATGAAAGTTGTATCCCTTTGTGTCTAGTTTGCATAAATGAAAACAGTTTGGCAGTTGGATTTGAGTACAAGAAGTTATGGTTGATATACTACAGGTTGTAGAGGAAGAGTTTAATATTTTCAGCATAAGCATGTAATGATCCAAAGGTCCATTTTTAGTTCTAGAAATCAAAATTGATTTCGAGACTTCTAGGATTTTGATAATGAATAATAGGAGTGATCTGAAAAGTTTGGTCTAATTTCATCAAGTCGCGATTGGGTTTTTAGCGCACAACATGAGTTAATTGTTTAATGAGCGAAATTGGTATCACATTGAGCAAATGATCTTCGAATTGAGTTTCAATTGAACGTGTAGGGTCGTATTATTATTTGTGACTCATAGGAACAAGAATCGTCGAATTCTGAATTCGTATGATAGAGTTAGAGCATTTTTAGTGAAAACAAAACTGGTGGTGTAAACAGTTCTCGTGGGCACCTTTTAGCGACCAGAATAGTGTTTTTTGGGCAGAAACTGAAGGACGAAAAATGGTCATTTCCTTTATTTCGTTTTGGATTTTTTTAGCACGGTTCTTGGGCGATTTTGAGGATTTTTTCAAGACTTCAACTTGGGTAAGTGTCCTATATCCAAAAGCGATTATATTTCATAAATCCATGGTTATATTCATCATTTATTTCAGATTTAAATGGAAGAAATCAAGATTTTTACAAAACTTTTCAAGAATGAAAATTTTGGATTTGGAGGTCGAGTTGTTATCGGAATTTGATAAAATTGGTATGGGTAGAATCGTAATTGAATGGGTTGTCAGATTTTATGAGTTTCGTCAGATTCCGAGACGTGGTCCCCACAGACGATTTTTGAGTTAAATTTTGGATTTTTATGGAAAATTTATATTTTCTTATAGAATTAATTCCAATAAATTTTATTGACTGAATCAAATTATTTGTGGATAGATTCGAGGTGTTTGGAGGCCAATTCACGAGGCAAAGGCTTAACTGAATAAGAATTTCATGGTTTGAGGTAAGTAACAGTTTTAAATCTGTTCCTGGGGGTATGAAACCCCGGATTATTGTACTATGTGAGTATTTTGGAGGTGACGCACATGCTAGCTGACGGGCGTGTGGGCGTGCACCATGGGAATTGGGACTTGGTCCGTTTCGTGAAACTGGAAAGTTGAATAAGCTTGTTGTTAGCTATGTGTCCTTTCTATGCTATAGAAATTTGACAGTGAATCATGCTTAGGCTATGTGTTGGTGATGTAAAGACCACAGAGGTCGTGTACATGTTGCATTATCTGCTAAATTATTGTTTTGTACTCAATCACAGTTTACTATTTATTTTATCTCGGTCTCTATTGTTCATTATTGATGCATCATATTATTGTTGTTTGGGCTGATTATCATGACTATTGAGAGCCCGAGAGACTGGAGAAAATTATGACTGAGTGAGGCCGAGGGCTTGATTGTGAGATATTATACTATAGGACGTGAGTTGTCCGTGCAGCACGTGAGTTGTTCGTGAGGATCCAGATATTATACTATAGCACGTGAGTTATCCGTGCAGCACGTGAGTTGTCCGTGCAGCACGTGAGTTGTCCGTGCAGCACGTGAGTTGTCCGTGCGAATTATAGAGCTTGGGATGTAGGAGCCCCTCCGGAGTCTGTACACCCCCAGTGAGCGCAGGTACCTATTGAGTGTGAGTATTGAGGGCTGAGAGCCGAGTGATTGAGTTGTTGTGATAAATTGAGTGATTGTTGCCCTAAGAGGCTATATTTGCTTTTCATTTGTAGTTGCACTTAGTTGCTATCTATCATTGTTGTGAAACCTCTGAATGATTTTTATATCCGGATTACATGAACTTGAACTGTATAAAAATTGATTTGACTTAAATTGCCGTATTTGAAAGCATGTCTATTCTTTGCTAGAATCACTGAAAATGAACTATAACTGTGTAGCTCGTCACTATCTTCAGTTCTTTATTTATTATTGTTACTTGCTGAGTTGGTTGTACTCATACTATACCCTGCACTTCGAGTGCAGATCCAGCTATTCACGTACATAGCGGATGTTGATTCTTTCGCACAATTGGTTTTTCGGAGATTCAGAGGTAGTTGTCGTGTTTCGAAGATCTTGCCTCTCCTTCCCTCTCTCTTTGTTTACTGTATTTGGTCTCAGACTATTATAGACCATATTTTCCAGAGTGCATTCATATTAGATGCTCATGTACTCAGTGACACCGGGTTTTACGGGTATTTATATTTGTACTTGTGAGATTTTCTTCCCCTGAAATTAATCATTATGTTTTCGTATTTAAAAGATATGTGGTTTATTGATATTGTCGGCTTGCCAAGTATTGATATAGGCACCATCACGACGGGCTAGGTTTTGGGTCGTTACACCACCACATTGGCCTTCCCGGGATGATACGGAATAGTGATATCATAGTCCTTTAGCAGCTCCAACCATCCCCACTGCCTCAAATTCTGATCCTTCTATTTGAAAAAATGTTGGAGACCTTGATGATCTGTGAACACCTCACAAGACACACCGTAGAGATAATGCCTCCAAATCTTCAATGCATGAACAATGGCAGCTAGCTCCAAATCATGAACAGGGTAGTTCTTCTCATGAGGCTTCAATTGATGCAAAGCATAAGCAATCACTCTACCCTCCTGCATGAAAACACATCCAATACCGATCCGAGAAGCATCACAATACACTGTATAAGAACCAGAAGCTGAAGGTAGAATTGGAACTAAAGTTGTGGTCAAGGTAGTCTTAAGCTTCTGAAAGCTCTCCTTACACTCATCCGACCATTTGAAAATAGCACCCTTCTGGGTCAATTTGGTCAAAGGCAATGCAATAGACGAGAAACTCTCCATGAAGCGACGATAATAACCGGCCAAGACGAGAAAGCTCTGAATATCTGTAGCTGAGGATGATCTGGGCCAACTCTGAACTACCTCTATCTTCTTCGGATCCACCTGAATTCCCTCACTAGACACCACGTTCCCCAAGAACGCCACTGAACTAAGCCAAAACTCATATTTGGAGAACTTTGCATAAAGCTTCTCCTCCCTCAACCACTACAACACAATCCTCAAATGTTGGGCATGCTCTTCCTGGCTACGAGAGTACACTAGGATGTCATCAATGAACACTATGATAAACAAGTCAAGATAAGGCTAAAATACACCGTTCAGCAGATGCATGGATGTTGCTGGGGAGTTGGTCAGCCCAAAAGACATCACGAGGAACTCATAATGACCATAACGGGTCCTGAATATTGTCTTTAGAATATCCGAGTCCCAAATCTTCAACTGGTGATACCCAGAACTCAAGTCAATCTTAGAGAACACCCTCACTCCCTGAAGCTGGTCAAATAGATCATCAATGCGCTGCAAAAGATACTTGTTCTTGATTGTAACTTTGTTCAACTGCCTATAATCAATGCATATCCGCATAGTACCATCCTTCTTCTTCATAAATAAAATTGGTGCGCCCTAAGGTGATACACTGGACCTAATAAACCCCTTATTAAGGAGTTCCTGAAGCTGCTCCTTCAATTCCTTCAACTCAGTTGGTGCCATACGATACGGTGGAATAGAAATGGGTCGAGTGCCCGGCACCAAGTCAATACCAAAGTCAATATCCATGTCGGGCGGCATGCCCGGCAGGTCTGCATGAAACACATCCGGAAAATCTCGCACCACCGGAACAGAATCAATAGAGGGAGTATCAACACTAACATCCCTCACAAAGGCCAAATAAGATAGACAACCCTTCCCAACCATCCGATGGGCCTTCAAATATGAAATCACTCTGCTGGGAACATAGTCTAGAGAACCTCTCCACTCGATCTTTGGCAACCCCGGCATCGCTAGCGTCACGGTCTTAGCATGACAATCCAGAACAACATGACATGGAGACAACCAATTTATACCCAAGATCATGTCGAAATCAACCATACTAAGGATCAAGAGATCAACTCTAGTCTCCAATCCCCCAATAGTCACTAGACACGACCGATATACTCGGTCCACTACAATGGTGTCGCCCACCGGCGTAGATACATGATCAGATGAAACTAAGGACTCACTAGGCATATCTAGATAATGAGCAAAATTTGATGATATATACGAATAAGTTGAACCAGGGTCAAATAATACACAGGCATCCATGTGACATACTAAGACAATACATGGGATCACTGCATCGGAGGCAACAATATCTGGTCTGGCAGGAATAGCATAGAATCGGTCCTGACCGCCACCTGATCGGCCTCTCCCTCTAGGGAAACCCCTAGCAGACTGAGCCTCACCCCGAGTTGGCTGAGTCGGTGGTGTAACTGTTGGTACTGGTGCTATCGGCTGAGAACTCTGTTGTGGAGCCCCACTCAACAACCTAGGGCAATCTCTCTTGATATGACCAAAGTCTCCACACTCGAAACAACCCCTTCTCTGATGGAACTGCTACTCTGATAACCTGAGGAACTACATGTAGAAACCTGAGCAGACGAGGCATGGTGAGAACTCTGTGCTGGTAGTGCACTGAATGAAGACTAGCCTGAGTGAGCACTCTATGAATCATGGTTGGATGATGCACCACGGTGAATCGAACGAGCCGTCTGGACATGCCTATAAGGACGTCCTCGGCCGTGGTAGAACTAAACCCAGTCGGAACACCACTGAAACCAGCCGAGCTACGAGGCCTCTTAGCCTCCCTCTCACCACGCTCCTGGCTACGGACCATCTCTATCTGCTGAGCAATGTTGACCACCTCATCAAAAGTAGCACCAGACACCCTTTCCCGGGTCATAAGCAACTGCAACTGATACGTGAGGCCATCAATGAACCTCTTAATCCTCTCCCTATCAGTAAGAACTAACCACACTTCATGACGAGCCAACTCAAAAAACCTCATCTCGTACTGCGTCACAGACATGCCCTCCTGTCGTAACTACTCGAACTGTCTGCACAGCTCCTCCCTGCAAGACTACCGCATGAACTTCTCCAAGAAGAGAACGTAGAACTCCTTCTATGTAAGTGGTGCTGCACCAACCGTCTTACGCCTCTCATAGGCCTCCCACCATCTGAAGGCAGCCCCAGTAAACTGAAAAGTAGTGAACGAGACCCCACTGGTCTCCAGAATACCCGCAGTGCAAAGAATCCACTGGCACTTATCCAAGAAACCATGGGCATCCTCTTACTCAGCACCGCTTAATAATGGAGGCTGAAGTCTCCCAAATCTCTCAAGTCTTCTCTGCTCATCAGTCATAACGGGGACCACCGGGACCTGAGCAGCTGCAACCGGCTGGAATGGTAATACCCCCGGTGTCTGAAGTCCCTTCATCACATGCTCTAGAGTACGGGCAGCGGGTGTATGAGTACCTCCCCCCGCCTGAGAAGTGGCTGGTATGGCCTGAGTCAAAACCACCTAAGTAAGACCAGTGCAAACTGTCAATATCTGGGCCAACGCCTCCTAAAGGCTTGGAATCACAATGGGCACAACTGGTGCCTGAGCTGGCCCTACTGGCTCAACCACAACTGGAACCTGCTCCTGAGCTGGAGCAACTAGTGGATCTGTAGGTGTTGCTATAGCTGTTGTATGAGCTGCACCTTTGCCCCTACCGCGGCCCCTACCGCGACCTCGTCCTCTCGTGGTCCTAGCTTGTGGTACTAGTGGTTGTCCGTCCTGCCCGATAGCACGTGTCCTCACCATCTGTGAGAGAATAGAACAATAGAAATATAGTGATCGGAATCAACAAATCCGCACGACAAGAATACAAGAATGTGATGTATCCTAAGGGTTCGGTAGCCTCTCAAAGATAAGTACAAACGTCTTTGTACCGATCCGCAAGACTATACTAAACCTGATCATAACTCGTGAGACCTATGTAACCTAGGCTCTGATACAAACTTGTCACGACTCAAATCCTAACATGTCGTGATGGCGCCTAACGTGGTACTAGGCAAGCCGATATTTATGAAATAACTCCAATATTTTTAACAGAAAATGGATTCAAAGCAATGTAAATAATAAAACTCCTCATAAATAGGATAGAAAATCCAAAACATAACGCAAAAATTCCCAACATTGGGGTGTCACTAAGTACATGAGCATCTAAATATCACAAGTCTAGAAAATATTGTCTATCATAGTCTGAAACTAAATACAATAAGTGGAAGGGTAGGGAAGGAGAAAACAAGGTCTGCGAAAACGTCGAGCAGCTACCTCAAAATCTCCAAAGGGTCACCTGCGCAGTGAATCAACACCCAGCGTGTTCGGAAACACCTGAATCTGCACACGAAGTGCAGGGTACAGCGTAAGTACAACCAACTTAGTAAGTAACAAGACTAAATAAAGAACTAAAAGTAGTGACAAGCTTCACATTTATAATTCTATTACAGTGATTTCAACATAGAAAGGTAGGCACACTTTCAAGTTTGATAAATTAGGGCAAAACATTTACTTCATGACAAGTTTAAGTGAAACAAAGTGTAATATCTTTCAGAAATTGCAAGACAGTGATACATGGAAGCTAAGTGCAACAATAATGAAATCAAATGCATCTTTTCAATGCCACAGTCACTCAGCCCTCACATTCACTCAGCACTCGTTACTCGCACTCAATAGACACCTTCGCTCACTAAGGGTGTGTACATACTCCGTAGGGGATCCTTCATCCCAAGCGCTATACTCTGCATGGACAACTAACGTGTTGCACGAAAAACTCACGTGCTATAGTATAATATCTGGACTCGCATGGACAACTCACAAGCTATAGTATCAATATCTCACAATCAGTCCCTCGGCCTCACTCAGTCATCAATCTTTCCAGTCTCTCGAGCTCTCAATAATCATGAAAATCAGCCCCAACAGAAATGATATAATGTATCAACAAGGAACAATAGAGACTGAGATGTAATATATAAGTAAAACTATGGCTGAATACATAATAGCAATATGGCAGATAATTCAACATGTACACGGCCTCTGTGGGTCCCTACAGTGCCAACACATAGTCAGAACATGATTTCTAATATGATTTGTCAAAAGCTCATTCAAAATCCGACACCAAATCGTCAACCAAATCCCCAAATCAAACTCTCCAAATCCCTAGCCTCAAACTCCCAATTTACACCTTAAATACACACCAACTAGGTGGGAAAATCAATGGGGAACCAAGATTATTGATCAAAATAAACACAGGGGACTTACCTCAAGAAACCCCTCGGAACCCCTCTCAAAAATTGCCTAAACCGTGCTTGAAATGTTTGAAATGAAGCAAAAATCGCGAACCCTTGTTTTAATAATCTGCACAGGCTTTACGCTTCTGTGGACACTTAACCACTTCTGCAGCGTCATAGAAGCGACATCACACACGCATATGCGGCTCATTCTGCTCTTGCGGTCCCTCACTCCGCTTCTGCGGACTCGCTTCTGCGAGCATCCAAGCCGCTTCTGCAGACCAACCCCATCTGCCATGTTCCGCTTCTGCAGTCCTCCTGCCGTATCTGCAGTCACGAAGATGCGGAATTGCCCATCGCACGTGCGCGCCTCCCGTTTTTGTGCACCTCTCACCGCACCTGCGGCCACGCGGATGCGGAAAACTCCTCGCACATGCGGCCACCTTCACACTCCCCTCCAATCTCGCACATGCGCAAGCTAGCTCGTACATGCGATCTCATACCTGCGATCAAAGCTCCGCAGATGCAGTTACACCAACAGAGGTCCAACTTCAGCAATCACTCAACTTTAACTTTTGATCTATTAACCATTCGAAATCATCTCGAGGCCCCCGGGACCGCAACCAAACATACCAACAAGTCCTAAAACCTCACACAAACTTAGTCGAGCCCTCAAATAAAGTCAAACAACTTCAAAAACACGAATCGCACCCCAATTCAAGCCTATTGAAACTAAGGAAATTCAACTTCTACAAATGACGTTGAAACCTATCAAAACACGTCCGATTGACCCCAAATTTTGCACACAAGTCAAAAATGACATTATGGACCTACTCCAACTTCTGAAATCGAAATCTGACCCCGATATAAAAAAGTCCACTCCCGGTCAAACTTCCCAAAAAATCAACTTTTGCCATTTCAAGTCTAATTCCACTACGGATCTCCAAATCACAACCCGGACATGCTCTTAAGTCCAAAATCACTCAGAAAAGCTAACAGAACCATCAAAACTCCATTCCAAAGTCATTTACTCATAGATCAATATCCGGTCAATCATTTCAACTTAAGCTTTCAACCTTGAGACTAAGTATCTTATTTCATTCTGAATTCACTCCGGACCAGAACTGACTACCCCGACAAGTCACATAATAGTTATAAATTATAAAATGAGCAATAAATGAGAGAATGGGGATATAACTCTCAAAATGCCTGGTCGGGTCGTTACATATACGGAGTGATACGGGTGGTTATAGAAGAGATAAGGGTGCCTAATGATAATGTCAGGGCGGGGTGATACGGGTGGCTTTAGGAGATATAAGGATGGCTAATGATAATGTCAGGGTGGAGTGATACGGGTGGCTATGGGAGAGATAAGGGTGGTAATGTCAGGAATAATGTGTGATGGTTTGGAGACATTGTGCTGGTGATTTTTGTGTGATGGTATGTTGTTCCTTGTGTTTGTCATACACCTTACGTGACTTGCTTTGTTGTGTTGATGAGCTATCTGATATCTTTGATATTACTTGTTGACTTGGGCTGCAATAGTACACTCACACAAGCATACACAGTAGCATGCCACTTATACTAGCTCATGAGTATGAAACTTGACATTTATTGATTATGCCCATGTGTTCTTGAAATATATGTTCTCATGTTGATATTGAGCCTGTGACCATGCCGGGCAGATTGTAATTGTGAACCTGTGACCATGCCTGGCGGATTGTGAATGTGAGCATATGATCATGCCGGGTGGATTGAGATTTTGGCACGTGAGTTGTCCATGCGGTTGCGATGCGAGATGTGTGCACGAGGTGTCATGAGTATATGATGGTAGGTTGAGACCCGTGACTTATGACTATGAGATGAAGTACCACGAAGTGATTTTATTGTGAAACTTGTGTTAGAACGGCTTGATTAATTGATTATCCTTTGTGTTCCTCATTTGGTTTTAATGATACTTCACGGTGTTCTTGTTGCTTAACTGTTTATATCACATGTTGGTTCTTGTTGCCATTTACTGATTTTCGCTTTATGTTATTAGTTTTATACTTCTATACTGCACAGGTTATTTTGTGTAGTGAGTGTCTTGACTTGTGCCTCGTCATTACTCCACCGGGGTTAGTCTTGATACTTATTGGGTACCGAACGTTGTGTACTCATACTACACTTCTGTATATTTTTATGCAGATTCAGGTATTTCGGAGTCTGTTGATTGAACAAGATAGCGAATCAGATATTGTTGTGGAGACTTCAAGGTATACCTGCCGTCGCATCGCAGGCCTCATAGTCACCTTCAAAAGTTATTTATGTACAGTTTATTTTCTATTTCGAGGCAGTTGTACTTAGAGCTTTTCTAATAAACTCAATAGAGCTTATGACTTGTATTACCGGTTTTGGGATTTTTGGCTTTGTATAAAAAATTTTGTTTCATGTTTAATAGTTGTTGGTTTAATTTTGCCATTAATTCAGTAAGTGTTAGGCTTACCTAGTCTTAAAGACTAGGTGACATCACGACATCCTACGGAGGGAAATTGGGATCTTGTCAAGTTGGTATCAGAGCTATAGGTTCATAGGTGCTACGATTCATAAGCGAGTTTAGCAAAGTCTTGTGGATCGGTACAGAGACGTTTGTACTTATCTTCGAGAGGCTACGGAACTATTAGAAAAAAAATCTCCACTTCTTTCATTCATGTCGTGCGGATTTGTTATTTTCGAAGTTTGAGCCTTTGTATCTATATGCTCTCACAAATTGTGAGGACACGCGCTACCGGATCAGCTGAGCAGACATCTGCACCTCTGCTAGAGCTGCGAGAAGTCGAGGTCGAGGTCGAGGCCAAAGAGAGGCACACGTCGCAGCTAGAGCACCTGTCAGAGTAGCAGTTGAGGAGCCGCCATTAGCTCCGGTTGGGGGACACGCACCAGAGGTGCCTATTGTTACCCCCGGACTTTAGGATACCTTAGCGCAGTTCCTGAGCATGTTTGGTATATCTACTCAGGCGAGACTGATCTTCGTTGCACCATCTACTTCGCATATTGGGGAAGGATCTGAGACTCCCACCACTCATACACCAGAACAACGGGCTCACTTTGGTTAGGTTTTGGGTGTGGTACCGGTATAGCCTGTTATCCCGGTTCATCCTGAGGTTAGGCCAGGGGAATCATAGGAGAAGTAGAAGAGGCTTGAGAGGTTTAAGAGGTATAGTCCACCCACATTCAGTGGCACAGCTACCGAGGATGCATAGGGATTTCTAGAGAAGTGTCACTGTATTCTCCGCACCATAGGTATTGTGGCGGTGAGCAGAGTTGCTTTTACTATATTTCAGCTGTCGGGGGTAACATATCAGTGGTGGCAGGTTTATGAGGAGGGTAGACCAGCCGATGTTGCACCACCCACTTGGAATCAATTTTTAGAGATATTTTTGAGGAAGTTTATTCCCCAGACCCTTCGGGATTCATGGCGCACAGAGTTTGAGTAGCTACATCAGGGCACCATGACGGTGTTAGAGTATGCCATCAGGTTCAGTGAGTTATCCCGTCATGCACCTACTTTGGTTCCTACAGTCAGAGAGCGAGTCCGCAGATTCATTGAGGGGCTCAATTATGATCTTAGATTCTGCATAGCTCAGGAATTGCAGACTGATATTCCATTTCAGTAGGTGGTGGATATTTCCAGAATGTTAGAGCATATTCGGGGTGAGGAGAGGGAGAATAAGGAAACCAAGAGGTCTCGAGGTTCTGGAGGGTTCAGTGGACTCTACTCTTCAGCTATGACCCATCATGACGGAGGCTCGGCCAGTCGGCCAGTCCAGTTCGCACTGTAGACAACTTGTGGTGCTCCAGTTAGTTAGGGTACTCATGTGGGGCAGTCATCCTTTAGTGCACCACCAGCACGGGGTTCCTACAATGGTTATTTCAATTATCCGTCATAGACTTAGTACGAGAAGCCACGCCCGCAGAGGGTTTGTTATGAATGTGGTAATACTAGGCACATCATGAGAGATTGTCCCAGACTCTGGAGGGGCGGATTTCATAAAAGCACTCAGGCTACGGTCCCCCTTCCAGTTGCTACTCCACCTGCATAGCCAGTTAGGAGTGGAGGAAAGGCGGGTAGAGGGCCCCCCTAGAGGGGGAGGCCCGGCCCGTTAATATACTTTCCATGGTAGGGCTGAGGCCGCTACACCAGATGGTGTCGTTACAGGTATTGTTTCAATTGTTATAGAGGAGCATCATTCTTATTTCGATTCGGTTCTGCTTATCGGGGTGAGTCATCCTATCTTGCTTCACATATAGGTGAGTTTTGTAATTTTGTACTCTACTTATGTGTTTACCTCTGTTGGGGGATTCAATAGTGATAGCTCGTGTCTATAGTTTTGTTTTTCTCACTATTGAGAGCTATGAGACTAGAAGTGACTTTCTGTTACTCATTATGGTAGGTTTTGGTGTGATTTATGGATAGTTTGGTTACAATTCGTGATTTAGGTAATCTACCGGAATGGGGAGTTCGTTACTTGTTGTAATTTTGTTTTGCGGAATTGAATTAGTGGGAGGTTTTGTTTGGTATGGTGTGTAATCTATTTGTGATTCAGAGTTAAGGGTAAGACCCTGTATTTTCGTGCGGGTTGATATGTTTGAACCGGGTTGTGTGTTGTGATAGAGTTATGTTAGGATGAGATCTTTATGATTAGTTCATATGTTTTGATTCTCCCTTATGGAATAGAGAGTTGTGCATATTGGGCTTGTTTGATAATTCTCTCATGTGTTTCTCTTTGCATATTTAGTCATATTCGTGGTGTGCTTACTGGGTTTTATCTTGCAAGGTGTGTGCCCAGGTGGCGTTGGGTATCACTTGTTGATTTGAGTGAATGGTTATGAGGTCTTCATGTTTCTTGCATCGTTGTCAGTATTGTGAAGGTTCTAGCTGATATGAGGTTATTTGCTAGTGCTGGATTTGATTATAAGCAATTATTGTGGTCAGAGATGTTGTTATGGGCATATGTGTGATGTGTTACGTCGTGTGGTTATACCTTGTGGGTGTAGGCATGAGTTGTTGCAGCTGGTTGAGGCTGATACCGTGTGTTGATGTGGGAATCGGGTCTTTGGAAAATGATCGGATGGTGGAAAATTTAGTTCTAAGGCTTATTAGTGTTGGTGGAAGGATTAATTTTCAGTTGAGATGGCGTTGTCAGGCCTATGTGTATTGGGGTGACGTGGGATCACCCGCGGGTATATGTATAGTGAGTACATTCAGTGATTTGATGACTTCGAAACGGTTCTTGGCACGTTCGGGGATGAATGTTTGTTTAAGAGGGGGAGGATGTAACGACCCGACCAGTCGTTTTTGAGAAATAGAATCTTGTTTGGTGGCTTAAGGTTTCGAGCAACTTCCTGTTATGTATTATGACTTGCGTGTATGGCCAGGTTCGGTTTTCGGATGATTCGGGGTTGATTTGGAAGGATGATTCTTGTTTTAGAAGATTAAGCATTAAGAGTTTACCTGAGTTTGAATTTTATGTAGACGACTTCGGAATGATGTTTTGATGATTCCAATAGCTTCGTATGGTAATATTGTACTTAGTCATGTGTCCGAATTTGGATTTGGAGGTCCGTAGGTTAATTTGATGCATTTTGGGGAAAATTGGAAAGTTGAAGGTTGATAGGTTTGACCGGGAATTGACTTTGTAGATATCGGGCTCGGATTAGCTCCGTTATATTATTTGGGACTTGCATGCAAAATTTGACGTCATTCTGGGCTGATTTGATAAATTAGTGATTTGAATGGGAGAAAAATGGAAATTTTTGTGAAAACTTTCAAAAATGTAAAATGATGATTTGAAGGAAGATTTGATGTCGGAATTGAATAATTTTGATATGGTTGGACTCGTATCGGAATGGGAGTTCAGATTTTTAAAATTTTGTCAGGTTCTGAGGTGCGAGACCAGGGTTGACTTTTTGGTTTTATTAAAGATCGAAGTTGTATTATCCAAAATTGTTTCCTGTAATTTTTATTTATAATATTAAGTTGTTTTGGCTAGATTTGAGGCGTCCAAAGGTTGTTTCACACGAGAAGGTCATTTTAGAGTATCGGTTTAGCTTCTTTGAGGTAAGTATCTTGCCTAACTTCGTGTGGGGGAACTACCCCTTAGGATTTAAGTCGTTTGTGTTATTTGTGTCCTGTGAATGCCGTGTACACGAGGTGACGAGTACGTACTCGGGCTTATATGTAGAAATTGACCGGTTTAGACTCTTAGGCATCTTTTGTGTACTTATTTGAAATTGTTAGCATATGTTATATCTTTTATTCGCCATGTCTACTATCACATGCTCTATTTGAAGTTGTCGTTACATGTCATATTCTTTACTTGTCGAGTTTTCTCTTATATGCTTTATTTAGAGTTGTTATCACTTTTATCATTATGTGATTTCTTTTATTGTGGAGCTATTCTTAGTTGAAATTATCGTCACGTGATATCCTTTTGTTGTCGGGTTGTTCTCATGCATTTAGATGTAGTACTAGTTCGTGTCATCTCCTTAATTGTTATCCTAATTCATACATTAGAGTATGAAGTTTGCCATTTCATGGAAGTACTTTCACTATCGAGGTTATCCTTACACAATTAATTAGAATTGAAGTTATCGAGAGTCATTAATCTATTCTAATTGAAGTTGTGTTTAAAGGGGGTGTTGTTCCTTTTTGAGTTACTTTTTCCATTCATTTTGTTGTTATTGAGATTCTATATACGTTGTGTTGAGTCGTGGGTTATTTGTTATGAAAATATTGATATCGTTGATTCTTTGGAAAGGTTGTGGCCTATGGGCACTTGTGATACGAGTTAATATGTTGTGTTGTTGTGATGATAGCACATGTGAATTGTTGTGTGGTTTGATTATTGTTATGCGGAGTATAAGGGTGATATTTCACTGTTGTTGCTATGCGGAGTATAAGGGTGGCATTTCACTGTTGTTGTTATGCAGGGTATAAGGGTGGCATCTCACTGTTGTTGATTGTACGGACTATGGAGTGATACGGTTGGCTATTGTGTTATTTTCCGGGCGGAGCGATAAGGGTAGCTATTATACGGAGTGATACGGGTAGCTATAGGAGAGATAAGGATGGCTAATGATAATGTCAGAGCGGAGTGATACGGGTGGCTATTATATGGAGTGATGCGGGTGGCTATAGAAGAGATAAGGGTGGCTAATGATAATGTTAGGGCAAAGTGATATGGGTGTCTATAGGAGAGATAAGAGTGGCTAATGATAATGTCAGGGCGGAGTGATACGGGTGGCTATCGGAGAGATAAGGGTGGCAATATCAGGAATGATATGTGATGGTTTGGAGACATTGTGTTGGTGATTTTCGTGTGATGGTGTGCATTTTTTTGTGTTTGTCATACACTTTACGTGACTTGCTTTGTTGTTTCAATGAGCTATTTGATGTCTTTGATATTACTTGTTGATTTGGACTACAGTAGTACAAGCATAAGCATACACCGTAGCATGCCACTTATACTAGCTGAGGAGTATGAAACTTGACATTTATTGATTATGTCCATGTGTTCTTGTATTATCTGTTACCATGTTGATATTGAGCATGTGACCATGCCGGGAAGATTGTGATTGTGAGCATGTGACCATGCCGGACGGATTGTGAATGTGAGCCTGAGATAATGCCAGGCGGATTGTGATTGTGAGCTTGTAACCATGTATGGCAGATTATGAATGTGAGCATGTGCTCATGTCGGGCAGATTGAGATTTTGGCACGTGAGTTGTCCGTACGGTTGCGATGCGAGATGTGGGCACGCGGTGTCGTGAGTATATGATGGTTGGTTGAGACCCGTGACATGTGACTATGAGATGAAGTACCACATAGTGATTTCGTTGTGAAACTTGTGTTAGAACGGCTTGATTAATTGATTGTCCTTTGTATTCCTTATTTGGTTTTAATGATACTTCACGGTGTTCTTGTTGCTTAACTGTTTATATCACATGTTGGTTCTTGTTGCCATTTACTGATTTTCGCTTTATGTTATTAGTTTTATACTTCTATACTGCATAGGTTATTTTGTGTAGTGAGTGTCTTGACTTGTACCTCGTCATTACTCCACCGGGGTTAGTCTTAATACTTACTGGGTACCGACCGTTGTGTACTCATACTACACTTCTGTATATTTTTATGCAGATTCAGGTATTTCGGAGTCTGTTGATTGTTAGATAGCGGATCAGACATTGCTGTGGAGATTTCAAGGTATACCTGCTGTCGCGTCGCATGCCTCGAAGTCACCTTCAGAAGTTATTTATGTACAGTTTATTTTCTATTTTGAGACAGGTGTACTTAGAGATTTTCTATTGAACTCAGTACAGCTTATGATTGTACTACCGGTTTTGGGATTGTTGGCTTTTTATAAAATATTTTGTTTCATGTTTAATCGTTATTGGTTGAATTTTGTCATTAATTCAGTAAGTGTTAGGCTTACCTAGTCTTAAAGACTAGGAGCCATCACGATACCCTACGAAGGAAAATTGGGGTCGTGCATCCTTTTTCTAATTATGTAAAAACAGATAAGAATCTTACTCTTCTACTTTAAGTTTCCTAGGTCTAATGATCTTTATAATTAATTAAGAATCGTAGGAAGCATCTATTCTAAGTTTTTTTTTTTGTAAGAATTATTTTAATCATATGTAAACTAAATTAGATAAAAATAAAGTTAAATTGCAACCACGCATATTTGTGTAAAGATCCATACTTGTATCGTCAATTGAGTTTCCCCCTAAAACTTAGGATTTTTTAAATCAACTAAATACTATGTATTAAATTCTTCCTTATTTGAATGACTTAGAAAGTTTTAATAATAATTATCTTATATAAATTATTTTTCGTATTTGTATTGTATAACATATCAGTTTGTAAAAGACAAGTGATAAAAAAAAATAGAGAGAATCAATAGCAAAGTAACGATATGGTTGTTAATTAAAGTTGTTTTCTCTATAAAAATAATGTGGCATTTTTTCTAACAGTAGGTGAAAATAAGTTATATTGTGACTTCTTCTTTTTTTAAGTTCTACATAAACTGATTTTGTTTTTAAAAAGAATATCCACCATGAGCAATAACTTTTCAATTTTCGGAAAACAACTTAAGACATGTTTATCAATTTTTACAAAGACTAACTTTTTTCTTTTGGAAGATTTTACGAGAAAAAAGTTCTAACACATTTGTCAAAATAAAAGACACTTAAGTTCCTTTATGCGACAGTTAATGTATTTATGTTTTAATCAGACAAATCCAACCTATCCAAATATAATTATTCCAGAGGTAATTTTTCCGTATTATTTTTTTAATCTTTGTCAAGCATGAATACCATAATCTATTAAGATTTTACCTTATAAAAATATAAGATGTTTATTCAAAAGAAATTTTGTTTGTCGTATATTTTTATTTCCTTGCAACACAAGCACTCTTAGACGGAAACTATGGCATATTTGCCTTTAATTTGGATTTTTAATTACATTTAGTGATTTCCTTATTGTTTTAAGGTCAATTTTCTGGGAAAAGTCAATAAAGATATTATTTTTTTAAAAGCAATACCATCATAACATGAAAAAATGCATGAAATTATTCTTAAAATGTCTCTCATGATGCGGATCTTCTTTCAAAATTTAGTCTCTAAGCTCTAAAATGAATTTACATACGCATAATAAACATAACATTACAATTTAGAGAAAAATTAAGCTGACTGCCACAAACACAAAATGAAGATTACAGCTAAAACCAACATTCATCATTGTCATGAAATTATATTTTTTATTTTTTTTTATTTTATAACTCAAGAACATTATTATTTATGTGATTTTTTAAAATTTTATATCTATTATTACGCGCGCACTCTAAGACTAGTTTATTGAAAAATAAAAGTGGATCTTCTATTAAAGTACTCGACCCATATAAGTGGTTTGGGTTCTAGGATAGTTAAAATGTGTAGTTTTTATGTCTTTAATTTTTGGCTTCAACCAGGACTTGCCACATCATTAAATGGTGTCGGATATATCGCTTTTCGGCTAATACTATAAAATAGTGTTTTTAACAAAAACAAAATTGTTATAAGAAAATTAAATTATGGTGGATGTATACTCTTCTCCATATTCTCCGTAACTCTCAATACTCTAATAATTATGGAGTTATGATTGTAACTCCATAACCTCCTCCATAATCTTCCTCTCAAATGCTTAATGACATGTTCAATGACATATTTTACAATAGTGATGTATACTCTTCTCCATATTCTCCGTAACTCTCAATACTCTAATAATTATGGAGTTATGATTGTAACTCCATAACCTCCTCCATAATCTTCCTCTCAAATGCTTAATGACATGTTCAATGACATATTTTACAATAGTGATTCTTCACTTTTCGTGGCTATATAAAGGCCTTGTAATAGGTAGGAAAAGACACACAATTGAAGAAGAAATAAGAATCTCTCCTCTCTTTCTCTCTATTTCTCTGTCACGACTCAAAATCCCACCACAGGCGTCGTGATGGCACTTAGTTTCTAAGACTAGATAAGCCGATTACAATTACAATTCAAGCCTTTTTTTATAATCGAAACCAACAGCGAAAATAATTATAACACCTTCCCAAGACTGGTAATACTGAGTCACGAACTCTAACTGAGTACATGCAGTAATTCCCAAGGATTGAATATACAATACTGTTCGAATAAGAGTGGACAGTACAATAAAAATGGAAAGACTCTAGAGACTGCGACGACCAAGCAGCCCTACCTTGAATCCTTGCGATCACACTCTAATCTCTGTCCGAATCCGATATCTTCAATACCTGGCTCTGCACAAAAATATGTAGTATGAGTATACCACAGTCGGTACTCGGTAAGTATCAAGACTAACCTCGGTAGAATAGTGACGAGGAACAGTCAAGACACTCACTAGTAAAATAACATGTGCAATATATCATACGAAAATAATAGAATAACAAATAGCAGTGATGGCAACAATAATAAAATTGTGACATAAATAGCAAGGCAACATGAACACCATAAATATTGCTCAAACGGATAATAAACACAAGTACATCCAATTAATCAAGTCCTTCAAATATAAATCATTCACATATAATTCTTTAGAATAAATACCCTCCAAATAAATTTCTTCAAATAAATATCCTTCGAATAGAAAACTCTTTCACATAAATATCTTATATCATAATTATAAATATGGGTCTCAACCCCCTTTCATATTCTCGTGGCACCCCGTGCTCATGTCTATATCACATTTGCACGGACAACTCACGTGCCCAAAATATTAATAAATAAAAATCGTAGGATCAATTTGTTTTCAATAAAGTAAGGTTAAAATCTTTAAATCAAGTAAGAAATCAACAAAGAAATAAGTTTATTTTAGAAATCGTTTGAGTGAAGAAAAATGACATTTCAATTAAAATAAAGCATAAGATAAGCTACTGATTTGGATGTAAAACTTATTAAATTAAAACATAATAGTAATTTTCTTTTATTTAAAATAAACTAATCATCGAAAATAAGTACAACCCAGAAATACAAATCCTCAGAGTCTTGTATGAAAAAGCCAAAGCTAACACAATACAACAAAAAATACAAAACACTTAATATTAAGTCAAATAATATATCACGGAGAACACAAGAATTTACAAATTATAAAAAAATAAAATAACAAAAGGCAAGTGCAACCATAGAGAAATATCAACAAAGGATACTCCCGAAGTACCGTCTCGTAGTCCCAAATCATAAATAAATTTCAACAAAGGGCACTCCCGAGGTATCGCCTCGTAGCCCCAAATCATAAATAAATTCACAATCTTTCCTTATATCACCGCGGGAGCCTTCATATTTAGTTTTAAAAATTATTTTTTCCGAAATAGCATCCCGCATTTTAGCCACCCTTATCACACCGCATGGCTTCTAATAGTTCCCCTACTAGCCACGCGTATCAAGCCCTCCTTATCTCACTGCATGCGTTTCAACACTCAAACCTCAAGCCCTCCTTATACTACCGCATGCGTATCAATATCATAATATATCACAATTCGCACCTCAAGTGTCTGATTATCACAGCATACCACAACATGCACCTCAAGTGCTCAAATATCACAGCATATTATAAATTACACATCAAGTACTCAAATATCAAAACATATCATAAATTACACCTCAAGCGCTCAAATATTACAACATATCACAAATTGCACATCAAATGCTCAAATATTACATTATATCAAATATTGCACATCAAGTGCTCAAATATTACAACTTGCCACAGGAATCAACAATACATTATTTTTCACAATATGGAGCCCATGGCTCGACCGTAATGTGCACAAAATCTTAACAAAATATTCGGGAGTGAACAACTCAACAAAATAATATTTTACAATTTAACACTTTGCCTCAGTATGATTTACTGCCTTTATAACTCAATACCAATTTCAACAACATGAACTGGAAAGTAATTCATCAAGGAACAACGCCTTCTTTAATCCAAATTTTTGGCAAATAGATTAATGTCTTATTTTAAAATTATTTAATAAATTATTTCCAAATGAATAATCCAGAATGAAATTATCTCCAAAAAATATCAACTCAACATAAACACGGGATTCACATAAAAATCAAGGTGGCAATCACACCAAATCATCATATAAAAACAAATTCAACAAACAAGGATTTAGGCATGACAAATAGAGGATTTAATAAGTGCCAATAATTTCTAATTTAGTACATAAGAGCGTCTACGAATTTTAGCCGATATAATTTGCACATATAAATCAAGTACGTACTCGTCATCTCGCGTACATGATTTTCAATTACACAGTTTTTCACATATCCCACTAAAGATTAGGCAAGATACTTACCTTTTTGAAGTTATGCCGATATTCCAAAATCGTCTTCTTTCTTGAATTGACCTCCGGACCGCTCAAATCTATCCAAATTAATTGTAACACTTTATTAAAATTCATCAAAAATAATTCCGGATAATAAAATATCGACTTAGAAATTTATCCTAAAAAGTTAATGTAATCAACGCAGGACCCGCCTCTCGAAACCCGACAGAATTTTCACGGAATACGAACACCAATTCCGATACGTGTTCAACTATACTAATTTTATCGAATTCCAATAACTAATCGTCCTCCAAATCTTGAGTTTTTGTTTTTGAAAAATTTTACAAAAATCCCAATTTTCTCCATAAAAAATCGAATTAAATGATGAATATAACCATAGATTCATGAAGTATAATCACTTTCGGATATAGAACACTTACCCCAATCCATATGGTGAAAATCGCCTCTAAAATCCCTTCAATCCGAGCTCCATAGCTCCAAATATGTTAAAAATGGCCGACACCTCGAAATATAGCTACTGCCCAGGTATTTACTCTTCGCGATCACGAAGCACAACTTTTATCAGCCCAAATTTTGCCTTTCACAATCGTGAAGGACAGGTACACAGCTCTTCCGGATAGCCTCTAGTATAATGGTCATAACGTTTTGACAAAATTCCATATTGCAAATGGTTTTAGTTTCTGCAAACTAGACACAAGGGATACAACTTTCATGTCTGGATCATCTCCAAATTTCTTATAGATTGTGAGATATAAGCTTCCAAAGTCGGGTCAATGCAGCAGGATTTTCCTCTACGCGATCGGAAAAAGGCGTCCGCGATCGCGATTCTTAGTGTCCAAACAGCAAAATTGCTCTTCGCGATCGCGACCATTTATCCACGATCGCAATGCATAACTCTATCGCAAAAAACCAGCAACTAAAAATGGACTAGAAATGGTATGAAACCACCCCGAAACTAACCCTAGCCACTCGAGACCCCGTCCAAACATACCAACAAGTTTCAAAATATATTTCGAACTTAGTCGAAAACTCAAATCACATCAAACAACGCTAAAACCACGAATCATACCCCAATTCAAGTTTAGTGAAATTAAGAAATTTCAAATTCTACATTCGCCGCTGAAACCTATCAAATCAAGATCAATTGACCTCAGATTTTGCACACAAGTCATAAATGACATAACAGGCTTATGAAAATTTTCAGAACTAGATTCCGACCCTGATATCAAAAAGTCAACTCCCCGGTCAAACTTTCAACTTAAACTTCATATTTTCGCCATTTCAAGCCTAATTTAACTACGGGCTTCCAAATAATTTTTCGGATACACTCCTAAGTCCAAAATCACTATACGAAGCTATTGAAATAATCAAAACTCTATTCCGAGGTCATTTACTCAAAAGTCCAACTCTGGTCAACTCTCTTCATTTAAGCTTCAAAAATGAGAATTGTTCTTTCAATTTATTTCAGAATCTTTCAAAAATCAAACTCGACCACACCCGCAGGTCATAATACATATTACGAAGATGCTCGAGACCTTAAGTCACTGAACGGGGAATAAATTCTTAAAATGACAAGTCGGGTCGTTACATTCTCCACCTCTTAAACATACATTCGTCCTCGAACATGCCAGGAATCTTTCTAAGGACATTAAACTACTTAGTGTATTCTTACACACATACTCGCGGGTGATTCTATGTTCCGCAATTTAACATGGGTCCGACAACACCATCGCAGTTGAGTTTATTTCATTTATCCATACTTATAAACTTTAAAACTAATTTCTTACACTCCAAACATTTCCAAAATGACTGATTTTCACATCAACGCACGGTATTAGTCTCAACTTGCTATAGCAACTCGTGCCTACGCACACATTAACTTTCTTGATAATGTTGAAGTACTTCAAAAAGAATTTGGGGTGTTACATTATCTCCCACTTAGGATTATTCTACCTTGAAAGAGAAGTAGAGTCCGCCCTCAAATACATAACATAACTTATCTCTTCTTTCGCACGTCTCAATCCCCAAAATTTTACTAAGTCACAAATTTTTCAGAATTTTTGGCAGAGTCACCCCTGTAAATGGGGCCTATCTACCTGCCAGAGTAACACCAAAACAACTCCTAACAACACATCCACAATCCAACAAAAGCATCACAATGTATATATCAATAACATTAATCTCAGCATTACAAGCTGTAATGACCCGGACGGTCGTTTTGAGAACTAAGTCTCGTTCGGCCGTATAAGGCCCTGAGCAGCTTCATATTATGCGTATTGACTTGCGTGCATGGTTGAATTAAGTTACCGGATGATTCAGAGTGATTTGGGACACTTAGTCCCTAAAACGAAAGCTTAAGTCTTAGGATTTTGACCGTAGTCAGAACTATGCGAAGACAACTCCGGAATGGAGTTTCATCAGTTCCATTAGCTCCGTGGGGTGATTTTAGACTTAGGAGCGTGACCGGACTGTAAATCCGAGGTATGTAGCTGATTTAGGCTTGAAATGGCGAAAGTCAAATTTTTGGAGATTTGGACCGGAAGTGGACTTTTTGATATCGGGGTCGGAATGCGATTCCGAGAGTTATAAAAGCTCTGTTATGTTATTTAGGACTTGCCTACAAAATATGATGTCATTCCAGGTTGATTTGATAGGTTTTGGCACGGGTTTTAGAAGTTGAAAGATTTGAAATTTATAAGTTCGATTCTTGGTGCGATTCGTAGTTTCGACGTTGATTGATGTGATTTGAGACCTCGAGCGGGTCTGTGTTAGGGTATAGAACTTGTTGGTATGTTTAGACGGGGTGCCAGGGGCCTCGGGTGAGTTTCGGATAGGCTACGGGTCTTTTCCCCTATTTTTGAACTGCTGTTATCTGTCATCTGGTTTCCTTCATCGCGTTCGCATCCTTGCCTTGCGTTCGCGCAGTGTTATTTTGGAGGGTGAAATAATTCCTCTTCGCGTTCGCAGTCACCCTCTCGCATTCGCGAAGTTCTGCCACCCCCTTCTTCGCGTTCGCATTCCCTATCTCGCGTTCGCAATCACCCTCTCGCATTCGCGAAGTTCTGCCACCCCCTTCTTCGCGTTCGCATTCCCTATCTCGCGTTCGCAAAGTGAAACCTAGGACCTGGGCACTGGTGATCATTTTCCTCTTCGCGTTCGTGTGTCACTTACGCGTTCGCGTAGTTATTCCATTACACTCTTCGCATTCGTGTACTACTTCACGCGTTCACGAAGAGCAGTCATTGGGCCATCATATTTTTCCTCTTCGCGTTCGCGAACGTGTTGTCGCGTTTGCGAAGAACAACTGGGCAGTCTTGTTTCTCTTCTTCGCGAACGCATCCCTTTCTTCGCGTTCGTGATGCACAAAACCCCTGGGCAAAATATAAAGTCTTCTATTCCGAGTGTTTGCCATTTTCACCATATTTGGAGTTCTAGAGCTCGGTTTTGAGTGTTTCCTTGTGGATTTTTCATGCAAATCGATTGGGTAAGTGTTCTTCACCTAGAATTTATTTATTTCCATGATTCTATCTTTATTTTTATCATTAATTTGTGTTTTGAGTTGAGGAAAATGGTGATTTTTGAAAGAAAAATTCAAAATGAAAAATCACAATTTGAGGGACGAAATGGTATCGGAATTTGATGATTTTTGTATGGTTAGACTCGTGAGTGAATGAGTATTCGTATTTTTGTGACTTTTACCCAATTCCGAGATGTGGGCCCGGGTCGACCTTTAGGGCGGATTTCAAGATGTTTATTAAAGTATTGATTTTATTAATTATATGAGTCTATTATGGTTATATTCATGTTATTCAATTGTATTTGGCTAGATTTGGGCCATTCGGAGTCGGATAATTGAAAGAAAAAAAAGGGCATTCTTACAGACTAGTTGAGCTTGGGTTGAGGTAAGTATCCTGCCTAACCTTGTGTGGGGGATTTTCCCCTTAGGATTGAGTCTTCTATGTTGATTGTAGTCCATGCACGCGAGGTGACGAGTGCATGCTCGGACTTATTTGTGAAAAGTTGGCCTCTTAAGATTCTTAGGTCCTTATATTAACTGAGTATGAAGTTGTTTCTTGATATGATTAAGTTCTTATTTACTAGTTTCACCTCTACATGCTTTAATTAGAATTAATTGCTTTCAGGATTCACTCGTATTGCCTATTTGACTCTTATTTGACTTAACTGAAGATTTTACCTCCTTCATTGTCATGCTATCTTTTCATAATTGCTTATCTTTATTTGAAATTATTATTATATCATCTTATAATTTGTTCAGTCTTAATTGAGGTTATGATTATCTTTTCGCTGCTTATCCTTAATTAAATTGTTGAAAATCCTTAGTAATTTCTCAACCTTAAAAGAAGTTTTAGATATCCTATATCTTAGTCGACTTGTTTTATTTGGAATTATTTGACTCGTATTAGTTTCCTTGTTGTTGAAATGTATATTGTGGGATCGTTGATACACATTAGTTTCCCTTTATTGAGTTGTCCTCTTTATGCCTAGCATTCTTTACTGTGGTTATTCCTTGTGATTTGTTCCCATAATTTTTCCTGTGATTTAAAAGTTCTTGAGTTGATTTACTTGTCGTACTTTGAATCATTGCCATTGTTGTTATTGTTTTGGTTGTTATTATTGTGATGCACGAGGTTTCTGCCGTGCGGTTGTTGTTATGGGGTTGCACGAGGTTTCTGCCATGCTATTGTTACTATTGATTTTTGCACATGCGGCGTGACAAGGTGGTATATATATATATATATATATATATATGTGTGTGTGTGTGTGTGTGTGTGTGTGTGGGGGGGTTGTGTATGTGGTGAGACAAGGTGGGAACATTAGTATGCATGTGTGGCGAGACAAGGCGGGCATTTATGTTACTATTGCAAACGTGGCGAGACAAGGTGGGCTGTGTTAGGGATTGATTTGTGATGATTTATGGCCTGGGAGCATTCTTGTTGTTGATATTTGTGTAGTGGTATACATACCTGGTACCTCGTGGAATTGTTGACTAAAACCTGATGTAAAAGCAGTTGTAATTACTGAGTTATTACTTGTCCTTGTGGTATTCGTGATTCCAGATTTAGGTTGTGTTCCATTCACTTTGTCTGCGTCATTTTCATGATATTCCGCTGATACTTGTTATTTCTTGCTTTAATGCCATTACTGTATTGCGAGCCATATTGCATAGTCTTTATGTAGACATCATACTTCTGTTACTCATGTACTTATATCTGTTCTATTTATTAGACCAGTGGGTGTCTTGACTGTTCCTCGTCACTACTCCACCGAAGTTAGTCTTGATACTTATTGGGCACCGTTGTGGTGTGCTCATGCTACTCTTCTACACATTATTTTGCAGATCCAGGTACTTGTTCATTAGCTAGCTGTGTGGACTGTTACTGTGGAGACTTAAGGTAAACCTGCTGCTGCGTTCGCAGGCTTCGGAGTCACCTTCAACCTTTTCCTTTTTCATTGTTTATTCTTATTTCTGGACAGTTGTATTTAGAAGTTTTCTAGCAAACACTCTGTAGAGCTTATGACTTGTACTACCGGTTTTGGGAATTTTACGAGATTCTATTTAAATAATGTTGTTTTAATTATTGTTAGGCTTACCTAGTCCCTAAGACTAGGTGCCATCACGATACCCAAACGGAGGGAAAATTGGGCCGAGACACAAGCATTGTATTATCATAATGATATCAGGACATGAAGCACATCATATGTATGCCCATCACCACATCTCTGGTCTTAATAGTTGTTCATAATCGATTATAACATCGCCAATTAACCTCATATTAACCAAAACTTGTGATGACCCAAAATATCATCTTTAAATTTAATAATTAATTTTGTGTTCTAAGGCCTCAAAAAGCACTATTTATCATTCCTCGACTTGCGTGTGCAGTCCATAAAATTTTTCAGAAAGTTTTCAGGTGAAAAATGGATTAAAATATGAATTAGAGCTTTAAAACTCAACTGAGTTGACTTTGGTCAACATTTTGAGCAAATGGACTCAGATCAGTATTTTGACAGTTCGGGTAGGTCCGTATCGTGATTTGAGACTTAAGCTTATGCCCAGAATCAAATTTTGAGGTCCCTAGCCCGAGATATAGAATTTTGATAAAAAATTAAAAGTTTAAGTTCAAATAGTGACCGGATGTCAAATTATGTGCAAACGACCCAGGAATAGAATTTTGATGATTCCAACAGCTCCGTATGGTGATTTTGGACTTAGAAATGTGATCGAAATTTTATTTCGAAGTCCGTAGTGGAATTAGGCTTGAAATGCTATAAGTTGAATTTTTGGGAAGTTTGACCGGGGGTTGACTTTTTGATATCGAGGTCGCAATCCGATTCTGGAAATTGGAATAGGTTAGTTAGGTTATTTATGACTTGTGTGCAAAATTTAAAGTCATTCCGAATGGATTTGATGTGTTTCGGCACAAGATATAGAATTTGAAAGTTCAAAATTCATAGATTTTGATTTGAGGTGTGATTCGTCGTTTTGATGTTGTTTGATGTGGTTTGAAGCCTCGGCTAAGTTCGTATTGTATTTTGAGACATGTTGGAATAATTGGTTAAGGTCCCGAGGGTCTCGGGTGGATTTCGGAAGGTAAACGGAATGGATTTCGGACAAAGAGGGTTGCTGGAAATTTCTGTTGCAGAAATTTCGCCAGAAATATCTGGTATGTGGAGCCAACCTTGGAAGTTTATATCTCGCAATTCATAAGGAATCGAAAAATTTTCAAAACATGAAAGTTGTAGTTATTTGATTCTAGTTTCCAGAAAGTTAAACCATTTATTATTTGGACATTTGTACAGAAAGTTATTGTAGATTGAATGAAGGCTGGTAGAGCAGTTTCGCCAGAAATTTCGCCAGAAATATTGTTGCGTGGAGCCGATTTTGAAAGCCTATATCTCGCAATTCATAAGGAATCGGAAGGTTTTCAAAACATAGAAGTTGTAGTCGTTTGATTTTAGTTTCCAGAAAGTTAAACCATTCATCATTTGGACATATTTACATAAAGTTATGATCGATTAAAGGAAGGCTGGTACAAGTTCTGGTGGACTTTTAGGGACGGAAAATGGAATTTTAGTGGCGGATGGGCAGAAACTTAAGGACCAAAAATGGTCATTTCCTTCATTTCATTTTGGATTTTTGGAGCACGGTTCTTGGGCGATTTTCAGGGAAAAATATTGGGGTAAGTGTTCCTTATCCTATATTGATTATATTTCATGATTCCATACTCATTTACATCATGAATTCGTGAATTTATGGAAGAAAAATCAAGATTTTTGCAAAATCTTCCAAAAACGAAAATTTAAGATTTGAAGGTCGAGTTGTTATAGGAATTTGGTAAAATTGGTATGGGTGGACTCGTAATTGAATGGGTTGTCGGATTTTGTAAGTTTCGCCGGATTCCGAGATGTGGGCTCCACGGGCAAATTTTGAGCTAATTTCGGATTTTATTGAAAATGTAATATTTTCTTATGAAATTGATTACTACAATTTTTGTTGACTGTATCGAATTAAATATGACTAAATACGAGTCGATCGGAGTAGGAAAATCGAGAAAAAAGCATAATACTTGGTTAAATTGGAGCAAGTCGAAGTAAGTGACTTGTCTAACCTTGTGTGGGAAAAATTCCCCCTAGGATAGATAATTGTAATATGTGGAAAGTCGTATACACGAGGTGACGAGTGTGTACACGGGCTAAATGTGAAAGATTATGTTTTAAATTGTGTATATCATTGTTGCGCATTAATTAAATTATTTTATTTTGTTATATTCTTCATTATTGATTTAATGTTTATATTTTAAATTTGCTTGACATTTTCCTACTAATTATTTTATCTGTTTAGTTGGAACTTGGTTTCTTTTATTCTGTGCATTATTTGAAGGTTGATTTTCTTTAAATTAAATATTATTAATATGAAGTATTTGACATTTTTAAACTTGATATTGAAGTAACGTATTAAAGATTTTGAAATATTATTTTCCTAAATTATTTACTCCTGAATATTTTTGTAAGATTTTCATACTCATTGTGATGGAGCAGTGAGCTCTTTATTGTGAAAAAATATTATTGTTGAATTATTTTGACATGAGCCGTGAGCTCTTTATTGTGAAAAAATATTATTGTTGAATTTTTTTGGCAAGTTAAATTATTTGAGCACCTGAGATACAAATTGTGATATATTGTGATATTGATACGCATGCGGTGGTATAAGGTCTGGGTATTGCAACGCATGCGGTGAGATAAGGGTGGCTTGATATGCATGGCTAGTAGGAAAAACTATTAGAAGTCATACGGTGTGATAAAAATGGCTAAAACGTGGGATGCTATTTCGGAAAAAATGTTTTCTTTAAAATAAATTGTGAAGGCTCCCGCAGTGAGATAAGGAAAGGAGATATTGTGAATTTATTTATAATTTGGGACTACGAGGCGGTACCTCGGGAGTGCCCTTGTTGATATTGATTTATGGCCGCAGTTGCCTTTGATTATTATTGTGATTTCTTAAAATTGAAAAGAATTTTGTTTTGTTTCCACGAGGTATTTATTTGCCATTATTTGATGTAATTAAATGTGACATACTACTTGATTCATTTTCATTGTCATTTTATCTTATAATATTGTTTAAACATTTTACCATGCCATTATTTATTCTCCAGTAGAGCCTGACCTGACCTCGTCACTACTCTACCGAGGTTAGGCTTGGCACTTACTGGGTACCGCTGTGGTGTACTCATACTACACTTTTGCACATCATTTTGTGCAGATCCAGGTATATCTTATCAGACCACGCATCAGTAAACTAGCTGTACGAGGAGACTTCGAGGTATATCTGCCAGCGTCCGCAGACACCGGAGTCCCCTTCTATCTTACTATATTGTCTTCCTTATTTGCTTTAGACTCTGATGTATAGAGACATAGAGAATAAATTCTTAGAAGCTTATGACTTATTTCTACCGGGTTTTGGGAGTTGAAATTGTTTGAATTGTAGTTTATTTATTTAAGATATTTATTATTATTCTGCATTGATAGGCTTACCTAGTGTTAGAGACTAGGTGCCATCATGACCACCTAGGGAGGGAATTTGGGGTAGTGACAAAACCTCGTTTCAAATTTTCGCAACACTGACAGCAAAATGTAAGGCATGAAGACCTCATAACTATTTATCCCGACTTAACGAGTCACATTTAACGCCACCTGGGCACTCACTCGTAGGTTAAAACTTAATATTTTCCTCACAATTATGGATAAATATGCACAGAAACACATAAAAGAATTATCAAATAAGCCTAACAGGCATGACTCCTTATTAATACTATAGTACAAATGTTAATTTCACAAAAGGAGAATTTGAACTCATAGTTTTGCATCATAAGGACCTCGTCCTTATATAATTTTCACCGCGGCTTATAGCCCAGTTTAATTATTTCACACCATATAAAAAAATGTGAAGATCTCGTCCTCAACTCCAAATCACAAGTATTTTGCACATTGTGCCAACTGAAATTTTCAATTTCCTTTAAATCTTCTTTTCAATAAATTTCATAAATAATTTCCACAACACATAATAAACTCCCATACCGGTAGGGCATATAATACATAAAATTATAATCAATTATCCCAAAATTATATCAAAACCCACTGTAGTGAGTAATAAGAAGTCACCTTTTGGACTCATAGCCCACAATAATGTACAAAACAAAATGATACACACGGGCTAGCACCATAAAATCTCCCAGCAGGGATAAACATGGGAGTGGAGTACAAATTCACTAATCCACCATATAAGGAGCATGAAAGGAGTTCTCACCTCGATAATCTGAATCGAATCAAAATAAGAATAGTGCTCCTTTTATTGTAAATTGATTCACACCTGTAACGACATTATCTGGTGCATCGGCCTCAACCAAATCATAGTAATTATATCAACGGGTCGGGCCTCCACCTCATAGGCGCCCTCTACCCGCCTGTCCTAAACCCCTAACTGGCTGTGCATGTGGAGTATTAATTGGAATAAAGCTTGTAGCTTGAGTGCTCTAATGAAATCCACCCCTCCCAAGTGTGGGACAATTTCTTTTGATGTGCGTAGTATCACTATACTGATAACAACCCCTCTGCAGGTTCGGCTGCTCATACTGAGTCTGTGCCGGATAACTGGAATAACCATTATAGGAACCCTGTGCCGGTGGTGCATTAAAATAACTTACTGGAGCACCCCGAGTAATCTGAAATTGTTTCCATGACCCCGCTAATACTGAAATTTAGAATTATTAAGGATGTGGGAATACTGTAAGTCCTAACACCATCCTATAGAAATATCAGCTCTTAATCATATACAAGTTTTGGAGAACCTTTCAACACCACATATATACATCTCAGGCCAAAACTGATATAACACATGACCCCGCAATCTGATCGTTGATAGTGGACTCCCCTCACTTGGCGCGAAGCTATAGGATACAGTTCGATGATGCACAATACTATCCTTCACCGCTCATACTTCACCAGTCATAAGATACACCAAGCCATTTATTGGGCGCATGTCATCCTCGTGACAGACAAAATTGCTTCCTCGAGTGCCTTGACTGCTAGTATGTACCTTTCACTAAATGAAAATCCCACACAAACTACATAGTCTTTAATACCATCAACTATCTTCAGATCTACATCCACCTCGTGACCCTACCACGATTGTGACGATTAGGCAATTAATTAAACCTTCTTAAGATCATACTTATCAACCAGATGTTAGAACCTACTGCACCCCCATATGCACAACTGAATGATCTCTCAAAACTTCTACATCCTCGATCTGGGCGACATGTTGTAGGAATGGTTGAGTAACTTTGGCTCCCTTATAACCCCTATGTACTATCACGAACCATTGATGCATAGTTGATACCTAATGCGCAATTTCATACATGAGTGGATGCAAAAGAACATAAGATATATGATTTACGCTGAATAAATACCGTATGATAAGGAATGAAAGAAGTGAAAAAAAATTCTACTAGCTCTGTAGCCTCTCGAAGATAAGTACAGATCTCTGTACCGATCCGTAAGACTCTACTAAACTCGTTCGTGACTCGTAGAACCTATGAACCTAGAGCTCTGATACCAATTGTCACGACCCAAAATCCCACCACAGGTGTCGTGATGGCACTTAGTCTCTAAGACTAGGTAAGCCGATTACAATTACAATTCAAGCCATTATTTTTTATAATCAAAACCAATAGCGGAAATAATTATAACACCTTCCCAAGACTGGTAATACTGAGTCATGAGCTCTAACTGAGTACATGCAGTGATCCCCAAGGATCGAATGTACAATACTGTTCGAATAACAGTGTACAGTACAATAAAAATGGAAAGACTTCGGGGACTGCGACGACCAAGCAGCCCTACCTTGAATCCTTGCGATCACACTCTAATCTCTATCCGAATTCGATATCTCCAATACCTGGCTCTGCACAAAAATGTGCAGAAGTGTAGTATAAGTACAACACAGTCGGTACCCAGTATGTATCAAGACTACCCTCGGTAGAGTAGTGACGAGATACGGTCAACACACTCACTAGTCAAATAACATGTGCAATATATCATACGAAAATAATAGAATAACAAATAGCAGTGATGGAAACAATGATCAACTTGTGACATAAACAACAAGGCAACAGGAACACCATAGATATTGCTCAAACGGATAATAAACACAAGTACATCCAATTAATCAAGTACTTCAAATATAAATCATTCACATATAATTCTTTTGAATAAATACCCTCCAAATAAATTTCTTCAAATAAATATCCTTCTAATATAAAACTCTTTCACATAAATATCTTATATCATAATTATAAATACAGGTCTCAACCCCCTTTCATATTCTCATGGCACCTCATGCTCATGTCTATATCACATCTGCACGGACAACTCACGTGCCCAAAATATCAATGTACAAAAATCGTAGGATCAATTTATTTTCAATTGAGTAAGGTTAAAAATTTTAAATCAAGTAAGAAATCAACAAGTACCCAGCTCTTCGAGATAGCCTCTAGTATAATGGTCATAAATTTTTGTACAAAATTCTATATTGTAAATGGTTTAACTTTCTACAAACTAGACACCAAGGGCTATAACATTCATGCTTGGATCATCTCCAAATTCCTTATAGATTGCGAGATATAAGCTTTCAAAGTCGGGTCAGTGCAGCAGGATTTTCCTCTACGCGATCGTGAAAAGGCTTCCGTGATCGCGATTCACAGTATCCAAACAGCAAAATTGCTCTTCGCGATCGCGACCATTTATCCACGATCGTGATGCATACCTCTATGGCCAAATAATTCAAGTTTGGCCAAACAACACTAAAACCTATCAAATCAAGTCCGATTGACCTCAAATCACATCAAACAACGCTAAAACCACGAATCATACCCCAATGCAAGTTTAGTGAAATTAAGAAATTTTAACTTCTATATTCGACGCTAAAACCACGAATCATACCCCAATGCAAGTTTAGTGAAATTAAGAAATTTCAACTTCTACATTCGACGCTAAAACCTATCAAATCAAGTCCGATTGACCTCAGATTTTTCACACAAATCATAAATGACATAACAGGCCTATGAAAATTTTCAAAACTAGATTCCGACCCCGATATCAAAAAGTCAACTCCCCGGTCAAACTTCCAACTTAAACTTCATATTTTCGCCATTTCAAGCCTAATTTAACTACGGACTTCCAAATAATTTTTCGGATACACTCCTAAGTCCAAAATCACTATACGAAGCTATTGGAATAATCAAAACTCTATTCCGGGGTCGTTTACTCAAAAGTCCAACTCTGGTCAACTCTTTTCATTTAAGTTTCAAAAATGAGAATTGTTCTTTCAATTTATTTCCGAATCTTTCAAAAATCAAACTCGACCTCACCCACAGGTCATAATACATATTACGAAAAGAAGTACAACTCAGAAATACAAATCCTCAGAGTCTTGTACGAAAAAGCCAAAGTTAACACAATATAACAAGAAATATAAAACAGTTAATATTAAGTCAAATAATCACGGAGAACACAAGAATTTACAAATTACGGAAAAACAAAATAACAAAAGGCAAGTGCAACCATAGAGAAATATCAACAAAGGGTACTCCCGAGGTACCGCCTCGTAATTCCAAATCATAAATAAATTTCAATAAAGTGTACTCCAGAAGTACCGCCTCGTAGTCCCAAATCATAAATAAATTCACAATCTTTCATTATATCACCGCGGGAGCCTTCATATTTAGTTTTATCATTTGGGAGAATTCACACTGCGGGAGCTTTCACATTTATCCCTGTTGGGAGATTTGAAAATGTGAGCCCGTGTCTGTCATTTTATTTTTGTACACCATTGAGGGCTATAAGTCCAAAAGTAATTTTTATTATTTATTACAGTGGTTTTAATGTGTTTTGAAATAATTGATTCTAATGTTTTATGAATTATATGCCCTACCAGTATGAGGGTTCATTATGTGTTGTGAAAATTGTTTATGAAATATATTGAAAAGAAGAAAGAAAGGAAATTGAAATTTCAGTTGGCACAATGTGCAAAATACTTGTGATTCGAAGTTGAGGACGAGATCCTCGCATTTTTATATGACGGGAAACATTTAAATCAGGCTACAAGCCGCGGTAAAAGTTATATAAGGACGAGATCCTTGTGGTGAAATATTTATGAGTTTAAAATTCTCCCTTTGTGAAATTTAATTGGTACAATAATATTAATAAAGAGTAAAGCCTGTTAGGCCTATCTGATAATTCTTGTATATTTTCGGTGCATATTCAGCCATTTTCTGTCACGACCCGAAATTTCCCACCGATGGGACCATGATGGCGCCTAACATTTCACTTTCTAGGCAAGTCAACGTTAGAAAATCGTTAAACCAATTCCTTATTTCCATTCAGTAAATAACAATAATTAACTAAGATGAAATATAAGAGGTGCGAAATTTTATAAAACTGTATTAATTACTACCACCCGGATCTGGAGTCACAATTCATGAGCATTCTAGAAGTTTCTACAAGTAATAGTCTGAAAGAAATATAACTGTCTGAATGAAAGAAACAGTAGAACAGAAAAGATAGACGGGGACTTCAAGGTCTGTGAACACCGACAGATCTACCTTGAGTCTCCGGACAGTGGACCAATAGAAAAATCACGATCAACCCGAGCCGGTATCAAAATATGCACAGAAAGTGCAAAGTGCAGTATCAGTACAACCGACCCTATGTACTGGTTAGTGTCGAGCCTAACCTCGACGAAGTAGTGACGAGGCTAAGGCAAGGCACCTACAAATCAACCCGTACAATTTAATAATGCATATACAAATAACATAAATGAAGAACTAAACACGAAATGTCGGGAGGGGAACATACTGAGGGGAATACAAGATAAAGAACTACAATATAATGATCACCGGAGCAGTCAATATACCATGAATCAACAGGAATAGTGAATACAGTAAGGAAAAGTGCATGGCATCACCCTTCGTGCTTTTACTCTCAATCTCACCATAAAATAAATAGAAACGGCACGGCATCACCCTTCGTGCATTAACTCTCATATCATGGCACGTCATCACCCTTCGTGCATTAACACTCACAATATGGCACGGCACCACCCTTCGTGCATTAACACTCACAATATGGCATGCCATCACCCTTCGTGCAGTAACACTCTCTCTTACCATAATGCAATGCATAAATATCAACAGGGAGATAGAATAACAAGTACAAACCTTACTTCAACATTTGGTTCCATAACATCAATCACAACTTTGAAATAAAAACTCAATTATCACCAGAAAATCCCTAAACATGATAAGAAAGATAAATTGAACAACACTAGTATAACACATCACAATTAGGCTTAGGAATGAGACAATATAAGAAAAACTGAGAAACATGGAAAATAAGTAAATTGGCGGCGCATAAGTACTCGCCACCTCACATATACGTCGCTCACATGAATTTCACTTAGCAAGTAATCTAAGGTTCCTAATTCTCTCAAGTCAGGGTTAGACACAATACTTACCTCGCTCCGAAGGCCACTTAATTTTCAATCACTGCTTTTCCTTTGGAATTCACCTCCAAACCACTCATATCTATTCAAAAATGACTCAATAATATCAAATATTGCTTAAGAAATTAATTATATTGCATAAATTAAATTCCCCAAATTTTCCTCCAAAAAGTTAAAAAAATTGACGCCGGACCCGCTTGGTCAAAACCCAAGGTTCGGACCAAAATCCTTTTACCCATTCACCCCCGAGCCCGAATATGTAATTAGTTTTGGAATCCGACCTCAAATTGAGGTCTAAATCCCCAAATTTCCGAAATCCCTAGTTTCTACCCAAAACTCCTAATTCTACCATGAAAACCTTAGATTTTAGGTTGAAATCTTGTAAAATGTAGTGAGAGATTGAAAGAAACCAGTTTAGAATTACTTACCTATGATTTGGGGAACAAATGGTCTTTGAAAAATTGCCTCTTGTGTTTTAGGTCTTGAAAATTTGGGAAATGAATGAAAATTCCCGTCCAAAAGTCATTTTGAACAGCTGCAGATGTCGCATTTGCGACCTAAGCTGCGCAAATGCGAAGCTCGCAAATACGAAGGAGTCATCGCAAATGTGAAGCCCTTCACACTTATGCTGCCTTCGCAAATGCGAAGATAAGTTCGCAAATGCGACCTTGAATCTTCGCAAATGCGACTAAATGATCGCATTTGCGATCACTGCCCTTCCCCGACTCCCTTCGCAAATGCGAAAGAAAACTCGCAAATGCGAAAACTATTGGCTCAGCTTCTCTTCGCATTTGCGATCAGAAGCTCGCAAATGCGAACCTCTCAGAGGTCGCAAAAGCGATGCCTGATTTTGCAAATACGAGATCAGAGGCCTGCAATAATATCAGATGCACTAGCAGTGTTTTCCAAGCCAAATCTCACTCCGTAGCCTATCTGAAACTCACCTGAGCCCTCGGGCCCTAAACCAAAGATGCACATAAGTCTAAAAATATCATACGAACTTGCTTGTGCGATCAAATCGCCACAATAACACTTAGAACGACGAATTTAGCACCAAACCAAATGAGATTCTCAAGAATACTTTAAAATTTCTATTTTCTCAACTGGACGTCTGAATCACGTCGAACCAACTTCGTTTCTCACCAAATTTCACAGACAAGTCTTAAATATTATAATGAACCTGTATCGGGCTCCGGAACCAAAATACGGACTCGGTACTAACAATGCCAAACACCATTCAATTCTTAAAAATAATTAAATTTTTAGACTTTTAATTTTCATCAAAAATTCATAACTCGAGCTAGGGACCTCCGAATTCGATTTTGGGCATACTGCCAGGTCCCATATTTCGATATGGACCCACCGGGACCGTCAAAACATGGATCCGGGTCTGTTTACCAAAAATATTGACCGATGTCAACTAAAATTAACTTTTAAGGCATAAATTCTTATTTTCATCAATTTTCAACATAAAAGCTTTTCGGAAACCTGCCCGGACTGCACACGTATATCGAGGAGGGTAAAAATGATATTTTAAAGGCTTAAGAGCGCAGATTCAAGTTCTAAACATAAGATGACCTTTTGGGTCATCACATTCTCCACCTCTAAAACAATCGTTCGTCTTCGAACGGACATAGAAAAGTACCTGGGCTGGTGAAAAGGTGGTGATATCTACTCTGCATAACGGACTCGGACTCCCAAGTAGCTGCCTCAATAGGCTAACCTCTCCACTGCACTCGAACTGAAGGGTAACTCTTTGATCTCAACTGGCGAACTTGCCGGGCTAGAATTGCCACCGGCTCCTCCTCGTAAGTCAAATCCTTGTCCAACTGAACAGAGCTGAAATCTAACACGTGGAACGGGTCACCATGATATTTTCAGAGCATAGACACATGGAATACCGGATGAATTGAGGATAATTCTGGAGGCAACGCAAGTCTATAAGCTACCTCCCCCACTCTCTCTCGAGGATCTCAAATGGCCTGATATACCTAGGGCTCAACTAGCTCTTCTTCCCAAATCTCATAACACCCTTCATGGGCGATAACCGAAGCAATATTCTTTCTCCAACCATGAATGCAATATCACGAACTTTTCGGTCAGCATAACTCTTTTGCCTAGACTGAGTTGTGCGAAGTCGATCCTGAATAATCTTGACCTTATCTAAGGCATCTTGTACCAAATCGGTACCCAATAACCGAGCCTCTCCCGGTTCAAACCAGCCAACTAGCGAACGACATCGCCTTCCATATAATGCCTCATATAGAGCCATATGAATGCTCGACTGGTAGCTATTATTGTAGGCAAACTTCGCTAACGACAAGAACTGATTCCAACAACCTCCAAAGTCAATAACACAGGCGCGGAGCATATACTCCAAGATCTGAATAGTACGCTCGGACTGCCAGTCCGTCTGAGGATGGAATGTTGTGCTCAACTCAACCCGCGTACCCAACTCACGCTGTACTGCCCTCCAAAAGTGCGAGGTACACTGCGTACCTCGATCTGAAATAATAGACACGGGCACCCCGTGAAGGCGGATAATCTCACTAATGTAAATTTCAGCTAACCTTTCTGAAGAATAGGTAATTGCCACTGGAATGAAATGTGCTGACTTGGTCAACCTGTCCACAATGACCCCAAACTGCATCAAATTTTCTCTGAGTCCGTGGGAGTCAACCAACAAAATCCATAGTGATACGCTCTCATTTCCATTCAGGAATTTCTAACTTCTGAAGCAACCTACCAGGTCTCTGATGCTCGTACTTAACTTGCTGACAATTCAGACATCGAGCTACATATGCAACTATATCATTTTTCATTCTCCTCCACCAATAATGTTGCCGGAAATCTTGATACATTTTGGCGATACCTGGATGAATAGAATATCTGGAACTGTGTGCCTCTTCAAGAATTAATTCACGAAGTCCATCCACATTAGGCACACAAATACGACCCTGCATTCGCAGAACTCCATCTTCCACCACAACAACCTATTTGGCATCTCTGTGTCGTACCGTGTCCTTAAGGACAAGTAAATGAGGATCATCATACTGTCTCTCCCTGATGCGCTCATATAAAGAAGACCGAGCGACTGTGCAAGCTAGAACCCGAATAGATTCTGAAATATCTTACCTCACGAACTGATTAGCCAAAGTCTGAACATATGCAGCTAATGGCCTCTCACCAACCGGATTTACGCAAGACTGCCCATACTCACAGCCTTTCTACTCAAAGCATTGGCCACCACATTGGCCTTTCCGGGTTGATACAAAATGGTGATATCATAGTCTTTCAACAACTCCAACCATATTCTCTGCCTCAATTAAGATTTTTTTGTTTGAACAGGTACTGAAGGCAACGATGATCAGTAAATACCTCACACGAGACACCGTAGAGGTAATGCCTCCAAATCTTCAGCACATGAACAATGGCTGCCAGTTCTAAGTCATGAACAGGATAATTCTTCTGGTGAACTTTCAACTATCACGACGCATATGCAATCCCCTACCATCTTGTATTAATACTGCACCAAGCCCAATGTGAGATGCATCATAATAGACCGTATAAGATCCTGAACCTGTGGGTAATACCAACACTGGCATCGTAGTCAAAGCAGTCTTGAGCTTCTGAAAGTTCAACTCACACTCGTCTGACCATCTAAATGGGGCACCCTTTTGGGTCAATCTGATCTTAATAGTTGTTCATAATCAATTACAAAATCGTCAATTAACTTCAGGTTAACAAAAATCTCGTTTCAAGCCTTCACAATACTAATAATGAGATGCGAGGCATGAAAACCTCATAATTATTTACCCGAATTAACGAGTCACATTTAATGCCACCTTGGAGGGCACCTACCTCGTAGGTTACAACTCAATATTACAACACGAATTTGGCAAGTATGCACAAAGAATTTCATACAAATATTTTTAAATAAGCCTAGCAGGCATGACTCCCTATTAGTACGAATTTAAACACAATAATTTTTATCACAAGGATCTCGTCCTTATATAACTTCCACCGCAGCTCATAGCTCGGTTTAAACATATCAATTTATTTTAAAATAAGAGGACCTCAGCCTCAGTTCTGAATCACAAGTAATATGCACATCTTGCCAATCGAAACTTTCCATTTTCTCCTTTTAAATAACTTTCGTTAAACAAAATCACAACACATAATGAACCCCACACTGGTAGGGCATATAATTCACAATTTATAATTAATTATCCGAAAATACATCAAAACATACCGAAATAAGTACCAGAAAGGCACCTTTAGCTTCATAGATCTTATTAGAGTCCATCATGGAATGATAGGTGTAGTTATCTCCATAAAACCTCCCTACAGATGTAGACACATAAGTAGATTATAAAGTTACGAAGCTCACTCATAAGTGGAGCACAATAGGAGGATTCGTCTTGATACTCAGAATCGAATCAAGTTAAGGAAATTATCCCTTCATTTTAAATCGAGGTCGAACCTATAACGACACCATCTGATGTAACGACCTCCACCATACCACAAAACAATTATAACAACGGCTGGGTCTCCACCTCTAAGACGCCTTCTACCCGTCTGTCCTCCACCCTTAACTGGTCGTGTGGGTGGTGTGGTAACTGCAATAGGGCACGTAGCCTGAGTGCTTTGATGAAATATGCCTCTCCCAAGTTTGGTACAATTTTCTCATGATGTGCCTAGTATCACCGCATTCATAACAACCCCTTTGCGGGTTTGGCTGCTCATACTGAGTCTGTGCCACTTAAATAGAATAACCATTGTAGGACACTTAAGTCAGTGGTGCATTAAAAGAACTTACTGGAGCACCTCGACTAATCCGATGTGCGAACTGGGCTGGCCGACTACCCGAGCCCCTGCCATAGTGATTTATACTCGCTGAGGAGAATCCACTGAATCCCCTAGAACCTCGAGACGTCTTGGTCTCCTTAATTTCCTTTTTCCTCACCCCGAACATGTTCTAATATCTTAGCAATTTCTACCACTAGCGTAAATGAAGTATTAGCCTGTAGCTCCCGAGTCGTACTAAATTTTACAATTATAATTGGGTCCTTCAATGAGTCTGTGGACTCACTCTCTAGTTGTAGGAAGCAAAGTAGGAATATGACGGGCTAACTTATTGAACCTGATGGCATATTATGACACAGTCTTGGTGACCTGACGCTACCGTTCAAACACTATGCGCCACGCATTACGGAGAGTCTGGGAACAAACTCTTTCAAAAGCATTTCTGAGAACTGAGCCAAGTGGGCGGTGTTGCATTGGCTGGCCTGCCCTCTTCATAGGCTTGCCACGGATACCTGTGGAGAATTATATCTCCCAAGGCCAATTTCTTCTTTTGTTATGCTGACTCAACATTGTTGAGCTGACCCATTTCTTAACATATTCTTCGATTCTTCACAGAGGTAACCCTTACCCCTATTTATACACAACGATCACAAAAGTAGAGCTCCATACAGACAAATCTTGGCACAAACCACATAGTCCAGAATCTCGTCAACCATTGTACTTCCTCCGAAGCATCCCAAAATCCGCAACCATGACGTCCACATTGAGTAGATCTTCTGTAAATTTAAAGTTGTTTCTCTAACTCCTTTGGTACTGAAGTATATGATTATTAAGTAGGCGGACATACTGCAAGTACCAACCTTATCCTCTACAAAATCTTAGGCCTTAAATATGTGTAAATTTTTGGGGAACCTTTCAGTACCACATATATACAATTCAGGCCAAAACGGATATAACACATGACCCCGCAATCCATCCTTTGATATTGGACTCCCCCCCCTCCCCCAACTCGGCGCGAAGTCATAGTTCACCACGTCCGATGGTCCACAATATTAACCTTCACAGCTTGTATAAATCAACCAGATGCCAAGGTTCGTTGCATCCCCCACCTGATTCACTAGGTGATCTCTTAATACGTCCGTATCTTCAGTCAGAATCACACGTTGAGGCAATGTTTGAGCATCTCTGGCTCCCTCGTAGTTCATCTGTGGAATCACAAACCGTCGACGCACAGTTGATACCAAGTGCACAATGTCATACACGAGTGGATACAAAGGAATACGAGATATAGGTTTCAAGCAAAAACCAATGACGTACGATAAGGAATGAAAGAAGTGATATTGTTCCTAAACTTCATAGCCTCTGAGAGATAAGTACAGACAGCTCCGTACCGATCCTTCAGACTCTACTAAGTTTGCCCATGACTCGTGAGACCTATGTAACCTAGTGCTCTGATACTAACTGTCATGACCCAAAATTTCCCACCGATGGGACTGTGATGGCGCCTAACGTTTCACTTGCTAGGCAAGCCAACGTTAGAAAATCATTAAACCAATTCCTTATTTCCATTCAGTAAATAACAATAATTAACTAAGATGAAATATAAGAGGTGCGGAATTTTATAAAACTGTATTAATTACTACCACCCGGATCTGGAGTCACAATTCACGAGCATTCTAGAATTTTCTACAAGTAATAGTCTAAAAGAAATACAACTGTCTGAATGAAAGAAATAGTAGAACAGAAAAGATAGATGGGGACTTCAAGGTCTGTGAACGCCGACAGATCTACCTTGAGTCTTCGAACACTGGACCAATAGCAAAATCTCAATCAACCCGAACCGGTATCAAAATCTGCACAGAAAGTGCAGAGTGCAGTATCAGTATAACCGACCCCATATACTGGTTAGTGTCGAGCCTAACCTCGACGAAGTAGTGACGAGGCTAAGGCAAGGCACCTACAAATCAACCCGTACAATTTAATAGTGTATATACAAATAACATAAATGAAGAACTAAACACGAAATGTCGGGAGGGGAACATACTGAGGGGAATACAAGATAAAGAACTACAATATAATGATCACCGGAGCAGTCAATATACCATGAATCAACAGGAATAGTGAATACAGTAAGGAAAAATACATGGCATCACCCTTCGTGCTTTTACTCTCAATCTCACCATAAAATAAATAGAAACGGCACGGCATCACCCTTCGTGCATTAACTCTCATATCATGGCACGTCATCACCCTTCGTGCATTAACACTCACAATATGGCACGGCATCACCCTTCGTGTATTAACACTCACAATATGGCACGGCACCACCCTTCGTGCATTAACACTCATAATATGGCACGGCATTACCCTTCGTGCATTAACACTCTCCCTTACCATAATGCAATGCATAAATATCAACAGGGAGATAGAATAACAAGTACAAACCTTACTTTAACATTTGGTTCCATAACATCAATCTCAACTTTGAAATAAAAACTCAATTATCACCAGAAAATCTGCAAACATGATAAGAACGATAAATTGAACAACACTAGTATAACACATCGCAATTAGGTTTAGGAATGAGACAATATAAGAAAAACTAAGAAACATGGAAAACAGGTAAATTGGCGGCGCATAAGTACTCCCCACCTCACATATACGCCGCTCACATGAATTTCACTTAGCAAGTAATCTAAGGTTCCTAATTCCCTCAAGTCAGGGTTAGATACAACACTTACCTCGCTTTGAAGGCCACATAATTCTCAATCACAGCTTTTCCTTTGGATTCACCTCCAAACCACTCTTATCTATTCAAAAATGACTCAATAATATCAAATATTGCTTAAGAAATCAATTATATTGCATAAATTAAATTCCCCAAATTTTCCTCCTTAAAGTTGAAAAATTGACCCCGGGCCCGCTTGGTCAAAACCCGAGGTTCGGACCAAAATCCTTTTACCCATTCACTCCCGAGCCTGAATATGTATTTAGTTTTGGAATCCGGCCTCAAATTGAGGTCTAAATTCCCAAATTTCCGAAATCCCTAGTTTCTACCCAAAACCCCTAATTCTACCATGAAAACCTTAGATTTTAGGTTGAAATCTTGTAAAATGTAGTGAGAGATTGAAAGAAACCAGTGTAGAATCACTTACCTATGATTTGGGGAAGAAATGGTCTTTGAAAAATCGCCTCTTGTGTTTTATGTCTTGAAAATTTGGGAAATGAATGAAAATTCTCGTCCATAAGTCATTTTGATCAGCTGCAGATGTCGCATTTGCAACATGAGCTTCGCAAATGCGAAGGAGTCATTGCAAATGTGAAGCCCTTCACACTTCTGCTGCCTTCACAAATGCGACCTTGAATCTTCGCAAATGCGACTAAATGATCGCATTTGCGATCACTGCCCTTCCCCGACTCCCTTCGCAAATGCGAAAGAAAACTCGCAAATGCGAAAACTATTGACCCAGCTTCTCTTCGCATTTGCGATGAGAAGCTCGCAAATGCAAACCTCTCAGAGGTCGCAATTGCGATGCCTGATTTCACAAATGCGAGATCAGAGGCCTGCAATAATATCAGATGCACCAGCAGTGTTTTTCAAGCCAAATCTCACTCTGTAGCCTATCTGAAACTCACCCGAGCCCTCGGGGCTCTAAACAAAAGGTGCACACAAGTCTAAAAATATCATACGAACTCGCTCGCGCGATCAAATCGCCACAATAACACCTAGAACGATGAATTTAGCACCAAACCAAATGAAATTCTCAAAAACACTTTAAAATTTCTATTTCCTCAACTGGACGTCTGAATCACGTCAAACCAACTCACATCTCACCAAATTTCACAGACAAGTCTTAAATATTATAATGAACTTGTATCGGGCTCCGGAACCAAAATACGGGCCCGGTACTAACAATGCCAAACATCAATTAATTCTTAAAAACAATTAAATTTTCAGACTTTTAATTTTCATCAAAAATTCATAACTCGAGTTAGGGACCTCCGAATTCGATTACAAGCATATGGCCAGGTCCCATATTTTGTTACGGACCCACCGCGATCGTCAAAATATGGATCCGGGTCTGTTTACCAAAAATGTTGACCGAAGTCAACTAAAATTAACTTTTAAGGCATAAATTCTTATTTTTATCAATTTTCAACATAAAAGCTTTCCGGAAACCTGCCCGGACTACGCACGCAAATCGAGGAGGGTAGAAATGAGATATTTAAGGCTTAAAAGCGCAGATTCGAGTTCTAAAACATAAGATGACCTTTTGGGTCATCACATTTTCGTACTGTAAACATTGAGTTTTAACCTATGAGATGAGTGCCCAGGTGGCGTTAAATGTGACTCATTAATCCGAGTAAGTAATCATGAGGTCTTCATGCCTCACATTTTATTGTCAGTGTTGTGAAAATTCTAAATGAGGTTGTGGTTAATATGAGATTAATTGATGATGCTGGAATTAATAATGAACAGCTTTTAAGACCAGAGAAATGGTGATGAGCATACATATAATGTGCTTCATGTCCTGATATCATTATGATAATACAGTGCTTGTAATACTGAGATTAGTGTTATTGATACATATATTATGGTGTTTTGTTGGGTTGTGGATGTGTTGTTAGGAGTTATTTTGGTGTTACTCTGGCAGGTGGTTAGGCCCATTTACAAGGGAGACTCTGCCAGAATTTCTGAAAAAAATTTGAGAGTTAAAAAAAATGGAAGATTGATATGTGCGAAAGAAGAGATAAATTATGTTTTGTGTTTGAGGGCGAATGATCCTAAGCGGGGAAGAATGTAACACCCAAGAAACAAAAATTGAAGTACTTCAATACTATCAAGAAAGTTGATGTGTGCGGAGGCACGAGTTGCTATAGCCAGTTGAGACTAATACTGTGCGTTGGTGTAAAAAATCAGGCCTTTTAAAAATGTTGGAGTGTAAGAAATTGATCTTAAAGTTTACAAATATGGGTAAAAAAAATAATCTCAAATAAGATGGTGTTGTCGGGCTTATCTCAAATGCGGTAACGGGGGATCAACCATGAGTATATGGGTAAAAGTAAAATCATCGATTTGGTAACCTCGGAATAATTCTTAGAACGTTCGAGGATGAACGTTTGTGTAAGAGATGGAGAATGTAACGACCCGGCTTGTCGTTTTAAGAATTAACGCCTCGTTCAGTGACTTAAGGTGTCGAGTAGCTTCACAATATGTATTATAACCCGCGGGTGTGGTCGAGTTTGATTCACTAAAGATTCAGTATTTAAGTAAAAAGAACAATCCTTATTTAGAAGCTTAAATGGAAATAATTGACCGGAGAGTTGGCTTTCGAGCAAACGACTCCGGAATAGAATTTTGATGATGTCAATAGATCTGTATGGTGATTTTGGACTTAGGAGCGTGTCCGGAAAATTATTTGGAGGTCTGTAGAGGAATTTGGCTTGAAATGACGAAAGATGAATTTTTGAAAATATTAATTAGGGGGTTGACTTTTTGATAATGGGGTCGGAATCCGATTTTGGAGATTTGAATAGCTTCGTTATGTCAATTATGACTTGTGTACAAAATTTTGAAGTCATTCCGGATTGATTTGATGTGTTTCGGCACAAGATATAGAATTTGAAAGTTCAAAGTTCATAGATTTTAGTTTTGGGTGCGATTCGTCGTTTTGATGTTATTTGAGGTAATTTGAGAATTTGACTAAGTTCACATGATGTTTTAAGACTTGTTGGTGTAATTTCGAATTGTTAACGGACTAGAATCGGCCTTGGTGTTATAGCGGAAGCATCAGATTTTGCTGGTGCTGGTTTCCTTCTACACGTTCGCGTAGAGGAAGCTTGAGTGCTGCTGGAACTTGGCCTTCGCGTTCGCGATGTAGGTTCTGCGTTCGCAAAGGTGTAGAGAGATGTGCATCGCATTCACGAAGAGGAAGAAGAGGCAGTTGGGACCCTGCGCATTTGGTCTTCGCGTTCGTGAAGGTGTTACGCGTTCGCAAAGTTAAGGGCTAGATAGGCATCGCGTTCGCGAAGAGGACTTGAGGCAGCAGACTGATTTGTGCTACACGAACGTGAGAGGGGGGCCAAGTTCGCGAAGAAGAAAATTGTCTGGGCAGAATTTAAAGTTCCAAAAATAGGGATTTGAGTTCATAACACAAAAATCAAATTGGGAGCTCGGTAGAAGGCGATTGTTGGAGAGATGTTTGCGTGGGTATTTGGGGTAAGTGATTCTTATCCAGTTTTGATTAATTTCCATGATTATGCCTTTGAATCCATTATTTAATTCGGATTTTAATGGACGAAAATCAAAATTTTTGTAAAATCTTCCAAAAATAAAAATTTAAGATTTGGAGGTCGAGTTGTTATTGGAATTCGATAAATTGGTATGGTTTAACTCGTATCGGAATGGGTGTTCGGATTTTATAAAAATTATGTCGGGTTCCGAGAGGCGGTGACTTTTATTGTCTTTTTGGAATAAAATTTCAAGTCGGCGTATTATTATCCGTCATTATTTCCGATGAATATGAATTTTAATAAAATTATGTAATTAATTTGGATAGATTTGAGCTGTTCGGAGGTCAATTCAAGAAAGAAGACGATTTTGGAATATCGACATAACTTCAAAAAGGTAAGTGTCTTCCTTAACCTCGAGTGGGGGAATTACCCCTTAGACATCGAGTCTTATGTGCCATTTGTGATATGTGAAAAGCCGAGTACGCGAGGTGACGAGTACGTACTCAGGTTTATATGTACAAAAGTTATTGAGTTAAAGTCTAGGGAATATTATGTAGTAAATTGGATAATTGTTGGCATATATTTAATTATCTATTTGCCATGCCTCAAATCACATTTATTAAATTTGTTTTTATATGACGATTTGATGTGATTGTTACTTGAAATAATTATGAAATTTGTGAGTATTGTTGGTTTAATATTTCTTAAAATTTAATTTTATTATGAATTTTCCCTATGCAAATAATTAATTAAGAAATTTTAAAAAGAAGGGTTAATATAATTATCTAAATTTGGATTGATGAAGATTTTGCTTTATGTTGAGTAATTTTTATCTCTGTTGATTGTTTTGGGGGTGTTATACACATTGTGTGGAGTTTTCGGCTATTTGTTGTGAAATTAATTGACTTGGTTGTATCTTTAGAATTTTTGTTGTGGCCATCGAGCAAATTGTGATATGAATTGATTTTGTTATGTTGCCATGATAATTTCCCGTATAAATTATTGTGTTGTGTGAATTATTATTTTGAGGAGATAAGGGTGGCATTTTACCGTTGATATTATGTGGGTATAAGGGTGGCATTTCACTGTTGTTGTGTTTGTTGGAATATGGTCTGGGCGGAGCGATAAGGGTAGCTATAGGAGCGATAAGGGTGGAAATAGGAGCGATAAGGGTGGCTATTGGTATTGTCATGGCGGAGGGATAAGGGTGGCTATAGGAGAGATAAGGGTGGCTATATGAGAAATAAGGGTGGCTATTGTCAGGGATGGTATGTAATGATGAGGAGTGGTTGCATTGGTGATTTTTATGTGATGTTGTGATTTTCCTTGTGTTATTTTTATAACTTGTGCAATTTGTCTTATTGTTGGTAAATTTATAATAATCTGATTTATGTTAAAATTGGGAGCATGTGGCTATTGCCAGGCGAATTATAAAAATGAAATATGGGTATGAGGTGCCGTGAGTAGATAATGAGGATATTGACACGGGAATTATCCGTGCAGTTGTGATATGAAATGAGGGCACGAGGTGCCAGGGAAATATAATGATTTAATTATGGGCACGAAGTGCCGTGAAAATATGAAAAATATGAAAATGGGCTGAGACCCATGGTTGAATGATTATGAAATGAAGTGTCACATAGTGACTATTTAATTGAAGGAATTATATTAAAAATATTTAATTGGAAGGATTTTTATGCAAAAAGATTTATTGGAAAGGATTACATTCGAAAGATATTTATTTAAAGAAATTATATTTGAGAGAAATTTATTCAAAGGAAGTATATTTGAAAAATATTTATTTGAAGAATTATATTTGAAAAATAGTTATTTGGAAGAATTTTATGTGAAAGACATTTATTTGAAGGAATTGATTTAATTGGGTGTAATTATAATTATTAATTATTGAGCGATATTAATGATGTTCTTATTGTCTACTGTGCATATCACTGATTATTTTATGTTGCCCTTATTGTTACTTGTTTCCTATTATTTTTTATATTATATTGCTCAGGTTATTAGACTGGTGAGTGTTTTGACTGTACCTCGTCTCTATTCCACTGAGGTTAGTCTTGATACTTACTGGGCACCGACCGTGGTGTACTCATACTATACTTCTGCACATTTTTGTGCAAAGCCAGGTATTGGAGATATCAGACTTGAGCAGAGTTAAAGTAGGATCGTAAGGATTCAAGGTAGAGCTGCTTGGTCATCGCAGTCCCTTGGAGTCTTTTCATTTCATTGTACTGTTAATTTTTAATCAAACAGTATTGTATATTCAGTCTTTGTGATAATTCCATGTATTCAGTTAGAGTTCGTGACTCAGTACTACCAGTCTTGGGAGGTTGTATATTCATATTTGTTCCGCTGTTAGTTTTGATTACTTATTTAATTAAAAACAAATGGCTTCAAAAATATAATTGAAATCGGCTTACCTAGTCTTAGAGACTAGGTTCCATCACGACGCCTGTGGTGGGATTTTGGGTCATGACATATTTGTACTACACAAGTATAAGCATGATGATGGAATCACATGCCACAAGTAAACTAGAGGTTTACTGAAATAAATATTAGTTGGCATGACCGGTTGGCCATCCCGGTTCAATTATGATGCGAAAATTGATTGAGAATTCACATTGGCATATATTGAAGAAATGGAAGATTCTTGAGAAATTTTCTTATGTTGCTTATTCTCATGATATACCAGTTAAGGTTGGGATTGAATCCCTCGATTTCTGGAACGAATAAAAGGTGATATATATATGGGCCCAGTCACCTGCCATGAAGACTGTTTACTATTATATGATTTTAATAGATGCATCTATTGTATGGTCACATGTGCGTTTGTTACCAACTTGCGGTTTGGTTCTTGCAAGGTTGTTTGCTCAAATTATTAGAGCATAATTCCAGAATATAAATTATGATAATTTATCTTGATAATGCTGGTTTAAATCCAAGTTGGTTTAGCAGAAATTGTATGCCTCCAATTATAGCTAAATCATTGGTTATGAGAACAAAACTCATGAAAAGAAATTTGGTATGAGGTGTATTATTTAATAGACAGTAGAACTTGTACGCATCTAGCCAACAAGTTATGATAAATACTCCCTATCACAATCGGTTCAAGGTCAGGAACCAAATAATTTTCATCTAGAAATATGGATGTGCTATATGATTTAATTATGCCACCACAATGCACAAAGATGGGTTCCCAAAGAAGGTTGGGAAATGTGTTGGTGGTCCCAACATTATGGGGAGAAAATGGACAGCTGAGAAAGTGATACGTGGAATGAATTATTATGAATACATATAGATCCTCGTACAAGAAAATATGAACCTGAAGTTCAAGTAATAATTCATTTGCAAATTATTGCCAGACGCATATACTGACCCAAAGCTAAATATCATATTTCAGCTGCTAATACTCCAAATAGAATAAAGTCCATGAGGGACAGAGTCTATGGCATGCAAGAAGCGTAACAGACCAATCGGTTTCAAAGATAAAACTTTTTGAAGAAGGAGAGGAGCAAATATTCAAGATAGTCATAATAAGGAGACAAGTGCTCTAGAAGAGCACCACGACATAAAACTTCATAAGATCTCATGGGAGAGGCTCAAGTACCTGAAAATAATAAGATCTCGATAAGTTATGTCTTTATTGAGTGATGATGGAACCGATGAAAAATGATCGTCGACGATATTGTTGATATAATGTAGCGCTCAATATTATTAATATTGACGAGGATCTTGAGCTCAAATCTGTCATGAAATTTGGACACATAAATGATTGGCCAAATGAAAAATACGCAATGAAAATTGAGAAAAATGTGAAGTTGGACGGATAGTCCCAACACCTGAAAGTATAAAGCCAGTGGAGGTATAGATGTGTTATTGTGCGAAAAAAAACAAATTCAAGTCGATAGATATAAACACGACTTGTGTAAATATCCTGGCATTGATTATATAGAGACATGTTCTCCTGTGGTGGATGTAGTCATTTCAGATTTTAATCTGGCAATACATGAAAAACTTGATATGCGTATAATGAAAATCATTGAAGGAATTAAATTGTTTTGAAGCATATTAAAGTTTCCAAGAAATTTATTAAATAAAGCTTCAAAAATTCTTATACGGATTGAAACAATCAGGGCGCATGTGGTATAACTGCCTGAGTGAGTACCTATTGAAAGAATGGTACAAGAATAATTTAATTTGTCCTTATAAAAAGATCTGAATTTGTTATAATCGTCGGGTATGTTGATGATTTAAATATCATTGGAACTCCTGCGAGCTTCCTAAAGTAGTAGACTGTTTAAAGAAAAATTTTGAAATGAAAGATCTTGGAAAGATAAATTTTTGTCTTGGTCCACAAATTGAGTATATGAAAGATGGAATTTTTGTCCATCAATCAGCATACACTGAAAAAATTTTAAAGCGATTCTATATGGATATATAAAGCACATCTATTGAGTACCCGGATGGTTGTAAGATCACTCGATATAAATAAATATCCATTCCGACCTCATAAAAATAATGAAGAGTTTCTTGGTCCTGAAGTACCATATCTTAGTGTAATTGGTGCACAAATGTATCTTGTTAACACTACAAGGCATGACATAACTTTTTCAGTTAATGTCTTAGCAAGATATAGCTTTGCTCCTACAAGGAGACATTGGAATGGAATCAAACACATATTGCGGTATCTAAAAGGGACTACTGATATGGCCTTATTTTATGGCTATGTGTTTACATGTGGAGGCACTGCCATATATTGGCAATCGACTAAGCAATCAATTGTGGCCACTTCATCTAATCATGCTGAGATAATTGCTATTCATGAAGCAAGTCGAGAATGTGTATGGTTGAGATCTATAATACATCTTATTCGAGACAAATGTGGTTTGAAGTATGACAAACTACCCACAATTTTGTATGAAGACAATGCAGCATGCATAGCCCAATTGAAGGGAGGATTCATAAAAGGAGATAGGACAAGGCACATTTCACCAAAGTTATTTTTCACATATGATTTTCAAAAGAATGGTGATATCAATGTGCAACAGATTCGTTCAAGTAATAATATGGCTGATTTGTTCACCAAATCTCTACCGACATCAATCTTCAAGAAACTAGTGTACAAGATTGGGATGCGAAGGCTCAGGGATGTGAATTGATGCTTTCATCAAGGGGAGTTAATACGTGTTGTACTCTTTTTCCCTTACAAGGTTTTGTCCCACAGGTTTTCCTTGCAAGTTTTTTAACGAGGCAACCAAAAGGCGTATTTCTAAACATGTGTATTCTTTTTCCTTCACTGGATTTTTTTTTCCATAGGGTTTTTTCCTAATAAGATTTTAACGAGACACATTATCTATGCACATCCAAGGAGAAGTGTTATAAGAAAATTAAATTATGGTGGATGTCTATTTTTCTTCATTATCTCCATAACTCCCAATACTCTAATAATTATGGAGTTATGATTGTAACTCCATAACCTACTCCATAATCTTCCTCTCAAACATTTAATGATATGTTCAATGACATATTTTACAATAGTGATTCTTCACTTTTCATACTTATATAAAAGCCTTATAATAGATTGGAAAAGACACACAATTGAAAAAAGAATAAGAATCTATCCTCTATTTCTCTCTATATCTCTTAGTTTGTTTTTCTCTGTTCTATATTGTTATTTTGAGCTATATTTTATAACAAAAATAACATTATTATACAATTTCCGGTATTTTAGATGAGCAATCAAAAATTCAAACTGATTGTACCTTCCCTTTCCGGACGAACAACTCGTTTCTGCATTTCCTTTCTTTAATTGAATGGGGTCCAGGAAATTTGAATTACAAAGTTGAAATATAAAGTTGCCTTTCTATTGGGCCTAAGTGTACAAAACGATCCACGTGGCAATCAAATATTGGCCTAACGAGGAAAGAACATTGACAGAGTAAACGACAAAAGTCTGCTGTGTTTACTTAGTTAAGAAGAAGAGATGATTGATTGAAAAAATCCATTTACAGTTAACAACTTCACCTAACAATCTCTAAAAAAATAAACGACAAGACGTTGTCGTTTTAATCTTCTCCGGTCACTGTTACAGTGGTGAACGGTTACGCGCAATTGCCAACTGGGTTGTTGAATAAACCCATTAAACAAAGTCTCAGTTTGAAAAGCTGAATTTTTCAACTGTTTGGTGGAACCAAAAATCTTTGAGATTTTTATAGCCGATACCAACTAATTTGGAATTGAGGTTTAGTTTGTTTGTAGGAGCAGAAAAGGTTGAAGCGTTGGAGGGTTTAAGCAATTGGGGTTGGCGAAAAAAGGATGAATCCGAATTGGGAACTCAGGGATTGTTGTAACCGTGATCAAAAGATCTTTCTTGTTACCATTGGTGTCTTCACCGTCGTCATTCTTGTCGTAAGTCTCTTTTTCTATACACTTCTTTTGGTTTTTACATTGAGTTTAAGTTGTATATACCGTCACTCTAGAAAGAATTTTTTAAACTATTAGGTTACCTAAAGGAAATGTACAGGTAAACTTCCTTAAAATGTGAGATTTATAATCTTGAAAATAAAAAAGTTACCTGCTACAACAAGTAAATGTGACTTGATGGTGTAAAAATTCTTTACATTTTTTGCTTTAGGAGCATGGAATATTGTCCCTTCTTTTTGGATCAAATTTTGCTCTTAATTAGTATATTGAGACCTGAAAGGAAAGAGCTTTAGGCTAACTTTTGGTAGTTATATGTTCCTGGCTTTTGTGACTAACTAGGAGCAATGCACATTTTCAAGATTCAGAGGCGGATTCAGAATTTAAACTTTATGAGTTTAAAATGCCACCGAAGCCACTTACCATTTGAGTTATTGGGTTTGAGATTTGAGATTTATGCATATTTAGTAGATTCCTAAACACATATACAGAGTCTGAGATATAGCTATTGGATTCAGCTGAATCCGTAGTTGGTACAGGATATCCGTCCCTGTCAAGATTACTGGTATTGTTTGATAGAAAAGTGACAAAGAGAATTTATAAAAAAAAAATTAGTCACTCTAGAGCCTAGACTTTGACATTTTTAAGTTGGCTGTGTATAAACAATATCGATATCTTCAAAGCTTCAGAATCATATTCTTGGCCACAAAATGAAGTTCAGGGGTAAAAGGGAATGTCTGAAAATGATTATGAAAATAGGATTCAGTTTGAAAAGAGGAGCATGTTTTTATGTCCTCAGTGTAGTCTATCTTTGTGTCTTTTTGCTTTGGTCCTTACCGGTTGACACCCTATGAAATTACTAATGGAGCGGTGGTTATTAGGAAATGGTTAGTCTAGGACTCTGTTCCCAATTATGGAATTATTGATAGGATTTACTTTTAAGTGAACAGTTTAGCTAGCACCCAAGGGTATAGCCTAGTGGTTAAAGAAGCTGGAATAAAGTCATAGAAGACAAGGACTCGAATCTCAGTAGAGAAGAAAAAAAGCTCTGTGATCTTTTTCCATTTGTTGGAACCTTTGTGGCTAGTGTTACCTGATACGCATACTCGTTGGAGGATGTAGGCATTCAATGAAATAGTCGAGCCCTGTCGAGGTGTACACACATTTTATAAATTAAAATAGAGAGTGAATTTAGCTATTAAAATCAACATAGCCTTCACCCCTATGCCTTCATTTCTCCCCCCTTTCCATTCATTCCACTTCCTCATAATGTATATATAAATATCAGTGTCTGTATTATGTGTGTATGTAAGTATAAACGTTGATATAATGATTCATGAGGTTTTCAAATAGGTAGTTAGTCGTAATCTTCTCTTTTACAACACTGCATGAAGAGATGAAAACTCAAAATGAGGATAACAAAATTGAAAAAATACAGAAATAATATCACTTGATTAGAATTTTGTGTTCTTTCATTAAGTCAGAGTGGCTTTAGGTGGCTATTGCTTCGCAATTCATGAATCTCTTTAGCAAGAATTTTGATTGGCTGACACGATGTGTATCGTCAAAGTTTTCAAAAGGTATCTTATAAGTTATAACTCAAAATTCTAATCCAATAATTTTTGTTAGATGGGAGAACTTGTCCACATGTTGTTTGTTCAAAGTCATATATTACATAAAATAGTTCTACATTTTTTAGGAAAACCAAAGTGCTGAGGTACATCCACGTGTGTAACCAAATATACTTTAGCATCGAGGATCACTTGCTCGGAAATATCCTCATGTAGTTGAGCTTTTGTAATTGTTAAAATTATTTAGCGAAGTAAGTTACTATTCCTACAAATGATTATAAGTTACAACACTGCATTCATCTCCGAAGCGTATGTGTAAATTGCTTCGAGGTGGTATATGCAATTGAGAAGATAACCTTGATATATCTATATGTTCATCAGAGGCGGATGTAGCCTTTTAGCTATAGGTTTATCTAAGTCCAGAATTTTCAACATGGAGTATGGATAAACATGTAAAAAACTAATAAAATCTCAACGAATGTTAGATTTGGACCCATAATTTTATGTATACAATGAATTCAATGCAAGATTGAACCCATTAAATTTAACTACGGGATATGCTTCTGATGATCATCATAACACCTCATCTGTTATGGTGAGTTGTTACTGGTCGTCTTGGGAATAAAATAAGATGTTTGAGCCTTTGAGGTTACTAGCATTAACAAAATGCAATACCATGTCATGTGCAAATGATATACTAGATTTTAGTTTTACTTTGTATACTTTCCATAGAATGTCCACAAATGTTCTCATGCATGCATTTGCTAACATTTTTGTACTTCCTGTCTGTCTTTTATGTAAAAAATTTGCATATTCATTTTGCTTCTTTTTTCCTCCTAACTATGTAAACAGTTATGGAGGACATTTCTCCTGACACCTTTCAAGCTCATTACTGTATTTCTTCATGAAGCAAGCCATGCAATCGCTTGTAAGCTCACATGTGGTCAGGTAATTCTCTCTTGTCATGTATTTAGATGCAATAGATGTATAATTCAAGAGATTAGTTGTACATTTGGTGGATATCGGTCTAATTTATTCTATCATTTTATATGACGGTTTATGCCTTCAACTGCTTCAATTGGTAGCAAAAGTACTTCCTTATTTTTAATATAGATGGAATGCAGTTCTGTACGATTGGGTGAATTTTTCTGCTCTTTGGTTCTAATAAAGAGATTTAAGATGTCAATATTTACAGGAATCCACCCCTGAGACTTTACTTAATTCACATGACATGCATTCACTTCATAAAGCTCAAATCTATGGAGATGAATTTGACTTTTACTCTTTAGCTTCAAGTTTCTTTATTTTGCTCTTTCATTGAGTCTTTGCATGTGTTATTTATGAGATGCAGGAAAATGACTAGACTTCTAGTGTTTAGAAGTCCTTTAGATATTGAGTTGTAGCTTTCTAGAGGTTATGGAGTTCCTGGATTACTTGGGTACCAATCATCAATTTATCAAACTCAAGCATAATCTAATTTGGTATTAATAGGCGTAAAACTCCCACACTTGTTCAAGTTAAAATATAGTGCTAAAATTTAAAAATTGATAAAAATAATACTAAAATGATAAAGTTGCTCACATATGTATTGATGTTATTTAAAACATAATGGCCATGCAACTTGTCAAGAAAAAGTAGTGTCTGATTATTCCATATGGCTAAGTCAGCGAGAATGATGGGGCATGGTTTAGCTATGATTCCATGCTAAATCGTGGCACATGATTTGGTTTCCCTGGTCAATTCAAGTTCAAAACTATCTAGTAAATGCTGAGACCGGTAAATTCGTATTCTAAACGACTCGTTTTATGGTTTACCGTTTGCCATTACATACAGGTGGAAGGAATGCAAGTTCATGCCAATGAAGGGGGAGTGACACAAACACGTGGCGGTGTTTATTGGTTGATCTTGCCTGCTGGATGTAATTACTTTGTTTTCAAAAGTTCCAAAATCTCAAGTGCTTCCTTATTTTGTTTTCCAAAAGATAAAATGAAGTATCCCCTACACAAGTTCTCAGTTGATGATGCGTATTAAGCTATTTTTCTAGATGCTGATTGCTTTGTTAATTTAACCTCTGCCTACCTTTTGTTTTGCTGATTAATTTTGTACTTTCCTGAAGATCTTGGTTCGTCTTTTTGGGGGATGGCTCTCATACTTGCATCGACAAATCTTCTCACTGCAAAGATTGCCGCTGGTTGTTTCATCGCTGCTCTTTTTGTTGTGCTCTTCATTGCCAAAAATGTACGGGGCTAAGTAAAAGAACTTGAATTCAATCTTGTACAATGACTGCAGATAGTTCACTCTTTAAATTAGACTTTTCACAAGATAGGATAATATGTATAATTTCACAAATTTTACGTTGTATATCTTGTCTAAAGTTTAAAAAAGAAAAGGAAGTTCCAGACTCTTACATGCTTTACTTTCTTGAACAGTGGACACTGCGAGGACTTTGCATCGGTTTGTACATCAGATCTTGATTAATGTCAATACTTGATATACATTTGCTTTTATGCTTAGTCATTGATCCCCAGAGACTCAACTTGCCAGGATTTATCATTTTCATTGCTGTAATATGGGTTCTTCAAGAACTAACAAAAGTTCGCATTCTTCGATATGTAATTCTCTTCATAGGTATGAACTTATCCTGTCCTCCACCCTCTCTCTCCATTTTAGTTTTAGTTATTATGTTGCTTATATTCCTTCTGGTGAATTGCAGGTGTTATGAACAGCTTGTTTTCAGTTTATGGTATAGATTATCCATTCTCTAGTATCTAATTTTTCTCTTGTAGCATGATATTATCTGACTTATATATGACATTGCAGATATATATGATGACTTAATATCTAGAAGAGTGCACTCAAGTGATGCTGAGAAGTTTGCTGAACTCTGTCCCTGTCCTTGTAATGGTGTTGGTTGGGGAGTTATCTGGTTAGTATTGGCTTCAATGCGAATCTTAACTAAAGAATGTGAGGAATTTTTGTCGTCATTTGTGAATCACAAATCCTTCTGTTTCTTGGACTATTTTTCAGGGGAATGATATCTTTTATATTTCTTTGTGGAGCGATGTACCTTGGACTTGTCATTCTCTCATGAGGTATTGTCTTCGTTGGTGATCTTAATTATCCCTTTACCCCCTTCTGGTTTTATGACTTTATCAGATTGTTATCTGGTCTTATTTAGTTCCACGTGCTAAGCTTCCAGTTTATTGATACAACACTAACCTTCAAGTTTATAATTAGATACTAATAATTTACCAGGTTCTCAGACAATTGATAATTTTTTGTGTTGATAAATAGTTTTAACAGTTATTACTTTCTCCAGAATCTGGGTAGTTTGCGCGTAATTATACTACTGAATGATTGGGTGGAAAAAAAATAGTGTTGAATGATTGCATTTATAGCTTCATCTTTTTTGGTACACAGTGTTTGGTAGTTTATTTCTGCAATAAGCAACTAATAGGAAATGAATCGATGTGCTGTTACCTCCTCGTTAACCATTCTCAATTTCTCATTTTAATTTTGTGAAGTCATTCTAAAGAGAAAGATTATTGTCAACACGCTTAATCCATCTCTTGAATCCTGAGCTACTGTTTCTATCATATTAACTCCATATAGATTCATCTTAAACCATCCCATGTTCCTAAAAGCTGTTAAAACTTAACTTCTAACATATTTCAGATACCTCAGGATATGTCATTTTTTCCTCCATTCTTCATCGCATTTACCATTTTGGTACTCTCTCATGTCAGTTTGTTGTTGAATGTCAAGGTTGTTATTGAACTCCTTTGTAAGTCTAAATTTAACATGAACCAATGCTTAATCATGTTGACAGTGTTTGCTATGAGCCTTTATATTCTGTTTACATGTCTGTGTATACCAGTAAAATATTTGGAGCACCTTTATCGTAAGAAAAACTCAACTATTTAATACTGGAATGTGTCCAAATCGAGTGAAATGTATATTGAGGATTCATATAGTCGATTCCAACTAGCTTGGGATAGAGACATAGTTTTTGGTAGGAACCTTATTTGCTTAGTTTTTCATTCAGTCTTTGTCTTATTTTCCTCGTTCGACTTCTTCACGATCTGATTCTGATTATGTTCATCTTTTCAGGTTCATTCAGATGAGTTTGAGGGCCTTAAAATCCTGAAGATAGTTGCAGTTATTAATCACACATTCTTTTCCATTCCTTCAATGCTGTTGTATAGCTTTTAGACATCAACCATTAGATTCAGACATTTATTTTTGCCATCACTAAACCAGTGGCCTCATTCTTTCACACCCTTTCTTGGATGTGGTTAACATAGTCATGAGTTGAGGTAATTGAAAATTGATTATTTAGCATTGTAATCAAGTTTAGCATTTGTTGCACGTTTTTAATGCTTGAATATGATACACAGTTAGTGTTTGGAGATAGATTTCATTGAAACTTGAAAAAAGTTTTTGAAATTGTGTTGAAAAATAATTTTTGGAAGTTAGAAATTGTGTTTGGACCAGTGTTATCAAAGGCGAAAAGCGCAAAAAAAGCTCCAAGGTCCGTTGGGGCATTAAGTGCAAAGCGCAAATAAAGCGTGAGTTTTAATGAAAAAAGGCGCAACTAGAGAAAGAGTAAAAATATGTATATGTAGTCTAACACCAATAATTATAAGCATGAATAACAAATATATGGACAAAGAAATTGGAAAAAAATTATGATAAAGTGAAGTATCAATTATTTAGTATCGTCTTTTCAGGATTACACTCATTGGCAGGGACAAATATGGTTTAGAGTCTTGATGCAACACTGTAGTGCCCACAAAGCGAGGCGGAGCGCTCAACATGTTTTGAGTCTCGCTTCAGGGCTTAAGCGCGCCTTTAACAACACTGGTTTGGACATGCATTTTATTTGAAGAAAAGTTGAAGTTTTATGAGTGGAAGAAAAATTCACTCAAAAACTGGCTAGGAACTTAAAAAAATTTGAAGTTTTTTCTCCCAAAATATGATAATATTTCGTAAACAAACAAAATTTTTAAATTTCTTTTTGAAAAAGTGAAACCAAAATTTATGGTCAAACGGGAACGTAACTCCTATGATGTTGTTTAAGTTGGTCAAACTAGGTCATACACACTTTTTAAGCTTGTGTACGCCCTTTGGTAGACACCAAAATTGCTAATTACTCGTGTGCCTACGAGCCACAATCGGCAAAACAAAAAAGAATCATAGGTCACCCCCAAACTTATAAGTTTATATGCATTTTTGGATTAATCGATTTTTATTATTTGTAGTAATTACTAATATTTGGTGTAATCTTGGAAATACCTTTCCCAAAACAAAACACATAATGCCTTGTCTATTCTATTTTTCGTTTTTCGCCCTCCTTGTAGAAGTACTTTTTAGTTTATATTTTTCAGTTAATAGCTTTATAGACATTTTAGACATTAAAACTAGAAAAGGTATTTATAATTTTGGGGAAATTTTGCATAACCTTTTCGGTAAGATTTATTTATGTTTTTTTTTTAATTTTGGATTGCAAAAGAATATTCTGATTTGATTTGAAGAACGATCAATTCTTTAAACTAAAAGATAGATCTGATTTAACTTGTGAACATCTAAATTAATGGTCTGGAAAAGTCACATGCTTGGGGCACTTGAAACCAAATTCCAACCTACAAAAAACAAAATCATTAAACTTGAGAATCTCTATGTGCTATTGAATCTGACCAATGTTTGTTTTACAACTCTAGCTCGAATTTTGTAAACAAGTAAATACTTGGACTAAACTCGATTTTTGAACAATTAAAGACTTGGTTTGAGGTGATACCGACTAAATAAATATTAAAAGTCACGTGAGTATAACGTCTTAATAGGTGAAATTGCTCTTAATTATACTCTGTCTCAAATTAACTGTCATTATTTCTAAAAATAATTATTTCAAATTACTATTTGTCATTTTAGAAGTTCAAGAGTAAATTAATTATTTTTTTCTATTCTACCCTTAATATTAATTGTTCTTGAAGAGTACAAATATTTTAATTATGAGTAAGTATTAAATGAAGAGAAATTATATTTTAAGACATAAGTAAGGATAAAATAGTCAAAAGTCTTTCCTATTTAATATTTTCTTAAGGAAAGTGTAAAAGAGAAACACGAAAGTTAATTTGAGACGGAGGGAGTATACTTGTGTCCTCATAGACGGAACCAAAATTTAAATCTTATGAGTTTGAGTTCAAGATACTATCATAACTTATTTGATTTACAAAGTTATAAATGTATTATTTTGTAATTATTTAGCGAATTTTTTAAACATATATGAAGTTCGAGTGAGAATTATTTTGTTCAATAAACCTACAAATTATACTAGATGCACCAATGTATGCATATAGGCTAATCTAGTAAAATGTTACATATTCACATTAACTCAATAGTTTTTAACAAAACGACATCATAACTCATAAAACTTAGAAGTGTGGATCTACTTTGAATGCCCCATATTTGATTTACTCTATATATATCACCAATATTATATATTCATAATTTTGAGTATAAGTTAGTAAAATATTATTCATGAAACATTTTGTACTAAGATAAAACTTGTCTTCCGAGTTAGTTAATGCCAATAACCAATTTAAGACTATCTGATTTCTTTCTTTCTTTTTCATTTTTCTGGTTCTCACTTCTGCATATTTCACACGATTCCCATTTCTTCCACGTTATTAAAACTGTTAATCTGAATCCCACCTACTCAAATCTTTTGCATAATAAATTAATTAAACGCCATGCGTGACTCTACAATAATAGCGCAATGAAACCTTCAACAGTGCCCCAAACATTATTCTATGGAGGGAGTGAATGGGGATGGGTCGTTAATCAAGTTGATCTGTTGCGTTAAGAATTCAGATTGGGGCCGCATTGGTCGTGAATCCACTGTCGCACGTCTCTATTATCGAAATACTGGAATCGAAATTGATTTGGACCAGCCCTATGCTGAGTTTTGGATGGGCACCCATGAATCCGGCCCATCGTACGTTGTGCAAGGTGAAAAGGTGACATTGAAGGATTGGATTGAAAGGAATCCTCGTGTTCTTGGAGATAATGTTGTTAAGAAATGGGGTACCAACCTTCCCTTTCTCTTCAAGGTTTGCTCTGTTCTTGAAATGTTTATTTTCTTTTTTGGTTCATTTTCGCGGATTTCCATTATATTTGGTTGTTTAGAGTTTAAGTTATATAAGGTCAACTTTACCTGATGTAGATATTCTTTACTGATGCAGGTAATCTGTCTTAAGGCTTACCTGTAGATATTCTTTACACTAACATAGTATATAACTTAAACTCGGGTATATTTTTAATGTTTTAAGTTATATATGCAGCCTTTACCCGTTATAGCAGGTAGCTTGTCTTATTTTCAAGATTACAAATCTCACATTTTAAGGAGGCTTACCTACAGATATCTTTTGGATGACTTAATAGTGTAAAAATTTCTTTACACTAATAGTATATATTACTTAAACGTAGTGGTGTCGGGACCAACTTACAGACACCTTGACTATTTCACTGGATACCTGCTACCTCCACTAATATCAGTTAACGGATAACTCTGCGCATCAAGGCTTAGACAGATGGTAAGAAATCACTTGATGTTTTATCTGGGATTTAAACCCTTATCTTCAAGGTTTGCACTCACTTTGTTGACCACTAGACTACACCCTTAAGCAGCACATATGGTACTTTTCGTGACTGCATTGTTGGAACTAGCTTGCACATATCTTGACTACTTACTCCCACTAATACAATTACCTGGTAACTCTATCTCTCGATGCTTATGACAGATAGGAAGAAACTACCTAGTGTTTTCTGCCTGGGACTTGAACCCTTGTATTCAAGGTCCGCATCTACTTTGTTTACCACTAGTCCACACCCTTGGGCAGGGGCGGACCTACATATGAGGTAGAGGGGTAACCGGAACTCGTTAGTCTCGGCAAAAATAGTGTATACATAGAGGCAGGCAGTGGCGAAGCTAGAAATTTTCCCAAGGGTATTCAAATTTAAAAGAAGTAAAAAATAATTACCGATAAAGGGTGTTCAATATGTGTTATATAACTCTAAAACGTAATATTTTATCTATATAAATAATGCAATTTTTCGACGAAGGGTGGTCAATGTGACCATGTGGCTTCGCCACTGCATAGAGGACCCTTTTAACAATATACTGGTGCCCCAAAAAACACAAAAGGCTGGATGGTAGCTTTGGTAGAGTGTATGGCTGAACTTTCACTACGTGCTTGGGGACTTAGGATCAAAACTTGGTAGCTAAAATTATTAACATTTTTGCTTCACTTTATTCGAGAGGTTGGAGGTTTGGAGACAAGCCCTTGAGTCTAAGGGTTTCATAATACTTGAAGTGCAAGTTCAGCGCCGAGTCGAGGGAAGTGGGCATGGATGTGAGGCTTGGATCACAAGTCATCCACAAGAGAGGTAGTTTCAAGTACCTTGGGTCGGTTATCCAGGGGGACAGCAAGATTGACGAGGACGTCGAACATCGTATATGGGTGGGGTGAATGAAATGAAGGCTAGCATCCGGAGTCCTGTGTGACAAGAAAGTGCCACTGATACTCAAAGGTAAGTTTTATAAAGCGGTGGTTAGACCGGTCATGTTGTATGGAAAAGTATTGGTCGGTTAAGAACTCTCATATCTAGAAGATAAAAGTAGCAGAAATAAGAATGTTAAGGTGGATGTGCGGACACACTAGGATGGATAACATTAGGAATGAAGATATTCGGGATAAGGTGGACGTGGCTCCTGTGGATGGCAAGATGCGGGAAGCGAGACTCAGATGGTTCGGGCACGTGCGGAGGAGAAGTCCTGACGCTCCGGTGAGGAGGTGTGAGCAGTTGGCTTTGGGGGATACGAGAAGAGGTAGAGGGCGGTCTAAGAAGTATTGGGGAGAGGTGATCAGGTAGAACATGGCATGACTGTAGATTTCCGAGGACATGACCCTTGATAGAAAGGTGTGGAGGTCGAGAATTAGGGTTGTAGGCTAGGAGGTAGTCGAGTTTTTTTCTACTTCGAACCGGGGGTGAGGCTAGTTTGATAGGGTAGATCCTAGTCGGCTAGTGGTTAATGTTGTGTTCACACTATCTTTCCGTTTTTCATAGCACCGGGCTTTAATTACTGGTTATTGTTATTGCATGTCATATATTTTTTGGTTCTTATGATACTGTTATTATTTTTATAGTTTTTGTTGACGGTACTGATATATTGTCTCTTCTCGTCTTTTCCGTCTTCTTGAGCCGAGGGTCTATCGGAAACATCCTCTCTGCCCCATCGGGGTAGGGATAAGGTCTGCGTACACACTATCTTCCCCATACCCCACTTGTGTGATTTTACTGGGTCGTTGTTGTTGTTGTTTGCTTCACTCATTGATTCCTACCATAATTTATAAGTACTTAATAGTCAACTGGTTTACTTTTTTTATTATTAATTACTTTTTTGACTTCAATTATGATTTAGTACTACTTGATAATACAACATCAACAACAACAAAAAACCCAATCCCTCCCTTAAAATAGAAAGCCTCAAAGTGTAGCTCCTCTCTCAACAAGTAGAAAAATACAAACTATGTCCCGTCAACAATCACTTTCGACGAAGCAGCAACATATGTCGACTTTGACAATGGTAACTGAGAGTTTGTACTTTGATGATAAGCTATCATAATCGCTAAGTTTTTAAAGAGTTACACGCTGAACTTTATCACTACTAATTGGCATATGTAAAAGACATTAGTGCCCCCGTCGCGCTCAAATCCTGGGTTCGCCTCTGCCCTTGGGTAGTACATAGGATATTTTGTTGATGGGTTCGTGGTGCCACTGAAACCCAACCTCTATTTTATCATGCTTAATTTTTGGATGAGATGGTTCATACAATTCAATATAAATCAAGGAATACTAGATTGCTCTGTTAGCAAATCTATAAAGTTGTGATTTTTATCAGCTCTCTAGTAGCAGTATACTAATGCATAATAACTACTAGTGCGACACCAAATATGGTCTTTGATATTGACATGGTCCGCTTCTCAGAAAATCCAGATTAGGGGACAATTCAGATTAATTTCATCAGTTTTAGATGTCTTTATACTTGTGTTTCTGTATGGTTAAGTAGATTTCTTAACATTTCTTGCTTTTTAGGTATTATCTGTTGCCAAAGCTTTGTCGATACAGGCCCATCCAGACAAGGTGTTGGCCACTTCTCTACATAAAGAGCAGCCGTTTGTTTACAAGGATGACAATCACAAACCCGAGATGGCTTTCGCACTGACAGAATTTGAGGCTTTATGTGGGTTTGTCAGTCTTGAGGTACATTCTTGTAGTTTTTGTTCGTTTAGTTAATAATAAGCTTATTATTATTCTTTCTTACTCCCAACCGATCCATTCCCCAGTGATGATAGATAATAAGATCATTTGGTTGCTGAAATTTACACATAACCTCTCATTGTGGAATCTAATATTTTGCCAGGCCTCTTCATTGGCAAAGTCATGAGTTTGAAGCTCACATTGGTGTATTCTAAGCTGATTGTAAACCTGTCCTATTAAAAAATTTATCATGAATTGTTTGAGCTTAGATATTTGTTTCATTTGTACTATTTGAACACTCCCTTTAAGAAATAATAAAAATAAATTTGAGCTTATTGTTCCTTCCCCAACAACCAGATGTTAAAACTTTAAAACTTAAGGGAGAAAAAATATAGAATGGAAAATGAGTTCCAAATAACTTTTCTCATCCCTCCTTTCTCTAGGTGAAATGAAAGGCTGCTAACTAGGTGTTCCGGCTGGCGTACATGTTAAGAAACTAGCATACTTTGCTTTCTTTTTCAGTGCTCAAAAGTTTTGGAATTTATGTTAGACTGCAGATATAAACAGCTACATAGAAGACAAGTTTATTCTGGTTGACAAGCTTCTTGTATTGAGTGATCTGGAAATGGGGTAGGGTTGATAGAGCGGGATCCAAGAACCAAGATAGTCAGTGGGGCAGTTGTATACCTTATTCATGTGGTTGATTTTCTTGAGAAGCAAAGTTATTGTGCTCCTTGACTTGAGTTGATGGAATGGATTTAACTTGCATGACTATTTTCCAGAAAAAAAAATTGATTTTGATGATAAGTATATTGAATTTTTTCCAGGAGCTCAAGGTGGCTGTTAAAACTACGCCCGAGATTGTCGAAGTGATTGGTAATGCAAAAGCAGAGCAAATCTTAAACTTGAATGAGGATGATGGGGAGGAGGAAGTTAGATTAGTGCTACAATCAGCATTTACTGACATAATGTCAGTGCGCAAGGATGTGATTGCGGAAGTGTTAGCCAAGCTGATCAGTCGCCTAAACATTGAAGATCAGGTAATCCAAATTGATCCATGATCAAGTGAAAGTATAACTATTTTTGTTTTACTTGGGCATTAATTGGAGGTCTCCTTTTTGTGCTTCTGCATGGTAGTAAACTCGTTCATGTGGACAGTAATTCTCTTGAGTTTTTGGGAAGGTTTGATCTTTGTTGTCTTAGTTTATGTGCTTTTGTCCTAATCCTATCTCCTAACACAAAGACATGCTTGCGTGCCTCTACTAACTTACATGTGTCGTTCTTACATGGTGGTGGTTTGCACTGGCAGAAAATGTAAGGCCGATTTGTGAAAATGTGAGGGTTGAGAGTATCAGAATGTTTTATTGATTTGATCATGGGATTTCTGTATTTTATAGATACAGCTGATCTATCTTACCCTTGTTCATTCCCAGATTAAAACGGAAATAAGAAAAGTGACTTGTTCTCTTCCACATTAACTGTGTATGGATCAGCTGAAACGTAACTGTTATAACCTCCATCAAGTTGCATTTGTTGTGCAATTCCTACCAAGGAGCTGATCTGTTTGGATTTGTTGCCATCTCAGTTGCTATATGCGTCACTGCAAATTTGATGATTCAGTTTTCCTTTATTTCCTATATGGTTGAACCTTGGATGCGTCAAAACCTTTTTCGTTGCCACGAAAGTGACACTTGACTTTATCTGCATCAAATTCTGTCATTCTGGAAACTACGGGTTACATTTTGGATTTGAGTTGCTAGTACTTCTGTTGATGCATATGTTATTCTTATGTAAATTATGTGGTGGAATTGAACTGCCTATGGTCTCGTGAAATATATTAGATGTAACTCTTGCTGCTTAAGTTCATCTTGCTCATTGTCTCTTATTTATATGGATTTGCATTTATCTTCCGTGTTGTAGGCCAGGCACCTAACGGACAAAGAACAACTGATTTTAAGACTTGAGAAGCAATATCCAGCTGATGTTGGTGTCTTAGCTGCATACTTGTTAAATTATGTGAAACTCAACCCTGGTGAAGCTTTATATTTAGGCTCAAATGAACCTCATGCATATTTATATGGTGAGTCTGTTGAATGCATGGCAAATTCAGACAACGTGATACGTGCCGGTCTGACTCCAAAGCACCGAGATGTTAAAATTCTCTGTTCAATGCTCACTTACAGACAGGTATTGCAGACTGAACCCTTGAATAAAGCAGCGACCTTATTATGTGCTTCTTAGGAGTTTGACCAACTATAGGTTAGGCAAGAGTTGAATTGTTTTAAGCTCAATATAGTGGCTGGATTTGGTTGAGATATTCATTCATTATGAATCCCATCAAAGAATTGATTCAACAATAATGAGATGATTGGTGGTGCTGAAGGTGTATATCGTTTAAGAGCCCAGATTTCACAGGGAAATGTTCTACTTGGGCGCTTAGGTCGCCCATTTGTTCATTATGAGGAGATTTTATTGGGTTATCGCCAATTTATTCTCTAAAATGCAATACATGGCATTGGATATCCGTTTACCAATGAATCTGAATCTGTCTTTTTCTTTTTGGGCAGGGCTTTCCCGAAATTCTGAAGGGTACTGTAGTTAATCCATACACAATGAGATACCTCCCTCCTTTTGATGAATTCGAGGTTGATCGTTGCATTCTTCCTCAACAATCAACTACTGTATTTCCATCCATTCCTGGTCCTTCCATTTTTTTGGTCATGGGAGGAGAGGGGACGATGACCACATCATCGGACAAGGTAGTTACTGAAGGCGATGTTTTATTTGCATCTGCAAATACCAAGATTACTGTTGCAACCTTGTCTGGTTTGCATCTATATAGAGCAGGAGTTAGCAGCAGGTTGTTTTGAGTAATGGTTAGTGACATATCCTATGGCATAAATAGTGTATTGATTTCTCTCTTATTGCTAATTTTTCTGCACCACTTTGTAATAGGATCGTGTACATTACACGGCCTTGTAGATGTAGATCAAAACACCCTTGGTACGGGTGGACAATTAGCTAGAGCAGCGTGTGCTGTCGTAAAACTGATCGCAAAAGAAGGGAGATCGGTCAAATTAAAGTTACCTTTTGGAGAGGTCTCTATACAAGTAAACTTTCAATAGGACGGTAAAGAACTTGTTATCAATCAGAAAATGTATACTGTTAGTGGGGATATTAGTGAAAGGATATTACTAGGTAAGGTATTTTACTGGTTTCCAAACTAATTCTGGCAGTTATTGTTTTCATTATGATTTTGTTTCATACACTGTAAGAAATTATGAAACATTGCCGGAGTTTGTAATGAAAAATTAACTCAACTATATCTGGATTTTATAGAAAATATAAATGCGAAAATGCTAAATTTAGTTCTGGAAAAGCAGTCGGCTGCCCATTTATTAGCTTAAATTGCATAATATTCATGTGGCACTGCTTGAAAAGAAACAAAAAATCCATAAAGGCTAACAAATCCATGCGACACTAATTAATCAGCATGCATCATGCATGTAACTAGCGGTGACACCGATAAAAAAAATAGTTATCCACTCATGTTATACACTAAATAATTGGTTGGATAATTAACTTTTTAAAAATTAATCAAATATAGATAAGATCCATTGATCCATAATATCCATTTAAAAATGGATAATCAATGGATAACCAATGAGTTTAGCTTTTATATTTGCAAAGATTCAAATTTAGGGTTCTTCAAGTTTGAGAGACTGAGTATTTTCCCAAAAGTGATCAAATTCAAAAAGCAATAGATAATATGGATATCCACCTTATCTGTTGGTTAACCGTATGAAATATGGGGTGGGTCGGATAATTTATCCGTTTTTGCATTACCCATTTTAACCCGCTCATATCCAACCTGACCCGCCCGTTTGTCACCCACGTCAGATTACAAATTCTCTTGATTTAAAATAATTATAACCACTAGCCAAATATTCAAAATATATATATATATATATATATATATATATATATATATATATATATATATATATATATATTTGCTTCATTGGGCTGATGTCTCGTGATTATCATTTATATTGATATGTACTAGTTGTGTTAGCAGTGGCGGAGCCAAAATTTTCGTTAAGGGGTGTCAAAATATATAAAAGTAAACATATCAGGAAATTAAGGAGAGTCAATACATAGTATATATACATATAATTTATTTTTTTACCTAGCTACACAGTGTATTTTTCAAGCGAATGGATGTTATTTGACACCCCTTCCTATAAGGTGGCTCTGCCACTGTTTGTTAGCGTAGCTCTGCATGTCTGGGATTGCACGTATTGTCGGTCCCATACTCGTATAAAGGAAGAGGAGCGATAAGTTGACAGTCAATATAAAACATGTCAATTCATGATAAATTCTCATAATACAGATATTGTTGGAAAGTGCCCACCTAGGCACTTGTTATGTTGACACCCGAATGTGATGAAGGGGTTCCACCACATCGCCGCCTGGGTGTGAGAAAGCATGAGCAAGGGTTCCCACATCATGGATGGCTATGGGTATGGGTAAAAAAGTTAGTTTTGCCATGCTAGCGTCCGAATATGGTGAAAAATATGAAAGGTTTCCCACATCATGTACGAGTGTGGGTAAAGAAGCTAGTTCTGTCACATAGTACCCGGATGTGGTGCAAAATAAAAAAGAGTTTTCGCATCATGGACAATGAGGATTAAAAGCTAGTACAATAGATGCGGATTCAGGTAGGTACTGGAATATAGGCACTTTGTGAGGAAAGTCGACAAAATAGTGGATATCTTAAAAAGAAGGAGAGCTTATATTATATGCCTTCAAGAAACTAATGGACAGGGCAAAATGCTAGAGAGACAGGTTACCCGAATTATAAACTATAGTATTATTGGATAGATAAAGATAAGAATGGAGTGGGAATTATTGTAAAACCAGAACTTAAAGATAAAATTGTAGAAGTAAAATAAATTGGGAATAGGATTATTACAATAAGGCTTTGTGGGGGAAGGACACAATCAATGTTATCAGTATCTACAAATAAAACTAAATGTAGAAGCTAAAGCTAAATTTTGGGAGGAAATGGATTCTCCCAACATACCAAATGTGGTCGCACAAGTAATGTGTACTCAGACATTACCCGTACTTTGTGAAAGTAGATAGACTATTTTCGATAGATTCTTTTCTCAAGAAAAGCATGGAAGACATAATACGTAAAGTGACATGACATAAATGAGGTTAGTTTTACTCGCATGCTTTATCCACTGTAAACGCATATGTAATCTCCATCTTGCATATACACCGCTCCCAATACATATAGTGCATAATAAATAGACCTAATTACATCCTAATTCCCGCAAATCAAGGTTAACCAAAACACTTACCTCTTTCCAAAATAATCGGACCTTCCAAAATCACCTTTTCTTTAGCACAAGCCTCCAAACCACTCGAATCTAGCCAACCAACATGCAAATAAGTCAAACAAGTTTTAGAAACTACCCTAGTATCAAAAAGGTTCGAGCTTTAACATATTTGGAAAAGTCAACAAAAAGTTAACTCGGGCCTACTTGGTTGAAATCAAGATCAAATCCCGATTATTCACTCACCCAAATCTAACTATGTATTTTGTTTCGAGACCCGACCTTAAATCGAGGTCTAAATCTCTAAATTGTAAAATCCTAAGCTTCTACCCAAAAATCGTATTTTTATTCTATAAAAATCTACATCTATGGATGAAAAAATATGAAAAGTAATGAAAATTGATCAAAAATACATTAAAGTTACTAACCTTTGAGGTTGAGAAGAAAATTCTCTTCAAAAATCGCCTCCACAAAGTCTCAAAAATAAAAAAAGAATTAATCCAAAAATCTCCTATTTTTACCCAGCTGTAGATGTCGCAATTGGAAACCAAGATTCGCGATTGCACAGCTTGCAAATATGAACCAGTATTTGCAAATGCGATAAAGCCGCATAAGCTCAGAAGTCGCAAATGTGACACCTAGTGCGCAATTGCGAAGGTTGCAAATTGCAAAGATGGCTTGCCCCTCCTACACTTTGAAAATGCGAGGTCTCCTTCGCAATTGTGAGCCTCGCATTTGAGAGCAGCCCATTATAATTGTGATGACCGTGATAATAGGCTAGAAATCAGTGTTTTAGTCGTATTTTGCACTCTAATTACTGTACTTGATTTGCGTTTGAGCTTAAATGATGGCGATTTGTACTTATTACATATTTTATGCCTTGTAGGAAATGCTTTGAGTAAAAAAGATAATTTGGAGCTAAGTCGAACAAGTTGGAGCTTTGAAGTCTGAGTAGAAGCACAGATAATTAAGTCGGAATCGCGTTCGGGGGTCGATAACCAAGCATGGATATCAAAAAGTGAAAGAAACAAGTTACTCCGAGATAACTACACTGCCATGTCGCATGGGGCGGCGCGACAGTGTAGTGGAGCCTGCTGACAGAAATTTCAAGCCTTTAATAAAACCCACAGGCGCGGGGCGCGCTGTGCTTGTACAAAATTCTCATAGTAGTTTCCTACTTCAGCTTGGAAAGGCTAGTTCTGTCCGGACCCGTTCCTACATGGTATAAATAAATTAAAAATATGTTTTTTAAGGGACTTTTGACCTTGGGAGCTTTTGGAGAGTATTGGAGGCTTAAAGACTCAATATTTCATCCTCCTTCTACCAATTCAATATGCGAGTTTGGATTGTTACGTTGGATTACTGTTTTTTTATTCTTTAACTCTATTTGTGATGACTTTCTCCATATCTATGGAATACTTTACCTTAGGGTTTGACATGATTTGGTAACTTGATTGTTGTTTATGGATTTGACTACTATTTAATTGCTTGAATTTATTGGAAGAGCTTTAATATTAGTTGTGATTTTATTCTTTATAGTGTTTAATCGAAAGAGAAACATCTTATTGAATATTATTGTATTGTATGCCTTAGTTTATTTTGGTGATCCTTTGAAGTAATCGAGAGAGCTTTTTGAGTTACCATTTAAATTAAGATTAAGAAATATTTGCGAGAAGTTTTTCTTATATCATTCCTATCAATAGATTCTTGCGAGTTTCACCGCACTTCATATTAATTTGTTTGGAAGATTTAGATTTAATCGAGAGAGGAGTCTGAATCAGAAGTATAAGCTAATCACCTATTGAATTCATGAGAATCGATAGAACCTCAAGAGTGAAATATAACAGTGTCATATTCAGGATAACAGTCTTCCACCTATCATGTCAAAATCCTTATTAAATTTATTGCTTACTCTCTAGTTCTCTTTGATTAATTGTTAATTATTTTAATTTTAATAGTTAAATTTAGTTCATAATCATCCAATCAAAGTGTTAATCATCCGGAATAGCGTTAAACCAGAAATTACTTGAACATTATTTGAATTCAATCCCTGTGGAGACGATAATTAAACTATACTATCTTTGGCTAGTGAGCATCAATTTCGTATTTTATTTTGTGCTCGTCAAATTTTGGCACCGTTGCGGGGATTGGAAATCAAAAGTGTTCAGAATAATTTTTGGCACTAATTCAGGAACCTATTTTATTTTCTTGTATTCACGTTTTTCTCACTTGTGTGCATGTAACAAGTTTAACTTCTCTGGTGTGTAACTCAATCTTCTTCAAAAGAAGTGATTCCATCTGATCCAGAGGTGGAAAAGCATCTGCGACAGTTAAAGAAAGAGAAAGAACTTACCGAAAATTTCTTGGGGCAATCTTCATCCCAAGAACACATGGCTAAGTACAATGATGATGGAGCAGATTTAGCTGCAAGAGGGGCAGCGTAATAGAGAGAATAAGCTGCACGGATAGCAACTGAAGCAGCACTTAAAGCTGATGATGAAACTGTTGAAGAAGATGGGGATTGAAGATTCCATCTAAAACGACCTCTGGTTGAAGAGCAGTTTAAAAATATGGCTCCCAGTCCTGGGAGAGCATTAGGTGACTATGTCAGACCAATCTACAATCAGGGATTGTCAAGTGTCAGATCTCTACCCGCAGCAACAAATAATTTTGAGATGAAGCAAGGTTTGCTTCAAACCATCCAGAACAATTGTGTCTTTAAAGGGAAGGCGAACGAAGATCCTAACACCCACTTGATAAACTTTGAGGAAATCATGAACACCTTTTAGTACAATGGAGTGTTAAAAGATGCAGTCTACTTAAGGGCATTCCCCTTTTCACTGAAGGATGACGTGAAGCATTGGCTTCGAGGCTTACCAACTGGGTCGATCAGGACATGGGAAGATATGACAAAAACGTTTCTGGACAAGTACTTCGCAGCTGCAAAATAGTGAAATTCAGAAGGGAAATCTACAACTTCTGCCAGAAGTACACTGAAATGGTCTTCGAAGCTTGGGAAAGATTCAAAAAGATAGTGAGAAAGTGTTAGCATAATGGAATCGAATTGTGGATGCAACTCCAGGACTTTTGGAATGGACTGACACCTTCCTCACGAACTCTGAGTACGGCAGTTGGAGGTCCTTTAATGAAGAAAACCCCTGAGGAGATTGTTGTGGTTCTCGATGAGCCATTTGAAGATGCTAACCAATAGCCCGCTGAGAGTAATGATAGAAGAAAATCAGACGGGATTCACCAGGTGGACTCTAACACATCAGTGCAACCCCAATTAGACATCATTGCTAAAGAGATATGAAAGTTGACCTTAGCCAAGGTCCAGAGCCAGCCATCATCAGTTTGTGACTTTTGTGGAATGCATCATCCAACGAATGAGTGTCAGGCCTCAGCTGCAGATAAAGTGGTAAATATTATGGGAAGCACTGACAGAGGTAACTATCAAAGTGGTAATAATTTTAACTCCATGGGACAGAGGCACCCAAGTTTGTTGTGGAGTTCACCAAATGATAGTTTGAACTCATGGAAGTAGAATCATTCGAGATCCAGGGACAAGGAACTACATGATTTCAAAATCAGCAGAGACAACAATACCAGCCTCCACAGTCTAATTCTGATGAAGGCTTGCCAACGTCCGTTTTGACAATGTTTTTGTAATCATGAAACACTATATTTAATGATCATTTTGATTAAAGCATTTGCTCTCATTTCCTAAAGAATGCCTCGACTCCAATGTCATATATAGTTCCTTGAGACTTTTACAAAGTTTATTATGTCTTTGTTTGCATCTCATGTGATAAAGAATCGAAGCCTTGATGATACATAATTTGCATTAAGTTTAGTTTGAATATTTTGAAACACAAAAATATATGTATACATACATAAACAAATACGGCAATAGTCCAAGCAAAAGGGACTCAAAAAAGTTAACCAACCTCAATCACACATTCATATCCTCTTCCTACCCCATCTAGGATGAGATAAGATTACTGAGGTGCTTACACGTGGCACCTCCATTGTGGTGAATTAAAATGAAGAATGGCTTAGCTCCAAATATAATTTTCCAACCTTTCATATGTGGATATTAAGATTTGTATAATGTATCAAGAACCACATAATCCAATGGTTAGCTTTACTCCAAGATGAGGGGGTTGTTGATTTTTGTCCGTTAGATATGGGAAATATGTAAAACCTTATCATTATATATAGGGTGGTGGGCAACTATGCAATGACCATCTTGGAAGTTAAGGAAAAGGGAGAAAGAGAAATCTTTCTGTCTAAAGTGTAATTAGCAATGGCTTCCTCTGTTCTTTCCTCTGCAGCAGTTGCCACTCGCACCAATGTTGCTCAAGCTAACATGGTTGCACCTTTCACTGGTCTTAAGTCAGCTGCCTCATTCCCTGTTTCAAGGAAGCAAAACCTTGACATCACTTCCATTGCTAGCAATGGTGGAAGAGTGCAATGCATGCAGGTAACTTATATACATTCGACAATTTTCTTTTTACAATTATTGTCATAATTAAAAGTTCTTTTTGGTGGAGTATAGGTATGGCCCCCATATGGCAAGAAGAAGTACGAAACTCTCTCATACCTTCCCGATTTAAGCGAGGAGCAATTGCTTAGTGAAATTGAGTACCTTTTGAAAAATGGATGGGTTCCTTGTTTGGAATTCGAGACTGAGGTCAATAATTTTGCATACTCCCTCTGTTTTATGTGACTTTTTCTTTTTTATATTTGTTGTCCGAGAAAACAGACATATTTAGAAAAAATTTAACTTTAAAATTGCTTAATATGTGTAGCGCGGATTTGTCTACCGTGAAAACAACAAGTCACCAGGATACTATGACGGCAGGTGAGTCACAATTATTTAGTTAAATCATGAATATAAATGTTAAATTTTAAATCTTGAATGCGCAGATACTGGACCATGTGGAAGCTGCCCATGTTTGGGTGCACTGATGCCACCCAAGTGTTAGCTGAGGTGGGAGAGGCGAAGAAGGCATACCCAGAGGCCTGGATCCGTATCATTGGATTCGACAACGTGCGTCAAGTGCAGTGCATCAGTTTCATTGCCTACAAGCCTGAAGGCTACTAAGTTACATATTAGGACAACTTACCCTATTGTCTTGTCTTTAGGGGTTGTGTTGTTTTAATTTTTTTTACTTCTTCCCACAAAAACTGTTTATGTTTCCTTCTTTCTATTCGGTGTATGTTTTTCGATTCCTACCAAGTTATGAGACCTAATAATTATGATTTGGTGCTTTGTTTGTAAAATATTTTTGTTTCACATTCTTGTGCCGTATATGAGTTTTATTTTAGATAACATCCTAAATGCAAATGGTCCACACATTCACCAGAAGCATCCTCATCCTAACCACTTCCAGATGATGAAAATTTTCAAGATACTCAATAGCTACATTTTTTATATACATTAATAGCCTCCTTGGCCAAGTTTCTAGAATTAGTTTATTTTGAGATGTATTTTTTTCCAAAAGCTTTTTTCTCAAAAATATTTTTGGTGAGAAGCAATGTTTTTGGCGAATTAATTTGAAAAACACTTCTGAGCAGCAATTAGTGCTTGGTCAAGCTGTAAAAAAAGTGCTTCTAAGTTTATTTTTCTCAAAAGTACTTTTAAAAAAAGTGCTTCTGGTGAAAGGTTCTTTTTTCTGCTTCTCCAAAACTGCTCCTGCTTCCACTCAAAAGCACTTTTTTATTTTAAAAGTTTGACCAAATAATTGAACTTTGAAAAAAAAAACACTTTTTTCAAAAAAAAAAATACATTTGGCCTTGAAAAAGCTTGGTTGAACAGGCATAAGTGTCTACTAGATGAAGGCCTCAGTTAAGGTATCTAAATGAAACTTGGTTACAACTTTAAGGGTTTGTCCATTTATTTGGCATTTGAGGTAATATCTCCTATCCTAAATGCAAATGGTCCATACAACCCCCAACCACTTTGAGATTATGAAAGTTATTCCACCATTCCTTCAGTTTTCAAAATAATCATTGATTTTTTTTAAGTATTTCCTTTTCTACAAGAATTTAAGTTAAACATAGATAATGTAATGAATTTTTTGAACAATTACTGTTATTTTAACTTAGTATAACATGTCATTTAACATTTGCTCTAGGTTATTAAATAATGTTATTAAGAAGAGTAAACTGTAATTACTTTCTAACTGACCTGATTGTTTAAATATTTTTTATACCGTCAATGTTCTAGAAAGCACAAATTTGGAACTGTCTCGAGGCAATATCTTAAACCATTGAAATATCTCAAACTTTGCTTGGCCACAATTCTAGAAATTTAAAATGATGCAAACTAGAAGAAATTTGAAGGGCTGGATAGGTAAAGAACTAAAACAATTCATGAAACTCCAGCAACTGTCACAAACGGTCTCCATTTCTCTTTAGCTTGTCCAATGGTCTTGATTAAAAATAAAAAAAAGCAATTACCAACAGGATTGTGGTGAAATGGCAAGTACTCCTTAATCCTTAATCAGAGGTCTCAGGTTCGAGCCCCCGGGTATGGAGTCACATTTATTAGGAAGGACTTTATCCCCCAAAGTGAGACTTACCAGTGTGAATCTAGATTTATACGGGCCTCAATGCATATAGTGGACAACAGATAAGAAACACAAAAGAAAAAAAAGCAATTGATCCTGGGTAGCGCGGCGTCAATCTTCTTTATTTCACTCTCTGAAACACCAGGAGATAATCCAGTAGCTTGTAGTTAAGAAATGTATTAATCTTAGCTAAGGTTGTACTTGAGTTGAGCAAAACAGAACTTTCAGTTCAGCCTACTGATGCAGTGGTGTAGGGATTATCATGTTGGTATTACACACTGAAGGTCCTTCAATTCAACCCTGGGCAGCATCATTTATACTCTAAGTTTTGTTTCTACAGTCTACACCATATTTCTGATCATACATCAACTTGGAATTGAGACGTAGCATGAAACAGAGAATATTTTCAGCTCAAGCACGATACTCGTGGAACACAAAATTGATCGATTTTCTCTCGTTTCCTCTCACCATTCTACACATGTCTTTAGAAACAAAAACCACCAAGATAAAGGATATACTTGGGAAGAAATATAACTCAATCACCACTTCCTATTCAAATTTCACATATATACAACACTACAAGTTTTCAAATTGTCAAAAGTTTGTGGCACCAAAATCAATTGAGAGCATTTACAGACAGACCCAAAAATAAAATTATCAGCTCTCAACCACCTTATTTCAAATAAATGTACAAGAGCCACATCGTTGCACAATAATATTAACGAAAAAACAGAACTTTTCCCTCTAACAAATCGCTAATTATACTCCAAAATTTTGTTCTTCTTTTCTATTCTATATACAGTGTCGAGCTGTCGACTTCATATATTGCTCAATAAGGAAGATTTAAGCCATAGCAGCCATGCGAGAGTTTTGACAGTCGAAGCCCTCTACTCTATTTGGTGATTGAGTTTGCCCAAGTCTTGCCCTTGAACACCTTCCTTTAAAACTTGATGATGGAGAAGATGAAGCTGAAGTGAATGTACTTGGTGATGATGAAAAACAGGGTTGCTTTTCGTTTGTAAAGTGAGCGTCATGGATTAATGGATTCATAGCCCTGCAAGGCGGTGAACCAGAGAAGAAAGGAGGGGATGATGACAAATCGTATACAGAATGGGTTGCAGCTATGCCATCCTGTTAGACCATGAAGATCATTTTAAGAAATGGCAGGTTGAACCAGTGGAATGTTTTATAACCTTGTTCTTAAAAAGCTGGCACATTTTGAGATAAGAGCGACAAAAGAAACAGCTATACATGTACATATAGGGTCACACAGATAAGTTGACAGTTGAATGTAATCAGGAGAACAGTCAAATATACAGTCCAAATCAGTTAAAACAACCCACTAAAGATAGCATCATACCACTCCACATGAATCAAATTAGCTAAGTGCATTTATCAACATTGCATTTCCAACATATCATTAAACGACACAGAAAGAACAAATAACCAACAAATGAAAAACATTCTACCTTCTGCAATTGGTATAAGCTAAATAATGACTTTAATCTATTGACCTTTCTATTTTTCCTATTCATCTGCCCTAATCAACCATAATTGTGTTTCCATATGGCTCCTTTTAGAAATATTTTGGCACATTGAGTATTCTCATAAGGAGCTTTTGATATCAAGATGGTTAAAACGATTATGAAGTAAAATAATGTATGGACCGATGAAGCCAGGCCTAGCTGGCTTATAGAATATTGACATGTATTAAGGAATGGGGAGACAGAAAGACAGGGACATTGCAATTATTTGTCAATTATCATTCCATTGGACTCTCAACTACTCTCAACTTTCAGTTTGTCTCATGAAAATCCACATTACCTACTCCTATAGATTGACTATTTCCATTGCACTTACTCATTATCTTGACACCTTAAAATCACAATAAAAGCTACTTCTCAGAAAAATAATTTAGGTATCAAAGCCACCAAGAAGGACGGAGCTCAAGTTAGCCACCAAGATCGCCTCCAAGTAGGCCAACATGCAGACTACCTTCATTGAGCTACTAGAACCATTTGTCCATTTGCACCTCTCCACGATGCTCATACCCATTGATGCCACTCACATAGCTTTCGAGCATCAAAATTGAAAATTGAAACATGCTGAGAGTGTAAAGTTGCGTTATGTAGCTTGGAATTCTACACACTCTGCCGACGATGAGGATGATTTTCATACTGACTCTGTCTAAAATAATGCAAAGCCAACTAACTCAAACAATGTGCAAAATTTATCATGTAAACATCCTTCATGCAAAGGCAGATCCAGTATACGAAGTTTATGCGTTCGGGATGCCACTGAACCTACTTATCAATAAGTTACTGGGTTCGAAATTTAATATTTCTACATATCTAGTAGATTCTTAATATATGTACAGAGACTGAGCCAAAGCTACTAGGTTCGGCCGAACCTGTAGCTTTTAATGTACATCTGCTGCCTTTTTGTTCAGATTGTCATAGATTCTAAAGCTTTGACAAACAAGAAAAAGTTGACATCATTGCATGCATAAAAGCTACATCCTTGAGAAGTTAAGCTAATTCCTATAGGAACAATATAATTCTACCCAAGCAACTAAGCCCGAAACTAGTCGCGTATCGACTACATGAATCCTCTGGGTCCATTATGTTCTATATCATGTTGAATCTAAAGGTTTGCACCTCATTCCAGATTCATTATTCAATCATTCATCATAGTTAAGACTATCCCTACATCGACCGTTAACCCATCACAACATTTGCTGGAATATTATACTTGTATATACAAGGTCAATTTTCTTTTATGTAAATATATTAGAAGTTGAATCCCCTTGGCTTTTTCGCATATTTACTCTTTCTATTTTTTGAATACCTCGTTGAAAATCCTGCCTCCACCGCTGTCACAACCCTCCCCATTTAAAAGTCCTCCCTTTTTGCTTTCATTTGGCAGCATGTCCAATATTCATTTAAAAAGAAAAAAACACTATCTTAAATTATTAAAATATCCACATAGAGGCACGTCATTGTTGTGGGATTATAGTGGGTATATAGTTGTTGTGCTGTGGCTAGATATGTAAATAGGAACAAGGTAAAGAGAAATGTGAAGGGAAACATGCCTCTTTGAGAATGAGATCAATAAGTTCAGCTCCGCCTTTTGAAACAAAGGCCTCAGCTTGATTTCTTTTCAACCATCAAACCAAAAACAAAAACAAAAAAGACCCATTAAAGAGAGGATCATGAACATTAATGGGTCATTAAAATCTTGAAAAATTAGGATAAACAAGGATTAGAAATAATTACCTCAAGGGACGGCAGTTAGAGTGGCTAATGGGATCCCCAAGACGACGAGGTTTGGGACAAATGAGCGAACCCATTGGATTAGCGCCGCAATTCAGTGGTCGTGAATCGGCTACAACCCAATTTTAGTCCGCACCAAGGGAATGGGAAATCCCTATCACCTCTTGAAGGTGGCCGGAAAAAGGGAAAAAAACAGCTACTATTATTTTTCTCCCTACAATTATGGCAAATGGTCTATTTTCCTAAGATTATAAAAGTCCAGGATTCACAGTATATATTTCCATGGTCCTATATTTACCTCCGTCCCATTTTAGGTAAATATTTATCACAATTTAATGTTAGTACTTAAAAATTAAAGTAACATATCTTGCATTAAATACTTTTTTGGGGTTTAATAAGTTCAACTCAATATATTATTTTCGGGTCAAATCGATAAAATAAAAATATTTTTTTTATATATCATCATATCATACTATATAATAAGTATGAAAACTTTTAAGTGAAGTTATTTTACTAAAATAGGATGGCGAAGACCCAAATAATCTATCTCCTCCTCAGGAGGTGTGACAGAGGGTTGTGCAAGGATTGCAAGGTGATTTTGGGTGAGATACTCGCGACGCAGCATAGGCTCTTGGTGATGGACGTTGGTACTATGTTAAAGAGGAGGAAAAGGTCTACTCGAGGAAGACCGAGAATTAGGTGGGGAGCCTTAACTAAGGATAAAGCCCAAGCGTTGGAGGGGCGGTTGTCGGCTATGGGAGCTTGGAGGAGTAGTGGTGACGCGAGCACTATGTGATCAGCGACAGCAAATTATATTAGGGAGGCTGCGAGAGAGGTGTTAGGGGTCTCGACGGGCGTATCAGGTGGGCACAAAGGAGACTGGTGGTGGAATGAAGTGGTCCAAGGTAAAGTAGAAGCAAAGAAGGCGGCGTACCTGAAGTTAGTGGAGAGCATAGGTGAGGAGGAGAGGCGAGTGTGCATGGAGAGGTATAAGGCAGCTAAGAAGGAGGCTAAGTTGGCGGTCACAGAGGCTAAGACTGCGGCTTATGGTCGTATGTACGAGGAATTGGGAAAAAAGGTGGGGAGAAGAAGTTATTCCGGCTGGCCAAGTTGAGAGAGAAGAAGGCTCGGGATTTGGACCAAGTGAGATGCATCATGGACGAAGATGGTAGAGTATTGATGGAAGATGCCCAGATTAAGAAGAGATGGCAGACTTACTTTCATAAACTTCTGAATAAAGAAGGGGATCGGGATATTGTGCTAGGCAAATTGGAGCATTCCAAGAGTTACCGTGACTTTGGGTACTGCAGGCGTATCGAGGTTGAGGAGGTCGTGGGAGCTATGCATAAGATGAGTAGGGGCAGAGCGACCGGGGCAGACGAGATTCCGGTGAAATTTTGGAAGTGTGTGGGGAGAGCAGGTTTGGAATGGTTGACTAGGTTGTTTAATATTATTTTTAAAGGAAAGAGGATGCCGGATGAGTGGAGGTGGAGTACGGTGGTTCCATTGTATAAGAACAAAGGTGATATGCAGAGTTGTAACAATTATAAGGGTATCAAATTACTGAGTCATACCATGAAAGTGTGGGAGAGGGTGGTTGAAGCGAGGGTGAGGATGACAGTTTCTGTATCCGACAACTAGTTCGGGTTCATGTCGGGTCGTTCGACTACAGAAGCTATACACCTTGTTAAAAGGTTGGTGGAACTATACAGAGAGAGGAAGAAGGATCTGCACATGGTGTTTATTGACCTAGAGAAAGCGTATGACAAGGTTCCTAGAGAAATTCTCTGGAGATGCCTGGAGGCAAAAGGTATGTCGGTTCCCTACATTATGGCGATTAAGGACATGTATAATGGGGCTAAGATTCGGATTAGGACAGTAGGAGGCGACTCTGAGCATTTTCCGGTTGTAATGGAGTTACACCAAGGTTCTGCGCTCAGTCCGTTCTTATTCGCCCTGGTGATGGACGCGTTAACACACCATATTCAAGGGAATGTGCCATGGTGCATGCTATTCGCCGATGACATAGTTCTGATTGATGAGTCGCGAGCCGGTGTTAACGAGAGGCTGGAGGTTTGGAGACAGGCTCTTGAGTCTAAGAGTTTCAAGCTGAGCAGGACGAAGACGGAATACCTAGAGTATAAGTTCAGCGCTGAGCCAGGGGAAGAGGGCGTAGATGTGAGGCTTGATTCGCAGGTCATCCCGAGTAGAGGCAGCTTCAAGTACCTTGGTTCGGTTATCTAGGGGGGAGGGGAGATCGACGAGGATGTCACACACCGTATTGGGGTAGGATGGATGAAGTAGAGGTTAGCATCTGGAGTCCTGTGTGACAAGAGAGTGCCACCGATACTCAAAGGTAAGTTTTATAAAGCGGTGATTAGACCGGCCATGATGTATGGGGCTGAGTGTTGGCCCGTTAAGAACTCACATATCCAGAAGATGAAAGTAGCAGAAATGAGGATGTTGCGGTGGATGTGCGGGCATACTAGGATGGATAAGATTAGGAATGATGATATCCGGGAGAAGGTGCATGTGGCTCCCATTGATGACAAGATGCGGAAGCGAGGCTTAGATGGTTCGGACATGTTCAAAGGAGAAGCCCAGATGCTCCGGTACGGAGGTGTGAGCAGCTGGTTGTGGATGGCACGAGAAGAGGTAGAGGGCGACCTAAGAAGTATTGGGGAAATGTGATCAGGCAGGATATTGCGAGGCTCCAGATTTCCGAGGACATGACACTTGATAGGAAGATGTGGAGGTCGAGTATTAGGGTTGTAGGTTAGGAGGTAGTTGAGTCGTGCCTTACTTCGTACCATTGTGGGACTAGCCATGTAAGATTTTTGTCTAAGATAGCTATTGGCAATGTTGTGGCTTACTATTTCGCTGTTCAGTGCATGTCCTATTTACTAGCTATCGCTTTTGCTTTGCATCTTTCTTCTAGATTTCATGGTGTTCCTATTTTTCTTATGACTGTTGTGGTGATACTAATATTTACTAATATTGTCTCCCTTTGCTTTGCATCTTTCTTCTGGATTTCATGGTGTTCCTATTTATCCTATGATTGTTGTTGTGATACTAATATTGTTTTCTTTTTGTCATTTTGTCTTTTTATTTTTTTTGAGCCGAGGGTCTTTCAGAAACAGCCTCTCTACTTCTTTGGGGTAGGGGTAAGGTCTGCGTACACACTACCCTCCCCAGACCCCATTAGTGGGATTTTACTGGGTTGTTGTTGTTGTTGTTATTGTATTTTACTAAAATATTCTTCAAAAATTAAATGACTAAATTATCAAATTTATTTAACCAACAGTCTCTTCCTAGCCATAAAAATCTGGAGAATATGAGAGTTATTTGTATTGAACAACCGCATTCAACCTATTAAAAGCTAATACTAACATAAATATAATGGGGAACAAAGGTGTAGAATTTAGGAAAGAAAGGAAGTAAAAGACATGAATTCTGTGGATTAGCTTGTGGAGGATACAATTTTGCTCTCATCTTTTTTTTGATGGTTGAAGTCCTATGATGTAATTTTGTTGTGTAAGCATTCTATCCTTTTTTTTTTTTTTTTTTGTAAGGAGACTTTTCAAATGTATTTTTAGTTTGACAAATACTTTATTTTCTATTAGGTATGCATTAAGCTCTTAAAAAAACAATTTTGATGGATCAGTATATACTTCCTCCATCTTAAATTATATGGATAATACAATTCTTCAGGCCAGTGAGGAAAGATGCAGAGGGGGAGCGAGGGAGATAAACGTTTGTATATTTACTCTTTGGCTTTCTTTTTCTGTTTTGTTGAACTTTGATTAATTAACTTTTGTCTGATTATGATTAATATCATATACTAATGATCTTTTTGGTAACTATTACTCATTTGCTTCTAAATGGCAATGAAGACTTTTATATTTGGGGAGAAGTCATTCAATTTCTTTGAAGGACAAATGTGTTACTTTATTGTTGACAACTAATTTTTTTCTTTTTTCTTTTTTGCAATTCGTACAATGGACATCACAAGGTAAAATTTTAAAAAGATTTAGACCTTATTCAACTACGCTCGAATGTGGAGAAAAAATTTGAATAAGATGGTACTGGAATCTTTATGTTGACAAGAGTGTGCTAGAATCATTATCTGCCATGTTTAATAGTATAATTTTACTACCTTAGTAGAATATGCTGAAATTAGTAGACGATCTAGTGGTATATCAATAAGAGAAAAGTAAATTCGAATTAAGGATTATTTTATAGTCTAAAAATTACAGTGATATCTCGATTCCAACTTATTTATAATAAAGTCATAATAATAATAATAATAATAATAATAATAATTATTATTATTATTATTATTATTATTATTATTGTTGTTGTTTTAAATACATGTGCACTTTCTTCATTTTTTTCATGCCTTCTTGAGTGACTTTGAAGAGCCCCAACCCAAGATAAGGTAATATTATATCCTATGTATGAATATGGAGCATAGCTTACTATTGTGTTTCCTAAAAGAGTTTATTTTGTTTGAATAGGGATTGAGGTACTGTTTGTGCAGTAGAAATATGAAAATAGCCATATGTCATTTCTTTATTAGCATTAATGAGATTGTTACACAAATAGCCGACCAGATTCAATGTTTACTTTTTCTAGTCGGTATATATAAATTATATATTGATTATACATATTTATACATATAATATACATGTATTGTACATATATTATATATCCGCTGGCTATTTAGAGTTTAAGAGGTTAGATTGGTGGCTATTTGAGTTAATTCTTCTTAGTTTAGTTAATACAATTAAACAAAAAAATTGGCCCATTTACGTAGAGTAACATATTGATCATATGCATGGAAGGATGCTAAGTACACACTATTGGTGAAAGGGGTGTAGTAGATCATATCAGCTTATTTAAAAATTTGGAAAAAAAACAGCTTTTTACATTTTCATTCATCTAATAATTCAAACAGATGCTCTTGGAACATGTATACCGTTAAAGATTTACTATTTTGATATCAAATTTATAATAATTTACGATATATTTCACTAATTGCTTTTTTGATCATGTTTTTGGGAAATCAAAAGTGCTTATTTTGGATAAAGCTATAGCTTGTTCGGTCGTGCTTCTTTTTGGTAATTTTTTTCCGGCCAAAAGCACTTTTTTTTCAAAGTTATATTGTTGGGTTAAGTTTTTAGAAGAAAAAAATGGTTATTTTGAATAAAAACAGAAACAGTTTTTGAGAAACATAAAAAAATAGATTGTTTCAAAATGTACTTTTTAAAAAATTACTTTTAAGAAATATATTTAAAAGTATATTTTAAAAGTTTGGTCAAATACTAATTGCTGCTTAAAAGTATTTTTCAAATTAATTAGTCAAACACAAATTGCTTCTAGCTAGAAATACTTTTTTGAAAATCATTTTTAGGAAACATTTTTAGCACGGTCGAACAAAACAGGCTATTAGTTGGGGTGTTTGCCTAATAAATTATTTGCCAAGCTTTCAGAATTTAGTAATTTTGAAAAGTATTTTTAGTCAGAAGTATAGTAGCCGCTTATGTTTGGCTAAATGAATTTGAAAAGCACCTTTGATCCACAATTAAAGTTTGGTAAAGGTTATACCAAAAAGAATGAATTAACGTAAGATCAATATGCGTTTTGAAGAAAAATGGGACGGAGGTAAATATAAGAACTACAAATATGGATATGGAAGGAAACGTATATTCATCTTAGCAAAATAGGCATTTGTCAAAATTGTAGGAATAGCTTTTTCTTTTCCTTTTTCCGGCCACCTTCAAGGGTTTCCCGTTGCCTTGGTGCGGACTGAAGTATTGGGGTTGTATTGTAGCCGATTCACGACCAATGAATTGCGGCACTAATCCAATGGATTCGCTCATTTGTCCCAAACCTCGTCGTCTTGGGGATCCCGTTAGCCATTCTAATTGCCTTCCCTTGAGGTAATTATTTCTTATCCTTGTTAAATCCCAATTTTTCAAGATTTTAATGACCCGTTAATGTTCATGATCCTCTCTTTAATGGTTTTTTTTTTTTTTTTTGTTGAAAAGAAATCAAGCTGCGGCCTTTGTTTCAAAAGGTGGAGCTTAACTTATTGATCTCATTTTCAAAGAGGTAGGGCTTCAAAACTCTGTGGATAATGGACTCGCTCCTTTACTCTGTTTTCGTTTGCTTTGTTTTTCTCTTTATGGATGAATATGGGACATGTTGTCAAAACAAAAAAGGAAGATTTTTTAATAAGGGGGTTGTGGTAGGTTGACGGTCAATGTAGAAATAGTCTTAACTTTGAATATTGAATCCGCCATGACGTGCACACCTTTAGATTCAACATGATATATATCATAATGGATATAGAGGATTCATGTAGCTAATTCCGAACTAGTTTCGGATTAGGGCTAAGTTAATTGATTAGAACTATATTGTTTTCACTAGGGGCAGAGCTACTAAGCTAGTAGCTTGGTTACGGGTTCGGACGAACGCAATAGCTTTTGTTCAAACAACATATTTGTGTTAAAAAATTCATTAAATATGTATAAATATTAAATTTAGAACCCAATTATTAATAATTAAAGCCATCTTTCTAAAATACAGAACCCATATGGTTGAAATTCTGACTCGCCTCTAGTTTTTTTACAAGAATTGACATAACTACTAAGGGATGAAACTTATCATTTATAGCTTTTCTGCATGCAATTATGTCAACATTTGTTGTTTGTCAAAGCTTCAGAATCTATAGCAATGTATACATGAAGGGTGTTTACATGATAAACGCTGCACATTGTATGAGTTAGTTGGCGTCGCATGAATCATTATAATCGCAAATATCTTGGACTTTTTGCATATCGTCAGTATGAAAAGCATCCTCATCATCGGAGAGTGTAGAATTAAAAACTACATAAGGCAAGAAATAGCTTTGATGCTTAAGTGATTTTAAGGTGTAAAGATAATCAGTGGACAGAAAATATTCAATCCATAGGAGTAGGTAGTATGGGTTTTCATGAGACAAATTGAAAGTTCAGGGTAGTTGAGAGTCCAATCAAATGATAATTGGCATAATTGCAATGTCCCTATCTTGCTGTCTCTCTCCATTCCTTAATACATGTCAATATTCTATCAGCCAGCTAAGCCTGGCCTCATCGGTCCATACTTTTTGTTTTTACTTTATAATCCTTTTAACTTTCCTATTATGGAGCTCTTTTGAGAATCCTAAATTTGCCTTAGCAAAATATTTCTAAAAGGAGCCTTATGGAAACACAATTATGGTTTTGTAGAAATTCTTAATGAAGCATAATTCATTCCCAAAGCATGAATTTTCTTCTAGGGCGTACAACGATTTATTCCCATGCCACATATTCTTGAGTAGGCTAGGTGAAGAGAAAAACAGAAAGGTCAATAGATGTTCAGTTCAAGTCATTTTTTAGCTTACATCAATTGCAGAAGGTAGAGGATTGTATTTGCTGGTTATTTGTTCTTTTCTGTGTCGTCTAATGATATTCTGGAAATGCAAGCTTGCGAGATGCACTTAACTAATATGGCTTATGTAGTGATATGATGCTATCTTTAGCATATTGGTTTAATTAATTTGGACAGTATTTTGTTTTTTGTACTGCTCTAGTGATCATATTCAACTGTCAATTTACCTGTGTGACTTATGTACATGCATAGCTGTATCGTTTGTCGGTCTGTTTCAAAATGTGCTGACTGTTTAAGAGCAAGGTTAATAAAACATTCCACTGATTCAACCTGCCATTTCTTAAAATGATCTTCATGCTCTAACAGGATGGCATAGCTGCAACACAATACACATCTGATTTGTCGTCATCCCCTCCTTTCTTCTCTGGTTCACCGCCTTGCAGGGCTATGAATCCATTAATCCCTGATGCTCGCTTTACAAATGAAAAGCAACCCCGTTTTTCATCATCACCAAGTACATTGACTTCAGCTTCATCTTCTCCATCATCAAGTTTTAAAGGAAGGTGTTCAAGGGCAAGACTTGGGCAAACTCAATCACCAAATAGAGTAGAGGGCTTTGACTGCCAAAACTCTCGCATGGCTGCTACGGCTTAAAAATCTTCCTTACCGAGAAGTATATAAAGACAACAGCTCAACAATGTATATAGAATATCTAGAAAATAAGAACAAGATTTTGGAGAATTTATTAGCAATTTGTTAGAGGGGAAAGTTCTGGTTTTTCGTTAATATTATTGTGCAACGATGTGGCTGTTGCACATTTATTGAAATAAGGTGGTTGAGAGTTAGTTTTGTTTTTGTGCTGTCTGTAAATGCTCTCGATTGATTTTGGTGCCACAAATTTTTGACAATTTGAAAACTTGTAGTATTGTATATATGTGAAATTTGGAATAGGAAGTGGTGATCGAGTTTCATTTTCTCCCCGAATATATGCTTTATCTTGGTGGTTTCTGTTTCTAAAGGCTTGATGAAGAAATTTTGATGTGCCTCACATATCTATTACTGTAATGTAAGAATGTTCACATAATTTGGTGGATTTTGCTAGAAAGATCTCTTCTTTCGTTTAAACCAACCCTAAACCAAAGCTTTGATCACTGCGCTTCCCCCTTATTGTTAGTCCTCTTACCATCACCACTTCGCCTATCCCCTTGCTTGGTCTCCCTTGCACTAAGCCCTTCAGCAAGTCTTCCAGTAAACCGACGACCGGACTCCGGCCGTCCTGAGTGATAAGCACTACTAAACCTCAGTTCAGTGCCTAATTTCTTCCATATCACCCTCTATTAGATGGCAGACCGCTATCTTGATCGGGTCTGATGCTCTCCCTTCGTCATAAGGCGTGCTTACTCACCACCTAATGAAGATCAAATTTTGAAGTAAAGTACATACTTCCATTTTATAGATATCTTCACATAAGTAACACTAGTTGGGACACAGCTTTTCTTCGAAGAGTTGAATGTCATGAAGTTGGAATTATTCCAGAAACATAATGATATGAGAACCTTTAAAGCTCGGTATTAACACACATCTAACTATTTACAGTCTGTTTCATTGGAATGTAGAGGTTCGTGAAAGTCGAAAGTTTTGGTGTGGATGTTGAAGATTTGAAAAACTACACTTGAAATACACAGTCGAATCACTTTTGATTTCTCACTTAAAACTCAAATTTTATAACCAAACCTCATTTTGTAAATTGACTCAAGTATTTGCAGGTGAAATGATGATCAAACACCCAAAATGAAATCTTATCCTTTGTTTCTACAACTGTTGCCTAGAAAAAGTTGGAGATATTTCAATAGTAATAGATATTGCCTCGAAACAATGCCAAATTTGTCCTTTGCTAAATTAGCTAGAAGTAATAGATAAGGCAACCCCTAAAAATGAACTACAATAAATTTTTGGGAAGTGAATGAATGATTGAATAACTTTTCATCATCTGGAAGTGGTTGGGATGAGGATGCTTCTGGTGAATGTGTGGACCATTTGCATTTAGGATGTTATCTAAAATAAAACTCATATACGGCACAAGAATGTGAAACAAAAATATTTTACAAACAAAGCACCAAATCATAATTATTAGGTCTCATAACTTGGTAGGAATCGAAAAACATACACCGAATAGAAAGAAGGAAACATAAACAGTTTTTGTGGGAAGAAGTAAAAAAAAATTAAAACAACACAACCCCTAAAGACAAGACAATAGGGTAAGTTGTCCTAATATGTAACTTAGTAGCCTTCAGGCTTGTAGGCAATGAAACTGATGCACTGCACTTGACGCACGTTGTCGAATCCAATGATACGGATCCAGGCCTCTGGGTATGCCTTCTTCGCCTCTCCCACCTCAGCTAACACTTGGGTGGCATCAGTGCACCCAAACATGGGCAGCTTCCACATGGTCCAGTATCTGCGCATTCAAGATTTAAAATTTAACATTTATATCCATGATTTAACTAAATAATTGTGACTCACCTGCCGTCATAGTATCCTGGTGACTTGTTGTTTTCACGGTAGACAAATCCGCGCTACACATATTAAGCAATTTTAAAGTTAAATTTTTTCTAAATATGTCTGTGTTCTCGGACAACAAATATAAAAAAGAAAAAGTCACATAAAACAGAGGGAGTATGCAAAATTATTGACCTCAGTCTCGAATTCCAAACAAGGAACCCATCCATTTTTCAAAAGGTACTCAATTTCACTAAGCAATTGCTCCTCGCTTAAATCGGGAAGGTATGAGAGAGTTTCGTACTTCTTCTTGCCATATGGGGGCCATACCTATACTCCACCAAAAAGAACTTTTAATTATGACAATAATTGTAAAAAGAAAATTGTCGAATGTATATAAGTTACCTGCATGCATTGCACTCTTCCACCATTGCTAGCAATGGAAGTGATGTCAAGGTTTTGCTTCCTTGAAACAGGGAATGAGGCAGCTGACTTAAGACCAGTGAAAGGTGCAACCATGTTAGCTTGAGCAACATTGGTGCGAGTGGCAACTGCTGCAGAGGAAAGAACAGAGGAAGCCATTGCTAATTACACTTTAGACAGAAAGATTTCTCTTTCTCCCTTTTCCTTAACTTCCAAGATGGTCATTGCATAGTTGCCCACCACCCTATATATAATGATAAGGTTTTACATATTTCCCATATCTAACGGACAAAAATCAACAACCCCCTCATCTTGGAGTAAAGCTAACCATTGGATTATGTGGTTCTTGATACATTATACAAATCTTAATATCCACATATGAAAGGTTGGAAAATTCTATTTGGAGCTAAGCCATTCTTCATTTTAATTCACCACAATGGAGGTGCCACGTGTAAGCACCTCAGTAATCTTATCTCATCCTAAATGGGGTAGGAAGAGGATATGAATGTGTGATTGAGGTTGGTTAACTTTTTTGAGTCCCTTTTGCTTGGACTATTGCCGTATTCGTTTATGTAATTTTTTTTTGTTTCTTGTTTTTCCTAATATTCATGGTTTAGAAGTTGAAACAAATTTGATAGCTAGAGTACTGTTTGCTTCCTTATATTGTCCATAACTAGATGCAATACCACTATTCCTTTACAATTAACTTGAAATTTTTTTTCTCATTCCCACAAGTTTTCCAACGAACATAACTTAAACTTGATAATCAAAGTCTTTTCTCTCTTGCAACCAATTCTTTTTTATTATTTGATGTGTCTGTTTCATTAATTTATGTAATACTTTTTTCTTTTAGTTTGTTTTAAAAAAAATGACAAAACACAAGTTTTAGCCGTCTCTTTTTAGTTAAGATTAGCCTGACATCAGATTTGATGAATGAATAATTGTAAAAATTGGTACTAAATATGCCTTAATGTTACATCACATCAATACAAACTTAGAAAGTCACCTTTCATTAAATGAAAACCTATTTAAACTGCTGATAGTTTGCTGAACAAAGTCAAATTGCAATCCTGTGTTAATAAAATTATATGTCACGTCTACTGAATAGAGCTTTGGTGATGAAATGTGAAACAAGTCCAATAGGGCAAGACAGCAAGCATAATGACACAGAATGGCGAGTTTCAATATCATTCTGCAATCCATCATGATAAATCTGCCTGTTCCACATAAAAAAATTAATGGAGTAATAATTAAGAGTTTTAGTAAGGCATCATTCTTCCTTGTCCCAAAAAAAAAACGATTCGACTTATATATACTGACAGACCAGAATTTATACATTAACAGTCTTATGTGACATGTTGTAATAGATTGTCAGTCTTGTTTTCTAGCAGCATTTTTAAAGGCTTTTTGGGACTCGCCTGAGACTTATCCCGAGGCGAGGCGCTATCAAAACGCCATAAAACTCATGTGGGGGGACTTAGTTCTGTGAGGCTTACGCCTCAAGCGCACGATTGTGCGTCCTAAACACGCATAACGCCCAACACTCGGAAATCGCCCAACAATTATTACTCAAATCATGTGTCAAATTTCCAAATTAGCACTATTGACCCTCAAATATTTTAACAAATGAATGATTAAGCTTTTATTCATCTATAGGAATATGAAGATTGAAAGTAACTCCAATAACGAGTCATAATATTGCATATTTACTAATTGAAAACAACGTGAAGGTGAATATAATTTGAACTTTTTTCTAAAATAGATAACCAAAATATATATCTTCACTTGCTATTGGCCTTCATGTGCAGGGGCAGCCCGATGGTAAGGCAACTCAAGCAACCGCTTGAGGCCCCATATCTATGGGGCCCAAATTTTTTTAATATTAAATAGCTGCATGTGATAATTTTTTTTTAAAAATATCTAATATATCAAAACAAAAATGCATTTTTCATGAAAATGGAAATAAGAGATAATTTGGTAATATAAATAGTTACTTTTGGGATTCAGTCCTAAATTTTAGGTGTGAATATGTTTCTTGACTCCTTTATACACTATTATCATTATCATGTGGCCCATATTACTTTGATTACTTTGTCTTTCTTTACAAGTCCACAATCTCATAAAACATTCCGTCAAGTAAGATAGCAAAAGGCAATTGCAACCCTTTTTTGTCAAGTTTTCTCGGCATTATACCAAAAATATTGAAGCAACAAAAGTAATATCAAGTTATCTGTAACTGTTTGTTAAACCAAGTTCAATTGTTCCGTACTTTTCTTATTACTTTGCATCTAGAATTTGTTATTTTTTGATATCTTTTGTTTGTAAGTGTATGTATCATCTTTTTATTTATTTATTATGAATTTTAATATGTCAACCAGAAAATATGAATCCGCGTATTAAAAATGCCAAAAAATGGAAGAATTGGAACTTTAATACAATCCCAAAAAGGAGCGTTTGATAATTTTTTAGCGAACAATAAAAATTTTAAATAAAAAATTAGGAAAAATTTTGTGGTAGATGAACAAATCACTAATATAGTTGAGTTAGACGACAATGGAATCCCAGAAGAAGAAGAAGAAGAAGAAATTGGTGAGTCACAGATTTTTTAGAAAATCAGGAAATCCTAAAAGAATTGAATAATAATCCTAGAAAGTGAAAACGTATATAATCCTAGTCAAGAAATCGATTATAAATAAATTATTAATAATTTTACATCTCAAAAAATTAGAAAGATAAACTTTAAATAAAATTTTACTAAATGAGTTTTTTATACCGATAAACTTCGATCCCCTCGTTGAAGTTTGGCTTTAGGCCCCCAACACCGTTGGGCCACCCCTGTTCATGTGTTAGTTCTACTACTCTCAAAATTATCAAACTTTTCATATTTTATCATTTGAAAGTATTTTTGTATTTACTCATGAAGGAGTAATATTTTAAATTGCAGTACTGGTGAAGTTTATTAATTATTTACTTTTAGGAAGATAAAATATTTAGTTTAATAATATTTATGAAGAAATTGTGATTTTCTTATTATATTTTTTTATTATTTAAAAGTTAAGACGTTCTAATTAATTTGTATTTAGTAGTAATATTAACATTATTGATTGTTTCTACCGGTAAAACATGCTAGATATTTTATTCTCTCTGAGATTTTTAGTCATTTATAATTTTCTTAAACTTTTAATATACTTTCTATATTTTATGTTATTATGCTTTATTAATTTATAAATTAAAAATTATAAAGATTTATGAGACTTTCGCCCCATGCCTCGGGGCTTACGTCTCGCCTCATAGTAGGTAAAACGTCCCGCCTCATTGCTCCCGCCTTTTGAAACACTATTTTCTAGGTAACTAATCACTTAAATATGATAGTTGTAATTATTTTTAAAATGGTTTGACAGTGTTAATATTTTTTGTTATTGTCAATATATGGACACAAATACACACACAACTGTGTGACAAAGAGAGACCAACCTAGCAGCAAAAAGATCAACAGCCAAGAGGTGAATCCATGCAGAAGCTAAAGTCATCACCCTGGAGAACATCTCAGCAATACCACACAGCTGAATGACAACAAATGTTAGTATCATTTCATATAAATTATTACTTCATATGTTCAATTTAATTTGATTAGGTACAAAATTTAAAAAAAAGATAAACTTTTTCTAACATACAAAAGTATCTCTAGAAACTCGTAATTTTAAATGTGCAATACCAATGGCTATAAGGAGTCGTTTGGTAGGGGAACAAACAGGATTATAAACGGGGATTAAATAGTGATGAGATTATTTAGTTGATATATTTTTACTGAGAGATGTTTGGTGTATTAGACTTAAAATGGGACATAAGGGGTATAATATAAAATATGTATTTGATGTATAGTAGATAGATTGGGATCAACTTTTATTTTCAATGGAGAAGAGCCTTGGAAAAGGATATTTTTGTCATTGTAGTATTTTATCCTGTGATTAAATAATCCCAGGATTATTACCACTCTCATAGAATAATATCACAATATGGTATAAATTAATCCGGGATAGCTAATCCCGAATTCGAAAATTCAATCAAACTTGAGATAAAATAATCTCATATCTAATCTCGAGATTATTGTCCCTCCCACTTACCAAACGACTCCTAAGAGCATATTACTATGGATAAAATAAGTAGTTTAAAGTTAAATATTTCAACATACAGAAAGGAGTCTTATTTTCGAAAAAAAGGAGTATTATATATAAAATGGAAAAGAGGGAGTGTGTAGTTGAGCAAATACCTCTGGAAGCCAATATTTATTAGGAAATAATAGTTGCATTGTATCTGGTGTCCATGAGAGGTACAAGAGATATACATAAAGAAGTCCAAGCACAATATAAGGTATGCTGCTCTCCATCATTTTTTGGGTCTGCAATTGGCATTATGAATTTTCACAACTTAACTAATTGCAAGTGAAGCAATGAATTTTCAGACTTCATGTTCTCGGACAAGCTACCTCATCCAAAATCAGAACCTCAAAACCAATAAACTTTGCCTAAATATATATAAAAAAATACTCCTTTATTTTCTCCTGCTGACTTTCTTTGATACTTGATCAAAGTTGAGTGATTTGTTCGTTACAAAAATAGTGTAATGACTTTCATGATACTTAAACGAAGTTGAGTGACTCTTTTGTTACAAAACAGTACAGTAACTTTGTTGCAATAAAGTGAAAATTGAGCGGCGACCCCATGAAATTAACCCATCAATACATAGATTGAAATCATACAGTGATCACATAACATGAGGAAAGTAGAAAAAGATGGTGAGAGAACTTGTGACCTAGCAATTTACTTTTATTCATGATATTTATGACAGAAACTGATAAATAGTAAAACAGGTTAATTTAGGTCGACAATAATTCAGAAAACTTACAAGTGCAGCTTTAGGTGCCACAATCATGAAGAAATAAAAGGGAAGAACTGCTAATGTTCCCAATGGGAATACACTACTAGCAATTTGGGAACTTTCCAACCCTGCAAAAGACATAGCATAAACAATTAGGACCCGTTAGTCCATAGATTTTTTTCTTTTTTTCAGAATTTTTGTCAAAAATGTGTTTGTTCATGAAATTTTGTAAGTTTTTGGAGATTTTTTGAAAATGAGTTTTTCAAACCAAAAACCACTTTTTCAACCCTACTTACATAACTTCAACCTTTTTTTCAATTGAATTGCATGTTCAAACATAATTTCAAATTCCAAATACAATTTTTCAACTTAACTTCAGATATTTATTTTTTTTCAAAAATCACAATTTTTATGTTCAAACGCCTACATATTATCCCAAAAGTCTGATTACACTGCTGCAAAAGAAAAAAATTGAGTCTTTAACAAGTTCTTTAAAGAATCAAAGAAGCAACAACTGAGACTGCAAATCCCAACTAGGATTATACTGCACATCATAAGTTTAAACTAATTTTTTCATTAATTAGCACACATTTAAAACTATTTAAACCAATGGATCATAGAGGAAAATAATTACATGAGGCAGACACCATTGAGCTCTTTCTTTGCAGAAGATTTCTTGTAAGATTTGGACGAATAACGATTCTTGATCCTCCCATAAAACTCCAACCAGTGCTTAGTTTGCTTCCTAATTCCTTAACTTCTTGACGTGAAAGATCAGAGTTCACTGGTCCAAGAGCAAAAGATGCAGCATTGTTCCTCTGCAGCTAAGTATAGAATCATTCTTGATTTAATTATTCATAAGTGGTAAAAAAAGAAGGTGAATCTGCCCCAAAAGCTGTAGAAGTTCAAGCTTAAATGGGTAAAGAAGTTCAATAGTTCTAAATCTCGTGGAGGCAGAGAGGTTGTTTTCGATAGACCATCAGCTACGATATATGTATATTCGCGTAAATTATATATTTTTTATTATAAATTTAGAGTTGTTGATATGGAATACACATGCAATACGCGTGTCCTGAAAGGCCGAAACTAATAAAAAATGATAATCATGAAAGACATCAACCCAAAGCTGCAACTTTGGATCTATTTTAAACTGAACTAATAAATGATAATCTCTCATAGCAGAACAACTAGACAAAATTAAAATATCCAATTAGAAAAAAAATGCTGAAGCTTAAAAATCCCAAGGGACTTTTGTGCAACAAAAACACCAATTTACTCACAAATATTATCACTAAAGATTATGGTGGGACAAAGAGAATCTCTTCTCCTTAACCAGAGGTCTCAGATTCGAGGTCAAGAAATGAGCATTTTTTTTCTTAAATAATATGAATTGAATCAGACGGGATCCAAAGCAGAAATTAGATATTACTTAACAAAAGATGGTCATATAATTAGATATAAAGTTACAAGCAGCATACCTTGTGTGAGATCAAAAAGTGGCAAAAACAAGAAGAGAAGGCCATGCTTAAAGGGGAGGAAATACTCATCCAAGAATTTGAAGAAAGTCAACAACGAGAATTACAATAAAGTAGCATCCTCATCTGCTATACATATATAACGAGTGCACGGAACTATAAAGAGTGCACGGAACTGTAATAGAAAGTTGTTACAAGGGAAGCAAGCAACTTTCAAACCAGCGCATAACATTATATATTTATACCAAACTAATGAATACTAAATACATAATATGTTTTATTTATACACACTTCTAACGTCAATTTATCATTTGACTATAATTTAATGTGATTTGGTGTAAGTAATTTTATTTTTGAAATGAATAGAGATCATCAGTTACGGCTAATACTACACTACAGCTCTGCCCTCATAGTGCAAATGCCTAACTTATATCTTCTAATGAAATTTCCATAACTGGACTACATTCTGCCCGAACTACCTCGCATAGTGCAAGTGCCTAACTAAAATAACCATATAATGAAATTTAACCAATTCCAACCACACAGCCTTATTTGACTGAAAGTGTTCGCACCACTTGTTCTCATTGGTTTACTCCTATCGTATGATGTAATTTGATTTGAGTTCAATTTATGTGCACCGATAGTGTATGTTTTCTTACACCATGACTTACAATAACAATAAGTAATTATAATATTTAGGGAGAATACCTAATTATTTCTTGAAGTGGTACACTTTTTTTAATAACATGTGTCAGTAATTTACTGGTCCATAATTACACTTTTCCACTGAGGTTGGCCTCAAAAGGTAATAGTAATACCACTTCAAACTTGTTTACGGGGTAAGGCTGGCAAGTGGGCCGGTCCAGGTCCGGGACCGCGGGGCAAACGGGTCAGGATTGTTTGGTCCGATTTTAGCGGGTCTGGTCCAGTCTCGTGGGGCGGTCCTATGATTTGGGCTCATCAGGCCCGGGACCGGCCCAGTCCCTTAGCAGGCCTAGCGGGCCTAACGGCTATTTTTTTTAAAAAAAAAAAATAGCCGTTGGGCTGTCAAAAATAGCCGTTGGCTATTTATGAAATAGCCATTTAACCCCTCAACTTTGTTTTAATCCCAAACTTTTTATAATTACACTTTTTTCCTATTTTCAACTATAAATACCCCATCATTATTTTATTTTTCTTACAAAATCATCAATCTATCACAATCTCTCTCTAATTTACTTCTATAATTGCTACTATTGCTTACTTTATTGTTATAATTGTGAAGTTGGTGAATTGAAGTCTTCAACGATAATCAATTTCCAACAAGTTGTTCGTCAATTCAGTAAACTCGTTCCAACTCTTAAGTTTTAATATTATAATTTTATTTATTTTATTTACTTTGCTTGATTAATTAAGATGGCTTATTCCTTAAAAAATATGTTTAGTAAAAATAAGGGAAAATCGAAGATTGGTGAATCTAGTGGCCAATATGTTCCTCCTCCACTTCCCCGGCTCCCCGACCCAAACATGTTACCCGTCCTACACCTCCTATTCTTGATAGCGATAATAGTTTATTACAATTTACCGAGAGTCAATTTTGCCATAATATTGCACCCGGTGAACAATTAAACCATGAATATATGAATGTTCTTTATGGTAATCCAACTATTGATGAAAATGATGATGAAGAAATAGATTTTGATAAAACGCAACCGGATGATGATACACCCACTAGTCCTGCTCCTGAAGTTAACCCAACTAATAATAATCTAGATGATCCCCCGTCTGACCCTCCTATTAGTGCCCCTACTTTTTCTAGACAACCTCCTAAACGGGCAGAAACATCTCTTGTTTGGTAATTTTTTACTCAACTAAGAGAAAAAAATAGGGCTAAGTGTAAAACTTGTGGCAAAGAGTTAGTTTTTCAATATGTTGGAAGTCGGGGGACGGAAAGTTTGACTAGACACATATTGCTACACCCTCAAGATAAAGCTAGATATTTTCGTATGAAAGCTTTGGTTGAGGGGACAAGTGCACCTAGTCGGGCTGACCTTAGTACCGGGTCAAATCAATTTCAACCGGAAATTAACACTGTTACCGGTGGTATTTTATATTATGATCCAAAAAAAGATCGGGAAGAATTGGCAAAAATGGTCACTGTTATGTGCTTACCCTATAGTTTTCCTTCTAACCCCCACTTTGTGCATTATATTAGAAAAAATTATAATCCTACTTATAAAGATTTTCCTCGCACAACCGTAAAGAGTGATATTTATAAATATAAACATGAATATGAACAATATTTGCGCTATTTATTTACTCATATAAATTGTCGTCTTGCTATTACAATTGATATTGGTAGAAGTGGTAATGACTGTGATTACCTTACTGTTACCAGTCATTGGATTGATGAGCATTGGATAATGCAAAAGCGCATTATTGCTTATAGAATAATTAATTCACGTCACACAGGGCAGTTTATTTCTAGCACGATTGCGGATATTTGTAGATATTTTTGCATTAGTGATAAAATAATGTCAGTTTCAATGGATAATGCTACTAGTAACACAAATATTGTAGCCTTGCTTACCACTATACTAAGTCCTGTATTTAGTAACATTTTTCACGTTAGATGTATTTATCATATTTACCATTTAATTGTGGGTGATGGTATGCGAATTTTAAATGTTGAAATTGAAAAGGTTAAAATGGCTCTTAATTGGCTTTTTTATTCAAACCGTAGAAGTAGACTTAGAGAATATTTTAAAAGATGCGATGAATTTGGCCTAAGAGAAAGAAAGGTTCCTAAACCTTGTCCAACTAGATGGAATTACATGTATGAAAGTTTAATTATTGCATATGAATATAGAAACCCCATAAACTCAACGTTTAATGCTCATGTAAGTGATGATGATGAGCACCTTACAAATGCGGATTGGGCTAATGTTAAAATGCTTGTAGATTTTTTAGAAAAATTTCATATTGCTACAAATGAATTTTCTAGGCAATATTATCCTACTATTTCTAACTGTTTAGTTTATATTGCAGAACTTGCAAATTTGTTTGATCATTTTTCAGAGGGTGGAAAAATTTATCAACTATATATACAACTTAAGATATATAAACTATATTCGATATACTATATATACATCTTAAGATATACTATATATACATAGTATACATGTATATATAGTATATCTTAAGATGTATATATAGTATATAAGTAGAATATAGCTTATATATAGTAAGATGTATATATATTATAGTATAGTATAGTATATATATAAGCTTATATATATATATATATGTATATCGAATATACCTTATATATCTTAAGTTGTATATATAGTATATACTATACTATAATATAATATATATACATCTTACTATATATATTATATATATCTTAAGATGTATACTATCGAATATGACTTATATACTACGTGTATATAGTATAGTGTGTGTATATATAAGCTTCATATCAATTAAAGCATTAATATCTCTAGTTACTGGATCTGTAACAAAAGTATAACTTATCTCTTTATCCTTATAAGTAGCAGTAAAACCTTTCGAGTCTATGCTAGTAAAAGGATAAACGGCGTTAATAAACGGTGTTCCAAGTATAATTGGAGGGTATAACTGGTTTTTTACCAAGAAAAAGAAGTGAGGAATACAGACTTTATTCTGACAAATACCCGTATTAGGAAGTTTATACTTTATATCTAAAGCATGTCCGGATGCAGATCTAACCATATGAGTAGTTTTTTGAAAATATTTCGTAGGTACTAAACCTTCTTGAATGCAGCTAACATCTGCTCCACTATCAATCATGGCAATGTTTGTAATTGAGAAACTATTATTAATGAGAATAGTACATTTGATGTACCATTTATGAGCAGTAATAATTTGCATCATTCCTAAAAACATATCATGTTTAGGATTAAAATTAATAGGTTTTTCTTCAATATCATTTTCAAAAATACCTTTGTTTTTATCATTAGATTTCTCAGCTGGAGAATTGATTTTCTCAATCTGAGTAATCCTATGATCACAAATCATTTGATTTTGTTTAAGAGATTTGATCTCTCGTTTTAAGTTATCAACTTCAATTTTTAAATCATCGAAAGAAGAATCTCTTGCTGGAGTTGCATTTTTGTTTAACAAACGGTTATTAACCTCTAGTAAGGAATAAGGCGGGGAATATTCAAATTCTTTTTCAAAAGGTTTTGCAAAACCAGAACTTGAATTAGAACTTGAACTAGCAGCCAAATTAATAATTTTTTCACGAAGTTTTTCATCATTAACTTCTTTTAAAAGTTCTATTACATTATCAGAAGTAATAGTTTTCATGTTTAGGTCTTGAAACTGTGATTGTAATTTATAAAATTCATCATCACAAGTACATGTATCACCTTTGCAAGTTGTACAAGTATTATCAATATTTTTATCACTATCAGATAAATCAAGCAAATCAATTTCAGCTTCGGATTCTGATTCAGAATAATAATCAGATTCCGATCCAGAAGTGTATAACAAACTATAAACCTTATCACGTAGTTCATCTTCTAGTCCTAAGGTTTTCAGCTTTTGAAGCTTACAATTTGGAGCTATATGGCCAAATTTACCACACTTATAACACTTAATGTCAGCAAGATCTCGCTTAGACCTATTTTTGGTAAATCTAGTAGACTTGCGATGTGCTTTCTTGGCTTCTCGTTCTTCTTTGGATCTATATCTAGATCTCTTTTTCCTATAAGGACTGTCTTGGTTGGGGTATCTATGATACTTATGTTTCTTTTTCCTATGAGTAGAAGTCTCGGGTAAACCGAACTGGGCGCAAAAGTGCAATATCATCGTTGCTTGTTTCACTTTGCATTGACGTATCTGACTTTTCATATTGATTAATGGAAGACAGTAAATTTCTTTTAACCTCTTCCAAGTAACTGTTAATCATCTCTGTTTTATCTCCTTCTTGAAAGGAGATCCTTCTGGCAATATGCCTCACTGAACTGTCATCAATTACCTCTTTCTGAGGTTTACTGGAATATTCTTGGATCTTCATCTCGATTGAATCCAAGAGCTCTTGACCATATAAGGTCTTTGTTTTGGGATCCTTCTTCATTAACTTGTCCCAAAAATTGTTGTAAAAAGTCCTATATAAGCAGGGGACTTGTTCTTCAGTGAATCCGACTTCTGGATTCCATTTGTGTATCCAAGGGATAGAAAATTCCAGAAAGAAATATATTTGGTTAATTTTTTCTGGGTAGCAGATATGATCTGCGTGATATAAATCGTTAATAAAAGGAGAAATTTTTATCCATTCTTTGTATAACATGAGAAATGGATCTGGTAAAATCTTTATTGTTGGACCATGGTATGACCACCAGTTTAGAAACCAATTAGGAACAGTTGTTGCAAATATCTTTGCACATACTTTTATAAACCAAGTATGTTTGTGTCTATCATTATTGTAGTATAATACTTTATCAAAAGCTTGGATATAATCCCAATAAGTAAAATTCATTTTATTTTTGTTAAGGCTTATCTGCCTTTCCTTCATTGTGGATATACCCCAGTCTTCAACAGATATAATCTGTTTAATTATAATCTTCGAGAAGTTATAAACGTTCTCGTCTGTGCTATACCCAGAAAAGTGCTGAAAATCTGCACTTCCAGTACTGGTCAGTATCGTTTCATAGTAGGAACGGGTTTTGTATGACTCACCCGGATAATATAACCCATTTATCAAATACCTTTGGAATATCTTCCATGGTTCTTCTTTTCTCTGAATGTCAGAATTTTCTAAGAGAAATATCATTTCTCTTTTTGGCACTTTCTCGTATGACTTGATATCATCATTGTCATCTTTAGTAATGGAAGCAAAAGTATTACTTTGCTTAACAGAAGTATCTTTCTGTTTTTGAGCAGTCAAATATGCCTGCAAATGTGCGTATAACAGACTATCTTCTGGAATATCTTCCAGATGGACGGATGGTCCAATCGATGATTCTTCTATTTGCAGGGCCATGCCTAAGTTATCAAGTCCTTCGTCAACGGCTTTAGCGTTAATAACCATTGCCCTTTCGTCGACAGACAAATAATTGTCCCACCAGCCACGAAGTTGGCCAGTAAAACCTGCAACAATCATTCTGCAAATATTCCTATCTGTATTTTTTACACTTTTACAGATAGTTGCATACATAAGCATTCTATGTACTAGAATAGTTAACTGCCTATCAGTCAAACCATCAAGATTCCATTCGTAAATTTCGGAACCACTGTAAGACGTATTAGTCTGATTCCAATCACGTTCCTCTATTAAAACATCTTGAGGAGTAGGACGATTGTAATAATAAGTCTGCATTCTAGGTTTATCAGCATATCTGCTATCTGCAAACTTACTATTCTTTTTGGGGTAACTTCTGAGTTTATTAAACTCTGACAAAACATCCTTTTTATAGTCAAAAGTAGAATCTAATTTATCAGCAAAATCATTTGATAAATCAATGGGTTTGATATTCAAACCGGATAACTTTTTATCAAGAAGTTCTTCTAAGTCTCCAAAAGATTTAAATTTAAAATCCTGAATATCAGGAGGTCTTTGAATATGAGTAACAACAATCTGAGGTTCTGATTTGCTTCCTGAAGAAGAGGCAATATCAGTCAAAGTCTTTTTCGTATTCATCTCCTTAATCAAGACTGTTAAATTATCAAGTTTTTTATTAAGAAAACTAACGTTTTCACCCAAAACTTTAACATATAAACTCAAATAATTATTTTGAGAAATTAATTTATTAATTTCTGCGATGCTGACTGCAGCAACATCTTCATCAATAAATTTTTGAAATGCAGTAAAAGTAATACCTGTATTATTAGGTAAAACAAAAGATGATTGAGGAGGGTAAATGGCTTTAGTAATATTGCCACTCCCGTCTTTATAAGATCTTTCTAAAACTTTTATAAAAAGTGGTAAATATGTGATTATAAACCAAGGAACAAAATACATAATTTGATTATGTAAAGCACAAGTTTCATAAAACTCTTGTGAAATATTGTTTAAATCTTCCTTACTATAAGTATCAAAAAACCAAGTTTTAAACTGGTTCCATTTATCATTATAGATTCAAGGGCTTATAAAATTCAATAGAAATCGTGCTGCATCTTTACACACAATTTCTACTAAAGTAGGTGATAAACCTGTTGAAAGGGTTAAGATTAACCCTAAAATAAATATTGTTCAGGATAGTGATAATATTTCTGATAAGGAAAGTCTAAGGTCACCACGAGAAGACCTATTAAGTGGGAAGAAATTAATTTTCCAACCACATGGACTTTGGATTCGGTTATATCCCCCAGTCAGATAACTGATACTGTTAGTAATACTGAGTATTCTCATATTACTCAAAATCCGGATGGTAGGATTTGCATTCAGTTTGACGATAATAGTTCCACTTATAGTAGACAGTCATTTTCTAATAATAGACTGTTGCCTACTATTAGTTCTAGTTATAACAGACATTCCTTTACTAGTCGTAGACTGTTGCCTGATATTCAACACATTTCTCCTGTTGAACCAGTCTATGGACCAGCTAGAAATCGTGCTGCATCTTTACACACAATTTCTACTAAAGTAGGTGATAAACCTGTTGAAAGGGTTAAGATTAACCCCAAAACAAATATTGTTCAGGATAGTGATAATATTTCTGATAAGGATATTCCTTCTGCGTCCGAAATGGATTTTGACCCCAATGATTCTTAATGATTCCACACCAAATTGATTTTAGTCCAGGGTCACAAGCTAGAGGTTATATTCAAAAAGAATTTTTTACTGATAAATGGAACCAGTTTAAAACTTGGTTTTTTGATACTTATAGTAAGGAAGATTTAAACAATATTTCACAAGAGTTTTATGAAACTTGTGCTTTACATAATCAAATTATGTATTTTGTTCCTTGGTTTATAACCACATATTTACCACTTTTTATAAAAGTTTTGGAAAGATCTTATAAAGACGGGAGTGGCAATATTACTAAAGCCATTTACCCTCCTCAATCATCTTTTGTTTTACCTAATAATACAGGTATTACTTTTACTGCATTTCAAAAATTTATTGATGAAGATGTTGCTGCAGTCAGCATCGCAGAAATTAATAAATTAATTTCTCAAAATAATTATTTGAGTTTATATGTTAAAGTTTTGGGTGAAAACGTTAGTTTTCTTAATAAAAAACTTGATAATTTAACAGTCTTGATTAAGGAGATGAATACGAAAAAGACTTTGACTGATATTGCCTCTTCTTCAGGAAGCAAATCAGAACCTCAGATTGTTGTTACTCATATTCAAAGACCTCCTGATATTCAGGATTTTAAATTTAAATCTTTTGGAGACTTAGAAGAACTTCTTGATAAAAAGTTATCCGGTTTGAATATCAAACCCATTGATTTATCAAATGATTTTGCTGATAAATTAGATTCTACTTTTGACTATAAAAAGGATGTTTTATCAGAGTTTAATAAACTCAGAAGTTACCCCAAAAAGAATAGTAAGTTTGCAGATAGCAGATATGCTGATAAACCTAGAATATTCTTGGATCTTCATCTCGATTGAATCCAAGAGCTCTTGACCATATAAGGTCTTTGTTTTGGGATCCTTCTTCATTAACTTGTCCCAAAAATTGTTGTAAAAAGTCCTATATAAGCAGGGGACTTGTTCTTCAGTGAATCCGACTTCTGGATTCCATTTGTGTATCCAAGGGATAGAAAATTCCAGAAAGAAATATATTTGGTTAATTTTTTCTGGGTAGCAGATATGATCTGCGTGATATAAATCGTTAATAAAAGGAGAAATTTTTATCCATTCTTTGTATAACATGAGAAATGGATCTGGTAAAATCTTTATTGTTGGACCGTGGTATGACCACCAGTTTAGAAACCAATTAGGAACAGTTGTTGCAAATATCTTTGCACATACTTTTATAAACCAAGTATGTTTGTGTCTATCATTATTGTAGTATAATACTTTATCAAAAGCTTGGATATAATCCCAATAAGTAAAATTTATTTTATTTTTGTTAAGGTTTATCTGCCTTTCCTTCATTGTGGATATACCCCAGTCTTCAATAGATATAATCTGTTTAATTATAATCTTCGAGAAGTTATAAACGTTCTCGTCTGTGCTATACCCAGAAAAGTGCTGAAAATCTGCACTTCCAGTACTGGTCAGTATCGTTTCATAGTAGGAACGGGTTTTGTATGACTCACCCGGATAATATAACCCATTTATCAAATACCTTTGGAATATCTTCCATGGTTCTTCTTTTCTCTGAATGTCAGAATTTTCTAAGAGAAATATCATTTCTCTTTTTGGCACTTTCTCGTATGACTTGATATCATCATTGTCATCTTTAGTAATGGAAGCAAAAGTATTACTTTGCTTAACAGAAGTATCTTTCTGTTTTTGAGCAGTCAAATATGCCTGCAAATGTGCGTATAACGGACTATCTTCTGGAATATCTTCCAGATGGACGGATGGTCCAATCGATGATTCTTCTCTGAGAGATATCCTCTCATTGACTAAACTCCTTCTTCCCATTTGTATAACTGGGGAGTTTGATGAGGATCCGTATGACGATCCCGAAGGTGATGACCTTCCTTTAGACTGTGGGGATGATCTTCCCCAACCTCTACCTCTTCCCCTACCCCAGGGGGGTTCCATCCTGTAAATATTCACGAGATAAGAAATCTGGCAGAGAATTATCAATTCCCTTTTTATATTGTATTTCAAAATCAAAAGGGGCTAATTGAGCTTGCCATCTTGCAAATATCATTTTTGAGGCATCATGTTTAAAATCTTTATTAAACATATATTTAACAGATTGTGCGTCAGTTTTTATCAAAAACTTTTGATTGTATAAGTCGTCCTGAAATTTTAAAACACATTTTACTATGGTTAACATTTCATGTGCCACAGTAGCGTATTTTCTCTGGGCTTCAGACCATTTACCAGAGTAAAATCTAATCAGATATTCATGTTTATCATTGGGATTTATCTGTTTTAATATCCCTCCATAACCAATATTAGACGCATCAGTCTCTATAATTTTTTGCCATGTAGGATTAGCAAGGGTTAAGCAAGGTAGAGATTTAACACGTTATTTAATATTTTTTACCAAAGTAGTGTGACTATCAGTCCAAGGGTTTTTATAATTTTTTTTTAACCTATCATATAAGGGGGCTAAATCACGTGACAGATCTTTATAAAAAGGTGAAATATAATTTAAACTTCCCAAAAATCTTTGTAACTGAGTTCTATCAGTAATAACATCGGGAAATTTTGAGGCAAAATCAATCGATCGTTGAATAGGAGTAATCTTCCCCTGACAAATATAATGTCCTAGGAATCGAATGTTAGTTTGAAATAAGCTCATTTTTTGTTTTGAGATTACCAAACCATTTTGTATAACAATTCTTTTGAAAATATCTAAATGCTTAATATGCATTTCAAGTGTTTTGGAAAATACCAAAATGTCATCGATATATACAATGACGAAGTCTAGATAAGGGTTGAAAATATCATTCATAATTTTTTGGAATTCTGAAGGGGCATTTTTTAAACCAAAAGGCATAACATTCCATTCATATTGCCCAAATGGAACATTAAAAGCAGTTCTATAAGTATGCTCTTTAAATATTTGAATCTGCCAATAACCAGATTTTAAATCAAATTTTGAAAATATATTGGCGTCATATAATCTAGACAATAAATCTCTTTTATTAGGAATAGGATACCTAACCCATTTCAAATATTTATTCAAGGGCTTATAATTAATGACTAATCTAGGAACACCACGTTCCTTTTCAGCTGCGTTATTAACATAAAAAGCTGTACAAGACCAAGGAGATTTTGAGGGTTTTATCAAACCCTTTGATAGCAGACTATCAATCTCTTTTTTGCAAAATTCTACCAATTCTGCATTCATCTGACAAGGTCGAGATTTAGTAGGAATATCATCCTCAGTGAAATTATCTTCATATGGAAGAGTAACAATATGCTTTTTTCGATTCCAAAAAGCACTAGGATGCTCGGCACAAATATCAATAGCAATCTGCTCGGAAATCAATTTGATTTTTTCCTGTACTTTAGTAGAATTCAGAGTATCAAATATATTCATACTAAACATTTCTAATTGTAAAGAATCAACATGTTTTTGCTTCATATCAATTAAAGCATTAATATCTCTAGTTACTGGATCTGTAACAAAAGTATAACTTATCTCTTTATCCTTATAAGTAGCAGTAAAACCTTTCGAGTCTATGCTAGTAAAAGGATAAACGGCGTTAATAAACGGTGTTCCAAGTATAATTGGAGGGTATAACTGGTTTTTTACCAAGAAAAAGAAGTGAGGAATACAGACTTTATTCTGACAAATACCCGTATTAGGAAGTTTATACTTTATATCTAAAGCATGTCCGGATGCAGATCTAACCATATGAGTAGTTTTTTGAAAATATTTCGTAGGTACTAAACCTTCTTGAATGCAGCTAACATCTGCTCCACTATCAATCATGGCAATGTTTGTAATTGAGAAACTATTATTAATGAGAATAGTACATTTGATGTACCATTTATGAGCAGTAATAATTTGCATCATTCCTAAAAACATATCATGTTTAGGATTAAAATTAATAGGTTTTTCTTCAATATCATTTTCAAAAATACCTTTGTTTTTATCATTAGATTTCTCAGCTGGAGAATTGATTTTCTCAATCTGAGTAATCCTATGATCACAAATCATTTGATTTTGTTTAAGAGATTTGATCTCTCGTTTTAAGTTATCAACTTCAATTTTTAAATCATCGAAAGAAGAATCTCTTGCTGGAGTTGCATTTTTGTTTAACAAACGGTTATTAACCTCTAGTAAGGAATAAGGCGGGGAATATTCAAATTCTTTTTCAAAAGGTTTTGCAAAACCAGAACTTGAATTAGAATTTGAACTAGCAGCCAAATTAATAATTTTTTCACGAAGTTTTTCATCATTAACTTCTTTTAAAAGTTCTATTACATTATCAGAAGTAATAGTTTTCATGTTTAGGTCTTGAAACTGTGATTGTAATTTATAAAATTCATCATCACAAGTACATGTATCACCTTTGCAAGTTGTACAAGTATTATCAATATTTTTATCACTATCAGATAAATCAAGCAAATCAATTTCAGCTTCGGATTCTGATTCAGAATAATAATCAGATTCCGATCCAGAAGTGTATAACAAACTATAAACCTTATCACGTAGTTCATCTTCTAGTCCTAAGGTTTTCAGCTTTTGAAGCTTACAATTTGGAGCTATATGGCCAAATTTACCACACTTATAACACTTAATGTCAGCAAGATCTCGCTTAGACCTATTTTTGGTAAATCTAGTAGACTTGCGATGTGCTTTCTTGGCTTCTCGTTCTTCTTTGGATCTATATCTAGATCTCTTTTTCCTATAAGGACTGTCTTGGTTGGGGTATCTATGATACTTATGTTTCTTTTTCCTATGAGTAGAAGTCTCGGGTAAACCGAACTGGGCGCAAAAGTCCCCTAACTGGTTTCTTTCTTTAAGCTTATCCATCTTAAGTTGTCTGGACAATCTTAATTCATTGCACAGGTTTAATCCTTCCTGTGTGCAAATTCCTATTAATTTACCATAGGTATAGTCTGCGTAAGGAATTTCTCCATAACTACCTCTTAAAACCTTTCTAACTCTTTCGGCAAATAAAGAGGGAAGGCCATCTATGAACTTAGCTTTCCAATGTTCAAACTTATTTTCTGGTAGTTCCATCACTCTACTCATAAAGGTGTCTTTATACCACCTAAACTCACTTAAAGTCTTACATCTAAGGCTATTAAGGAGAGTACGAACAGTTTCATTTTGGTTGGTAAATCTACCATTGAAGTGTTCTAATATAGTAAGAATAAGGGTATAAACGGCATCTTCTCTATTTGCCACTAGGGCCATGCCTAAGTTATCAAGTCCTTCGTCAACGGCTTTAGCGTTAATAACCATTTCCCTTTCGTCGACAGACAAATAATTGTCCCACCAGCCACGAAGTTGGCTAGTAAAACCTGTAACAATCATTCTGCAAATATTCCTATCTGTATTTTTTACACTTTTACAGATAGTTGCATACATAAGCATTCTATGTACTAGAATAGTTAACTGCCTATCAGTCAAACCATCAAGATTCCATTCATAAATTTCGGAACCACTGTAAGACGTATTAGTCTGATTCCAATCACGTTCCTCTATTAAAACATCTTGAGGAGTAGGACGATTGTAATAATAAGTCTGCATTCTAGGTTTATCAGCATATCTGCTATCTGCAAACTTACTATTCTTTTTGGGGTAACTTCTGAGTTTATTAAACTCTGACAAAACATCCTTTTTATAGTCAAAAGTAGAATCTAATTTATCAGCAAAATCATTTGATAAATCAATGGGTTTGATATTCAAACCGGATAACTTTTTATCAAGAAGTTCTTCTAAGTCTCCAAAAGATTTAAATTTAAAATCCTGAATATCAGGAGGTCTTTGAATATGAGTAACAACAATCTGAGGTTCTGATTTGCTTCCTGAAGAAGAGGCAATATCAGTCAAAGTCTTTTTCGTATTCATCTCCTTAATCAAGACTGTTAAATCATCAAGTTTTTTATTAAGAAAACTAACGTTTTCACCCAAAACTTTAACATATAAACTCAAATAATTATTTTGAGAAATTAATTTATTAATTTCTGCGATGCTGACTGCAGCAACATCTTCATCAATAAATTTTTGAAATGCAGTAAAAGTAATACCTGTATTATTAGGTAAAACAAAAGATGATTGAGGAGGGTAAATGGCTTTAGTAATATTGCCACTCCCGTCTTTATAAGATCTTTCCAAAACTTTTATAAAAAGTGGTAAATATGTGGTTATAAACCAAGGAACAAAATACATAATTTGATTATGTAAAGCACAAGTTTCATAAAACTCTTGTGAAATATTGTTTAAATCTTCCTTACTATAAGTATCAAAAAACCAAGTTTTAAACTGGTTCCATTTATCAGTAAAAAATTCTTTTTGAATATAACCTCTAGCTTGTGACCCTGGACTAAAATCAATTTGGTGTGGAATCATTAAGAATCATTGGGGTCAAAATCCATTTCGGACGCAGAAGGAATATCCTTATCAGAAATATTATCACTATCCTGAACAATATTTGTTTTGGGGTTAATCTTAACCCTTTCAACAGGTTTATCACCTACTTTAGTAGAAATTGTGTGTAAAGATGCAGCACGATTTCTAGCTGGTCCATAGACTGGTTCAACAGGAGAAATGTGTTGAATATCAGGCAACAGTCTACGACTAGTAAAGGAATGTCTGTTATAACTAGAACTAATAGTAGGCAACAGTCTATTATTAGAAAATGACTGTCTACTATAAGTGGAACTATTATCGTCAAACTGAATGCAAATCCTACCATCCGGATTTTGAGTAATATGAGAATACTCAGTATTACTAACAGTATCAGTTATCTGACTGGGGGATATAACCGAATCCAAAGTCCATGTGGTTGGAAAATTAATTTCTTCCCACTTAATAGGTCTTCTCGTGGTGACCTTAGACTTTGCAAAATTCGTTTCCACTAGAATAGTCTGATCAGATGTATCATATAATTTACATCTGGGGTTTAACGTAGATAGTAATTTAAAATATATTCTATATGATAAACATATCAGTTCAGAACCAGGCGCATAATTATAACCATGCGTTTTCACATTTAATGTTAATGCATCAAGTATATTAACATCAGATAAAGATAATTACAAATTGGGTTGAGTATTAAAATATACTGGGCCATAGGCGACAGTAGATTCAATAGAACCCATCAGAGACTATCTAAAATTCAAATTTCTGGCATCTCTGAGAGCAGCCAAAAATGTCTCTGGTAACCCTTTAAGGGTTAAAGGCTTAAAAGCAATTTGAACCATACCAATATGCAAATAATTATATTGGTGTTTATAAACATCTACATCATGCTTGTTTAACAAACGAATAGTCTGTTCAGACGAATTTAAAGCTAAAGATTGCTCAGTTGTTTTAACAAGTTGTTTAGAAGAGAGTTTATCAAACCATCCATAATCATAGATTGTTCTAATAGGGACTTTAGGAATAGTCCATTTGTTTAACAAATCAAGGTTTTGAGGTATATCTACCTCTTCCAATCTAGTATTTTTCATACTAGTTTCTCCTAAATCCATATTTCAGAAACATATCTATGTCGAATATTTCATATCTATCTTATATATACCATGAAAGTACCTAGGCTCTGATACCATTTTATCCTTATAAGTAGCAGTAAAACCTTTCGAGTCTATGCTAGTAAAAGGATAAACGGCGTTAATAAACGGTGTTCCAAGTATAATTGGAGGGTATAATAATACTATATATACATATTATATACATCTATATACTATACTATAATACTATAGTATAATACTATAGTATATATATATATATATATATATATATATATATATATATATATATATATATATATATATATAGTAGTATTATAGTATATATAGTATATATCGTATTATAGTATAGTATAGTTTTATAGTACTTTCTTTCTAATGTATAGTGTGTGTGTGTGTGTATATATATATATATATATATATATATATATATATATATATATATATCTTAAGATGTATATATAGTATATCTTAAGATGCATACTATCGAATATGACTTATATACTATATATATATAGTATAGTGTGTGTGTATATATATATATATATATATATATATATATATATATATATATATATATATATCTTAAGATGTATATAGTATATCTTAAGATGCATACTATCGAATATGACTTATATACTATATATATATAGTATAGTGTGTGTATATATATATATATATCTTAAGATGTTTATATAGTATATAAATCGAATATAGCTTATATATCTTAAGATGTATATATAGTATAGTATAGTATAGTATATGATAATATATATACATAGTTTATAAGTCATATTCGATAGTATACATCTTAAGATATACTATATATACATCTTACTATATATATATAGAGCTTATATATCTTAAGATGTATATATATCTTAAGATGTATATATATCTTAAGATCTACTATACTATACTATATATATGTAGTATATCTTAAGATGTATATATAGTATATTTTAAGATGTATACTATGTATATAATATAGTATATATATATTTTAAGATGTATATATAGTATATAAATCGAATATAGCTTATATATCTTTATTACTATTTTTTTCTCTAACTTCTATAAAAAAAAATTTTAAAAATACAAAGTTTCTGTTGAGCCCGTTTAGGCCTGTTTGGGCCTACTTAATCCGGGACCGGCCCACTTAACCCGGGACCGTTAGTTCGTGGTCCCGGTCCCGAGCCGGTTCCAGCAATAAGCCCGCGAAGCCCGGGACCGTTTAAGACCGGACCGCATAGAACCAGCCCACTTAGGACCGGACCCGCAAAGCTCACTTAAGACCGGGCCCGACTCACTTGCCAGCCTTATTACGGGGTATAAAGTTTAAGTATGTTCTTGAAAAAAGAGTACTACTTCAAGAGGTGATCACTAAAAAAATCGGAGTAATTACGGCTGACATATTACGGCGGCTTCCAAGAACCGCCACAAAATTGAACATAAAATGATGTTGTTTAAGTCGCCATTATTTAGCATTATTATAACGACGGTTTAACCTATATTATGCGGTTTGAACCGCCGTTAATTCTTCGAAGTATTTATATTTTCCCCTCAATACATTTTAGTATTTCCCACTTATTATATTTGGGTCTCCCTCCAGATTTTTGTAACTCCCGCATTTAGGTCTCTCACATCCCTCCAAAATCCCAAATCCCTGTTTCCCCAATCGATCACAGCTTCTTCCTCTCTCTCTCTCTCTCTCTCTCATAAATCTCTATTTCTATTTCTACGGCTAATTGAAAGAAAAGAAATTCAAATCTGAACAAGTAAGTTTCCAACTCTCTCTATAGTCAGAACTTGTTTAGCACGAGCAGCTTCAGTAATCTCTTGGTAAAGACGCAGATTTGGTACCAAAAGCTTTTTGTTAGGGTTCTGTGTTTTTCTCCAATGTTTATCTTCTCTTTCTCTTTATTAGGGTTCATGCATGTTTGGAAGTTTAGCGATTTTCCCCAATTCATGTTCTAATTTTTTTCTCAGTTCGATAATCGATGATTCATTCTGTCAATTGAAAGCGATTAAAGATATAATGAAAACGAAGAGTAAAAGTATTGTTGTCTGCATTACTGTCATTGAAAGCGATTAGAAGATATTCATTATGTCAATCGATTGTGTTAATTTTTGTAACTTTTCTGTTCAATATTTGTTTAAATTTTTTCTGCTCTGTTTGGTATTTGGATTGCATGCACTTAATTTTGACATTTTTAATTATTGTTCTGCTAATATTAACCTAAATATTATATATGGCCTTGATAGGTAGCCGAGGGATCTAAAACAGCCGGTGAAGCTATTGGGATCGAGGTCGACAAAAAAATATTTGATAGGTATAGCTCTTGTCAGTTAACTTTATCCTTTCTTTTGAGCAGTCTTCTTTTTTTAAAGGTAGATTATTCTTTCTTAGTATTGAGTTACCTCCTAATAGTGTGAATTTGTCATTAGATGTTGGATTCTTGTATGTTTCAACTTATAACTTACGAAAACTAAGTTGAAGATATAGATAGTTCTCGCAACAAAGTAAAGATTAGTACTTAGTCTTTTTTATAAGTTCTCTTAAGGTAGATAACATAATTACATGATAAAAATGTGTACTCAGGATTATGGGTCATATACAGAGTATCAAACAGAGTGCATTGTTGATCTAACTTTTGCTGCAGATGTTTGCCCATGGGCTATATTGTTGACCTAACTTGTTTTAGGCAGATTAATACTTTTTTTTATATCTGTTTAACTGTTTATATAGAGATAGTAAGCATTGATTTAACTAGAATTCTAGAAGTTCTTGTACAGATGTTCTTGTGCGTGTTACCTTACTATCAGTGAAATAGGCGTTTACTCCTATGATTTTTTTTGTCCAGTCTGCAGTCTTTGCTAATGTCCACACATGCTAGTCTGTTCTATATATGTACTTGTGTGTATTTGCTAGAGGAAAAAGTACTTATATTCTCTTATTGTCTTGTGCCGGTGGTTGATAGTTTTTAAGTAAATAAATTATATGTTTAGTTTAGTTACAAGTCTGTCCAGTGAACTAAGCAGACCAGTTATTTAGTTTTTTTATTGTAACTGCCCGTTCTGCGATGCTAATATTGAAAAAGTTGTACCTTTATGGCTGTATTTCTTACTACTATATCTTTGTCTTTCCCACTTTTTATCACTGCATATCTCAATATTTTAGAGTTCTTGTGTAAACCAAAGCAGCCATAACATAGTAAAATGTCATTGTTGTCACCTTTGAATATTGTTACAAAAACTATATTTTAAGAATCACTTCGTTTTTTTTTTGGCAATACAGAGTGACCTGTAATCCGGAGTGACTTATACATATAATGTAGCTTACATGTATTTTCACTTACTAGGACTAAGTTGAAGATATAGAAAACTTTTAGATGGTAGTTCTAACATGCTGTATTTTTTCCCTGAATAAGTTGTATCCTGTTTTTGTTTTTCTTTGTTTGTTTCTCGCTTTGGTTTTTCTTTACATATTCTTTAGAAGATATGAATTAAATTTTTTATTTTGATATTGTGATGTTATCTTATGTCTTCCTTTCTATAGCCATGCGAATTGATAAGTCTTGGATTAGCAAACCGCGTAATACACCTGAATATGCAGATGGACTAAGAAAATTTTTGGATTTTGCTTTTGAGCACGGTTCCGTTGATGGGCGCGTAATTAAGTGCCCGTGTCCAAAATGTGATTTTAACAAGTGGCAAAGAAGAAATGTAGTTGAAGAGCACTTGATTTGTAAGCCTTTTCAAAAAAACTATAAATTTTAGTATTGGCATGGTGAAGAATCAAATGCAACTATGCATCAGACTTCTCAGAACACACATGCAATAGAGGATATTTTAGAGCCCCAAGATCCAATGGAAATCATGATAAATGATGCATTTGGGTTTGCCAAGAACAATATCAATGAGCCTGGTGTATCTTCTAATTATATGAATAGAGAAGTGGTCTTTTCGACAATACTCACCAAAGGATTAGCTTAGCTCTATATGTTGCTATATGGCTGCTAGTAGGCGCTGGGAATTTACGGCCTGACAAGTAAAGGATACCATAATTCACTATGGAAATTTTCTCTTCTGCCAATTGAATAGACCTTTATGTGGGCTGTCTTGAGCTTCACTGCTCTTTATTGCAAGTACAAAGGCAGTTTGAAATTCCCATTATTGTCAGAACATCAATGGTATAATCCCAGGTTGGATGCTGTGAATGTCCCTTAAAAGCAATCTTGATGGTCATATCTTGCAAATCTGCTACCCCTGCTCTTGCCTTCCTCTGTTTTGTTGCTATTAGGGGTGTCACTTTTCCCTTTTCTGGTTTTGGTCAAAGATCACAGAATGAAAGAAAGTTATTGAGAAGAAGAGGAGAGAGTAGAATCACAGAACAGAAAATTAGTAGATGATCCCAATCTCTTGGTTAATCTAATAGAGTGTAGCCATAAAACATTTAACTGTATGAAAATAACATGCTAATAAAAGTTGACTTGTCTATACAATTATGCACCAGTATTTATCCTTATTAATGTTAGCAAGAGAAGTGAGAAACACCAAGAAATGGAAACCCTGCTATGTTAGCTGATAAGATCTATTCATCAAATTACCTTTTCATTTCGCTTCCTTTTTAGGTTTAGATAGAAACCTACATCTCTTTTTTCTTTTAGCTGATAAGACCAGTTTCTGAAAGGAAATAACTAACTTGTGCTGCTTATATCACATTAGAAATCTAGTTATTCCAGACAAGGTTCTCTTCCATATAATGTTAAATGGAATTATACTATCTGAAGTAACTAGGAAGTATGATCTTCAGGAGTCATTGCTCCCTGAAGAAGAACCTGAATGTATACTCTTGTTGATGTCGTTCAGCAATTTCTTGGATCTGTTTCTTTTGTGCTTAGATGTGAAGCTTGAATTGCATTATTCCCTTAGTTTGACCGTCTTGCGAACATTAATTTATTTTGAGTTTTTCCAGTCTGGTGTGTCCGTTTATCGAGTTAATGTTTTGCTGCTATTTTTAGGAGTACAAGGTTTAAGAGAATTAGTCCTCTCAATTTACTTATTGATTGTATTTTTTTTAGGCGCCAGATTTAGGAAGTGATGCACTGTCACCAGTTGATCCAAGAAGATCTTTAGATGAAAGTAATAATGATTATCGTCCAAGTGCCAATTAGTAATTATTTTTATTAGGATTAACTATGACTTTTTTGGGTATTATTGTTGAAGAATGTAATTGTTACGACCCGAAATTTTCACCGTCGGGACCGTGATGACGCCTAACATTTCACTTGCTAGGCAAGCCAACGTTGGAATAATTTATCCTTTTTAACAATTTAAATTTAATTAATGAAGAAGAACTGATTTAATTGCAATAATCCAAATATAAATGTGGAAGCTAAAATCGTAAAAAAAAACATCAGCTACAAATCCTTGAACCCGATGTCACAAGTACACGAGCTTCTAGAGTAATACATACAAGGGTCTGAAATAAATACAAAGTTGTTTGTATGAAAATACATAGCTAAATAAAAATAAAGACGGGGACTTCAGGAGCTGCGAGCGCTGAGCAGTTGTACCTCAAGTCTTCGCAGGCTGTCCAATCCGAGCTCTCTAGTAGCCGCCGCTGGAACTGACTCCAAAATCTGCACAGTGTGCAAAGTGTAGTATTAGTACAACCGATCTCATGTACTGGTAAGTGCTGGGCCTAACCTCGATGAAGTAGTGACGAGGCTAAGGCGGGTAGCAGTTAAGACAGGAAAGGAAATAATTGAGGAAAAGCGGTAAATCAGGGAAAACAGATAATTCGACGACGTATAAGCACTCGTCACCTCGCATATACGCCACTCACATGTGAATCACATAGCACATAATATGAGGGTTCCTAATTCCCTCAAGTCTAGGTTAGACGCGATACTTACCTCGCTCCAAAGGCCATTCAATGCTTAATTACCGCTTTTCCTCTAGAATTCACCTCTAAACCACTCATATCTATCCACAAACGACTAAATATTATCAAATATTGCTAAAAAAATCAATTACAATGCATAAATTTAGATTCCCCAAACTTTCTCCCAAAATGTCAAAAATCGACCCCGAGTCCGCATGGTCAAAACTCGATGTTCGGACCAAAATTCATTCACCCATTCACCCCCGAGCTCGATTATATAATTTATTTCAAAATCCGACCTCAATTCGAGGTCAAAATTCCAATTATTCAAAAATCCCTAATTCTCCCCAAACCCCCAATTTTCACCATGAAAAATCTAGATTTTAGGTTGAAAACTCATGAAATGTAATGGGTAATTGAAAAAAAGTAGGTTAGAATCACTTACCAACGAATTGGGAAGAAAATCTTATGGAAGAATCGCCTCTAGGTCTTTTAGTTTTGAACATTTTGAAAGAATGGCAAGAATCCCGTAATTGGGACTGTTTTATCACTGAGCGTCAGTGTTCATCGCGTTCGCGTGAACACTGACACGTTCGCGAAGAGCAGAGCCCTAGTGGCTTACACGATCGCGGGAGACACCACGCATTCGCGAAGGTATAGCCTGCCTTACCTTCGCGTTCGCGAGACAGGACTCACGTTCGCATAGAGTCACCTTAAGCCACTGCCCAACCTAGCTAAAGCTACGCGTTCGCGTATGACGGGTCGTGTTCGCGTAGCGCAAACCCCCCCCCCCCCCCCCCCAATGCTCTGCGTTCGCGATCATGGTCTCGCGTTCGCGTAGTGAAAAATCCTCCCCAAACCCAGATCCCCTTCGCGCGCGAAATGGCTTCGTGATCGCGAAGCACAACGCACTAGAACACCAGCTGCAGCAAAACACCATATATTTTTCTAAGTCCAATTCACCCCGTAGCCTATCCGAAACTTACCCGATCCCTCAGGGTTCCAAACCAAACATGCGCAGAAGTCCTAAAACATTATACGAACTTGTTCGCATGATCAAAACACCAAAATAACGCATAGAACTATGAATCAGACACCAAATCAAAGGAAATTTTCAAGAAAACTTTAAAACTTTTATTTTCACAATCGAACGTCCGAATCTTGTCAAATCAACTCCGTTTCTCACCAAATTCGACAGACAAGTCATAAATATTATAGTGGACCTGTACCGGGTTCTGAAATCAAAATACGGACCCGGTATCAATAAATCCAAACATTAGTCGATTCTTAATAATCATAAATCTTTCAAACTTTCAATTTTCAACAAAAATCAATAACTCGGGCTAGGGACCTTCGAATTCGATTCTGGGCATATGCCATACAGACCCACCGGGACCGTCAAAATACGGATCCAGATCCGTTTGCTCAAAATGTTGACCGAAGTAAACTCAAATGAATTTCTAAGGCAAAAATTATTATTTTTATCAGTTTTAACATAATACGCCTTCCGGAAGAACATCCGGACTGCGCACGCAAATCGAGGAAGGCTAAAATGAGGTTCTTTTGAGACCTCAAAACACAAAATTAGGTTCTAAAATATAAGATGACCTATCGGGTCATCACAGTAATGTTGATGATGCTTGTGTTGGAATACTTGAAACATTAATATTTTGATGATGTAATGTTGGAATACTTGAAACATTAATATTTTGATGATGTAATGTTGGAATACTTGTGTTTTATATGATAAAAATATTGCTTATTTAATCTTCTACATTGCGTTAAAATTATTATGTAGTGTTATACAAGTTTTAATGCACAACGTGCAATAAATAGGATTGTAAATTTTATATAACAACATTGTGAAAATTATGATTTGAAAAGCTACAATTTTAGCATATTGGGCTTAAATCAGTCATTTGTCTTGGACAATTACGACGGTTATAACCGTAATAATGGAAAAATTAATTTGTAATTTTATATGTAATTACGGTGATTTTAAACCGCCACATTAAGAAAAATTAAAGGCCGCAAATAACAATGAATATTGTGGCGGTTTTTGTAAGTCATAACGGCGGTTTAACGAAAACTGTCATAAAATACTTCTGGCGGACGAGATTATGGCATTTTCTCAAGCCGTCGTTAGTGCATTTTCTGGCGGTTCTAAACGGCCGCTATTTGCAAACAAAACCCCCACTATTAACCCGTTTTTTGTAGTGTAATTAGGTACTTTGATAGAGCTCTTAACAAGGTTCTATAAAAGATAAATTTCTCATTCCAATAATTTAGGAGCTGTTGGATGAACTAGAGAGATTACAAATTTATTCCAAAATAGACTTGAGAGCTGGATACCATCAGATTAGGACGACAACTTCGCGCAAAACAACTTTCAAGATTCACTTAGGACTACATTTAATGATGCATTTTGGATTAACTAATATACCATCCAGCTTTCAAGGGCTAATGAATCACATTTTCCAAGATCACTTGAGGAAATTCTTCTTGGTATTCTTGTTTTCAGTCAAAGCTTGGAAGAACATGTACAACATCTCGAAGTTACTTTTGACTTGTTAGTTCAACACCAATTGTTTGCTAAAGAAATCAAATGTATTTTGCAATTGAGAGGATTGAGTATCTGGGGTATCATATATCTGTTGAAGGGGTAGTCACATATCCTAAGAAGGTAGAAGTTATTCAATCATGGTTAGAGCTTGCTAACCTTATGTAAACCTGTTATTGATGTTCGAAATAGGTTAATTTTAAATGGTCCAGCAACGCTACCGTAGCTTTTGATGAACTCAAGAGGGCACTGGCTTTTGCTCCAGTACTAGTGTTACCAGACTTCTCTATACCCTTTGTAGTAGATACTGGTGCATGTAACCTAGGAATTGGAGCAGCCTTGATGTAAAAGAGGCAATCGATTGCCTATCTTAGCATAGGGATATCTCCTCAACATAAAACACTCTTAGTATATGACAAGGAGCTACTGGCTTTGGTCATGGTAGTTAAAAATGGGCTCAATATTAATTGAAAGACCTTTTATATTGAAGACAGATCAAATGTCTCTCAAATTCCTTCTTGAACAAAAGTTGCACACATGGTCTTAGTTGAAGTGAATAACTAAATTCATGCAATATGACTTTATTATTGAGTATAAGAAGGGGAAGGAGAACAAATTGGAAGATGCATTATCTAGGCTTCTAGTGGTTGAATTAGCTGCTTTGACCTTGTCAACAGTCAAAACTGACTTATTGACTCTAATAATGCAAAGTTTAAAATTGGATGTGGAGTTAATGTTATCTCAAGCTTAAAGGAGGATGGAGAAGCTAAAACTCGAAGATATTCTTTTATACATGAATAACTTTAAAAAGAGGGAAAAATGGTGATAGGTCTTGATGCACAACTAAAGAAGAACATTATGCACTTGTGGCATGATTCGCCCACTGGTGGACACTCTAGCATTGAGCAAACTTACAGAAGGATATCTTCTCTTTTTTATAGGAAGGGGATATGGGAGGATGTACATATATATGTCAAGGATTGTGACATCTATCAGAAACACAAGTGTATTGGTGGAAAAATAGTCTCGATACGTGAATTAATGATATGCTGATAGGTGGCACTAGAATTAGAGCAATAAAGAAGAATGGTGAGGCATGGATAAAACACCCATAGAATTATTTACAAAGATACCGCATCTGACAAATGGGAAAGAAGAGATGCACGAGAAACATGATTGAAGATTACAAAAAGGGAAGATTCATTAATACCTACGAATATAGAAAAGAAACTTGCACAATCCCTGATTATGCGCGGTTGACTATTATTACCATAACCATTACGAATGACTCAAGTAACAGGAAATTAATGTAGTTATGTTAGTAACATGTAGGAATTAAGTGGGGCAAAGCAGTTACACATTGTGTCCTTATATAAACCCCCTTACTATATTTTGTACGACCATCAAGAAATTCACAAATATATACTATCAGTCTTTTATTTCTCTGTTTGATTGAAGATTCTTACTCTCAACTCTTGGAAGGAAGCTACGATTATCAATACGATTTCCTTTTCTTTACTCACTGAACATTTAGTTTCTATTATTTCTTATTCTTTTATATTCAGAAAAGTGAAGTAAAATCAATTATTAGAAACCTAATTTATTTTAATATTTTCTTTAACCACAAAAACTATTTTTTGGTTAAACAAATTGGTTTCGTTGCCGGGACATCCAGTAATCTTTTTACTTTTCATATTTTACCTTTAACAACGAATTATGTCTACTACTAATAAAATTATTCAGGTGGGTGATGGAGAAAGAGGAAGGCAACAAGGAGGAACTCCTTCAAACCACACACCCATAGCTACTCCATCACGTTTATGAGGAAAATTGCCTGAAAGATTTGCTAATCGTGACACTGGACAACAAATTGACGAACAACAAATTGACGAACAGTCAAATGAGCAAGATAATTTGAAATATTTTATTGCTCAACAGATTGGTGAAGCCTTGCGTGCTTTTGCAAGTGGGCTTCTAAGTGTTGTATAGGCCTCACCACTAGTGAACACAACTATGGAAAATCCTCAGTCAGGGCTTGAAAACTCTAGAAGTGGAAAAATACCAAATAATTCTGGAGTCGGAGGGTCAGGTATACCAAATAATTCTAATTTACAAAGTTTAATACGAACCTTGTAAAAACAGCCCAAGGAACAAAACAAGCGGATAGAGTAGATACCAAGAGTACCACCTGTGATTAAAGGAATGGATATTGACAAGTATTCTCAACAACCTTGGAAGTCAAGTTCAACATTGTTACCAATACCTAAAAAGTTTAAGATGCCTGGTATTCCAAAATATGATGGGACTACTAACCCTCAAGATCATGTTACCACATTTACTACATGAGTCAAGGGCAATAATTTAACCAATTAGGAAATCGAATCAGTATTGGTGAAGAAATTTGGCGAAACTCTCACAAAAGGAGCATTGACTTGGTGTTCACTCTTACCTAAAAATTTGATTGATTCTTTTGCTAATCTTGCATATTCATTTATAAAAGCGCACTTGGGAGCTCAAAAAGTAAAAATAGGAGAGTACAGAATTACTCAGAGAATTCATGGATCGATTTCAACGAGAGAGAATGATGTTGATGCGTGTACCTGATAATTGGGCAGCTATGGCATTTGCAAGCAATTTGAATGAGAAAAGTTTAGAATCCATGAGAAGGTTAAAAGAAAGCCCGCGAGAGTTTTCTGCCACTACTTGAAATGATGTTTATAACAGGTACAACATGAAGTTGCGGATAAAAGAAGATAAGGTATCTCAGCTGAAGGTGGAAAAAAGATTTGTTCCTAAACGTTCAGAATCAGAAAGGAGATCTGGAAAAAATTGGAATAAACCTTACATGGTACCCGCGGGACGTGATTCTAGATCAAAACAAGATCATGCACGGTTTGATCAAAGATCATGGCAGAAAGAGACAAGTTCTTCTTCTCGATTCAGAAAGGAACGGGATACAACAAGGAACAACGATCAAAATTCCCGATCAAGAATATGAGATTATAATTTCAACTTCAGTACATCCGAGTTGGTAACCGTTCCAAGAGGAATGGTTGATAAGATATGATGGCCGAAAAAGATGAGAATAGATCCCAACAAAAGAAGCTAGGAATTTATGTGTGAATTCCATAATGATCATGGCCACAGAACAATAAATTGCAGGTTCTTACAAGGGGATGTTGAAGATTTACTGAAAAAAGGTTATATCACGGACCTATTTAGTGAAAAAGGAAAGCGGCCTTATATGAAAAATAGGCAAGAACCACCAAAAATCCCTTCACCAAAGAGGATGGTGAATGTTATAACCGGGGGTGAGGAGGTTAATTGAGTAATATATACGACAACAAAAAGGACAGCTAAGATCTCAGTTACCCACAGAAGCGGATTCGTCAAGTTCTGGAAGAAGACAACATAACATTTGACGAGGAATATGTGGATGGATTAATTATCCCTCATAACGATGCTCTAGTAATATCTTTACTTATTTATGATACTAATGTCAAGCAAGTTTGTTGATCCAGGTAGCTCTGTGAATATCATACTGTTAAGGGTGGTGAATGAGATGCAAGCGACTGATCATATCATACCCAAGGCTCGATCTTTTCTGGGTTTGATAATTCAAGTGTTGTAATAAAAGGAGAAATTATGTTAGTAACTGTCACGACCCAACTGGAGGGTCATGACTAGCACCCGGGCCATACTTGCCGAGCACCAACGTACATTTTATCTAACCTTCCTTATTATCTTTAAGGGCCGACAAGATCAATATAAATAGTAGATATGGATCATGAACATCCAACAATTAAAGATAATGTCATGAACATACATAACATGGGACGACAAGACTGTCAAGAAACTATATATAAGGTACGAGCTAACATGATGCCGTGAAAGACTATACAACAAAAATCAACCGACAAGGCATTCTAAACCATACATAAGTCGACACCTGTCTATGAGCCTCTAAAGGAACATAAGTTCTACAACATTGCCGGAACAGGGCCCCGACATACCCATAATGTCTATAACAAAAATGCATACCAAGACCACGGCAAGTCCGGAGAAGGGATCTCGCCAATATCCGCTGAACTGGACAGCCTACTGTGGTGGGGGAGCTACGTCTACCTGTCTATCAGGACCTGCAGCACGACATGCAGCGTCTACAAATAAAAAGGATGTCAGTACGAATAAAGTACTGAGTATGTAAGGCAGGAAAGCATAAGTGAGAACAGTAATGTAAACAGGGATAGAGAATATACAACCTGTGACATCTGGGTACCTCTGAGGGCTACTGACATGAAATACATGATACATACATATATATACATAAACTTTTAAAACATACGCCTTTGTGGGCATCACCATCATCATATCGTACCCGGCCATAATAGGCTCGGTAAAACGTACCCGGCCATCATAGGGCTCGGTAGAATCGTACCCGGCCACGTGGAGCTCGGTAAAACCCAACTGATCAGTGGTTGCACAATAGGTGCCATACCCGGCCGACTATAGCACGGCTCGGTAGAGTAAAATAGATACATATATATGATGCATGCTGGACTCATTGGAATCACATTTTGAACCTTTCGGAGTGACGTAAGGTCGGTATCCTTCGTACATGTTATTAGGATTAACTCTTCATCAAGAATCTTATAAGAATAAGGAACTACCAACAACATTGATAATATAAGAATAAGAAAAGTAACATCAATATCAATCGTTTCATAAGAAGGGCAGCAATGTAAGTACTGCTAGCTTCTAAGAGTAGAGTATCTTTGGGAGCTCGTTTATTACATTATGTACAATCGGAGTCGTGCAAAAGAATGAAGGGGATAGCCTCACATACCTTGTATATACTGCCCAACCTCAAGCTATGCAAATGTCACGACTCCTTAGTCTACAATAAGAGAAATGACACTATCATTATCGTTTAAGTGTCGTAACTATTATGTATCGACCGCAACCTATTTTACGATGAAACGGACAGCACCTCCCCTATTTATATGACTTCACACAAGTCAATACAATCACCAAACATCCCAAACAACATCATTAATAATCATATTGAGCCTCCCAAAACAGTCCACCAACCAACAACATTACTACCAAGCCTTTCGATATATATATTTCACAAGTTCTAGCTTCAACGACTTAGCCGCAGCTTGGATAATCTTAAATATATATATAGAGCAAAAATAACAACTCCAATTTGACCTTAATTTTCCACGAAATATCTCTCCAATTCTGCCACAAGAACAAGGAAGCGAAACTAGCAATCAATTCGGGTTTTTCGGCACTAGAATTACTTTAGAAGACTTGAAATTACCTAGGGTTGATATTAAAAACTTGAAGGAGTATTTACATAACATAAAACACTTAAAACAACCTCCCACACGAGCTGGAACAACACAAAAATCAGCAACAACAAGAAGAACAGGAAACTTACTAGCGCCACGGGATTCCCGACACTTGATTTGTGTTGTTTGCCCTTTGTTTGGGTCTTGGATCATGAGAGAACCTTGAGAGAGTGTTTTTAGGGTTCTAAGGTCTGAATATACTGAAAAATAATGACTTAAAACGGGGTTGAGGTATCTTATATATATCCATATGTCTTAAACCGCCTATGTGGGCCCCATAGAGAGCTGCTTGGCGCACTCTCACGAAAACGCAAATATCTCTCTATTCCGAGATCGTATCGATGAACGGTTTAATGCGTTGGAAACTAGACTCATATATCTTCAATTTGATAGGTAGATCACCCCATAATTCCAAGCACATTGGGAGAAAAATGCAGTAACATTTGACCTAAAGTTTAAGTAAAATTATAAACCTAAGTTGCGACAACTTTTATCGACTTTTGTTTCATAACTCGCTTGACTTCAAGACTTATGATACAGATATTATATGATTCAAATACATTAAAACAAGACCTCTTGGGACAGTTAATCACCTCTAGTGTTACCCGAAAATACGGGTTACAACATCCTTGATTCGTTTAACTTCTAATACTTGTTAACCACTCTTATACACCCTGTATCGTTTAAGACCAATAGGAGTAACTTCTTATCATCTCAAAGATAATCTCTTCTTGGATTTACGTCGACTAACTTACAGCGTGATCTATGGTATACGAATTTGGGTTGTATCACCCTCTCCCCCTTAGGAACATTCGTCCTCGAATGTAAGGGTTTATGAGGTGTCTAACTCATCGTGGATTCCGACGGAGATTTCCGGCTGAGTTTCCCCTATAAAATGGACACTAGCCAAACTTGCAAGCAGTTAAACCCAACCTATGGCCTTACAAGACTATACAAAGCATTTTGGATATGTACATTATCTGCATATCATCATTTTGTATTTAAAAAAAGAGTATTCACAAGCTATTGCTTACCTCATAGAGCTGTTTCACCTTATAATGCGTCCTTCTTTCCCTGGCATCCTCGTTATCTTCACTCTGGAATAGGTAAGGGTATTTAGACTTCATCTCCTCTTCTGCTTCCCATGTCATTTCTTCTATATTCTTGTTCCTCCATAATACTTTGACGGAAGCTACATCCTTTATTCTCAGCTTGCGGACTTGTCGATCTAATATAGCCACTGGCACTTCATCATATGATAGATCCTCTATAACTTGTACATCTTTGATAGGGACGACCCGAGAAGGGTCTCCAATACATTTCCTCAACATAGATACATGGAATATCGGGTGTACAAATTCAAATTTGGATGGCAATTCTAACTCATAAGCAACCTGTCCAATTCGTCGAAGAATTTTGTACGGCCCAATATACCGCGGACTCAACTTATCCTTCTTCCCAAAAACGCATAACACCCTTCATCGGCGAGATCTTCAGGAAAACCCAATCACCAACCTCAAATTCCAGATCACGACGTCGGACGTCGGAATAAGACTTTTGCCTGCTTTGTGCCGTCCTCAGTTGCTCTTGTATCACTTTCACCTTCTCAATGGCTTGGTGAATCAAATCTGGCCCATATAATTCTGTCTCACCGACTTCGAACCATCCAACTGGTGATCTACATCTCCTCACGTACAGTGCCTCATACGGGGCCATTTTAATACTGGAATGGTAGCTATTATTGTAGGCAAATTCTATAAGTGCCAGATGGTCATCCCAATTCCCCTTGAAATCTAGAACACATGCTCGTAGCATATCTTCAAGCGTCTGGATGGTACGTTCAGCCTGTCCGTCAGTCTGCGGATGGAATGCAGTGCTGAGATTTACTTGTGTGCCTAAACCCTTCTGAAAAGACCTCCAAAAGTTAGCCGTAAATTGAGCTCCTCGGTCTGATATAATAGATACCGGCACACCATGAAGCCTAACAATCTCCTTGATATACAACTTCGCATAATCTTCAGCCGTGTAAGTTGTCTTAACTGGCAGAAAATGGGCAGATTTTGTAAGTCGATCAACTATCACCCAGATGGAGTCAAACTTATGATAAGAGCGAGGTAATCCAATAATGAAGTCCATATTAATCACCTCCCATTTCCAGGTCGGAATCTCTATATTCTGAATCAATCCACTAGGTTTCTGATGCTCGATCTTTACTTGTTGACAATTAGGACACTGGGCTACAAATTCTGCAATAGACTTCTTCATGTTATCCCACCAATACTGCTCCTTAACGTCATGATACATCTTTGTCGAGCCAGGATGGATAGAATATCGGGACTGGTGAATCTCAATCATAATCTTCTCTCGCAACCCTGCCACACTAGGTACACATAATCGGCCCTGGTATCTCAGTGTCCCATCTCCTCCGATCTTGAAAGCTGTAATCTTACACTGCTGAATTCCCTCTCTCAATCTTACTAAGGTAGGATCTTCATATTGCCGTGCTTTTACCTCGGCTACCAAAGATGATTCTGCTGTATTCTGTACAGTAACACCTCCGTCATCAGAGTCCAACAATCTGATTCTCATATTGGCCAGCTGGTGAAGCTCTTTGGTCAACCCTTGTCTACCTGCCTCAATATGTATTAAGCTTCCCATTGACTTACGGCTGAGAGTGTCTGCCACAACATTAGCTTTACCGGGATGGTACAATATCTCGACATCGTAGTTTTTCAGTAATTCAAGCCACCTACGCTGCCTCAAATTCAACTCCTTCTGCTTGAAGATGTATTGTAAACTCTTGTGATCTGTGTAGATGTCAACATGGACGCCGTATAAGTAGTGTCGCCATATCTTCAAAGCATATATTACTGCAGCCAATTCCAAATCATGAGTCGGGTAATTCTTTTCATGCTTCTTTAATTGTCTTGATGCATAAGCAATCACCTTCCCACGTTGCATCAATACGCACCCCAAACCTATACCTGAGGCATCACAATATACCACATAACCTTCTGTTCCTTCTGGGAGAGTGAGCATTGGCGCGGATGTCAATCGATTCTTTAGCTCCTGAAAACTATGTTCACAAGCATCAGACCACTGGAACTTGGTAGTTTTCTGTGTTAGCTTAGTCAATGGTGCTGATATAGAGGAAAACCCTTCTACAAACCGCCTATAATATCCTGCTAACCCCAGGAAGCTGCAGACTTCTGACGGTGTTGTAGGTCTCGGCCAATTCTTCACTGCATCGATCTTCTGAGTGTCGACACTAATACCCTCATCAGATATCACATGGCCAAGGAATGCTACTGAGTTCAGCAAGAATTCACATTTAGAGAGCTTAGCATATAACTTATGATCCTGAAGGGTCTGGGCATAAGCCTGAATACGGGAAATATCCATGCCCTCTACCAAGGAGGCTGTTGTGCACTCATTTATCAGATGTGGTCACCCTATCACTCATCTCGGCCACCATATGGGGAGTATACCTTGATAAAGAATCAAACTATATACTATACTCTCATGCACTCATATTACCCTGTCGAAGGTTCAAGAACTTATCAGCTCTAGCTCGTCGTATCTCAGCTGGCAAGTAGTGACGAAGAAAGGCCTCAGAAAATTCCTTCCACACGACTGGAGGAGCGTTCGGACCCCTAGATCTCTCCCAACTATCATACCATAAAATCGCTAAATCCCGTAACCGATAAGAAGCCAACTCTACTGCCTCCGTATCACTAGCATGCATAACCCGCAATGTACAATGAACCTGATCAATAAATGTTTGCGGGTCCTCCTTGGGGTCTGATCCGGTAAACACTGGAGGGTCTAGATTAATAAAATCACGAACTCTCGCACTAATCGGTTTATCAGCAGCACCGGTATTCTGCCTCTGAGCCTGAGCAGCTACCAAGCTAGTCAACAACTGCACCGCACTGCGCATATCGTGGTCTGTAGTGCCAGACGGAGGAACTGGATGTACTGGGTGCCTCCTAATATCCTCTGGAGGAGACAGAGAGGTATGAGACGGCATCTCACTCTGAGGCTCACTTTGGCCTGCTATGGCTGGAGGCACCTGAATGTTACCCTCTCCCACAGCTGTATCAAGCCGTTTACTAATCGCTTGCTTCCTAGTCGAAGGCATCGCTAAAAGAAAACAAGGTGAATATTAGATATGAACACTTACGACTCAACTCTACGCACGATCTAGATTCAGGAAGAAGGTAACAACCCTAGATGTCACGTAGCCTCCTGATTATAAATGTGGCGCGCTACACATCCATAATCAAAACTCTACTAGACACGGCTCATAGACAACCCCTAGGACAGACTTGCTCTGATACCAAGTTTGTCACGACCCAACTGGAGGGTCATGACTAGCACCCGGGCCATACTTGCCGAGCACCAACGTACATTTTATCTAACCTTCCTTATTATCTTTAAGGGCCGACAAGATCAATATAAATAGTAGACATGGATCATGAACATCCAACAATGAAAGATAATGTCATGAACATACATAACATGGGACGACAAGACTGTCAAGAAACTATATATAAGGTACGAGCTAACATGATGCCATGAAAGACTATACAACAAAAATCAGCCTACAAGGCATTCTAAACCATACATAAGTCGACACCTGTCTATGAGCCTCTAAAGGAACATAAGTTCTACAACATTGCCGGAACAGGGCCCCGACATACCCATAATGTCTATAACAAAAATGCATACCAAGACCACGGCAAGTCCGGAGAAGGGATCTCGCCAATATCCGCTGAACTGGACAGCCTACTGTGGTGGGGGAGCTACGTCTACCTGTCTATCAGGACCTGCAGCACGACATGCAGCGTCCACAAATAAAAAGGACGTCAGTACGAATAAAGTACTGAATATGTAAGGCAGGAAAGCATAAGTAAGAACAGTAATGTAAACAGGGATAGGGAATATACAACCTGTGACATCTGGGTACCTCTGAGGGCTACTGACATGAAATACATGATACATACATATATATACATAAACTTTTAAAACATACGCCTTTGTGGGCATCACCATTATCATATCGTACCCGGCCATAATAGGCTCGGTAAAACGTACCCGGCCATCATAGGGCTCGGTAGAATCGTACCCGGCCACGTGGAGCTCGGTAAAATCCAACTGATCAGTGGTTGCACAATAGGTGCCATACCCGGCAGACTATAGCGCGGCTCGGTAGAGTAAAATAGATACATATATATGATGCATGCTGGACTCATTGGAATCACATTTTGAACCTTTCGGAGTGACGTAAGGTCGGTAGAGGCTAGGTTGTTGGGTACTGATTTGGTTCGGGATGCCTTGGAGAAAGTCAAGTTGATTCAGGATCGGCTTTGCACGGCACAGTCTGGGCAGAAGAGTTACACCGATCGAAAGGTTTGTGATGTTGCATATATGGTGGGAGAGAAGGTATTGCTCAGAGTATCGTCCATGAAGTGTGTGATGAGGTTCGAGAAGAAGGGAAAGTTGAGCCCTCGGTATATTGGTCCTCTTGAGGTGCTTGAGAGGAATGGGGAGGTGGCCTACAAGCTTGCATTGCCACCTAGTCTATCGGGTGTTCACCGAAGGTTTTATGTTTCTATGCTTCAGAAGCATTATGGTGACCCGTCTCATGTTTTGAACTTCAACACGGTTCAGTTAGATGGGGATATGACTTATGATGTGGAGCCGGTGGCCATTTTGGATTGGCAGGTTCAAAAGTTGAGATAAAAAAATATAGCTTCAGTGAAAGTTCAGTGGAGAGGCCAGCTAGTCTAGGAGGCTACTTGGAAGACCGAGCGGGAGATACGGAGCACATATCCACACCTATTTGAGGCTCCAGGTATGATTCTAGACCCGTTTGAGGACGAACGTTTTTTTAAGAAGAGGAGAATGTAACGACCAGTCTTTTTGGGTATTATAGCCCTGTTCCCCTATTTATCGCTTCTTCTATATTTCATTATGGTTATGTGAATTTCCGGGGTAGTTGGTTTGGTTTTGGGGATGTTTTGAAATGAATTGGGACACTTAGTCCAAAGGTTGGAAGTTTAAGTTAAAAGAGTTGATCGGATGTTGACTTATGTGTAAACGTTCTGGAATAGAGTTTTAATGGTTCTAGTAGCTTCGTATGGTGATTTTGGACATAGGAGTATGTCTGGATATTGATTGGGAGGTTTGTAGGTCGTTTTGGTTTGAATTGGCGTAAGTTAGAAAGTTGAAGGTTTAGAAGGTTGAGAAGTTTGACCGAAAGATGACTTTATTGATATCGGGCTCGTATTTTTGTTCCTGGGAGTTAGGGTAGGTCCGTTGTATCATTTATGACTTGTGTGTAAAATTTGAGGTCAATTGGGGTTGGTTTGATAGGTTCGACATCGACTTTGGAAGTTGAAAATTCATTAGTTTCAATAGGCTTGAATTGGGGTGTGATTCATGTTTTGATATTGTTTCATGTGATTTGAGGCTTCGAATAAGTTTTTATTATGTTTTAGGATGTGTTGGTATGTTTGGATGGGGTCCCTAGGGCCTCGGGGTCGATTCTGATTGAAATAGGATTGAGAATTTGACCTAAGGAATTTCTATTATATTTCAGTTCTGGTGCAATCGCACCTGCGAGGGTTTGACCGTAGGTGCGGAGCCGTAGAAGCGGCCATGGAGTCGTAGAAGCAGTTTTGGGTGAGCTTGGTAGTGGCCACTGGTGCGAGACTACTTCCGCATCTGCGAGCCCGCAGATGCATATTTGTTTCCGCAGAAACGTAGAAGGAGCTGGATTGGAAGTCCGCAGAAGCGGATAGTTGTGTGCAGAAGCACGTCCGCGGGTGAGGGCTATGGACCACAGATGCGGTGTGTCGGCGTTTAAGTGAGTTCCGCAGATGCGGTTGGTTGAACGCAGAAGCGATGATCTTGATCGCAGAAGCGGTTTCGCTGGACAGAATATAAATGTCGAAGGGTTTGGCATTTCTCTCATTGTTGGACTTGTGGAGCTCGGCTAGGGGCAATGTTTGAGAGGGATTTCACTATAATTCAAGAGGTAAGTGACTTTTGATCACTTTTATCCATTAATATTAAATATCCATTGACTTTTACACCTAGATTATGTGAGTTTGAGGTGAAATTTGGGGGATTTTGGACTGGTATTGGAGAGTAAGATTAGGAATTTAAGGGTCGATTTATCGTCAGAATTGGATATTTTTGTATGGTTGGACTCGTAATTGACTGGGTGTTCGAATGTTTTGATTTTAGTTGGGTTCTGGGGTGTGGGCCTGAGGTTAACATTTTGGGTAAACTTTTTGAATTTGGTTTAAGACTTCAGATTTATGGTATGGAATCGATTCTTATAGCTTGTATTGATTATAATAAGTTGTTTATGACTAGATTCGAGTTGTCCGGAGGACAATTCGCGAGGCAAGGTTTTGTTAGAGCATTGAGTTGCGCATTTTGAGGTAAGTAACACTTTAAAACTTGTATTGAGAGTATTTAACCCTAAGGAATACGTTATAAGAAAGTTATTGGGGTGATGTACGCGTTTGGTGACGGGCGTGTGTGTGTGAACTGGTTCGCCTATGGTTTGGGGAGGCCTTTAGGATATTATCGGGTTTGTTTTGCTATCACATCATGTTACCCCAACGTTTCCTCTACTGGTTTGATTATGTGAAATGTGAATCATGTTTAGACATCATGTCTAAGCTATGTGCTAACTGTTTAAGACTTGATAGGGCTATTCTTGTTATTTCTGAGTTATATACCTTATTTACACAAATATTCTCAGTCATGATACTATATCCGTGTATGATATTTCTGTCTCAGTACTTCTTATTTGATTCCTCATATGTTGTTCATATCTCTTAAAGGTAGGATCCGCCCCTCCGGAGTCTGACATGCCAGCAGTGGGCGCAAGCACAATATTTCATATATGTGCTTGATGTTGGGCAATGTAATGACCCGAATGGTCACTTTGATAATTTGCACTTTGCTTGGTGGTTTGAGGGCATGAGTAGCTCCGTATGATGTATTATGACTTATTTGTACCGTCGATTTTAGTTTTCGGGTGATTCGAAATTAGTTTGGAAGAATGAATTTCATGTTTGAAGCTTAAAGTTGGAAGAGTTGACCAAGTTTGACTTTTGCAAATTTGACCCCGGAACGGAGTTATGATGGTTCTGTTAGGCCCGGATTGCGATTTTGGACTTGGGCGTATGCCCAGATTTGCATTTGGATATTTCTAGAATGTTTCAACGCTATTTGGCAAAAGTTGGAAATTTGAAGGTTTGGAATGTTCATAAGTTTGACCGAGAGTTGACTTTGATGATATCGGGTTCGAATTGTTATTTTGGGAGTTGTAATAGGTTCGTTATGTCATTTGAAACTGGTATGCAAAATTTGGATTCATTTCGGATTGGTTAGTCTTGAATCGGACATTTGGTTCGAAATTTGAAGTTTATGAACTGAAGAGATTGATCTTGAATGACGATTCGTGGTTTTGATGTTAATATGTTTGATTTGAGACCTCGAGTAGGTCTATAATATGTTTTGAGACTTGTTGGTATGTTCGGACGGGGTCCTGAGGGGCTCGGGTAAGTTTCGGGGTGGTTTCAGACCATTTCTAGGCCATTTTTAGTTGATGGTTTTTGGCTACAGGAGTGTGCATCGCGATCACGGACTTTGGGTCGCGTTCATGAAGGACAAAATGGGAAAAATGATATGTGAATCGTGTTCTCAGAGGAACCTTCGCGTTTGCGAAGAAGAAATTATGTTGTCACTGACCCAACTTTGGAAGATTATATCGTGAAATCTCTTAGGAATTTGGTGATAATCCAAAAATAAAACTGGTAGCCCTTTGTATTTAGTTTTCAGAAAATTAAACTGTTTGTTATTTGGAGTATTGTAAAAATATTATGGTTGATACACTATAGGCTGTCTGACAAGAATTTGGGAAGCGTAATGGAAATTTGTTCATCGCGATCGCGGGGAAATGGCCGCGATCGTAAAGGGTAAAATTTGTGCTGGAAAATTTTGAATCGCGATCGCGAGGTTGGTGATTGTAATTGCGAAGGGTACCTTTGGAGCAGTGTTTAAAGTACTCTATTTCGAAGGTCTTGGTCATTTTATCATATTTTGAGCTATACAGCTCGGATTTGGGCAATTTTGGAGGCGATTTTCACCACATGGATTGGGGTAAGAATTTTCTACTCGGTTTTGATCATATTTCATGAATCTATCTTCGTTTATGGCATTTGGATTATGAAATTAAAGGAGAAATTGGGGGGTTTAGTTTAAACTTTCCTAAAGTGAATTTTTGAGTTTTGAACATCGATTTAGAGTCGAATTTGAGTGAAATTAGTATGGTTGGACTCGTAATGAAATTGTTTGTCAGATTCCGAGGTGCAGGCAAGAGTTTGACGTTTTGGTTAACTTTGAGTAAATGAGAAAAGATTAGACCTTTATCATTTGGGATTGTTCCCTTAGGCATTATTTGATGTATTTGAGTTGCTTTTGGTTTATTTCGAGTTGTTCGGAGGTTGTTACGCACGGGATAGCATTTCTAGAGTATTATTTTGCTTGCTCGATATTGGATTTGGCTTGTTTGAGGTAAGTAACATATCAAAACTTGGATTTTGGGTATTTAACCATGGGGACTATGTTATATGAGATGCATTGAGGTGACACACATACTAGGTGATGAGCGTGTGGGCGTATGCCGGGGAAATCATGATTCTAGTTGACTATTAACTGTGAATGGACTTGTTTTGCTGTTATATCTTGTTACATCCATGTTCTCCCTACTTGTTTGATTATATGAGCGGTGAATCCAGATAGAAATCATGGTTAGGCTACGTGCTTATTCAGTGTAGACCTAATAAGTCTATTTCTGTTGTTCTGAGTTATCTGCTCTAACTGTAATTATATACTCAGTCATGATTCTTTATTTGCATATCATATCTCAGTCTCTGTTTATCATTAATTGTTACATCACATGTTATCATTATTTTGGATGAGTGGTACGAGATTATGACCCTTTGAGACCTGAGAGATTAATGACTGAGGTGTGCTTGAGAGCCGTGTTATGAGTGTTATTATGTGATCGGGTTGCATGCCACAGCAGGCCTTAGTGGCTATTATGGGATCGGGTTGCACGCCGCAACAGGCCTTATAAGCTACTTATGGGATCGGGTTGCACACCGCAACATGCCTTATCGGCTTATCTATTATTATATGATCAGGTTGTACACCGTAGCAGGCCATATTAGCTTTATATTAGAGCTTGGGAAGGATCCGCCCCTCCGGAGTCTGACATACCAGCAGTGAGCGCAGGTACCGTATAATGCTGAGTGATTGTGTGTGATGAGTGGGAGTTTGAGACACATAAATTGAGTACTCTAAGAGTATGAGTATCTAGGATTATCTCCATGATATCATTCATTTGACTTGCGTACTTGGCATTTAGGCATAGAGATGCATGTTTCCTCATGCTACACATTGTTGTGACATTCATTATTTGACATGTACATTGACATGTAGGCATTGAGATGCATATCCCTCATGCTAAACGGTATATGATAAGTGATGACTTGACATGCATATTGACATGTAGGCATAGTGATGTACTTTCATCATGCTATCTAATAATGAAATATATTATCTGTTGTTGAAAGTTTGGGAAAATCATAATTTTCTGATATACTCATAGGTAATTCCGGTGAAAGATTTGGATTTTTCTATTATACCTGAAAAGTATGTCTATTATTCTGTAACTGTGAACGAGTTGAGCATGAGATCTTTTAAGTTATTACATGTACTGCTTTCATTATATTGTTATGAGTTGTTTTCGGCTATTGGTGTTAAACTCTGACCGTTTTTTCAAGCTTGTCACTACTTTCAACCTAAGATTAGGTTTTTTACTTATTGAGTGCACGAAGTCGATTGTACTCATACTGCACTTCTGTACCTTGCGTGCAGAATTTGGAGCTAACGTTGTTGTGTATGCGGGAGCTGGCATTGGAGATGTACCTACGTTCCGGTTTTAGCTGTCTCTTGTTCTTGGTGGCTTTAGATTTATAAATCTATTTATGTATATCCCGGACAGATGATGTATTTATTTCATACCAGCTTTGTGAACTCTAAGTCTTAGAAGCTCATGATTTGTACTACCAATTCTTGGGATATTCTATTTATTGAATCTTGTCATCCTAATTGAGCCGTGTTATTTATCATTTGGCTTACCTAGCGGGTTGAGTTAGGTGCCATCAGGAAAAACTGAATTTTGGGTCGTGACAAGTTTGTATCAGAGCTATAGGTTCATATGTTCTACGAGTCATGAGCAAGTGTCTAGTAGAGTCTTACAGATCGGTATAATGGCGTTCATTCCTATCTTCGATAGGCTACAAGGCATTTAGGATACACTTCCCATCTTTCTTTCCTTATCATGCAAAATTGATTCAGCTCAAAGCGTATCCCTTTGAATTTCTTCCACTCACTTGTATGTTATGTGAGCGTTCTGTATTAGCGGTGCATCGACAGCCTGCGATTCCATGGATGGGGTGCGAGATACGTTTTTTATGTTTTGGTGATGGGCCAAGCGTACTTGAGGCCAGGTTTAGACCGCAGTTTATGCTCGGTAGTTTTAGTTGTGTGAGCACGTGCTTTTGGACTTATATGTCCAGTAGTGTCCCTATGATTGGAATTTATGACTCTGTGAGTGGTTGGATGGCTTTGTGATGAGTATGGCGTGATTGCGCTATGCGTTTAGATGGTTTGGATGTGACAAGAAGAGTTTGCTTGGGATGTGGAAAGGACTATTGGATGCTTGAATTCTGTCTTGATGTGTTGTACAGTCTCGAGTTATGATCGTGTTGAGGGAACTTTCATGTCATTTATTTGTGGAATGAAGTAGATTCATATCTCTCGTAGATGAGTTCAGACTTAGGAAGATTAAGTGATTACGTAGTAATTGTGGTTGTGAAGGGATATAAGGAGATGTCTGTTTGAGGCTAAGCGAGTGGGTTATCACCTGCGGGGTAATCTACGGATGTCTGATCCTTATGATGTTGTGTGGAGAGCTTCTTTCTACTAGTGGGTTATATGTGTTGCGATTTGAGTTTGGATCAGTGGTGAAAGTTGACATGACTGTCACGAGGATGAATGTGAGTTTAGCTGATGATTTGAGGCATTTTATGGGTTGTGTTCCAGGAGTTTGAAGGATTTAGTTGAATCTCTCTCCGGAATTATGACCGTAATAGAGTATGGGTATTTTGAGTTATCAGATGTTTCATTTTATGGCTTTGAGCCAAGTGGGGGAGTCAACAATCGGCGATTTGATTGCATGGTTATGTGTTGTATTGGTTTCGGTCTGAGGCATACTTGTGGATAAGTTTTGACTTACAGAGATTGTTTTTGAAGATGACTTGAATAAGAAATTTCTGGATGCATGATATATTACACCTTATGGATATATGTAAGTCTTGAAAATGGTCTAGGGTTGCTGTTCGTGATGGATATAATGTACCAAGAAAAAGGATTCACTCGGTAGCTTAAAGTTGTGGGATACTTCTTTGGGTGTTATTGTGCTAATGGGGCACAGGTCGTTCGGCCCGTTTTGGAAGTGCAATTGTGATTTGAGCAGCTTGGATGATTCTCGAGAAGGTTCTAATGGATTCAAGATTTATATGTGGCAATTGAAAATTTTTCCGAATTTGTATATGGCTAAGATATGAGATTTGCATTGGATGGTGTCAGGACTTACGTTATTTTTGTATCACTATGGATTCTACATTTCAGTATCCCAAAGGTAAAATGAACAAGTTTAAATTCATAGAAGGTCTCCGCAGAATAGGTGTCTCAGTTGTGATATTTTTGGGGTGCTTAAGAGGAAATACAATGGCTTATGGGCTTTAGGACGACGTGGTTTAATGCTAGGATCTCTTATGGTGAGCTTTGGGTAAGGATCGTGGTATTCTAGAAAGGAGAAGTGTTAACTTGAAGGCAATTTTGAAGGAGCTCGGATAAATAGGACGGCTTGGTGGTAGATTGGGTCAGCATGGTAATGGGTATAATCGGTTCTTTTGGTTCTTCTGATATAGTGAGTCTCTACATACGTTTTGTGGAAATACATTAGGGTTTGGCAACCTGCGTGACTTGGTTAGGTTCGAGGAATTCAGTTCTGATGGCTTGGTAATGTGCAAATGGGTTTCGTAGAGTTTTTGATGATTTCTACCACGGGTTGGGATGGATATTTTCTATCGGCATAAGGTGTATGTTGCGTACTGTGATTTTCTCCTAGATGGGATCAAATGAAAGGTTACTAGCTAATTGAGTATGTATTCTGCTTGTGACTCAAGGTCGATAATGTGGCTCTCGTATTTTCATATTATGGCATGATAGATGTGGTGCATTGTGTGGGATTAGAATTTGCATGTGCAAAGTCACGATTCAGTTTTAAAGGGAAGGTCATGATTTCTTAGACAGCATGTACGATTCTAGATGTTTAGATGAATGCTAGTACTACTTGGTATTACCGAGAAGGGCGCGCATTTCAGAAGGTGCACTGTGTTTTGACATACGGATGCTTCATTAGTATTGTGGTACTCGCCTGGTTGATCGACAACTAATATTTAGCTTTTTTCATGTGGTGCGGGGGAATTATAAAAGTATTTTTTTATGAGATGATCGTGTATGAGAGAAGTGTTAGTCATTCGAGTGGTGGAGTTGAGGTCGGCTACGGTGATTCATATGTTTTGTGGATTTGTAGACTGGGAGTTCTCAGAGGCAAATTGTTCCTTGGTTGCGGACTATGAAAGTATGGCCAAAGTTAGATAGATAATAGTATGTGTTATGGTTAGGTCATTGTGGTCTTTTGGAGGGTTATTTATCTATCTGGGGATGACCAGAGTTGATTTGGGGTTCCATTGGTAGGCCCAATAAGGATGTGTATTCTACACCGGGTCAGATTTGTTGACTCAGAACAGTTAGTGTTGAGGGGTGAGTCATTCGGTTAGATTTTATCTTGCTCATGTTATGATATGTTCTATGCGTTACTCTTCTATGCTACGATGGGTGGTGATTTGTTGGCTAATTATATACTAGATGCATTTTTGTCTGGGCCTTGTAGCGGAATATGAACGAGATGGTTATTAGGGTGTTGAATGGTTGATTGCGCCTTGGTTATGGTCTTTCCTGTTTGTCGTATATGGTGTTATCCATTTTTCCATGGTTATAGTCATGCACTTCGTGTACTTGATGTCGAATTGCGTATTATTGTTGATTTGCTTGAGTATTGTGGCTTGAGGTATTTCATCTGGACCGGTGTTTGGATACGGTCACACATTGCAGCGGAGTTATGATTGGATATGATCCTTTGTTTTAGATTCGTGTGTCTTGGTTCTGCTATGTGTGATGGGTTCATAGCATTGAGCTTGTGGTGGTATCTATTGAACTTGCGGGACAGTTCTATCATTTGAGTCATTTTCCATTTTAAATACATTTGAATTGTTGCTTATTGGTGCACAGATTGCATAGTTTGTGGATCTAGGTAGTATTGGTGTGGCATGTCAGTAGAGTAGCTTGAATTTGATGAGATGAAGTCTTTGGGCCTGAAGTGATTGCTATCGAATTTGATTACGGTGTGTTTAGAAGAGTAATATCGGAAGTCAGATTTGAATTTGGGCTGTGGTTCTGGTTAGGCGAGAGAGCTCCATGACTTGTTGATCTGATGAATGGTTATGAGGTTTTGCGTGTTTCTTTCATCATCAGCAGTGTACAAAGGTTTTTAACGAAGTTTTATTTGATATGAGGTTAATTACCAGTACCAGGTTTATTTTTAAGCAGCTACGGTGATTGAAAATTATTGCTATGAGTATGCGAGTTATGTGGTATATTATGTGATTTGATCTTGGATTATGGTTATGGCTTGATACAACTTGTTCAAACTTATACATGGTGTAGACGCGAGATTCGGGTCTGGTAATAGATTCCAGATGTTGGAAATTAGGTTCTAAAGTTTTAGAACTAAGGTTGAAGTAATGATCTTCAGTTATGTTGTGTTGTGAGGCTTACTTGGATTGGGGTGACGTGGGATCACCCCTGAGTATGTGCAAGGTGAGTTACACAGTGATTTGATGGCTTTGGGATGACTCTTGGCACATTCGAGGACGAACATATGTTTAAATGGGGAGAATGTAATGAACCAACTAGTTGTTTTGAGCATTTGCTCTTCGCTCGATGGTTTGAGGTCATGAGTAGCTTTGTATGATGTATTATGACTAGTGTGTATCGTCGGTTTCAGTTTTTGGGTGATTCGAAATTAGTTTGGAAGAATAAATTTCATGCTTGAAGGTTTAAGTTGGAAGAGTTGACCAAGTTTGACTTTTGGGTATTTGACCCCGGAACAGAGTTTTGATGGTTTCGTTAGGTCCGTATGGCAATTTTGGACTTGGGCATATTCCCGAATTTGCATTTGGGTGTTTCTAGAAGGTTTCAGCACTATTAGGCAAAAGTTAGAAATTTGAAGGTTTGAAATGTTCATAAGTTTGACCGAGAGTTGATTTTGATGATATCGGGTTCGAATTGTTGTTCCGTGAGTTGTAATAGGTTTGTTATGTCATTTGAAACTTGTATGCAAAATTTAAATTCATTCCGGATTGGTTAGGCTTGAATCGGATGCTTGGTTCGAAGTTTGAAGTTTATGAACTTAAGAGATTGATCTTGATTGACGGTTCGGGGTTTTAATGTTAATATGTGATTTGAGGCCTCGAGTAGGTCCATAATATGTTTTGAGACTTGTTGGTATATTCGGATGGGGTCCTGAGGGGCTCGTGTGAGTTTCAGACCATTTCTAGGCCATTATTAGTTGATGGTTTTTTTGCTATAGGAGTGTGTATTGCAATCGCGGACTTTGGGTTGCGTTCGCGAAGAGCAAAATGGGAAAAAAGACCTATGAATCGCGTTCGCGGAGGAATCGTCGCGTTCGCGAAGAAGAAATTCTGATATCACTAACTCGACTTTGGAAGCTTAAATCTTACAATCTATAAGGAATTGGAGATGATCCAAAAATGAAAGTTGTTGTCCATTGTCTCTAATTTTCAGAAAATCCAATCGTTTGTTATTTGGAGTTTTGTAAAATATGTTATGGCTGATACACTACAGATTATCTCAGAAGAGATTGGGAAGGGCAATGGAAATTTGTTCGTCGTGATCGAGGAGAAATGGTCGCGATCGCGAAGGGTAAAATGTGTGCTGGAAAATGTTTGAATCGCGATTGCGAAGGGTACCTCTGGAGCAGTGTTTAAAGTACTCTATTTCAAAGGTCTTGGTCATTTAATCATATTTTGAGATATGGAGCTCGGATTTGGGCGATTTTTACCGCATGGATTGGCTTAAGTACTTTCTACTCGGTTTTGATTATATTTCATGAATTTATCTTTGATTTTGGCATTTGCATTACGAATTTTAAAGAGAAATAGGGTGTTTTGTCTAAACTTTCCTAAAATGAATTTTTGAGTTTGAACATCGATTCAGAGTCGGATTTGAGTAAAATTAGTATGATTGGACTTGTAATTGAATGGGTTGTCAGATTTTGTGAGTTTTGTCGAGTTCTGAGGTGCGGACACGGGTTTGACGTTTTGGTTGACTTTGAGTAAATGTGTAAAGATTCGACCTTTATCATTTGGGATTATTTCCTTAGGCATTATTTGATGTATTTGAGTTACTTTTGGTTAGTTTCGAGTTGTTCGAAGGTTGTTGCACGCGGAATGGCATTTCTAGAGTATTGTTGTGCTTGCTCGGTATTGGATTTGGCTTTGTCGATATTTAACCCTGGGGACTATGTTATACGAGATGGATTGAGGTTACGCACATGTTAGGTGACGAGTGTGTAGGCGTGAGTCGGGGAAATCAAGATTCTAGTTTACTATTAGAATGTGACCGGACTTGTTTTGCTGTTATATCTTCTTAAATCTATGTTCTCCCTACTTGTTTGATTATATGAGACGTGAATCATGTTAGAAATCATGTTTATGTTATGTGCTTATTCGGCTGAGACCTAATAAGGCTATTTCTGTTGTTCTGAGTTATCTGCTCTAACTGTAATTATATACTCAGTCATGATTCTTCATTTGCATATCATATCTTAGTCTCTTTTCATCATTCATTATTATAGCACATGTTATCATTATTTGGGCTGAGTGGTATGAGATTGTGAGCCTTTGAGACTTGAGACATTGATGAGTGAGGTGGGCCTAAGATCCGTGTTGTGAGTGTTATTATAGGATCAGGCTGCACGTAGTAGTTGTCCTTATTGGCTATTTATAAGATCGAGATGCACAACAGGCCTTATAGGCTACTTTTGGGATCGGGTTGCACGTCGCAGCAGGCCTATCAACTTATTTATTATTATGAGATCGGGCTGCACACCGCAGCAGGCCATATTGGCTTTATATTAGTGCTTGGGCAGGATCCGCCCCTCCGGAGTCTGACATACAAGTAGTGAGTGCAGGTACCATACAATGCTGAGTGATTGTGTGTGTTGAGTGGGAGTTTGAGATAGGCATATTGAGTACTCTAAGAGTGTGAGTATTTGGGATTATCACCGTGAAATCATTCATTTGTCATGCGTACTTGGCATGTAGGCATAGTGATGCATTTTTCCTCATGCTGCACAGTGTTGTGACATTCATGATTTGACGTGTACATTGATATGTAGGCATTGAGATGCATATCCCTCATACTAGACGATATATGATTAGTGATGACTTGACATGCATATTTACATGTAGGCATAGAGATGTATTTTCCTCATGCTATCTGATAATGAAATATCTTACCTATTGTTGAAAGTTTGGGAAAAAGCACAAGTTTCTAATATACTCATATTTTGGTAATTCTGGTATAAGATTTGGGTTTTTCGATTATACCTGAAAAGTATGTATATCCTTTTGCAACTGTGAACGATTTGAGCATGAGATCTTTTGAGTTATTACATGTATTGCTTTCATTATATTGTTACGAGTTGTTTTCGGCTATTAGTGTTGGACTATGACTGTTTTTCCGAGCTCGTCATTTCTTTCAACCTAAGATTACGTTGTTACTTATTGAGTATATAAAGTCGGTTGTACTCATACTACTTCTGCACCTTGCATGTAGATATTTGAGCTAACGTTGTTGTGTATGCAGGAGCTGGCATGTGTACCTACGTTCCGATTTTGGCTGCCTCTTGTTCTTGGTGGCTTTAGATTTATAAATCTGTTTATGTATATCTCGAACAGATGATGTATTTATTTCATACCAGCTTTGTAAAATCTAAGTCTTAGAAGCTCATGATTTGTACTACCAATCCTTGGGAGTTTGTATAGAAAGTTCATACATTTTATTTATTGAATCTTGTTATCCTAATTGAGTTATGTTATTTTATCATTTGGCTTACCTAGTGGGTTGAGTTAGGTGTCATCACGACTATCTGAATTTTGGGTCATGACAGGCAGTTATGTCAGGCACCCGTATAGTGCTAAGTATAAATACTATTGATGGATCCATTATGATACTGTTGATCTACATTCATACTTGACATGTAGGCATAGAGATGTACTTTTCTCATGCTAACTGGTAATTGACCTATTTTATTTGTGTTGAATTTTATATTGTTGTACTTGAAAGCATGCCTAAGTTTCTGAAATGATAACAAGTTGTACTTGATATCATTGATCTCTTATTTCTATATTTTATCCTTTATTATTCCGAATTGTTATCGGTTATTGATACTGGCACTTGACTATTGTTCTGAACTCAACATTACTTTCAACCCAAGGTTAGTATTGTTACGTATTGAGTACATTGAGTTGGTTGTACTCATACTACACTCTGCACTTCATGTGCAGATCTAGGTATATCCGGTCGAGGTGACTTTCAGACTTGAGTTATACCAACTATTTGGGAGACTAGGAGGTAGCTGCCATACCACATCCAGTCCTTGGAGTTCTTTTCATGTTATCTTTATCGTTTAGTTTTTCTTATGTTCAAACAATTGTACTTGAGGATTTATTTTGTACCTTGTTATTCAGTAGTACTCGTGAACTTATTGACACCAGATTTAGGGGTTGGTTGTAGTGGCAATTGACTTTATTCTCAGATATATTTATGGTATTCTCCGTTGTTTGGATTATTAGACCATGTTATTACATTTTTATTGTTAATCATATGATTGTTGGCTTACCTAGCGGGTTAGGTTAGGTGTCATCACGACTTGTGAATTTTAAATCGTGACAAAAAATATGTTGAAAATTAACACTGATATTGATATTAAAAAGAAAGTTTCCCAGGAACAAATTCAAATATATCCAAAAAATATCCAAATTATATCAAAAAGCATTGAAAGAAAGAAACTAGGGAGCATCTAGAGAGGGAGCACCTTTAGATGGAGCGAAAGGATCAACTTAAGGAGAAGACGAAGGTTGGGGATCCATATGATCAGCCTCTAAACCGTCTTTACTCAAATCACCCTTGGAACTTTCATCCATGGGTGTTGAGAAATTTTGACATTGCTGAGTACTTTCGATTGCATCCTTAGCTTTGGCAATCTCAGCCTCGAGGTCAAAGCCCTCTTGGCTAGCCTCGGTCGAAGTCTCGAGATGTGTGTTCAAGAAGGCTCAACTCACATCAAGAGTTAGTTTATCCTCGAAAGCCTCATAATCTTTTTCTAATAGTTAAATTTCAGTCTTCAAGTCTTCTTTTTTAGCCTCGGAAGACTCATAAAAACCTTCAAAGGTTCAAGGGTAGCCTCAAGGAATTTAACTTTATCGGAAAAGGGGCGGAGATATTCTTGGGCTTGAGTCAATGTGTGAACCAGATCTCCCGCGTACACTTCTTTTGATTCAGAAGTTCTTTCAAACTTCAAAACTTTTCAGTAGCCCTTGGCTGCTGCTCGACAATGGAGGCTTCCATTCTATCTCTCTCCTTCTCTGTTTAATTAGTAGAAGCCTTCAATACTACTAATTTAGCAGTAGCGACCCTTAGCTATTGCTTTAAGGTTTCTTTTTTACTAGCCAAGACATCCTTCTCTAGTCAAAGGCTTTCAAATTGCTCTTTCTAGTTGTCAGCCTCTATGTTCAACTCAACGACCTGCTGATCAGTCCAAGTTATCCTCATCATCAGCTCTGTACATGTTAGATTGAACTACAAAAGGGCAAGGTGGAAGAGTTTCAAACTTAAAGAAAAGAGAAGTGAAAAAGATAAGAGAAGAAGAATATACCTTAAGAGTAGAATGAATAACATCATTCATTAGAGTAATGGAAGTGTGGGATTCAAGCTTTACCCTTTCTAGAGGACCAATTAATGGTTTCAACCAAACCGCATCTCGGTTGGATTTCTTCAATAAATTTGCACCATCAGGGACCTCAATCAAAACCAGTTCCATGCTTCTTCCACTAGAAGGGCCAGCCTCTTCACGAGGAAAGGTAGAAGGAGTAGCAGCAGGAGCAGCAGAAGGAGCAGCGCGGGTCATAGGAAGGGTTGCAAGAGGTGGCTCTTCAAAAATAAAGTCAAACGCTTCTTCTTAGCTCTCAAATCCTTGAGCAAAAAGCCTTTCAGTAGAACTTGAGGGGGAATTCAAGGTAAGATCAGCGTTCTAATCTTCTGAGATACCCAGATGAACATTCTCAGGCTCATCAACTAGATGGAAAGGCACAGAGTCTAAAAGTTGGTTTTGAGGAGTGTAGGATTCATCATCTAGGACAATATGTCTTCTGACTCATGGATTCTTCACTAAGAACCCTTCATCTTCTTCTTCCTCATCAGAGGAGTGAGATTCTTTCTTTTTCCTATTAGAAGAGGATACACTCAAAATTTGCTCCTGAGCAGCGCTGACAGTGAGTCTAGTTATAGGACCAGAAGCAGGACGGACTCCACGATTAGCAAATCCTAAAAATAATTAGAGGTGTCAAAATAAGAAAAGTAAAGGAAACATTCACGGTAAAACAAAGTAATATACCGTGGATTTTCACTTTCCTCCCAAATTTCTATGAAAGAAACTTCCATGATTGCTGAAAAATAAGAAAATACAAGAGAATTAGCATTCTAAAGAGAAAGTGAAGTGAATAAGAAATAAAGGGAAATACTCACGTGAAAAGTTATGCTTCTCGGTGAAGGACATGTTTTCATCTCCTACTAAGGCACGAATAGGAACAACCACAAATCGAGCATATCAACCCCGGTCTCTGTCATCTTCAGGGCTACCCAGAACTCTCTTACTCCTCTCCACAATTGTGAAAACACTCTCGCAAAAACGTTTTGGGGAATATAGATGGAAAAGATGACGAAAAAAGAAAGGGACGAAAACTAAACTTGATAAATGACGAAGGCAAACTACTGCCCTCCATATTATTGGGCCTAGTTGCCCAAGGCAAACATTGAAGGAACGGAAAAATTCAATAATCATTGGATCAATTGGAGGTTAGAATCCTAAGGTGAAAGGATAAGTGTATACAAACGAGTAACCTTCACGATAAGAGGTTATTCGGTCTTCAGTATTAGGGGCATTTACTGGAAAGTGAGGTTTCCAATGACATTCACGACATACTAAAGGAAGAAGATCAAAGTTAATTAAAGAAGGATAGTGATCAGCATGTTTAAGTGTTGCTATGGAAGAGGCTTCTTTCTTCCATGATTCACAATTGGATTTGAAAGAAAATTCCTGAGGAACGATCTCAGAAACGACAGGTTCAGGTAATGGTTCATATTGGTCTCTCGCCTTGTAAAAAGATCTAGGAATTGATGAAGGTTTATCTTTGGAAGAAGAAGAAGGTTTGGAGAAATTCTTCTGAGAAGGAGTAGTACTTCGGCTCGATATGGAGCCTAGGCTACGATGCATGTCACCTATTCTACTCCTAACCATAGTTGTAGAACGAGGAAGTTCATCTACTATGATGGTTTTTCAGGGTTCCGATAATGAAAAGGGGTTTGATGAACGGTAAACCATTGATGATTAATAGCAGAAGAACAAAGAGGGAAGGAAAGTTGCAGAAAAAGCTTAGAAATGAATGAAAGATAGAAGAAGAAGTTTAGGAAGATGCGTGAGAATGTATTTATAAGAAAAAGGCGTCATTATGAACCATCATCCTGAAACCGTCACTTTGAACTGATGAAGTCACAGAAATCCTAAAAAGATGCTGCAAACTGCAAAGCCAATCAGAGCAAGACACGTGTCTCGAGCATTAAATGGAAAAGACGTAAGTTTCTTCGCTTCTAAAACAAATCATAATTATATCAGGAAGAAGCAGCAAGATATTCCCGCCATAAATAAACTTATCACTTACTGAATATTCAGTCAAAAATATTCAGAAAGTGGGGGGGGGGAGGGGGAGGACTATTTGTATTGGTGAAAAAATGGATTCGACACATAGATTAATGATATGCTGACAGGTGGCATTAGAATTAGAGCTATAAAGAAGAATGATGAGGCATGGGTAAAACACCCACGAAATTACTTACAAAGATACCACATCTGACAACTGGAAAAGAAGAGATAGGTACGGAAAGCATAATTGAAGACTACAAAAAAGAAGATTCATCAATAGCTACGATTATGGAAACAAAATCGGCACAATCCATGATTATGCGCGATTGGCTATTATTACCATAACCGTTATGAATGACTCAAGTAAGGGGCAAGTAACGTAGTTAATGTTAGTAACTAGTAGGAATTAATTGGGGCAAAGCAGTTACACAGTGTGCCCTTATATAAACTCCCCTTACTATATTTTGTATGATCATCAAGGAATTCACAAATATATACTATCGGTCTTTTATTTATTTGCTTGATTGAAGATTCTTACTCTCGACTCTTGGAAGGAAGCTACGATTATTAATAATATTTTCTTTTCTTTACTCAATGAATATTTAGTTTTTATTATTTCTTATTCTTCTATATTCGAAAAAGTGAAGTAAAATTGATTGTTAGAAATCCGATTTATTTCATATTTGCTTTGACCACAAAAACTATTTTTTAGTTAAACAACAAGTATGATAGGTTTCCCTATCTAGGACTATTGCAATCTCTCAAGTTGCCTGCAATAGCCTGGAGTAGTATAAGCATGGACTTCATCGAAGGGTTATCCAAGTCCAAGGGTAAAATAGTAATATGAGTAATGATAGATAGGCTCACCAAATATGCTTATTTCTTGGGACTATCTCACCATTACTTAGCTACTGATGTTGCCAAGTTATTTATGGAGCAGATGTATAAACTTCATGGTATGCTAGAAGATATTATAAGTGATAGAGACCTATTTTTAAAAGCAAAATTTGGCAGGATCATTCTTCATGCATGGAGTCATTCTCAACACTTCTATAGACTATCACCCATAAACGGATGGTCAACATAGGTAATTAACAGTTATTCAGAAAACCAATCTCGGGATGCTTCTATTTTGATTTCCAAACATATTGGTTTTCCTATTTGTCAACTGCTGAATGGTGGTATAATACTACTTTTCACTCCTCTATCCAAATCACCCCTTATGAAGCACTATATGTCCAACCTTCACACTTAAATTTACCTTATATAGTAGGAGATTTTGCTGTGGAAGAAATGGACGTGAGTCTACTAACCAGGGAATTCAAATTCCAGTTGTTGAAATATCACATGCAAAGAGCTCAACCAAGGATGACTATAAAGACTAATAATCATATATCATACAAGAAATTTAAAGAAGGGAATTAGGTTTACTTAAAGATTCAGACTTACAAATAGATATTTTTATATAGAGCTCAGTTTTCCAAGTTGTCAAGTCAAATGCTATGGACCCTATCAAATTTAGCAGAAGATTAGGTCTGTAGCCTACAATATATAAATCCCACCACAGCTATTATTGCACCCAACATTATATGTCTCTCAGCTATAGATATGTCATAATCTACCTACAAACACTTCTCACCCCAGTACTTGATATCTCTAATCTTTATTGCCACACACTTAAAAAGTCTTGGACAGACATATGGTGTAAAAAGGAAACAAAAATATCACTTAAATGTTAGTTTAGTATAATCAAGTGACTCCTAAGAAGGCTACTTAGGATGACTACTAGTCCTTGAGGACATGTTCCCTTCCTTCCTTCCTTAATGACAAGGAAGATTTTACCAAGGAGGGTATGTTACAAAGTTGAGAAGAGTAAAGCTTCCGGGAGTTGTACATTGAGCTTAAAAAATAGGACTTAGCAGTTAAGTTAGTTAGAAATCAGGTTGTAAGTTTTGTGGATATCCACGTAAGTCCATTTAGATTTTAGTTATAGTTTCCCTTATTTACAAACCGTGCCCTTGGAGGATACGCTCTGTGCATGTGTATAGAGATCGGGGGTTCTTGGGATCAGTTCTTGCCGCTTGCGGAGTTTGCCTATAACAACAACTACCAATTGAACATTCAGATGGCTCCGTATTAAGCCTTGCATGGGAGGCGGTGTCGGTCTCTGGTGGGTTGGTTTGAGCCGGGTGAGGCTAGGCTATTGGGTACTGACTTGGTTTAAGATGCTTTGGAAAAGGTCAAATTGATTCAAGATCGACTTCGTACAGCACAATCGAGATAGAAGAGTTATGCGGACCGAAAGATTCGTGATGTTGTATTCATGGTTGGGGAGCGGGTATTGCTCCGAGTTTCGCCAATGAAGTGTGTTAAGAGGTTTGAGAAGAAGGCAAGTTGAGCCTTGGGTATATCGGACCTTTTGAGATTCTTGAGAGGATTTGTAAGGTGACCTAAAAGGATTCTTGAGAGGATTTGTGAGCCCTAGTCTAGCTGCAGTTTATCAAGTATTACATATCTCTATGCTCCGGAATTACCACAGTGATCCGTCTCATATGTTGGATTTCAGCTCAGTCCTGTTGGACAAAGATTTGTCTTATGTTGAGGAGCCGGTGCCCATTTTGGACAGGCAGGTCCAAAGGTTGAGGTCAAAAAACATTGCTTAGTAAAGTTTCACTGGAGAGGTCAACCAGTCGATGAGGTGACTTGGGAGACCGATCATGATATGCGTAGCCGTTATCCTCATCTTTCCACCACTTCAGGTATGTCTCTATACTCGTTCGAGAACGAATGTTTATTTTATGAGGAGGAGAATGTAATGACTCGGTCGGTCGTTTTGAGTATTTTATCCCCGATCCCCTATTTATTGCCTCCTCTATATTGTATTATGGTTATGTAATTTGTCGGGGGTGTTTGGTTTTAGTTCGGGTGAGTTTTGGAGTAAAATGGGACACATAGTCCCTAAGTTGGAGGCTTAGGTTGAAAGAGTTAACTGTACTTTGACTTTTATGTAGACGACATCGGAATGGAGTTTTGACAGTTCCAATAGCTCTGTATGGTGATTTTGGACTTAGGAACGTGTCAGAATGTTGATTTGGAGGTTTGTAGGTCATTTCGGCTTGAATTAGTGAAAGTTAGAAAGTTGAAGGTTGGGAAGGTTGAGAAATTTAACCGGGAGTTGACTTTATTGATATCGGGGTCATATTTCTATTCTGGAAGTGGGAATAGGTCTGTCATGTCATTTATGACTTGTGTGTAAAATTTAAAGTCAATCGGAGTAGTTTTGGTATGCATCGGCATTAGTTTTGGAATTCGAAAGTTCATAGTTTCAATAGGCTTGAATTGGGTTGCGAAATGTAGAATCGATATTGTTTGATGTTATTTTTGGCCTCGAATAGGTCCCTTATATGTTTGGAACTTGTTGGTATATTCGGACGGGGTCTCAGGGGGTCTCGGGTGTGATTCGAATTGAATCCGGAATAATTTTGGACTTGATCATTTTGCTGAAGCATCAGCCATTCGATGTCATCGCACATGCGATGGGTATGGCCGCAAGTGCGGACTCGCGGATAGGGGCAGATCTACCTTAACCCAAGCGGTGTCACGTGACACCGCTTCGTCGAAAATCTTTACTAATTATTTATATATAATTCAAATGAAAAAATAAGAAAAACTATTAAATGAAATAAGTGACACCACTTGTAGCAAAGAGACGACTAGCTTATCTGTTCAAAGCCTGAAGATTTCTATGCAGAATCGTGAGTTCGAACCTGTTTAGTGTCATTGTATGTTTAATACTTTTGTACTACTTGACTAGCACAATATATTTTTTGTTTTAATACTTTAGCACTACTTGACTAGCACAATACATTTTTTGTTCGAATACTTTTGTACAACTTGACTAGCACAATATATTTTTAAAATTGGAGGGATGCTGCATTGTAAGTTGTGTTATTTCTTTTTCTTGATTGTTTTTTTTTTAAATGATATTATTACAATAATTTTTTTATTTGTTCACATATTAAATAATGACACCGCTTACAAAACCTTATGCGTACGCCAATGCTTGCGGATGCGAGTTTTGAAGTATAGAAGTGGAAAAGGGACAGCCTAGGTCTGGGCTCATAGGTGCGGACACCCGGCGCAGGTGCGCCTCCACAGGCGCGGACTTTTCTTCCTCAGAAGCAGAATTCGGGAAGGCCTTGGGCAGGGTTGCAGTTGCGGTCGATTTCTCCGTAGAAATGGGCTCGCAGGTGCGAGCAAGTGGTCCTCAGAAGCGAAATCTCAGGACTTAAGCTGGAATCGCACTAGTGATGGGTTTTTCGCAGGTGCGGTATCGCAGATGAGGCCCTTAGCCCGCAGATGCGAAATCCCAGGCGCAGAAAAGGGGTCTTCGAGGGTTTGAATTTTATTTTCACATTTTTTACCTAGAATGCTCGGTTTGTGGTGATGTTTCGAGCGTTTTTCAAGGAAATTATTGGGGTAAGAGAATCTAACTCGGTTTTGTCTATATTACATGAATCCATTGTTATTTTTATCATTTAATTAGTGATTTGAGTTGGAAATTTAGGAAAAATTTGTGAAAACTTCTTAGACTAAATTTTGGGGATTTGAAACGCGATTTGAGGTCGGATTTTATAATTTTGGTCGGGTTCCAAGATGTGGGGCCCGGGGTTGACTTTTTGAGTTGCCTTTTTATTTCTCTTTAAAGATTGCAACTTTATTGTTTGGAATAACTTCCTATAGTTTATATTTATGGTATGAAATTGTTTTGTCTAGATTCGAGTTGTTCGGAGTTGGATAATCGAGGGAAAGGCTTACTAGTGGATTAAGTTAGCGTGTTTTGAGGTAAGTGTCTTGCCTAACTTTGTGTGGGAGAATTATCCCTTAGGATTGGTGTTGTTTATGATAATTGTGATGTATGGACACCGTGTACGCAAGGTGACGAGTATGTACATGAGCTAAATATGGTAATTGACCGATTTTAGCTACGTAGATTCTTCTAATGCCTTTAATTAAGTTACCATAATATATTATATTCATCATCTGTAGTCTATCTTCACATGCTTTACTTTCCTTACCTCTTACTTGTTATTTGCTTTTACATGCCTAGTTAAAATTATTGTTTCCTCTATTACTTAGTCATTTTTTTAAGCAAATATACTACTAGGTAGGTTGTCTAGTGGCTAATATATATATAAATATCTCAAAACTTGGGTCCAAAGCTTACAAGATGTCCAAACCAATATAAAAAATGCAAAATACTACTAGCTAGTACTATGAATAGAAATGCTAATACTAATGAGCTAGCTAATACACAAAATAAGGATGTATGCTTCCAACTCCAAGTGGTGTAATTGAATCCAATAGCCAAGTGCAAATACCAAGTAGCACCTCTAAAGCTCTCACCAGGCGCAAGGGTATGCATTTCATTGAACAAACGTCCAATGGACAAGGCTAATGTGGATTTCAAACACTTACACCATTGATTTGAAGCTTTCCAGAACTGATAAACATATGTGTTGCTCCATCTTGATCTCAAAACTTGTGATCTTCACCTGCATTAGATGGTAGATTAACTGGATATTGCGAAAGATGTTCATGTACAGTCTTGGACCATAACTGATTACTTAGCATGAAGCAGCAGCTGGTCATGGAAATTATCTAGGTAGAAGACTATGTCTGGTTCAAGAGCACACTATCTAATTACTTGTGCATCATAAATCCAGTATGAACAGTACACACCATGACAGTATGTATCACCTTGCAAGCTTGTTGTGTATCTTGTATAATGCCTTCTTGCCTTATGAAATCTGTATGTTGCCAAACAATCCCCAGGCTGAGCATGAGGACATGATAATACCACTGGGAAATCATCTACCGACACACAGGACAGAAAACCAATGAAGAGTGAGGCAAGAACATGCATAGCATCCATATATATGATCATCAATCTGATGCTTTTCTTTTTGCCGCCCTAACCCTAACATTAGAGATTTGAGCTTTATCTATATTGATTAATCTCCTCTCTGCACTTGGTAGTTCAGAGAATGAGTTAAATGATATTGTACCTCAGTTTGGAAATTCAGCATTCCATACGAGCTGTGTGCCTAAACATTGTCTCATACAGCAGCTGGCCATAGGTAATCAACAGCAGCATCAACCAATGTATTACTAGTTGAATAATCATGTGTAGATTGTTTGGATCAGTCAAAATCTGATTTTGGAAGTCCAGAAAACTAGTGCTTTTTCAACAGAATGTGTATATCATGTTGATACCACACATTGCAATAGTATCAATTGTTTGAACTTGTCCACGGTTCCCGCAAAATTGAATAAACATGTTAGTGTAAAAGTGTTTCTAGTTGCAGTAGTGGCATAGGTGGCCAGTTTCTTTCTGGCCACTTGAGCTAGGAATTCCAGTTGTTGAAGGTGGCAGCTCTAGACAAATTAAAAATGTATGATCCATTTGAAGTTTCTTTGGAGAATCTGTGTTGGCAGGTGTTACATTTGTTGTTTGACGACCTCCAGAGTTAACAACAGTTGTGCAGCTGAGACTGCCTCGTCCTGCTTTGTTGTACCAGTATTGTTGCTTGTCATTTGTTTGATATTGGAGTCGATTATGAGTTGTGGAGCACTTGAGATTGGTGATTTCTTATGAGAACCTGATTGTTGTTTGAGGACCTCCATACATAACAATATCTGTGGGGTAATGCATCAACATTCAAACATTGTTAAGAGATGAAGGTTATCAATCACAATCATTTTTTACAGCTTAGTAAAATCAATCTGATGTCTTCTTCTTTGCTACCCTTATCCTAAGGTTAGGGATATGGGCCTTGTCTAGGTTGATTAACCTTTTACCTGCACTTGGCAACTTATTGAATGAGTTAAAAGTTATTTGTGCCAGCGATAGAAAAAGCCATGTTAGTTAAGTATTCTGCAAGCGCGTTGCCCTCCCTTAGAACATGTTGGAAAATCATATTGAAATTGTCCTTCATCCCCTTGACTCTCTTCACTTCCTTCATTGTGCACCAAGGTGTTTTTCATTCACCTTCTATTATCCTTTTCATTACCAGAGAATCCGTCTCAATTATTAGTGGATGAATTTGTTGAGTTACACAATACGCCAGCCCTTGTGTAATTGCTTTTGCTTCTGCAACAATATTAGTTGTATCTTCTATATTTTTTGCCCTAGCAAAAACCAAATCACCTCTCCAATTCCTCACACAAAAACCATAGGAGTTTTGTCCAGGATTCCCTCTTGAGGTTCCGTCGGTGTTGCATTTGAACCATCCTTCATAGGGTAAACGCGATGCAACTCTCTTGGTCATCACATATGATTTAACCTTCCAAAGTCATTATTTAATCATTGAGTTCCTTACTTGAAATTGTTATTCTTGGAATATCTTGTTCTTGAAATTGGTATTGAGTTATAAAAGCCGTGATTCACATTGGGACAACGTTGTTAAGTTGTGAAATACTATTCTTGTTGAGTTATTCACTTTCAGTTGTTATTGTTGAGACTCTTGTGTATATTATGGTTGATCCATGGGCTATCATTGTGGAAACACCATTATTGTTAATCTCTTTGGTAAGTTGTGATATTGGGCACTTGAGGTGCGATTTGTGATACGTTGTGATATTGATATGCATGTGGTGGTATAAGAATTTGGGGTTGAAACACATGTGGTGAGATAAGGTGGGCTTGATACGCATGTTACCAGTAGGGGAACTACTTGAAGCCACGCGGTGTGATAAGGTGGGCTAAAACGCGGGAAGCTATTTCTGAAAAAATAATTTTTCAAAACTAAATGCAAGGCACTCGCGATGATATAAGGAAAGATCATGAATTGTTTTGTGATTTCAGACTACGAGTGATTCTTGTTGATACTTTTCCATTACTTCACTTGTGTTTTGGTTGCTTGTTTTCCTTGGCATATCATTCCTTGTTTTGTTCCGTGATGCATTATTGCCTTAGTTTAGTGTAGTTACTCTTGGTATATTCTTTGTTGTTTCATTTCCATTGTATCATTATTACACTATTATATACCTGTTTAGTTTCTTATTTATTCTAGTTGGGATTTGACCTGACCTCGTCACTACTCTACTGAGGTTAGACTTGGCACTTACTGGGTACCGTTATGGTATACTCATGTTACGCTTATGCTTATCTTTTTGTGCAGATCCAGGTACCTCCTACCAGACCATGCACCAGTGAGACGAGCCCAGTTTCGGAGATTTCAAGGTATACCTGACGGCATCTGCAGGCCTTAGAGTCCCCCTCTATCTAGTTTATTTCTTTTTCTTATCCTTTTATAGACACTGTTGTATAGGGATGATCAGTACTTTTTCGTAGAGCTTGTGACTTATTATCACCAGATTTTGGGAAGTTTGTTTATGTTGAGTTGTGAAACTTTCTTTATAATAGTCGTTGAGTATTTGAGAGTTTCATTGTTATTTCAGTTATATTAAGCATGTATGTTAGACTTACCTAATCTTATAAATTATGTGTCATCACGACATCCTGCAAAGATCGTAATAGGTTAATATTTTCATCTAGAGGTGTCAAAGTTAATTCAAAAAATATATTCAGTACATGAATTAATTAGGCACATTCGGTGTTGTCCTTGATAGTCCCATTAGAAAACTTAGTCCAAAAATTGTGTCTCCTCTGTATTTTCAGTGTTGGAAAATGATGGTTTGTTTGGCCTAAAAATCGAATAAGTTAAAATTTGGTACAAATAATGCCATAATGTTATATCACATCAATACACAATTATAACTAAATATAAAGCTAGCATCAATCAGATGAAAACCTTTACAAATTGATTAAAGTTACACGCGGAGATTTTGCTTAACACAGTCAAATTACAATCCTCTGCTAATAAAGTATGGATTAAGTGATGTGCATTAATGGTGTAAATTAATTTATTGCACTACCAGTATAATTTAATTTAATATGTCAGGTTACTCACCATTTATCATATATACATTACTAATGAACAATATTAAATAAAGTTACTAATAACTATTGTTAATAATATGTGTTCGAAAAAATAATTTTTGCAAAATAAAATGAAACCAGAAACAAAATAGGAATAGAATCAGAAGAATAAAAGTTTCGAGCCCAACAGAAAACTGTATTTCTTTAAGGTATTTAATCCTCTCACAGTTACCCGAGGTTATTGAATTAATTCCTTCCAGTATAAAACGGAACAACTATTCTGTAATACCGGCAATGAAAATTACAGAATTTCGTCGAACTCAACAAACGGCAGTAAACCACACTGATGCTTACGTTTTGCTTTGAAAAAATAATGCAGAAATGCAGAAGAGAGGTGAGAGTTTTCAGATTTTCAGTGTTGGAAAATAAGGCTACTCCTCTGTATTTTCAGTGTTGGAAAATGATGGTTTGTTTGGCCTAAAAATCGAATAAGTTAAAATTTGGTACAAATAATGCCATAATGTTATATCACATCAATACACAATTATAACTAAATATAAAGCTAGCATCAATCAGATGAAAACCTTTACAAATTGATTAAAGTTACACGCGGAGATTTTGCTTAACACAGTCAAATTACAATCCTCTGCTAATAAAGTATGGATTAAGTGATGTGCATTAATGGTGTAAATTAATTTATTGCACTACCAGTATAATTTAATTTAATATGTCAGGTTACTCACCATTTATCATATATACATTACTAATGAACAATATTAAATAAAGTTACTAATAACTATTGTTAATAATATGTGTTCGAAAAAATAATTTTTGCAAAATAAATTGAAACCAGAAACAAAATAGGAATAGAATCAGAAGAATAAAAGTTTCGAGCCCAACAGAAAACTGTATTTCTTTAAGGTATTTAATCCTCTCACAGTTACCCGAGGTTATTGAATTAATTCCTTCCAGTATAAAACGGAACAACTATTCTGTAATACCGGCAATGAAAATTACAGAATTTCGTCGAACTCAACAAACGGCAGTAAACCACACTGATGCTTACGTTTTGCTTTGAAAAAATAATGCAGAAATGCAGAAGAGAGGTGAGAGTTTTCAGATTTTCAGTGTTGGAAAATGAGGCTACTCCTCTGTATTTATAGCCAACGATTTGGGTTTCAATAGGTGCCAAGATACCTGTTCGTTTGAAATGGTGTCTGTTCGCCAGAATTTTAGACATGAATTTGACCGCTTGGAACCGCGAATTTTAAATTAAACTTTCGCGAAAAAATATTAGAAAAGAAATTAAATAACGAAAAATAAACTTGGTCCAAAATATTATCAATCAATCATATCAATTTGCCGAAGCCGAACGAGTGACGACAACAGCGCGAGGCACCGCTTCTTCCCAACTCTTTATATAGAGAAGATGTGTTTCTTTATATAAGCACAAGAATTTCCTTTCCATTTTTCGATAAGGGACATAGTGTCTTTGTAAAAGGAACACTTCAAACTTTTCATTTCCTATAAAAAATTTTCCTCCAGTTCCGATTCGCACGTCTTTATTTAATTAAACAAAAACTCAACAATTATATCTTATACTAAATGATTGTGTAAATATCATTTACAAGGTCCATACATATAACTTAAATTCGTAAATTATCTTTGTTGCTTCTCTTGGATAGAGCTTTGGTGATAAAATGACTAATAGCTCCAATGGGGCAAGACATCAAGCACAATGACACAGAATGGCGGGTTTCGATACAATTCTCCAATCCATCAAGATAAACCAGCCTGTTTCAAAAACAAAAAAACAAAAAATTAATTAAGAGTTTTAACAGGGCAGCTCGACAAGAGTGGATTGCTCTAATGGTGAGCACCCTCCACTTCCAACCAAGAGGTTGTGAGTTCGAAAGGTGAGAGAGTTCTTGGAGGGAGGGAGCCGAGGGTGTATCGGAAACAGTCTCTCTACCCCATGCTAGAGGTAAGGTCTGCTACACACTACCTTCCCCAAACCCACTAGTAATTATACTAGATTGTTGTTGTTGTTGTTGTTTTAACGGGGCATCCCATCTCTAGAATAAATAAATAACCAGACAAAAAAGAGAGAAGAGAAAATGGGGTAAGAGCAAACACACACAAATACGGAGATACCAACCTTGCAGCAAAAAGATCCATAACCAAGATGTGAATCCATGCAGAAGCTAAATGACATTTCCCGAGAGAACAACTGAGTTATACCAGCTTGCTGAATGAGAACAAAATATTGTTAGAACCGCCAATAGTGCAATCAGTACAAATTATTACTTTATCCACTTCATTTTTATATGACAGAGTTTAATTAGACACAAGAAGGGTGTGTTTGATACGAGGAAAAATGACTTTCAGGAAAATGTTCTCTATGCTGAGAAAGTCATTTTTATGTATTAGGTACGACAAAAATCACTTTTTGATGAAAAGGAGAAAAAATGATGCTATCTTCAATTATGACGAAAGTTATTTTCATTATAACTATTTTAACTTTTAACTTCATATAGTTGCTTCAACTAACATATAGACATTATAATTAATCTCCAGAGCTCAAAAGTTTCGTCAAAATATTTTCTAATTTGTTGATATTATTATTAATCTTAACATATAATTTTAGTGGAATACGTTTTTCACTCATCAACCAAACACCAAAAAATATTTTCAAAAAAATATATTTTCCATGAAAAGTGACTTCATCATATCAAATACCCAGAAGTTAAGAAAGAAAAAAGAAAAAAGGCTTATAACATACCAAAGGTTTTGAATATGTCATAATACATTTTTATACTTATAAGAGCATATTATTAAGGATAAACTAGAAAGTTCAAAAATAAAAGCGTTTTCAAGTACAGCAAAATATCTTTTTTTCGAAACAAAAAGAAAGCAGTGTGATAATAAATGGAACAAGAGTGTAGTTGAGCACTTACATCTGGAATCAGATCTTGATAATGAAATAATAGCTGAAGCGTATCTGGTCTCCAGGAAAGGTACAAGATATATGCGTACAGAAGTCCAAGCACAATATAAGGTAGTTTGCTTTCCATCACTTTGTGAGTCTGCAATTGGCATGATGATTGACGAATTATCACCGGTGGTGAAGTCAGAATTTTTTTTAAGGGTATCCAAATTTGGAAGAAGTAAAAAAAATCTCCGACAAATGGTGTTCAATATATGTTATATACCTTTAAAACATATATTTTACCTATATATACATTGTAATTTTCCGATGAAAGGTGGTCAATACCCTTACTTAGAGTATAGCTTCACCCTGATTATCACAACTTACCTTTGAAGTGAAGCAATGATTTCTCAGACTTCATGTTGTAGGATATACATTAACTTTATCCAAATTCAGCACCTCACAACTAATTGAAAAATAAATGCATATATTGAAATCATACAGTGTTCTCATAACATGAGGAGAGCAAAAAAAGATGGTGAGATAAGTTGTGCGAGGAAATTGTGAAATGGTCCTTATGGATTGGTTAAAATAGTCCTTAAATATACTAAGCAATTTTGGTTCTTTAAGTTTGTCAAAAATACACACTATTGATCTCTGTCAAATATTTAATAAATTCGGGTTGTTAGTTATTTGGAGGTGCAGTTCTGCTACTTTCGATCTATTTCCTGTGCAATTTTTGCTTTTTCTAGGTGCAGTTTTGCTGGTATCTGATGCAGTTTTTGGTATTCTAACTATATATGAAACTTTACTAAGTCTCTTGATATTTTTGGATAAATCATTTTTTTAACCGTTCCCCTTAAATCTACCGGCAAGAATTTGTTAAAATATTAATTTAGGAATTTTTAAACAGTATAGTCGCACCCAAAATAATAACTTTAATACATAATACATACATACATATATAGAGAGAGACACATATAATATTTGACTAGCAGTTGTAATTATTTTTTGCGCCGACAACCAAATATGCTAAAGGCCCTTGAAAATTATCCAAAAAACTTACAAATTCAGCTTTAGGTGCCACAATCATGAAGACATAAAAGGGAAGAACTGCTACTGATCCCAACGGGAATGCAGTTGTAGCGATTTCAGAACTTGAAAACCCTGCAAAAGAAGAGCACAAACACTTAACTTCCCCAAATATCTGATAATATACATGCTAGCAAAAGACTTCTACATTGATTCAAAATGTTAAGATGCATACAATACTTCTTTTCATTCTTTTATTTTTTATAATTGTAATATTCGGGTCAGCTTGTGTGCACCTCGATTAATTTTACGGGGTATATACTATATTTCACTAGTGTAGGCATGGGATAAAGTAACCCTGTCCATAAAGGCTCGGAGAAATGAGAAAAATACAACTCACAATATTGAATTTGACACCTTAAATTAGACTTTTGGCTGATTTTACACTTTTTTGCAAAACCAATAAGCCAAGAAAATAGAAACAGCTCTACGTGCAAATTTGAGGAAAATATTCTTGAAGCAAGTAACTCATCTAGCTAGTATTCAACATTCTTAATTAGCAATCTAAATTGCTGCAATACTTTTACTACTTTTTTCAACATGTTCTTTAAAAAATAAATACCCATTCACTAGGTAGGGGTAAGCTACATACTACTCTTCCCAGATCTCACATGTGTAAATATACTAGGTACGTTGTTATTGTTGTTTATATTATTCAGCACTAGTTTAAACTAATTTTTTAAATTAATTAGCACACATTTAAAACTATATGGAGCATGATATGGAGGAAAATAATTACATGAGGCAGACACCATTGAGCTCTTTCTTTGCAGAAGATTTCTTGTAAGATTTGGACGAATAACGATTCTTGATCCTCCCATAAAACTCCAACCAGTGCTTAACTTGCTTCCTAATTCCTTAACTTTTTGACGTGAAAGATCAGAGTTCACTGGTCCAAGAGCAAAAGATGCAGCATTGTTCCTCTTTGTATAGATGTTTGATGTCAAAGCAGAAGGCCTGCAGTTCGTCTGCAACTAGTAGTACAGAATCATTCTGGGAATTATTTTTTGTCAAAAAAATAAAAAGTGAATTGAAAATCTCACCCAAACATCCGACTCTTGAAAATATGCGAAATCACGTCCCATTATATATCTTTTACCTTTTTTGTAATCCTTGTTGAAAAAATTAGTGTTATTTCAAAAGGGAATGTCCGTCATTTTGATTTGGAAAAACTTTTCTTGTTTTTGAAATATTATTTTTATATCTACTTACTATTTAGTAAATTATTTCACCTTTAATCGATTCAAACTAGCCGTTACCTAGCCGTTCTAGCAGTTATCTAGTCGTTACAACACCGCCTATATATACAAGGTATTTTGGAGACTTGTTGACATAACTTTATGAATCATCTTCTCCCTCTTATATGTTGGGTTTCTTTCTTGAATTTTATGTTAGTTCTGTTCACAGTTTAATACCTGGAAAAGTTTGTTAAATTCTAGGAGATATGCCTAACTTTATTCATTATTTTGTGGGCGAAATATCCTTAAAGACATTGTCCTTAACATGCCTCAAGCTAACTCTTATTCCCCATAATCAATTTCCCAACAATCCTTCCCTAGGAGCTCCCACCTTTTGTTCCTTCGATGACTCAGAACCACATTCTCAAGATTAGAAGTAGTCGAGAGTGCTTATCACTTGAGAAACTTTTTGTTATACCCATTATCTTTTATTTGGTTACTTTGTTATGTAATTATTGACCTGATTATTTTGTCAAAACAATTTCATAACAATAAGAATGATAGTCATGAAAGACATTAGTCCAAAGCTGCAACTTAGATTTATTGTAAACTGAACTAGTAAATGATGTCTCATATAGTAGAACAACTCAACAAATTCTAAATACTCCAATTAGAACAATCAATGAAGCTTAAAAATCCCAATAATTAAGTGACTTTTGAGAAACATAAATACCACTTTACTCACAAAAATTCAAGAGTTTCCAAGAATATTCCCGATATTACTTAACAAAAGAAAGCTCGTAAAATAAGAAATGAAAATTATAACGGAACATACCTTGGGTGAGATGAAAAGGTAGCAGAAACAAGAAGAAGAGATGGCCATGATTCAACCAAGAATTTAAAGAAAATCAACAACGAGAATTATAATAAGGTAGCACTCTCATTTGCTGTAGATATATAGTGCACGGATGTTACTAGGGAAGCAAGCAAACATTTGAATACACCCAACTAATGAATATTACTCGTTTTGTGTTTAGTTTCAATCCAGATGATATGTTTCGCTTATCGAGATTCAATCAATGCGAAGTTTGATCAATATTTTAAATAATTTTTTTATCATAGTAACATGAGAAAAATTACAACTTACAGTATTTTACATATGGTTTTTTGAATATATATATCGTAATTTTAAAATATTGAGTTGAACTAATCCAATTTAGTTTCAAAGCTTAGTCAAGTTGATCACTCTCGATAAGCAAGTATGTCATTTAAATTGAAACAGAAGGAGTATATAGTAGTATGTTTTATTTACATATATCACTTACTCATGGTTGTTCATATGCGTTCTAACTTCAATTTTTCACTTGGCTACGCTACTTTAAAATTAATGTGATTTGGTGTAAATATCGACGATTGTGAGTAAAAACTTAAAGGAATAGAGGTCATCAATTAAGACCACTACGTACTACACTTTGCCCTCATAGTGAAAATGCCTAATTTATATCTTCTAATAAATTTCCATGGCCGCTAATTAAACTACCTTTGGTTTCAAAAAAAGATTCTTTAACATCGATCTAATTATTCAATCAAATGATCTGAATTCTGAACATAACATACCTAACTGGTTTGTTAAACATCTTTTTTTTCAGTAAAATATAAATGCAGTATATAAGTTTATACTGATTAAATTGAACCACTGACACTTCATTTAATAGTGTAGTACAATTTGCCGAAACCAAAACCAAATCTGGCCAGCTAATTAATGGGATATATATATATATATATATATATATATATATATATATATATATATATATCCATTGCCAAGTGGACTACACTCTGCCCGAAGTAACTCGCAGTCTCGCATAGTGCAAGTGCCTAACTAAAATAACCTTATAATGAATAATGAAATTAAACCAATTCCTAACCACACAACCCAATTGAAATGTGCATACACCAAAACAAGTATGGTGTTTGGCAAATTCCAAAAGAAAAGCTGCATGTGATAAGTTGTAGTAAATGAATAGAGAGAGTAAATAAAATAAGTCAGACTACAACTTTTCTTTTTCTTTGGTTCACTTATGGCGGAAAAATTAACGAGAGTCAACATATAATATGTATGCATATAAAAAATTTTATACCTATCTACATAATGTATTTTTTCAGCGACGGGTATTGTGGCTCTGATGACAATGGTATAAGTCCATGTAAGAATTTTGTAAAAGTAAGTGTTTATTGGTTATGATCGTGGTGGATCCGGAAATTTTAACAAGGGGATTCAAGATTTAAAACCATTTTTTTTTACTCAATGGCATTTATAAAAGTGAACAATAAAATTTTCGACATTGGGGTTTATATAAAAATAATTAGAGCAAAATACGAAATAAACTTTTTATTGTTAGATCAATACTAATACGCTAGTACGTTGTTCTAAAGTAACTTTTTCTTTTTTTGAATTTAAAAGGCTAATGTGAAAAGCAAATATCATAAAATAATTTTAAAAAGCCAACTACTAACGATTATAAAAATAAATAATAAATAAAAATCCTAATTAAAAGTAGAACAATAAAACATGTTTTGGAAGATATTCAGATAAAACCATCAACTAAAACAAAACAGATTTATAGCCTGTTTGGCCAAGTTTTTCAAGAGGCCAAAGTGTTTTTTTTTCTTTCTCAAAAGCACTTTTTTTCCTAACTTGAGGTGTTTGACCAAGTTTTTTTGGGGGGAAAAAAGTGTTTTTGGGAAGAAGTAGAAGCATGAGAAGCAGAAAAAAGTAACTTCTTCCTAAAAGCAGAAGAAACGTGAGGCTTGAGTCAAAATGAGTAAAAAACTCTACAAAGGGGTTTAAGATTTAATATATATATCTATAAAAAGTAATTTTTAACTTACATACATAATGAATTATATATATATTTAGTATAGTTTTTCCAACAAAGGGTGTTTGACCGAACATCCTTTGCTCTATGTGACATTGCCATTGGTGGGTCCCTTGATAAAATTATGACAAAATGGTGAAACAATTGCCTATGTAAATGAGAAGAAAAAAAGTGGCGCATGCAAGAATCAAAAGGTTAACTTGTCACTTATCTTGACCCATTTATGAAACTAAATTGGGTATGTTGTTTTTTTATCTTGAACCTCCTTAACTGTTGCAACAGCTATTTTTCTTGGTTAAAGGGGGTCCAAAGTAATATATTGGATATGAATGATATTATGTGAAATTTCATATATAAAATTAGTAAAATTTTCTGGGAAAGAAGTTCGGTTGAATCCTCTCGCTACCATATAGATCCACCCGTGGTTATGACTTATGACTTAGAACAGTAACTTCCAATTTAGGTCACTTTATAAATTTCTAAAAGTGCATACAACATACTGGAATGTTCATTCATGTGGTGTGCATGATTTAAATGTTACTTATTAAAATTTAATGAAGACTTAAAATAAATCAAAGAAATTTGAGTGCAATCACAAACATGCTCTTACTTCATTACTTTACTAATCAAAGGGCGACTTAAAAGCGGAGGCACAAAATGTAAGTCCTATGAATTTTTTGATAAAATTCATTGAAGAATACGTAAAAACGTATACTAATACTTAATACTATATATTACAAAAATGTGCCAAAATTAATTTAGAATATTCATACATACTGATATATGTACATAACAGTATAGTAAGTCATAGTTTTTGCCTTTACTTGAGTTTAAGGGTTCAAAAAAGGAGGAAGTGCACGCACAAATAGCCGTTTTTAGAATTGTTATTCAATGAATAGTCCAAATTTACAAAGTATTTAAATTTTAGTTACCTCGTTAAAAAGATAGGCAGAATACATAGGTGGCCCCTAAACTTGGCCATTTTTTTCAATTGGACCAATAAGAAAAAAACATGTCACTAAAGAAAAAAAGCCAAAATTGAAGGACCCTTGGTGATGAAGACTCGTCACTTTCTCCACCCACTATTTCGCCGCCGATGAACACTGCCGTCGAGACTTGCAAGCTCATAACTCAACAACTCTTGCTGATTATCACCATTATCTTTTCAGCTACATCCATTGCAACTTTCAGGCAGGGGAGGTCAACCAGCTACTGTTCAGACAGGCGGAGGCCGGCCAGTCGGAGCTCCAACTAGGTTCTATGCTTTTCCGGCCAGATCAGATGCAGTGGCCTCAGATGCCGTAATCACAGGTACTATTTCTGTCTGCGATGGGGATACTTCAGTATTGTTTGATCCAGGATCTACCTATTCATATGTGTCATCTCTGTTTTTTCATTTCCTGGATATTCCTCGTGAGTCCTTGGGTACTCATGTTTATGTGTCCACTCCTGTGGGCGATTCTGTTGTTGTGGATCGGATCTATCAGTCCTGTATAGTCATATTCTATGGTTATGAGACTAGAGCGGATCTCATGTTGCTCGATATGACAGACTTTGAGGTTATCCTGGGCATGGACTGGCTATCCCCATATCACGCCATCCTTGATTGTCATGCCAAGACTGTTACCTTGGCGATGCCAGAGTTGCCTAGATTGAAGTGGAAGAGTTCGTCTGTCAGTGCATCTAGTCGAGTTATCTCTTTTCTGAAGGCTCGACATATGGTCGAGAAGGGTTGTTTGGCTTATCTAGCTTATATTCGGGATACTACCGTAGAGACCCCGACGATTGATTCGGTGCCAGTAGTCCGGGAGTTCTCCGATGTGTTTCCTTCTGATCTTCCAGGCATGCCACCAGGCCGTGATATCGATTTTTGTACTGACTTGGATCCAGGTACCCAGCCTATATCTATCCCAGCGTACCGCATGGCTCCGAAAGAGTTGAAAGAACAACTTGAGGAGTTGCTAGCAAAGGGGTTCGTCAGACCAAGTGTATCTCCTTGGGGTGCACCAATCTTATTTGTGAAGAAGAAAGAAGGGACTATGCGGATGTGCATTTATTACCGCCAGTTGAACAAGGTCACCATCAATAACAAGTACCCGTTGCCGCGTATTGATGATTTGTTTGACCAGTTACAGGGTGCTAGGGTGTTCTCTAAGATCGACTTGAGATCGGGGTACCATCAGTTGAAGATTCGGGATTCGGATGTTCCAAAGACTTCTTTCCGTACTAGATATGGCCATTATGAGTTCCTAGTAATGTCTTTCGGCTTGACTAACACCCCAATGGCGTTTATGGATTTGATGAACAGGGTGTTCAGGCCTTACATTGATTCGTTTGTCATTGTCTTCATTGATGACATTTTGATATACTCACATAACATGGAGGAGCACGGGCAGCATTTGAGAGTGGTGCTTCAGACCTTGCAGGAACAGAAGCTATATGCTAATTTCTCCAAGTGTGAGTTTTGGCTAGATTCTGTAGCATTCTTGGGGCATGTTGTATCAGGCGAGGGTATTAAGGTAGATCCCAAGAAGATTGAGGTAGTTTAGAGTTTGCCTCGTTCTACTACGACGACTGAGATCAGGAGCTTCTTGGGGTTAGCAGGTTATTATCGCCGATTTGTGGAGGACTTCTCATCTATTGCAGCATCTTTGACTAGATTGACCCAGAAGGGGACTCCGTTCCGTTGGTCCGATGATTGTGAGGCGAGCTTCCAGAAGCTCAAGACAGCTTTGTCTACAGCACCAGTTCTAGTGTTACCTTCCGGCTTGGGGGATGTATACTTTGTATTGCGACGCTTCACGCGTTGGTTTGGGTTGTGTATTGATGCAGGAGGGGCAAGTTATTTCATATGCTTCATGTCAGCTGAAGCCTCATGAGAAGAATTATCATGTGCACGATTTGGAGTTGGCCGCGATTGTTCATGCTCATAAGATTTGGAGGCATTATCTTTATGGGATGTCTTGTGAGGTTTACACTGATCATCGCAGCTTGCAGCAATTGTTCAAACAAAGGGATCTCAATTTGAGGCATCGCAGATGGTTTGAGTTACTAAAGGATTATGACATCACCATTCTTTATCATCCGGGCAAGGCGAATGTAGTCGCGGATGCCTTGAGTAGAAAGGCAGAGAGTATGGGTAGCTTGGCCTTCATTTCAGCAGAGAAGCGGCCACTAGCTTTGGACATTCAGTCCTTGGCTAACAGACTTGTGAGGTTGGATATTTCAGAGTTCAGCCGAGTTCTTGCATGCGTCATTGCCCAGTCTTCACTATTGGAGCAGATCAAGGCTCGACAGCTTGATGATCCGCACTTGTTGGTCCTCAGAGAGACGGTACTATAGGGTGGTGCCAAAGAGGTTACTATCGGTGAGGATAGTGTTCTGCGACTACAAGGTCGTCTATATGTTCCTAATGATGTTGGCTTGAGGGAGAGGATTTTAGGGGAGGCACACAGTTCTCGATATTCCATTCACCCAAGTGCTACGAAGATGTATTGCGACCTGAGGCAGCATTATTGGTGGCGGCGAATGAAGAAAGACATATTTGAGTATGTAGCTAGGTGCCTAAATTGCCAGCAGGTTAAGTATGAGCACCAGAGGCCAGGTGGCCTACTTCAGCAGATGACTATACCTGAGTGGAAGTGGGAGCGCATTACTATGAATTTCGTAGTTGGGTTGCCGCGGACCTTGCAGAAGTTCGATGCAGTTTGGGTCATTGTTGACAGATTGACCAAGTCGGTGTACTTCATCCCAGTTGTGAATATGTATACTTCAGAGAGGTTGTCCCAGATTTATATTCAGGACATAGTTCGGTTGCATGGTGTGCCTATTTCCATCATATCATACAGAGGCTCTCAGTTCACCTCACATTTCTGGAGAGCAGTACAGAGTGAGTTGGGGACCCGTAAGAGCTCAGCACAGCATTCCATCCACAGACCGACGGACAGTCAGAGCGGTCAGTTCAGATCTTGGAGGACACGCTCAGAGCATATGTGATTGACTTTGGAGGGCAGTGGGATCAATTCTTGCCCTTGGCCGAGTTTGCTTACAATAACAGTTACCAGTCCAGCATCGAGATGGCTCCATTTGAGGCTTTATATGGTCGGCGATGTCATTCTCCCATCGGGTGGTTTGAGCCCGGTGAGGCTAAGTTATATGGTACTGATTTGGTGAAGGATGCCTCGGAAAAGGTAAAGTTGATTCATGAGCGACTTCGCACGGCACAGTCCAGATAGAAGATTTACGCGGATCAGAAGGCGCGTGATTTATCATTTACGGTGGGTGAAAAAGTTCTCTTGAAGGTTTCGCTGATGAAGGGGATTATGAGATTCGGGAAGAAGGGCAAGTTGAGCCCAAGGTTTATAGGCCCATTTGAGGTGTTAAGCCTAGTTGGGGAGGTTGCTTATGAGCTTTCCTTATCTCCCAGTCTATCGGGAGTTCATCTGGTTTTTCATGTGTCTATTCTCCGAAGGTATCATGCCGACTTGTCACATGTGTTAGACTTCAGCATGATTCAGTTAGATGAGAGCCTGGTTATGAAGAGGAGCCAGTTGCCATTGTGGATATGCAGGTTCGCCAGTTGAGGTCCAAGAAGATTTCTGCGGTAAAAGTCCAGTGGAGGGACCAACCAGTCGAGGAGGCGACTTGGGAGTCCGAGGAGGACATGCGGAGCAGATATCCACATTTATTTGGCACTCCAGGTATGATTCTAGACCCGTTCGAGGACGAACATTTGTTTAAGATGTGGAGAATGTAACAACCCGATCGGTCGTTTTGCTTTTTAGAACCCTGTTTCCCTAAATAAGACCCCCCCCCCCATACGTGTTTCTACTTTTTATGGCTTGCGGGGATGGTTAGTTCGGGATTTGGAAGGATTCGGGTTGAAATTGGAACACTTGATTCCTTAAGGTTGGCTAAAAAGGCTAAGTTTGACTTCGGTCAACGTTTCGAGTGAACGACCTCGGAATCAAGATTTAACGGTTCCAATAGGTTCGTATGATAATTTTGGACTTGGGCGTATGTTCGGATCGGGTTTTGGATGACCCGGAAGCATCTCGGCGCCTAATAGTGAAAGTTGGTTCTTTGAAGGTTTTTAAAGTTCTTTAAATTTGGTTTGAAGTAGGTTTTGGTGTTATCGAGGTCCAAATGGAATTCTGAGACCGGGAATAGTTTCGTAATGTCATTTATGACTTGCACGTAAAATTTGGAGTCATTTTGAGTAGTTTAAGTATGTTTCGGCGCGTTGGGAGTAAATTAAAGAACTTGTAGTTCATATTTTGATTCAATTGGTTTGGGTGTGATTCTTAGTTTTGATGTTGTTTTGTACGTCCCGAGAGTTTGATAGAGTCCATTTTATGATTCCAAACTTGTTGGTATGTTAGGACGGGGCCTCGGGGGCCCTAGATGCCGTTCGGACAATGCGCGGATTGAGTTTGAAACTAAAAAGGGCTGCTGGTTGCACCAGTTCTAGTGTAATCGCACCTGCGAGCCTTGGGCCGCAGGTACGAGCCCACAGATGCATGGTTCGTGCCGTAGAAGTGGCTGGGAGCATTTGGCTATGGACCGTAGATGCGTGCGAGTTTGCGCACCTGCGAATGCACAGGTGCGATTGGGGAAACCGCAGAAGCGACTATGTTCGCAGGCACGCGTCGAAGGTCACAGGAGCGGCTCTAGATCCGCAGATGCGAACGTTGGCCAGCTGGGGGAGGACCACACCTGAGAGATTTCCTCCGCAGAAGCAGCACCGCAGGTGCGGCAGTGGCTTCGCAGGTGCGAGATTCGCTGGGCTGTGAGGTTGTTTTAAATATGGGACTTAGGCATTTTGCCCACTTCTTGGGGGCGATTTTGGAGTTGGATAGAGAGGGTATTTTCATCAACTAATTGAGGTAAGTAATTTCTATCAAATGTGAGTTAAATACATAGTTTATGGGTAGATTATAATATATAAATTAGTAAAAATCTTGGGGTTTAGGTGAAAACCTAGGTTTTGATAAAGATAAGATTTAACCACATTTGATAAGGAACCTAGTGAAAATCATATATTTGAGTTCATAATGTCATGGGTAACAACTTTGTCCGAAAATTTCGGGAATCCGGGCACGTGGGCCCGGAGGTGAATTTTAGGAATTTTTCAAATAGGCTTGGGAAATCACTTTGATAGTTAAGATATGAACTTTTGAACATGTATTGATCGTTTTATATAATATTTGACTAGTTTCGAGTCGTTTGAAGGTTTGAGCACAACCTTGGACCGAAAAGTAGGCTTTGAGACGAGGTACGTCTCTTTTCTAACCTTGTAAGAGGGAATTATCCCCATAGGTGAAATGATTAACATGTGTTTCTATTTGTGGGGGGCTACGTACGTACTAGGTGACGAGAGTCCGTACGTAGCTACTAATTATGCTATTGCCCGGGTAGTCTAGGACACATATCATGCTATACTTGAGATGTTTGCACCCTTAAATGTTAATTTAATTTCTTAAGTTAGATTGAAAACTTATAAAGGAATTTTTAAAAGGTTAAATTTCACTTACTTGAAGTTGTGAATGGAACACTTGACTGTTATTGAGAATTTATGTTTCTTTAAAGTATTTTTCTTTGTGGAGCTGGCCGAACACCTCGGTAGCAGATAGATGCATCTATGGTTCGTGTCGTTCGACCCTCGGCAGTGCACAGTTTAAATATTTATGTTGGATCGGGTCGTATAACCTCGGCATAATTTGCGCATGATACATCTTTGGAATCATTTATAATTGATATTGCTTCATTGGCTTGAGATATAAATTATTAAATGATGAAAATGAATTCGGGACTTAGTACTTGTGAAAGAATTATTTATTATTTCCTGTTATTGAGTTTTCAGTATTATTCACGAAATCCATGCTTAGTTGTAAATTTTGGCATATTATTGTTAGCCCATAGTAAGTGTCTAAGTCGACCCCTCGTCGCTACTTCTTCGAGGTTAGACTGGATACTTACTGGGTATATGTTATTTATGTACTCACGCTACACTTCTGCACTTAAATGTGCAAGATCTGAGCCATGTGCATCTGGATATCAGTTCGGCGCGCGCACTTGATTACCACTTCGAGGCTTCATGGTGAGCTGCCTTCTGAGCTCGTTCTACAGCAACCAGAGTCTTTCTTTGATTGTATTTCCTTCTGAGCCCGTTCTGCAGCAACCAGAGTCTTTCTTTGATTGTGTTTTTTTTTTGTCTATTTCACTTCGGACAGTAAATTAGTATTCTTTTGTATATTCTACTAGATGCTCATACACTTGTGACATTCGGTCTTGGCACACACTAGTAGACTTGCGGCTTTGGTTTTATTCTGTGACTATGGTTGCACACAGTTGCTTTCGTGTTATTTATTTTAGATCTGTTATTTCTCAAATTCTTTTTAAATTAAGGAAAGTTTAATTACTTGGAAAAAAATTGTTAAAAAGAGGAAATCACGTGACTAGTTCACAGTTGGCTTGCCTAGCGGCAGCGTTAGGCGTCATCACAACCTATTATGAAATTGGGTCGTGACAGTCTTTAATGAGTAACTAATTCATCATCTGCTAAAATTCTCCCACACGAATGAAGTGATCCTCGTACTTCTTGATCCATTATCTCAAATAAGGTTAAGTATTGACCTACCTCTCCCTTCTTAGGGAACTCATCCTCTAAGAATATGACATCCTGTGATTCAAACTCAGTTACACTCCCACTGTCTTGCTGACCTATAAACACATAACCCTTTGAGGTTTCAAAGTATCTTATAAAGATACTTTTCTTCCCCCCCGGGTCCAATTTGCCATATTTGTGAGAGGAATCATGTGTATAGGCAGCACAACCCCAAGGTCTTAATACACTCAGGTCGGATTGTCTTCCAGTCCATAACTCATATGGAGTAGTAGTAATTGATTTTGTAGGCACTCGGTTAAGCACAAAGGTGGCAGTAAGCAACGCATCACCCCAGTAACTAATTGGGAGGTTAGCTTGTGCCATCATTAACCTAACCATTTCTAGGAGCGTTCTATTTCTTCTCTCCGCAATACCATTTTGTTGTGGAGTATTTGGGATAGTCAACTGATGAACTATTCCCTTTTCATAACATAAATTATTAAACTGGGTTGATAAGTATTCACGGCCACGGTCAGTTAGAAGAGCTTTTATCTTCTTGTCTAATTGATTTTTCACTAAGCTCATATAGCATTTGAAGCAACTTATTGCTTCTGATTTGTGGGAAATTAAATAGACATAACTAAAACGGGTAAAGTCATCAATAAATGTGATGAAATAACTTGCTCTATGCCTAGCCCTAACATTCATAGGCCCATATATGTCTGAATGGACTAATTGCAAAGGATATTCAGCTCTAGTCGCCTGACCAAAAGGTTTTCTTGCAGATTTTCTAGCTAGACAATTTTCACAAGTGGACAATTCCATATGTTCAATGTTGGAAAGCAAACCTTATTTTGCTAACCTTTGCATTCTTTGTTGGCCAATATGAACAAGTCTAGCATGCCATATGTTTATATCACTATCATATTTATGTGAAGAAACAAACATAGAAAAACTAGCATTATTATTAAATGAACATAATAATTAAACCTCCGGTCACATGACCAAAACCAAATAAAGTTGAACCAAAAGTCAACTTGGCAGAATTGCCATGACAAAACAAGTCAAATCCTAGCTTAAGCAAAACTGAAACTGAAATAACATTCCGGTGAATTATTGGTGCAAAGAGAACATCATGTAGTATTAGGTCTCGACCACCACGTAGGACTAACTTGTATGTACTGATCCCTTCAACATCAACTTTATTATTATTGCCAACATATATCCACTTTGCTCCACATGAAACTCGTCCAAACTCAACAAAGGCACTGCGTTCCCAGGCTATGTGGTCTGTTGCTCCTGAGTCTACAATCCACAAAGGATTAGATTCAGTTAGAAAAATAGAACTAGAAACACAAAGTTCACTAATTCGAGCATCGTGAAATACCTTTCGTGGAGGCTCAAAGCAATCTCTGGCATAGTGACCCATCTTGTCACAATTATAGCATTTCACTTTAGCAACTTTGACACGTTTGGGATGTTTGTTCTTGCCTTTTTCAGTCTTTGCTCTTTTAGCAGGCTGAACTGAAGAGCTTGAGGTGGCCCTCTCTTCTTTCCCCAGTTCCTTTTCTTTGAATCACTCTTGGTTTTGGAGGTTGTTGCCATGTGCAACTCAGCTATTGGCTTTGCAGCCTCAAGTCATTCCTCCTCTAACTCAAGGTGTCTCTGGACATCTTCCAGAGTTGTGATTCACTCATTATGGGTCAAATGCATTTTTATATGATCCCAAGAACTAGGTAAAGAGAGTATGACAGCTTGGATTTGTTGTTCATCAGTCAACACATGACCAGCATCTTTCAACTCCCCGATAATATTTGTCATTTGCCTCAGATGTGTTTTCATTGAATATTCTGGGCGTTTCTTATATGAATCAAATTTGATCGTTAAGGATCGTAGCCTTGCAGTGGAACAGGTACCAAACCTTTTCCTCAAATCATTCCAAAGATCCATAGCTCTTTGGTGATCCTTAAACTCCCTTAGAATGTGATCATCCAAGGTGCTCAACAACGTAATGCGAGCAATGGAGTTCTTTTTCTTCCAACTGTCATAGGCTTCACGCTCACGCCTATGTTGAGCAGTGTTACCTTCCTCAGGCTTATTCATGACATTGTTAATGGCCTCCAGAGCCTCTTGCTCCTCTAGCACATACTGGACTTTCAAGCTCCAGGTTTTGTAGTTATCACCATTGAGTTTCAACCCTTTGTTGAGCTCAGCAACAATGTTTTTCGAAGCAGTAGTCATTCTTTAACAAAATAAAAAAATATTATGAGGATCATGTAAAAATAAAAATGATGCAAGGCATGATGTTCGGCATACATACTTATTATGATACTAAGCATCAATTGATTAAGTTAATAAACACATATATTAATCATGGAGTCGAAAGTTCACTATGTTCCCAATCATCGTCCAAGAATTAAAATATTATGAAAATTAACATATTCAATTATTTAGCTCAGTGTCTTAATCATTTTTAAGACAACATAATTATCTATCATGATTTTATAATCCCATGTGGATCATAAGTTAACAAATAACTTATATTAGCATGCAAATAAAATTAATGTCAAACTAATTAACATTTATTACATGTTATACAAATTTACATGAAATTTATTTTAATGTTAAACTAATTATCATATTAAACATGTTAAACAAATTAACAAGTATTCCTAATATTAAACTAATAATGGCATGACCCAATTTCACCTATAGGTCGTGATGGCGCCCAACACTACAGCTAAGTAAGCCAACTAGTAATTTGAACCCATATTCAATTCTTTTAAAATTAACCGAGTAATTTAAACTCTTCTTACTTGCTAGGATTAAAAACAATATGAAAAGATCTGGTAAATTAAAATAACCAAGAAAATAATTAAATCAAAATATTCTACTAGTGTGTGTGCCAAGACCTGGTGTCACAAGTGTATGAGCATCTAGATTATACAAAAATTATAAATACTGTCTGGAATGAAATAGACAGAATAAAAATTCAGGAAGAGGCACTAGTTGTTGCAGAACGGCTCAGAAAGCAGCTCATCACTAAGTCTCTGGATAACGTGGGTGCGCGCCGATAGGTCCAACGATAGTACCTGTCTCGGGTCCTGCACAAAAAGTGCAGCAAGTGTAGCATGAGTACGTAAACAACGTGTTATCACGACCCGAAATTTCCCACCGACGGGACCTTGATGGCGCCTAACATTTCACTTGCTAGGCAAGCCAACGTTAGAGAATCATTAAATCAATTCCTTATATCCATTCAGTAATTAACAATAATTAACTAAGATGAAATATAAAAAGTGCGGAATATCATAAAACTGTGTTAACTACTACCACCCGGATCTGGAGTCACAATTCACGAGCATTCTACAATTTGCTACAAGTAATAATCAGAAAGAAATACAACTGTCTAAATGAAAGAAACAGTAGAACAGAAAAGATAGACGGAGACTTCAAGGTCTGTGAACGTCGACAGATCTACCTTGAGTCTCCGGACAGCGGACTAATAGCAAAATCTCGATCAACCCGAGCCGGTATCAAAATTTGCACAGAAAGTGCAGAGTGCAGTATCAGTACAACCGACCCCATGTACTGGTAAGTGTCGAGCCTAACCTCGACGAAGTAGTGATGAGGCTAAGGCAAGGCACCTATAAATCAACCTGTACAATTTAACAGTGTATATGCAAATAACAGAAATGAAGAACTAAACAGGAAATGTTAGGAGGGGAACATACTGAGGGGAATACAAGATAAAGAACTACAACAGAATAATCACCGGAGCAGTCAATATACCATGAATCAACAGGAATAGTGAATACAGTAAGGAAAAATGCACGGTATCACCCTTCGTGCTTTTACTTTAAATCTCACCATAAAATTAATAGAAACGGCACGGGATCACCCTTCGTGCATTAATACTCACAATATGGCACGGCATCACCCTTTGTGCATTAACACTTACAATATGGTACGGCATCACCCTTCGTGCATTAACACTCACAATATGGTACGACATCACTCTTCGTGCATTAACACTCTCCCTTACCATAATGCAATGCATAAATAACAACAGGGAGATAGAATAAAGAGTACAAACCTTACTTCAACATTTGGTTCCATAATATCAATCTCAACTTTGAAATAAAAACTCAATTATCACCAGAAAATCCGTAAACATGATAAGAACGATAAATTGAACAATACTAGTATAACACGTAGCAATTTGGCATAGGAATGAGACAATATAAGAAAAACAGAGAAACATGGAAAAACAGGTAAATTGGCAGCGCATAAGTACTCGTCACCTTACATATACGCCGCTCACATGAATTTCACTTAGCAAGTAATCTAAGGTTCCTAATTTCCTCAAGTCAGGGTTAGACACAACACTTACCTCGCTCTGAAGTCCACTTTATTCTCAATCACAGCTTTTTCTTTAGAATTCACCTCCAAACCACTCGTATCTATTCAAAAATGACTCAATAATATCAAATATTGCTAAAGGAATCAATTACATTACATAAATTAAATTTCTCAAATTTTTCTCCAAAAAGTCGAAAAATCGACCCCGAGCCCGCTTGGTCAAAACCCGAGGTTCGGACCAAAATCTATTTACCCATTCATCCCCGAGCCCGAATATATAATTGGTTTTGGAATCCGACCTCAAATTGAGGTCTAAATTCCCAAATTCCCGAAATCCCTAGTTTCTACCCTAACCCCTAATTCTACCATGAAAACTCTAGATTTTAGGTTGATAATTCAAGAAATGTAATGGGTAATTGAAAGAAAATGGTTTAGAATCATTTACCAACACTTTGGGGAAGAAAATGACTCTTGAAAATCGCCTCTACCCGTTTGGTTCTTGAAAAATGTTGAAGAAATGGCTTAAACCCGTGTTTGGAGTCTGTTTTAAGTCACTCGACATGCCTTCATCGTGTTTGCGAGAGGTTTGTCGTGATCGCGATGCACAGCAGCCTAAGGCCTTCGCGTTCGCGAGTCTTTCTATGCGTTCGCATAAGGCAGCTCCCCCCAAGCCTTCGCGTTCACGACCCAGTGGACGCGTTCGCGTAGAAGAACATGACCCCCTCCCCCAGGTCCCTTAAACTATCGCGTTCACGTGAGACAGATCGCGTTCGCGAAGGGTACCACCCCCAACGCTTCACGTTCGCGAAGAAGAAATTTCCCCTGCCCCATTTTACCTTTCGCGTTTGCGACATTACCTACGCGAACGCGAAGAAGGGCACACCAGAACTGCTGCTGCAGCAAAAATCTCAGATTTTCTAAGTGCAAATCACCATGTAGCCTATCCGAAACTCACCCGATCCCTCGGAGTTCCAAACCAAACATGCACACAAGTCTTAAAACATCATACGGACCTGCTCGCGCGATCAAATCGCCAAAATAACACCTAGAACTCCGAATTTAGCACCAAATCAAATGAAATTCTCAAGAATACTTTAAAATTACTATTTTCTCAACCGAAAGTCCGAATCACATCAAATCAACTCCGTTTCTCACCAAATTTTTCAGACATGTCTTAAATATCATAATGAACCTGTACCGGGCTCCGGAACCAAAATACAGACCCGGTACTAACAATGCCAAACATAAATCAATTCTTAAAAACAATTAGTTTTCAGACTTTTAATTTTCATCAAAAACTCATAACTTGAGCTAGAGACCTCCGAATTCGATTCCGGGCACACGCCCAGGTCCCATAATTCGATACGGACCCACCGAGACCGTCAAAATATGGATTCGGGCCCGTTTACCAAAAATGTTTATCGAAGTCAACTAAAATCAACTTTTAAGGCAAAAATTCTTATTTTCATTAGTTTTCAATATAAAAGCTTTTCGGAAACCTGTCCAGACTACGCACGCAAATCGAGAAGGGTAAAAATGAGATTTTTAAGGCTTAAGAGCGTAGATTCAAGTTCTAAAACATAAGATGACCTTTTGGGTCATCACAATCTCCACCTCTAAAACAACCGTTCATCCTCGAACGGACATAGAAAAGTACCTGGGCTGGTGAAAAAGTGGGGATATCTACTCCGTATATCGGACTCGGACTCCCAAGTAGCTGCCTCAATAGGTTGACCTCTCCACTGCACTCGAACTGAAGGGTATCTCTTTGATCTTAACTGGCGAACTTGCCGAGCTAGAATTGCCGCCAGTTCCTCCTCGTAAGTCAAATCCTTGTCCAATTGGACAGAGCTGAAATCTAACACATGGGACGAATCGCCATGATACTTTTGAAGCATGGACACATGGAATACCGGATGAACAGTTGCTAAACTAGGTGGCAACGCAAGCCTGTAAGCCACCTCTCCCACTCTCTCCAGAATCTCAAAAGGTCTGATATACCTAGGGCTCAATTTGCCCTTCTTTCTGAACCTCATTACACCCTACATGGGTGATACCCGAAGTAACACTCTCTCTCCGACCATGAATGTAACATCACAAACTCTACGGTCAGCATAACTCTTCTGCCTGGACTGAGCTGTGCGAAGTCGATCCTGAATAATCTAGACCTTATCCAAGGCATCATATACTAAGTCTATGCCCAACAACCGAGCCTCTCCCGGATCGAACCACCTAACTGGCGACCGACACCGCCTACCATATAATGCCTCATAGGGAGCCATTTGAATGCTCGACTAGTAGTTATTGTTGTAGGCGAACTCTACAAGGGGCAAGAACTGATCCCACGATCCTCCAAATTCTATAACACAAGTGCAGAGCATATCCTCCAAGATCTGAATAGTACGATCGGACTGTCCGTCCGTCTGAGGATGGAATGATGTGCTCAACTCAACCCGCGTACCCAACTCACATTGTACTGCCCTCCAAAATGCGAGGTAAACTACGTACCTTGATCAGAAATGATATACACGGGCACATCGTGAAGACGGACGATCTCACGAATATAATCTCTGCTAACCGCTCCGAGGAATAGGTAACTGCCACAAGAATGAAATGTGCTAACTTAGTCAGCCTATCCACAATAACCCATACGGCGTCGAACTTCCTTTGAGTCTGTGGGAGTCCAACAACAAAGCCCATAGTGATACGCTCCCACTTCCACTCAGGAATCTCCATCTGCTGAAGTAAACCACCGGGTATCTGATGCTCATATTTTACCTGCTGACAGTTTAGGCACCGAGCTACGTAAGCAACTGTATCTTTCTTCATCCTACTCCACTAATAATGTTGCCGCAGGTCATGGTACATCTTGGCAGTGCCCGGGTGAATAGAATACCGAGAACTGTGAGCCTCCTCAAGGATCAACTCGCGAAGCCCATCCACATTAGGCACACAAATACGACCCTGCATCCTCAAAACTGCGTCTTCTCCAACAGTAACCTTCTTGGCACCACTGTGCCGCACTGTGTCTCTAAGGACAAGTAAATGAGGATCATCATCCTGCCGATCTCTGATGCGCTCAAACAAAGAAAATCGAGCAACTGTACAAGCTAGAACAAGGCTAGGCTCAGAAACATCTAACCTCACGAACTAGTTGGCCAAGGCCTGAACATCTAATGCAAGCGGTCTCTCACCAACTGGAATATATGCAAGGCTACACATGCTGACTGACTTTCTACTCAAAGCATCGGCCACCACATTGGCCTTCTCGGGATAATACAATATAGTGATATCATAGTCTTTCAATAGCTCCAGCCACCTCATCTACCTCAAATTGAGTTCCTTATGCTTGAACAAATACTGCAAGCTATGATGATCAGTGAATACCTTACATGGCACGCCGTAAAGATAGTGCCTCCAAATCTTCAGCGCGTGAACAATGGCTGCCAGCTCTAGATCATGAATAGGGTAATTCTTTTCGTGAACCTTCAGCTGCCGTGAAGCATATGCAATAACCTTTTCACCCTGCATCAATACCGCACCCAGACCAATACGAGATGTGTCACAATATACTGTATAAGATCCTAAACCTGTGGGTAACACCAATACCGGTGTCGTGGTCAAAGCAGTCTTGAGCTTCTGAAAGTTCGCTTCACACTCTTTTAACCACCTAAACGGGGAACCCTTCTGGGTCAATCTGGTCAACGGGACTGCTATGGATGAAAACCCCTCCATAAATCGACGGTAATAGCCCGCCAAACCCAGAAAACTACGGATATCTGTAGCTGATGTGGGTCTAGACCAATTCTGGACTGCCTCAATCTTTTTAGGATCCACCTGAATACCCTCTGCTAATACAATGTGACCTAAGAAAGCAACTAAACTCAACCAAAACTCGTATTTTGAGAACTTAGCATATAACTGGCTGTCTTTCAGAGTCTGAAGAACGATCCAAAGGTGCTGCTCATGCTCCTCTCGACTGTGGGAGTAGATCAAGATATCATCAATAAACACAACCACAAAGAAATCCAAGTAGGGTTTGAACACCCGATTCATCAAATCCATGAATGTTGCTGGGGAATTTGTCAGCCCAAATGACATCACTAGAAACTCATAATGCCCATACCGAGTCCGAAAAGCTGTCTTAGGAACATCGGATGCCCTAATCCTCAACTGATGGTAGCCAGATCTCAAATCAATCTTGAAAACACCTTGGCACCCTGAAGCTGATCAAATAAATCATCAATCCTCGGCAATGGATGCTTGTTCTTGACAGTGACTTTGTTCAATTGCCGATAATCTATACACATCCTCATCGGTCCATATTTCTTCTTCACAAACAATACCAGTGTACCCCAGGGCGAGACACTAGGTCTAATGAAGCCCTTATCAAGCAAATCTTGCAACTGCTCCTTCAATTCTTTCAACTCTAGCGGGGCCATGCGATATGGCGGAATGGAAATAGGCTGAGTGCCCGGAGCCAAATCAATGCAGGAATCAATATCCCTGTCGGGTGGCATCCTTGACAGGTCTGCAGGAAACACCTCTGGAAACTCACGAACAACGGGCACCGAATCTATGGAAGGAACCTCCGCACTAGAACCACGGACATAAGCCAAATAAGCTAGACACCCCTTCTCGACCATATGCCGAGCCTTCATATAAGAGACAACCCTGCTGGCAGAATGGCTAAGATTCCGTCTCCTCTCTAATCGAGGCAACCCCTACAAGGCTAAGGTCACCGTCTTGGCATGACAATCTAATATAGAATCATAAGGTGACAGCCAATCCATACCCAGTATGACATCAAAATCAACCATGTCAAGAAGTAAAAGATCTACACGAGTCTCAACAATAGCATCTCCCACTGGTGTGGACACATACACAGGAACCCTTAAATAATCACGGGGCACAACCAAATAGGAAGCAAAATAGGATGACACATAGGAGTAAGTAGATCCCGGATCAAATAAAACTGAAGCATCTCTACTGCAAACCGAAACAGTACCTGTGATAATAGCGTCAGATGACTCAGCCTCGGGCGTGGCTGGGAAAGCATAACATCGAGGCTGGGCCCCACCACCCCGAACTACGTCCCTGGGACGGCCTCTAACTGGTTGGTCTCCACCTCTAATGGCCTGACCTCCATCTCTAACTATCTGGCCCCTACCTCTGGCTGTCTGACCCCTGCCTCTGGCTAGCTGAGTAGGTGGTGCAGCAACTGGTGCCGGAACTATGGCATGCGAACTCTGATGTTGTGAGCTGCCCGTTGCCCGAGGGCAAAATTTAGCAATGTGCCTCGGATCACCACAAGTATAACATAACCTCGGCTGCTGTGATTGTTGACCCTAAAACTGACCCTGTCGACCTGAATAACCACCCTGATAACTCTAGAGTGGAGGTGCACTAATAGGAGCTGGTGGTGCATTATAGGCTAGCTGGTCGGAATAATGCATCTGAGGGCCACGGCCACCTGAGGCACCGTGGGATGCATGGAGCGCTGAATGAAACGGCCTGGGAGGATGGCCTCTACCAAAAGTACTCCTGACTCTAGATAAGGCACCGCTGAACTCACTGGAATGACGAGGCCTCTTGTCAGACCCCTGACCTCCCTGAGTAAGAACCATTTCGACTCGTCTGGCGATATTAGCAGCCGCATGAAAAGAAATCTCACTCCCAGTCTCCTTAGCCATCTGCAATCTGATAGGCTGAGCAAGTCCATCAATAAACCTCCTCACCCTCTCTCTCTCTCTCTCTCTCTCGGTGGGAAGCAGAAGAATGGCATGAGGGGCCAAATCCACAAAATGGGTCTCATACTGAGTAACAGTCATACTGCCCTACTGGAGACGCTCAAACTTACGGCGATGCTCCTCTCTCAATGTGATAGGCAGAAACTTCTCTTTGAAGAGCTGAGAGAACTGGTCCCAAGTAAGAGCGGGCGACCCAGCTGGTCTGGTCAACAAGTAATCTCTCCACCATTTCTTGGCAGAACCAGTCATCTGAAATGCAGCAAAATCAACCCCATTGGTCTCTACTATACCCATGTTTCGTAGAACCTTGTGACAGCTGTCAAGATACACCTGGGGTCCTCTGAAGAAGCACCACTGAAGTGAATAGGAAAGAGCTTGGTAAACCTGTCCAATCTCCATAAATCCTCAAAAGACATAGCTGGCCCATCTCCGACATGTGCTGCAATAACTAACCGGCAGAACTAATCCGACTGGCTGAGCTACTGGAGCATGATACTGGGGAGCTATCTGCTCCAGAGTGGGAATGGTGGGAGTCTGGGCTCCTCCTCCAGCCTGAGAGACTGCTGGTGCCATGGGAAATGCGCCAGTCTGGGCCACACTCTCCATAAGGCCCACCAAACGGACCAAAGCGTCCTGAAGTACTAGGGTAGCAATGAACCCCTCCGGAACCTGAGCTGGTCCGGCAGGAACAGTCTGGGCTGGAACCTCCTCATCAAGCTCTATCTGAGGCTCCACTGCTAGGGCTGCTGCTCGGGCCCTAGGCTGAGCCCTACCCTTGCCTCGGCCTCTGGCACGGACTCGGCCTCGACCTCTGCCCCGCGTAGGAGCTGTCACTGGAGGCTCTGGCTGCTACTCAGCTGAGGAAGCGGTACGTGTCCTCGCCATTTGCGAGAGAATAAGAGTAGAAGAGTTCAATCAGCATTGAGAAAGCAAAATCACACTACAGAGAAGAAAAGAAGTGAAACTTGTTCCTAAACTTCATAACCTCTGGAAGATAAGCACAGACGTCTCCGTACCGATCCTCCAGACTCAACTAAGCTTGCTCGTGAATCGTGAGACCTAGGAAACCTAGTGCTCTAATACCAACTATCACGACCCGAAATTTCCCACCAACGGGACCGTGATGGCGCCTAACATTTCACTTGCTAGGCAAGCCAACGTTAGAGAATCATTAAACCAATTCCTTATTTCCATTCAGTAATTAACAATAATTAACTAAGATGAAATATAATAAGTGCGGAATATCATAAAACTGTATTAACTACTACCACCCGGATCTGGAGTCACAATTCACGAGAATTCTAGAATTTGCTACAAGTAATAGTCAGAAAGAAATACAAATGTCTGAATAAAAGAAACAGTAGAACAGAAAAGATAGACGGGGACTTTAAGGTCTGTGAACGCCGACAGATCTACCTTGAGTCTCTGGACAGCAGACCAATAGCAAAATCTCGATCAACCCGAGCCAGTATCAAAATCTGCACAGACAAGGCACCTACAAATCAACATGTACAATTTAACAGTGTATATGCAAATAATAGAAATGAAGAACTAAACAGGAAATGTCGGGAGGGGAACATACTGAGGAGAATACAAGATAAAGAACTACAACAGAATGATCACCGGAGAAGTCAATATACCATGAATCTACAGGAATAGTGAATACAGTAAGGTAAAATGCACGACATCACCCTTCGTGCTTTTACTCTAAATCTCACCATAAAATTAATAGAAACGGCACGGCATAACCCTTCATGCATTAACTCTCATATCATGGCACAGCATCACCCTTCGTGCATTAACACTCACAATATGGCACGGCATCACCCTTCGTGCATTAACACTCACAATATGGCACGGCATCACACTTCGTGCATTAACACTCTCCCTTATCACAATGCAATGCATAAATAACAACAGAGAGATAGAATAACAAATACAAACCTTACTTCAACATTTGGTTCCATAATATCAATTTCAACTTTGAAATAAAAACTCAATTATCACCGGAAAATCCGTAAACATGATAAGAGCGATAAATTGAACAACACTAGCATAACACGTAGCAATTTGGCATAGGAATGAGACAATATAAGAAAAATAGAGAAACATGAAAAACAGGTAAATTGGCGGCGCATAAGTATTCGTCACCTCACATATACGCCGCTCACATGAATTTCACTTAGCAAGTAATCTAAGATTCCTAATTCCCTCAAGTCAGGATTAGACACAACACTTACCTCGCTCCGAAGGCCACTTAATTCTCAATCACAACTTTTTCTTTGAAATTCACCTCCAAACCACTCATATCTATTCAAAAATGACTCAATAATATCTAATATTGCTAAAGGAATCAATTACATTGCATAAATAAAATTTCCCAAATTTTCCTCCAAAATGTCAAAAAATTGACCCCGGGCCCGCTTGGTCAAAACCCGAGGTTCAGACCAAAATCCATTTACTCATTCATCCCTGAGCCCGAATATATAATTAATTTTGGAATCTGACCTCAAATTGAGGTCTAAATCCCCAAATTTCAGAAATCCCTTGTGTCTACCCTAACCCTAATTCTATCATGAAAAATCTAGATTTTAGGTTGATAATTCAAGAAATATAATGGGTAATTGAAAGAAAATGGTTTAGAATCACTTACCAACACTTTGGGGAAGAAAATGACTCTTAAAAATAATTATTTTTAAACTTTTAATTTTCATCAAAAATTCACAACTTGAGCTAGGGACCTCCGAATTCGATTCCGGGCACACGCCCAGGTCCCATAATTCGATACGGACCCACCGGGATCGTCAAAACACGGATCCGGGCCCGTTTACCAAAACTATTGACCGAAGTCAACTAAAATCAACTTTTAAGGCAAAATTTCTTATTTTCATTAGTTTTCAACATAAAAGCTTTTCGGAAACCTGCCCGGACTGCGCACGCAAATCGAGGAGGGTAAAATGAGATTTTTAAGGCTTAAGAGCGCAGATTCAAGTTCTAAAATATAAGATGACCTTTTGGGTCATCACACGTGTACCCAGTAAGTATCAAGCCTAACCTCGAAGAGGTAGAGACGCGACGACCGACTTTGACACTTACTAAGGGTCAATAATAATAATGGAATTAAAACTAGAATATCCAAATCAACATGATTCACAGAGTTAACAATAATTTTATTTAACCACCAAAAATAATTAAATTCCTTCAAATGCAACAATTTCCAATCTATTAATTAAATTCACAAACTGCAATAAAAATATCAAGGCATCGAATAATAATAATTATTATTATTAGGCATGATTTCTGCCAAGGTCGTACGGCCTGATCCAGAGTGTCGTGTACACTGCCGATGGACGTGCGACGCGATCCATAGATGCATCTATCCTACCGAGGCATTCGGCCCGCTCCACAAGAAATGAGGACATTTTCCTATGTATCTCTGGAAGAAGAGTATATTTATTATAAGATCAATTCGAGAGGATGAACAATTTATTTTAACAATTAATTAATTTAAACAAAAAATTGAGCATATGATATTTTCATCTTTTATTATTTTCCCCTATCAATTCACAATATATACCAAATAATTTAATTAAATAACGGATACAATTTACACAAGTAATCCATGCTTTGAGTCCTAAAATACCCGAATATTAGCACTAATAGTTGCTACGCACGGACTCTCATCACCTCGTGCTTACGTAGCCCCCACAATTAGCAACAATTATTAATTTAATTACCTATGGGGTAATTTTCTCCTCACAAGATTACACAAGAGACTTACCTCAATTTGCTCCAATTTAATCCACTAGAAGGTCTTTTCCACGATTATCCAACTCTGTGTGGCTCGAATCAAGCCAAAATAATTCGATACAATCACTAAAATTTATAGGAATCAATTCCATAAGAAAATACTACATTTTTTAATAAAAATCCGAAATTAATTCAAAAATCGTCCGTGAGGCCCACATCTCGGAATCCAGTGAACGTTATGAAATATGAACGCCCACTCAACTACGAGTCTACCTATACCAAAATTACTTCCGATAACAATTCAGCCCTCAAATCCTCAAATCTATTCAAGAGGGTTTTCAAAAATTTTCAACTTAATTCACCAATTAAATGATAAAAATAGTGATGGATTTGGGTAATTTAACCAATATTGAGTTAAGAACACTTACCCCGTTGTTTTCTCTGAAAATCTCCCAAAAATCGCCACAATCCGAACTCCAAATCGATAAAAATGAAAAATCTGCCCAGTGACAAATTTTTACTGCCCAGAAAATAACCCTACGTGATCGCAAACAATGCCACGCGATCGCGATGCACAAACTGGCCCAACTTACGCGATCGCGGACTTGCCCACGCGATCGCATAGAACAAATTTTTCTGTTGTCCAATTAAGCCTACGCGATCGCAACCCCATTCACGCGATCGCGTAGAACAAAGTCGCCTCTGCCCAAATTACACTACGCGATCGCGTATAAGGAAATCAGAAGAAAAATACCAGCAGCTATCAGCAGTCTCCCAAAGGCCAAAAGTGATCCGTTAGCCGTCTGAAACTCACCCGAGCCCCTCGGGACCTCAACCAAATATACTAACAAGTCCCAAGACATCATCCGAACTAAGTCGAACCCTCAAATCACACCTAACAATGCTAAAACCATGAATCATCCTCCAATTCAAGCTTAATGAAACTTAAGATTTCCAACTTCTACATTCGGTACCGAAACCTATCAAATCAAGTCCGATTGACCTAAAATTTTGCACACAAGTCATAAATGACATAACAGAGCTATGAAATTTTTCGGAACTGGATTCCGACCCCGATATCAAAAAGTCAACTCTCCGGTCAAACTTCCAAACTTAAATTCTTGTTTTAGCCTTTTCAAGCCTAATTTAACTACGGACTTCCAAATAAAATTCTGAATATGCTCCTAAGTCCAAAATCACCATACGGAGCTATTGGAACCGTCAAATCCCGATTCTGGGAGCGAGTCCACTTCTGCCAAACACTGACCGCACCTGCGATCCTAGCTGGGCAGGTTCAATCCCGCTTCTGCGACTCGAGGGCCGCTTCTGCGGTGCTGCACCTGTGGCCCAAAATGTGAAGGTGCAATTGCACCAAACACAGCAGTGCTTCATCAATCACACATGTCCAAAATTGTTCTGGGGTCGATCCGAATCATACCCAGAAACCCTGGGACCCCATCCGAATATACCAACAAGTTTCAAAACACATAACGGACCTACTCTAGGCAAAAAATCACATCAAACAACATCGATTCAATGAATCGCAACCAAATTCAAGCCTATTGAAACTATGAACATACGAATTCCAAAACTAATGTCGATTCATACCAAAACAACTCTGATTGACTTCAAGTTTTACACATAAGTCATAAATGACATGACATACCTATTCCAACTTCCGGAATCGGAATCCGAACCCGATATCAATAAAGTCAATTCCCGGTCAAACTTCTCAACCTTCCAAACCTTTAACTTTCTAATCTTCGCCAATTCAAACTGAAGCGACCTACAGACTTCAAAATCAACATTCGGACACGCTCCTAAGTCCAAAATACCATACAGGGCTATTAAATAATATGCAAAGACATCGTCCACCTTGCTCTCCCAATTAAGGTAGGAATTCAGACCATGAATTCCTTCAAAGAATGGTATCGATATTTTATAGTTTTGACGAGTGTAAAACACAACACGAAATTGATGATCGCTAGCCAAAGATAGTATAGTTAAATTATCGTCTCCATAAGGATTGGATTTAAATAATATCCAAATAACTTACGATTTTCTGCTATTCTGGATGATCAATATTTGATTTGAAGTGATTATTAACTATAATTAACTACTAAATTAAGATTACTACTAATTAGACTTGATCACAGAGAGTGAGAGTTGAACTAAAACAGATTTTAACAATATGAGAAATAAGGATCACGACAGGATATGTGTAAGATAGCTAGTTGGAATCTAATTCTGTTTTAATTTACTTCTAATGTTCTAATGATTCTTACGAATTCACTCGATGATTAGCTTAAACGTAAGGTTAAGATTCCTCTCTCGATTAAATCTGAACTCTACAAAATAAACTAATATAAAATAATTTGAAGATACGCAAGAATACGCTATGAACTAGTCTTTAGGAAAATGTCTCTCGAATATTCTCCTAACTTGGTTTAATCAACAATCCAAAAAGCTCTCGATTACGTAGAAGAATCACTAAATTAAACCAAATGAAATAATGCAAAGATAATCACAAAAATATTTCTCTTTCGATTAAATAAATCGGTGAATAATTTAGCAATCAATTCAAAGAAAAATAAATGTATTCAAACAATTAAACAAGAGTTAAATCCACAAACAACACTCAAAACACCATATCCGTCAAAACTCTAGGGAAGATCTACTCCATATATATGGATAAAGTCATCACGAATACGTTTAAGAACATAGAAAACATCAAAGATAACTTTACAATACAAACTCTTATATTGCGCCGATTGTTGACAAGAGAATTGATGAAATGGTGTCTTCAAGCCGTAGTAACTCTCCAAAACTCTCCTAGGTCGAATCTCCATTCCAAAATTATGTTTACAGTGTATTTATACGGAGTATGGACGGACCTGGACTAAAATATCCTCTCTAAACTGAAATAGGATTAACTGTGCGAAAAAATTCACATACGCATTGCATTAAGCATCCCATTATGCATCGCGTTCTTCAGAGACTTGGCCAATTTCATTTCTGTTACTATTTTCTCTTGGCTAATGATGAATTGGGCATCCACCTAGTGTGGACACGTCAACTTGCATTCATAATTTTAAAGGATTCAATTCCTTAATATTTTATGAGAATTTTGGCTAGCCACTTCATGTGGCACGTCTTCCAAGAAGGCATGATAGGCCATTTACATGGCCTTGAGCATTTTTTTTTCACTTTTCATATGCATATGCAGTCCTCGACCCCTCGAACTCGATATCGGCTTAACTCTCGAACTTTTACTTAGACTTCAAAGTTTTTTTTCCACTTTAGCTCCAAAAAACTCGTCTTAGCCTAATCACAACCTATGCAACAAGAAACACATTATGAGTATAAATTCTTCATATTTTAGCTCACTACAATTAAAATATAGCAAATAATAGGTACAATATAGCCAAAAATTAGTATTTTTATCCTACCATCAACACCCCACACTTAAACCATTGCTCGTCCCTAAGCAATCAAACTGCACTTTAAATAGAGACGATCTGTGCAAGCAACTCTCCTAACTCATCATACCAAGAATATTTAAAACAAAGTAAGCACCATGCCGTAACATCTTAGCCTAAAGACTCCACTCACAATCACCACGTATTTTTCGAAACCTGCTCATTTACTCCAATACAAAGGCCAAAGACACTATCTTTCCTTTGCAAATCATGTGCCCTTACACCAGAAGTAGAGAGTATTTCTACACATAATAAAATTCAAGAACAAATAGGAATTCAAGATAGAAAAAATTCACTCACTCTTAGAATTAAGATTCATATGTTATAGAAGACGTACCATAGGCTTGCCCGTAGTGTAATTCTCTACTAATTCAAGCTCATTCAGTATGGGTCAAGTAGGACTTAATTTGGTTGCATTGTAGGCTGCGGGACTGATATGATACATATAGATAATAATAACTATACATCCCTAAGCATTTCAATATATATACATTAACATGTCAACCCCACACTTACGTTGAACCAAACCCCAACCTTCACACATAATAGCATCAAGCTCCCAATTTCTTTAAGCACAAATAAGATGAGAACTATCATTAGCAAGGAATTAATTTTTTTTTTCTCTTTTCAAAGTTCTAATTTTTCTTCTTCTTTTTCATTTTCTTCTAGCAAATTCACTTTTTTTTTTCAATTCCCTACAAGTGACTCTCATAATTTTCAAACAGTGCACATTTCTCTATTTTCTCAGTTCCACTCAAAAGCCAGCTCTACCTCTACTTAGTCTTTAACAAGCTTATAACAATTTCAAGTGTTCAAGAGAGGTAAAAGATTCAAACAAATAGTCAATTCAAACAAAAAAGGTTCAGGCTCGTAGTGTGGTTGCCAAAGAAAATAGGATTATAGGCTCAAAAGGGCTAACTAAGATACACATTAACTAGGTGGGTAGAAACATGTATTTAGCTCAACAAAGAAATGCCTCTATCAATTCCTAAACTGGCAAGACTGCTATTTCGCTTTGCAAATACATCGGGCAAGTTCTAGACATCAACTGACATGCACAAATTATCAATAAAAATCTCATATACATTGGCACATAACTCACTCAGGATCATATCTATCCCGACTCTCTAATCAACGCAGTTAAGCAAAGTCACAGTCAAATAATTTAAGGCACTTATACATGAGTCAAGAACTAAGCTTAGGGTCACAACTACGACACTCACTGCTATTAAGGCACAACAAAGTCAAGAATAGTTATCTCCATTTAGCACCATAGCACAAGACTTCATTAATCCTATCAAACAAAAAACTAATTACACCCGGTTCAAGTAAAAACCCTTGGAAAAGAACAGCGACACAAAGAAAATTTAAGGGAAAATTGTTACAATACCTAAGAAAAAAATAAAAAAAAATAAAAGACATATTTTTGTATTATCAACTTTTTTTTTAATTTTTTGGTATTTTTGTTCGACTTTAATCCCTCAAGAAGACGGTCGAGAAAATCCATCGTCGGGAAAAGTCAAATTTTTTTCAACTAATACTAACGGGGAAAAAACACAATCATACATATACATATTTACATTCCTCACCCCACACTTTAAATTGTGGCATGTCCCCATGGCACACAAAGAAAAAGCAAGAGGTAAAGAAAACTCCCCTGAATTTTTTTGGTTTTCGAGAACTTATGAACTCAAACCCTAATTCTGAATTCATTCCCCGTTTTTGCTCTTTGGGGTTCTTTATGTAGCTCATTAGGCCCAAGTCTTCTAAGGATATCTGCAAGCCCCTCTTTTCTTTCTTTCTTGGCCTCATTTCGAGCGGTGAATTATTTTTGTAGTATTAGCCTCAACTTGTTTCTGTATTCTTTCACAAGATCAATCTATGCATATTCCTGTAAATTCCCAAAAATAAATTCCACATTATCAAGGTTAGAATAAGAAAACAAATAAGAAAGATCATGTGAATATTCATGCGGTATGTCCGAGACCATTTGTTTCTCATTCTCTTTTACTAATGGTTGTAACTGCGGAGAGGTGGATAGAGATTTGAACTCTTCCTCCATTGCTTCACAATCAACCAAAGCCTCATCTTCAATCATCTTAATTGAATCAGAGTATTCTTGCAGAGTGATAACTTATCTTTGTAGATGCCCATCCTCTCGGGTAGGCTCATTCTCATAGGGTATCTTCTCCATGTATTCACTATCACGATGCAATGAGCTTTCAGAAAGTATACTTTCTATTTGACTCTCTTGCGTTGTTAAGTTCTTAATGGCTTCAACATTTTGTATAAGTCATTCTTGATTTTGTATAAATCTTTTTTTGACACTATTCATGAACTTATACATAAGCTATTCTAAACTACCATTCTCCTCTTGAGGTGGTTGTCTCACTTCGCTTTCATTCTAATCATAATAAGGGTATTCATCCCAACCAGAGTTAAGATTATGCCCATATAAAATGTCATACCTGTACGAACTCGAATCAGAGTCAGACTTTTCAAAAGATGAACCATAGGAGGAATAGTTACCTGCTTGACAGTCAACCCATAGATGATTTTTACAACATTTAAAATAAATTGCAGACTTGTGATAATGTTCAGCTGCTAACTCTGCAACCGTTTTCTTAGGTTGGTTATGCTCCACCTTCACATCATTTAGAGTTCAATATCAAGAATATTTCCTTCAAGTTTTCTTCCTAGTACTTGTCAAGCACTACAAAAGAAATCTTTAAGAGAAGTTAACTAATCAAAAAAATAAAAAGAAAAGAAAATAAATGAATTCCCGAATTAGCACCAAAAATTATTTTGAACACTATTGATTGCCAATTCCTGACAACGCCGCCAAAATTTGACTAGCACAAAACACAACACGAAATTGATGCTCGCTAGCCAAAGATAGTATAGTTAAATTATCGTCTCCACAAGAATTGGATTTAAACAATGTCCAAATAACTTATGATTTTCTGCTATTCTGGATGATCAATATTTAATTTGAAGTGATTACTAACTATAATTAACTACTAAATTAAGATTACTACTAACTAGACTTGATCATAGAGAGTGAGAGTTGAACTAAAATAAATTTTAACAATATGAGAAATAAGGATCACGACAGGATAGGTGTAAGATAGCTAGTTAGGATCTAATTCTGTTTTAATTCACTTCTAATGTTCTAATAATTCTTACGAATTCACTCGATGATTAGCTTAAACGTAAGGTTAAGATTCCTCTCTCGATTAAATTTGAACCCTACAAAATAAACTAATATAAAGCACTGTGAAGATATGCAAGAATACGTTAATGAACTAATCTTTAGGAAAACGTCTCTTGTATTCTCCTAACTTAGTTTAATCAACAATCCAAAAAGCTCTCTCGATTACTTAGAAGAATCACTAAATTAAACCAAATTAAATAATGCAAAGATAATCACCAAAATATTTCTCTTTCGATTAAATAAATTGGTGAATAATTTCGCAATCAATTCAAAGCTATATAAACGTATTCTAACAATTAAACTAGAGTAAAATGCACAAACAACACTCAAAATACCATATCCGTCAAAACCCTAGGGAAGAACTATTATGTAGATATGGATAAAGTCATCACAAATAAGTTTAAGAACATAGAAAATATCAAAGACAACTTTACGATATAAACCAGTATTGTACCGATTATTGGCAAGAGAATTGATGAAATCTTATGTCTTCAAGTCGCGGTAACTCTCCAAAACTCCTAGGTTGAATCCCCCTTCAAAAATCATGTTTACAGTATATTTATATCGAGTATGGACGGACCTGGACTAAAATACCCTATCTAAACCAAAATAGGATTAACTGTGTAAAAAATTACATAGACGCACCGTATTAGGCATCGTATTGTGCGTGGCTTTAGTGGTCTTTTTAAGAGACTTGGACAATTTCATTTCTGCTACTATTTTCTCTTGGATAATGATGAATTGGGCAGCCACCTAGCGTGGACACGTCAACTTACATTCATAATTTTGGAGGATTCAATTTCTTAACATCTTACGAGAATTTTGGCTAGCCACTTCATGTGGGACGTCTTCTAACAAGCCGTGATAGGCTATTTACAAGGACTTGAGCATTTTTGTTTCGCTTTTCATATACATACGCGGTCCTCGACTACCGAGCTCAATATCGGCTTAACTCTCGAACTTCTACTCAGACTTCAAAGTTCTTTTTTTCACTTTAGCTCCAAAAAACTCGTCTTGCCTCGATATCACAGCCTATACAACAAGAAACGTATTATGAGTATAAATTCTTCATATTTTAGCTCAACTACAATTAAAATATAGCAAATAATAGGTACAATATAGCCAAAACTAGTATTTTTATCCTACCATCAAGTTTCCCAGGATCAAACTTACCTCACTACCCTTGTAAATTATTTTCCATGTTTTTCTTTCATATTCCTTGATTCAGCTCCATATCTTCCATGATTAGCATGATGGTTATCATACTTGTTAGTATCATACTCATAGGAATCATAACCATATGAATCATGATAAGGAACATACCATGTTTCGTCATTACTTGAGTCTTCACCTAAATCATGACAAGGAATATGCCCATCGTAGTGCTCACATGAATTATATGAATTGCTTCCTCCATCATCTTCATCATAGGAATCCCAACACTCGACATCACTATATTCAACCATTTTTTCACCCCCAATCGCTTGAATTTGCAGAAGACATGCTTATAGGAAAAATAATTGATTAGTAATAAGAAGATCTCATAATAGCACACCTTTTGTAGTTTAATTCAAACAAGCCCATTCAACCTCTTGTGTTTTATCTCACATTGATGAGTTTTCACTTTTCACTTGTGTATAACCTCTGCCTCACTCCTTAAAAATTCTCAAAGTTCGAGCTCAACTCACAAATTACCTATCTAAGAATGAGTTTTCTTGAAAGTAATTTAAGAGTGGAGTTTATGTAATCAAGAACAGACCTTTAACAATTAAGAACGAGAGCCAAGAAATTTCTATGAAAATAACGAGAAAAGCACGAACGAATTGGCACGAAAAAATAGTTGATTTCAAATATTAGGAACGATTTAATGCGAACTAGCACTAGTTCGTCCTTAACAAGAATCCCCAATGAATCTTTATCATCCAAAAGTAATCTTTCCTCAATAATCAATAAGAACACTTCAATAATTTATTTTCTGATTTTTTTTTGAAACTCGAGAAGATTTTTTTTTTGTAAGCAACACGACTGGGGTTTAGTTAAAAACAAGAGCTATACTTTTTTTGCCTTTTTTTCCCTAATTCGGATCTTGATTTCAAGACTGGAGAATGTGAGTTTTTTTAGAACAATACCCGAGTCTTCGCTCTGATAACAACTGATACTATCCGAGATAGACAAAACAATGAAATATGAAAATAACAATAATTAAAGCAAAACTAATGATATATTTGATTAAGATAATCAAAGTAGTCTGAATAATGAAGTATAGAAGAAAATTTAGAGCGCTAAGTGAACTTCTCAAGCAATAATCGAAATACTATCTGATCGCCTCCCAAGAACAACAAATTAGATATCCTAGATATAATGAAAGGAGAAAAAGATTACCCTCAATTACCCAAGTCTCGAAAACATGCAATCCAAAGTCGAACTCGAACCAACAGGTTCCAAATCTCTCTCAAGAGTTTTCTTAAGTCAAAATATGTTAAGTGGTTAATGAAACAACCCTAGGCTATTATAGATACACAATGGATAAAATAGAAAAAGTTTCAAAGTTAATTTTCCAAAAAAACTCGCTAGGCCAAATCGTAACCTCAACCGTAACACACAGCTGAACCGTTGCGAACTCCAAAAGTTTATTTTCTTCAGCTCTTCAGGCCCCTCTTGAACCGTAGCCACCGATTGGTGAAACTGTGTCACACAGTTTGTCTTGGAATCTTGATTCTTCAATTCTTAAGACTCCAAACATGGTATTCTTTGCATGAATCCTCTACGTGATTCTCCAAACATCTTCTAATCACTTGTTGAAGATTATGTAGCTCCTTAGTGTGCATCCCTTGGGCGTTCTTGGACTTGGAATGGGTCAACGGTCCACTAGATAATTTGCGGTCATTCTTAATATTAGGACTATCCATTATCATATCAGCTGCTTTCTTTTTTTCTGTATTCATGTCCCATGTATCCAGGAGCTATTTTTTTTTCTTCTTCTTAGTTGTAAAACACTATTGTAGGTTACACTTAGGATTTCTTCTTCTTCTTAGTTGCAAAATAAGTTATTAGATTTGTTGTTGTTTTGACAATTTGATGATTGGGGTTTGTTCTTTATAATATCTTAAAGTTATATTTCAAATTTGAGCTTATTTCGAGTAGATTTGGTGTTGAATTGTATGTTGAATTGTTGAAATTTGAAAAATAAATTTATGTTTCAAAACTTAAAATCCGATTTCTAAAGTTGCATTGAAGATATATAACTACTTAAGATCATAGGAATAAGTGGAACCTAGATCAAATAAGACCGACACATCTCTATGACAAATCGGAACAATACCTTTAATGACAAAGTCTGAAGCAACTGCCTCTGTACGAGTAGGAAGAGCATAATATCTGGCCTGGCCTCCCCCTCTAGGGCGACCCCTACCTCCCCGACCTCTACCTCGAGCTGGTTGAGTAAGTGGAGTGGTAGCTGGTGTTGTAATCATAGCATGAGGACCCGGTGGAGCACGTGATGCGTGAGAAGTCTGTGGAGGTGCACCCCTCCTAAGTCTGGGGCAATCCCTCACCATATGGCGAGTGTCTCCACACTCAAAACAAGCTCTCGGAGTGTGTGGTTGCTATGGCTGGATCGGGCCAGGTCTGCTGGACTGCCCACTGAAAGCACAATGTGTAGGAGGTACACTAGACATTGGCGGTGCATAATAAGGATCTTGGGTCCTAGAAGTGGTCGGAGTACCACTGGCAGCTGGAAGTGCTGAATGAATAGGGCGACTCACATAGCACCTACCATGACGAACTGCAGTAGGAGCACGAGTACCAGTATAAGAGCCAGACTCTTGAGACCTCTTGGCCTCCCTCTCCTCTCTCTCCCGAGAAAGCATGCCCTCCACTCTCCTAGAAATACTCACAAACTGGTGGTATGAAATATCCATCTCCAACTCCCGGGCCATGCTAGTCTTGATGCTGGGATGGAGCCCCTCGATAAACCGACGGACCCTCTCTCGAACTGTAGCAGCCAAGGCTAGTGCATGTCTAGCCAAATCACTAAAACGAACTGCATACTCTAACACAGTCATAGCACCCTAGCGCAACTGTTCAAACTCGGCGCGCCATGCATCATTAAGGCTCTAGGGAACATACTCCCTCAAAAATATATCCGAAAACTGAGTCTAAGTAAGTGAAGCTGCCTCGGTTGGACTACCCAACTTATAAGTGCGCCACTACTGATAGGCTGCTCCTCTAAGCTGGAACACAGTGAAAGAAACCCCACTCGACTCCGCTACACCCATAGTACAGAGGATACAGTGGAACTCCTCAAGAAAACCCTCGGCATCTTCTGACACCAGGCCACTGAAAGTAGGAGGGTGGTACTTCTTGCACCTTTCGAGCCTAAGCTGATCCTCCTCAGAAGATGTTGCCCTACCCTCGGGCCGAACTGGAGCTACCAGCTGCACTGGTATAACCTCTAGAATCTGATCGACCTGAACCTGCTACTCTAGGGTACGGGCGGCAGGAGTATGTGCTCCTCCCCCGGCCTGAGAAGTGGCAGGAGCAAGTGAAATCAACCCTACTTGAGCTAGAGTGCCAAACATGCTCAGGAACTGTGCAAGGGTCTCCTGAAGAGCTGGTGCAGTAACAGGTATCTCAGGTGCATGCGCTCCGACTGGAGCTACTGGTGGCTCATTTGAAGCAGCTCGTGCGGGTGCTCTGGCTGCACCACGTGGATGTCCTCGACCTCTACCCCCACACTGGCCTCTCGCGACTCTAGGAGGTGCGGGTGCCTGGTCATCTGATCCGGCTGTACGTGTCCTCACCATCTGTAAGAGAATAGAAGATAGAAGTTTAGACTTTTTGAAGTAAACAATTTCGCACGAAAAAGGAATCAAAAGAAGTGAGATTTTCCTAACATATTCATAGCCTCCCGAAGATAAGTACAAATGTCTCTGTACCGATCCGCAAGACTCTAACAAACCTGCTTGTGACTCATGATACCTATGAAGCTATAGCTCTAATACCAACTTGTCATGAACCAATCCTCCCTCCGTGAGATGTCGTGATGACACCTAGTCTCTATGACTAGGTAAGCCTAACATTTGCCGAAAAACAAAGATGATAGCAAAACTTTAACAACTAACTGCAACAGATAATTAAATAACTGATAAAAATGCCGCTCGGCATGTGCAATTACCAACACTCGAGTAAACACAGTATTCACAAAATCCGGAACATGATAAGTCACAAGCTACGGAAGAAAACTAGTATCTCTATGCACCATAGTCTAAGAAAATGTACGGAAAGGTAAATGACATAGGATGGAATAGAGGGGAGGACACCGAAGTCTGCGGACGCGACAGATATACCTTGAAGTTTCCAAAGTCTCGCTGCTTACTAATGACGAGGCTGATACGAAGTACCTGGATCTGCACATAAACATGTGCAGAAGAGTAGCATGAGTACACCACAACGGTACCTAGTAAGTGCCAAGCCTAACCTTGGTCGAGTAGTGACAAGGTCAGATCAGGGACCTACTGGTATATATAATAAATAAGGCAGAAAAATATTGCAGTGTAATAAGAAACTGGAATTTAACAAAGAGGAAACCACATCAAAATAACAGTATAGCAAACAGGGATAAAATAACAGGGGATCTCCTGAGATACATTGTCGTAGTCCCAAAAGTAAATATGCAAGGAGATTTCCCGAGGTACCGCCTCGTAGTCTCAAAAGTAAATGTGCAGGGGAGATCTCCCGAGGTACCGCCTCGTAGTCCCAAAAGTAAACATAGTAAAAACCAGATTTTACAACAATTAGCTCGTGTATGCACTCGTCACCTTGCGTACACGATGCTCATATAAATACAACAGTACAAAATCCTAAGTGAATTTTTCCCACACAAGGTTAGGCAAGCGCCTTACCTCGAACCAAGCTAAATCAATCAGTAAGGATGCCTTTTCCATAATTTTCCGACTTCGAATGACCCAAATCTAGCCAAAAGCAATTACATACCATAAATATAACTATAAGAAACTAATCTAATTAATGAGATCAAGGCTTAAACAAGAATTTAGAAAATCACCCTAAAAGGTTGACCCGGGCCCACGCCTCAGAATCAGGTAAAAGTTACAAAATATGAACACTCATTCACTCACGAGTTCACTTGTACCAAATTATCCAAATCCGATATCAAAATCCCAATCAAAACTCAAATATTTGGTTGAAGAACTTTTTCCATTTTCCCATAATTTTCAACCCAAATCCGAAATTAAAGGATGGAATCAACTATAGATTAATGGAATATAACCATAAATAAGTCAAGAATTATTGCCCAATAGCTTACTCAGAAAATCCCCCAAACTTTCGTCCAAATCCGAGCTCTCTATCTCAAGTTATGTTAAAAATGGCTTAACCCTCGATTTTGAAATGTTATATTCTGCCCAGGTATCCCTTCTTCGCGAACGCGGAAGAACCCTCGCGTTCGCGAATCACAAACTTGCTTCAGCCCAAAATTACTCATCGCGAACGTGATGACCTAAATGCGAACACGAAGCTTACTTAGCTCAACCCTACGGGAACGCGAGACCAACATCGCGAACGCGTAGGCAGTAAAAGCATCAGAAAGATAGAAGAACTTAAGAACTGATTTTTGAAGTTGCATTGAAGAGATAGAATTACTTAAGATCCGATTTTTCTGAAGTTGGAAAGACAACTTCAAATCCAATTCTAAAGTTGCATTGAAGAGATAAAACTACTTAAGATTCGATTTTCTAAAGTTGCATTGGTAAAATAAAAGAACGTCATATTAGATTCTGAAATTGTATTGAAGAGATAAAAGAACTTCAGATCCCGATAAATAAATTTTGTAAATTTTTGTGCAATGCGGATATAACTTCAAACAGCGGCCCATAAAGTAGGTTTATGTGAAAAACTCCCCTTATACTCAAAGAAGTACAAAGAAGGCCTTCTTTTTGTAGCCCAACTATTAGAGAAGCCCAGGCCCAGAATTGGCTTTCCTTAGGTCCTGAAATCAAAGACGGAACAAATCCAAAATTCGTCCCGCCGGTTAAGAACACCAACCAGCCCTATAGTCCCTGCCAACATTTTTAGCTTCACGTCGATCGACTCCGCCGCCTGCTTCTACTTTCCCGGTGTACCGGAAATGGTATAGCATCTGACTTTATGCACTTTGCTTTCGTTTCGCACTATTGAAAACCTAGTTCGAATCCCCCCCCCCCCCCCCCCCCAAATAGATATATTAAATACTAGTTGTTATCAGTTATAAATACATAGAATCGGTTATTTTATAGCATAGTATAATAACTCGAACTGTTGAGCATAATGATTGTTCATTTGTTGAATACTATAATTTCTCAATGTCGTGAAACTGGTACAGTAATACATAATACTTGTGTGAGAAGTAGAAACAGCCTTGATGAAGCTGTAATTTATACTTTTATACAATATTAAATATTTAAGACATATTGTACTTAAGTAATTGAAAGTGTGTTATCTCTAATTGCTTAAGCTTTTAGACAGAGGCGGATCTAGAATTTGAACTTTATGAGTTTTAGAATCTAGGACAACGACCTCAAGTCCTAGTAACTTGGTTTTGAATTTAATTTGTGTACATATTTAGTGAATCTTTTAACATATATACAAGGTACGAGCCAAAGCTATTGAGTTTGAACCCGTATATTCAAGCCTATATCCGCCCTTGCTTGAGATGGTCACACATTTTAATATAATATCCGAACGGGTAAAGGTCCTGGGTTCAAATCACACCACTACCCAAAAAGCAGAAAAATAAAAAAAGTGTTTGGCCCATAAAAAAGAATTGGGCTCGCACGTAAGGGGGCGCATAAAGACAATATAAATAAGTAATTAAATGTGTGCTCTATCTAATAGCTTAATCTTTTAGATGAGATAGTCACGTACTTCAATAGTAATGTATACCTTTAGGTTTCATAAGACCAACTTGGAGAATATGACTTCCATCTTTCATTGCGTACGAGAGGATCCAGCTTAAGGAGTTCGATGAAGTTTTGCTTAAACGAGAAATTGTTTCTTTGTGATACTAGGAGCTAGAACAAATAACCATCTAGTGCAATTTTTCTTCTAACTTGCTGGATCCACCATTCTTAAAGGCATAGTTAAGACTTGATTAGGCCCTAAAATTCTGTGTAGATTTGTTTTAGTGTAGGCACCAAGGCGCTAAGCTATAAGTCTCAGCACTCATGAGCTTTATCTTAAAGTGGGGAACATTACCCAAAAGGTATAACTAGTAAAGTGATATATCAATTATTATGAAAACATTATGGATGAACATACTAGTGATTAGGAACGGAAATTAGAAATTTGGTGTGACCAAATTAATCATTAAATCTAAGTTACAAACTTCGTCTTGATAAAATGGTTTTGAACTTGATACATAGTTTTATTGAATAAAAGAACCTTGACTGACATAGTTTTGATTTAGGCCTAATACACTTTTTTTATGACCGAGAGATCCGTTTGGAGCCAATCCTTTGGGCCAAACGTACCCTTCGGAACTCGGGAATGATGGGCCTGCCCCTCTATCCTCTGCCATTTAAATACTAAACTTAGGCCTAATACATAAAATGACATTCCGACTTGCATGCAGTGTCCTACATAGACTTGTGGCACATCTACTTGTTAAAATCCCATTCATCAACAACTTTGGCACTTGACTTATACGTATGTGACATGAAAGCGGCTGAGCTGGTTTAATGGCACGTGAATTAGGCGTTTAGGGAGTGAGGATGTGAACAAAAAAGCTCGCTTTATCTTCTTTCTTCCATTGCTCTCCTCTTTCTCCTCTCCCTCCTCTCCTTGTACACCTCTACCCACCCCCTCTCTCTAAGAAAATCTCTTTACCTTCTCCATTCTCCGTTTCTCTGTACAACGGTCACATTCAATCTCTACCCTACCTCCTCTCTCTAATTCATTCTCTTTTTATCGTACCGAACTTGGTCGTCGATGATAAGTTTCTGTCTCCTTGGAGGAAGAAGACACTTATGAAGTCACTAAGTATGGTGTTGAACACTTTTGGGGAAATAATGTCGATTGTCACAGTTTGTGGGCTTTGAGTCATCGTCATCGCAGCTGCAGTGGCCGGTGGCGGAGGCTGCAGCAGTGGGTGGTTTAGAGGGTGTGAAGTAACAGGAGGTTTCTTTATTTTGTAGGAATGTCTGTTTACTTTAGAGAAGTTAGGAGGAGGACCTTGTAGTTCTCTCCTCATTGGAGATAGCGTTCCGTCAATTGGGCTCGTGGGAAACCCTGTGGTGGCAAGTCTATTTGGTAGATGATTATTTGTGGATGTGTATGGTATAAGTGGGGTTTAAACAAGTAAATGCAGCTCCACTTGAAGATGCATGGATTTGAGTTTGAACTATGAAGTGAAGGTCAATAATAGTTCTATGTGATAAGTTATGTGTTATATGCGTCAACACAATTGAGGAACATGTGCTATTTTAAACCCTTGTCCCTCTTTCAAATGTGTTTATTATGTGGAATTTTAACAAGTTGTTGCTCTAAACTGAAACAAGTTTAAGTAGGGGACCAGTTTTGCAAATGTGTGCAAGTTGGAGTTTCATTTCATGTATTAGGCCTTTTACTTAATATATTTTCACTTAATTGTAGTTTTGTTTTTCCAACTTATCAAAATATTTTCCAAAATGTCCATATAGTTTATAGGGGACCAGTTTTGCAAATGGGTGCAAGTTGGAGTTTCATTTCATGTATCAGGCCTTTTACTTAATATATTTTCACTTAATTGTAGTTTTTTATTTTTTCCAACTTACCAAAATATAATCCAAAATGTTCATATAGTTATTTTTCTGGTTATAATTACTTGTCATTGCGATGTGTTTTCGTCATATAGTTATTTTTCTGGTTATAATTACTTGTCATTGCTGTGTAAGTTTTCATGTGTGTTTGCGCATACACACACACACACTCTCATATATACACACATAGTATATATTCCTTCATTTGTATATTCTTCATTATAGCGCACATTTTATATCTTGCCACTTCTCTAGGCTGTTTACCTTTTGACAATTATGCTGGAAGAAGATTCTCTAGAGGCGCTTTTGGTTCTCCAGACATAATCTTACACTATCCACCACTTATTTGATTCTCTTTCCTCCGGGGATTCCGGTCGTTGAATGTTATTGGATGCTTTTGATACTTAGATTGGAACTTTTCTGTCTAATTTGCTTTTGGAAAAGGGGGCAGTATGCTTATTTTACAAGGCATGTTTAATTGTTAATTCATTCCTCTGGTCACGAACCCATACCATTAACTTAACCTGAGGTGCATTAATCTCTGATTATCAATAAGCCTATTTACTCTGCAAAAGAGATGGGGACTGGTAAAGCACCAAATATGAGAACAATGCACTGGCTGGTCTCTAAATAAAACTGAGCTGAAGGCACTCTGCAATGTCTGAGGATTATGTGTTTGTTTCAATTCCACTGGTCCATTTTTTGAAACTTAAGCCCCTCTCATGTTAGCAGAAATTCCTTCCTCCTTTCATACCCTCAGTAATTTGGGTGCAATCATACCTTATAAGTTATTTTACTTGTTTATTTTTGTACTTGGTGCCCTCTCTGTCTCTTGCTAAGCAATTTTCGTTTTTCAGGTCATAAGCCTTTTGGAGTAACTATTAAAATAGAAAGAAGTTACACGAGGGATAAAAAGATTCTTTTGTTGAGAGTTATTTAGTCCATCCAGTCATGGACGAATACAAAAGAAATTTTCTCAAGCAACGCTCTAACCCCCAATTCAAGAGGAAGGGAGGCGCTAAAAATGCAAAGGGGAATTATGCTGGTCATGAACGGTCATCTGAAAGTTCTCGAAGTTCAGATACTACCTATTGTATACTTTGTCAATCCAAAAAAATTGGTAGTGTAATTGGAAAAGGTGGTAGCATAATCAAAGCCCTGAGAGAGGAAACTCAAGCAAAGATTAGGGTTGCTGACAGTGTGCCTGGTTCTGATGATAGACTAATAATTATCTCTAGTCCCTCTACAAAGCTAGCTAGGAGACAAAACACTGACAACAACAATGAAAATCCAGAATTAAAGGAAGAAAATGGTAGCATGGAGCCACATTGTGCTGCGCAAGATGCTCTGTTAAAAGTTCACAATAGGATTGTTGAAGAAGACTTGCATGAAGCACAAGATGAGGATAAGAATGAAATTGTAATCATCACGCGTCTACTTGTTCCAAACAATTTGGTTGGATGCCTTTTAGGAAGAAAAGGCGATGTTATTCAGAAATTACGAAGTGAGACTGGGGCAAGCATTCGTGTTCAATCTGCTGAGCATCTTCCAGCTTGTGCTATGACCACTGATGAATTGGTCCAAGTAAGTTTCATGTTCTTTTCTATGGGTGCACAACTTATTTAGTTTCTTTATTATTTTTAAGGTGAGTGAGCTTTGAAATGAGCTTTTGTTACTTGGAGAGTATGATAGTGCAGAGGAGAAAGGGGAAGAGTACCGTTAAACACTTAAACTAATTGTTCATCTGTACTGATCTTAGCTCTGCATGCAGCAGTTGCATTATATTCTTGCTCTGTCGTATGTTTGCCCTATGCTTATCTTCAAGCATCTACTAGTCCTGATTCCTTAGTCCTAGAATATCTTCTGCTTATCTTCAAGCATCTACTACTAGTCCTGATTCCTTAGTCCTAGAATGTCTTTTTATAATCCACCAATGTTTAGCTATTCAACGACTTGTAGGCTAGATCAGCTGTCGAGTAGCTAATGTTTATCTGACTGCTAGTTTCCTCATTTATCTTTTATCTTGAAAAACAAGGTGCCCCTTTGACAAGCTGAAAGTTTCTGTGCACTTAGTTAATGTCTACGCTCTAAATTTTGCAATTGGTAACCGTGCCAAATATTTTGTTTGTTTCTCTGTGTGTGTGTGTCTTTTTGGGTATCCATGCTATTTCTTGTATGAAACATCTATAGATGATTAGAGGATTTGTGATTTCGATTTTGTTAAGTCTCTTGGTTTTATGGTGGTAATTACCTTTTTTAGGATACAATCATGTCCCGTACTACTTTTTTTTAACAATGAGTATCTTATTTTAGTTATTTTTCTTGCTGATAATTTAGGAGTTACATATTAAGTGTCTCTTTTGGGCCATATCATGTCAAAAGAATTTTCAATATTGGTAGGGTTTTTCAGATATCAGGTAAACCTGCTTTGGTAAGAAAAGCCTTGTATGAAGTATCAACTCTGTTGCATCAGAATCCACGCAAAGAAAAACCTACCTCGAGTTTTCCCATGGTACATGGTGCTCAAGGTTTTCACCCCCCTGGTCCTCCCATGGAAAATATGATTCCTCCAGGAAAATCAATGTGGTCTCGAAGTAGATCTAATTTAAATGGTATGCCGCCTGTGTTAGGGATGGGAGGGTATAGGAACCAGCTTTCTGGATTTGGTCGTCCAGATTTTGATTATGATCCTCTCCCTTGTGCTGGTGAAGCTCCAAGTGATTTCACCATGAAAATTCTGTGTTCAGCTGCAAAAATTGGTGGCGTTATAGGCAAGGGGGGTTTCAATGTAAAACAACTGCAGCAGGAAACAGGAGCAAGTATACATGTTGAGGATGTCGTACCCGAATCTGATGAAAGAGTTATTCATGTCTCCTCTTTGGAGGTAATGTATCTCATTGAGGAATTCATAATATTAGCATCCTCATGAGCATGTCACCAAGCCATTTTTTTCCTTCCAGTCTCTGTGGGATCCCAGATCACAAACTATTGATGCCATACTTCAACTTCAAAGTAAAACAAGTGAATTTTCTGACAAAGGAATTATCACTACAAGGCTTCTTGTTCCCTCAAATAAGGTTGGATGCATTCTTGGTCAAGGAGGACAGGTTATCAATGAGATGAGGAGGAGGACACAGGCAGATATTCGTGTTATTTCCAAGGATGATAAACCCAGATGCGCATCTGCAGATGAAGAACTTGTGCAGGTGATTTATCTGTAGTCTGCAAGTTTAGACTAGTCACTTCCGGTTCACATATGCCCCACTTTCAGTTTTCTTGTGCATGTCGGTACTGTTGTTTCCACTATCTTGTGAGAAATTTCCATCTCAAAATAATTGAAGTTGTATTTATTCAGATATCTGGAAGCTTTGGTGTTGCAAAAGATGCCTTGGTTGAAATTGCTTCTAGGCTTAGAGCAAGATCCCTTAGGGATGTAAATAGCAAGGCGGAATCTGCTCCTGTTAGGCCACTTTCTGGATTTGGTCCTTCAGAGGATTTCCGAAGTGGAGATCCACAACGTTCAGGTGTGATGGAAGCTGGCAGCTCTAGAAGATATGATCATTTGAAGGTATGGAAGATCATCTAGAATGTTGCTTCTACTGGAGTTAATACCTTTATTTTTTTTAAATAACTGTGGCGCTTGGACCAATTCATACCTTCATTTCTGATTGTTTATATTTGGTGTTAGGAAAAGTGCGATATGTTTGTTGTAACCTCTTTACTAGGATCATTTACAATAGGAGAACACAAAGTCGTAACAACATTGCACTACCATATTACCTGCAGAATGCATCATCTAATTCATTTAAAGGGTGGAGATGTTGTGGTGGTATGAGGCACCAATCCCGGACTCAAAATGAATTTACTGGAATTGTACAATAGACATGCCTATGTAGGGAAGCTTCTTAAATATTCTTATGCCTCATTTCTGTCCCATTCTTATAAAGGAATAGATTACAACTATTGGTGTCTATTAGGGGCATCATTGATGGTAAAGTTGAATATCCTCTGTACACTAGTTCACACAATATGGTGGGGTGTGGGGTTAGACCGTATGGATCTCAATTTGGCAAAGCGTGAGATATGTGGGAGTTGGGGCAGACAGGTGACCATGGATGACCATGCTGCTAAAATGATTTTGTTACCCTACCCCCACCTCAGGGGAAAAAATGGAAAATGTAAAAAAGGCCTTTTGGCTGCTGTCTGTTATATATGAGTCCTGCACTTGCCAATGTGAGTCTACCAAAGGCTCGCATTAATTTGATAAATCTAGCTAAAAGGCACAGTAAGTGGGTCTAGATACTTGTTGTTCATCATTGGTCTGACAGTTTAGTCAAATAGTTGGAGAAGTCGGGTGTCAACTATAATCAGTCATATCTATCAGTGATCTGTTTTTGGAAAACATAAGAAGAAAGTTCTTACAACTATGTGTTAGGGCTGTTCAAACTTTAGGGTGGTTTGTTTTCTTCTATTTGCACCTTTGAGAGCACTCCAAGTGGCAAAGTTATAGTGCAAAGATGAGATACATTGCATTGTGCTACAATTACTTTGTACAGTAAGAAGAGGTTACTAAATAATTTTTCTTGTTAAATAAGTCATTCTACCACCTTTTTAGTGATACTAGAATAACAAGAAGATTGTGATAGAGTACTTTGGTAATTTTTTCTCTCTAAATTATGCACCTAAGCCTCATTAAGCCTCAGTACCAAACAAGTTGGAGTCGGCTATGTGAATCCTCACTTCTTCATTTAAGCTCAACCAATGTCATAATCATATCATACCAAATAAAATAAAAGTGAAATATATATATATATATATATATATATATATATATATATATATATATATATATATATATATATATCGTAGTAATAATAATAATAATATTAGTAGTTCTCTAACAAGTCTAAAACTTATTCCCAACTAGTAGATATCATGCATATGAATCTTTTTCTTCTATTGTGTCTTATCTTTAGCTAAGCTTGCATTGATTCCAAGGATTTGTAGGTCTTTCTAAGACAACTTCCTTCTATGTGATTTTAGGCCTACTGGAGCTTTAAGTACAAAAACAACAACTAAGCCACAGTACCAAATAAGTTGGGGTTGGCTATGTGAATCCTCACTTCTTTCATTTAAGCTCAATTAATGTCATCATCATATCATATCAAATAAAATAAAAGTGAAAAATAAGTTTTACCTATTTTAGTAGATATCACGCATATGAATCTTTTTGCTTCTATTGTGTCTTATCTTTAGCTAAGCTTGCATTGATTCCAAGGATTTGTAGGTCTTTCTAAGACAACTTCCTTCTATGTGATTTTAGGCCTATCCCGTTCCCTTTATAACACCTTCACTCACCATAGTTTCACACCTACGGACTGTGTATATGCAGGTTGATGCAGTACATGACCAAACCATCTCAAGCGACCTTCTGCCATTTTATCCTCAATGCGTGTAGTCATTTCTAAATTTGTCTAATCTTTTTTTATCGCACTTCCATCTTTGCATCCGCATCTCTACAACACTCATCTTGTGGATATGTTGGACTTTGGTGGTCGGGTATTCATTACCATATAGCATTGCGGGTCTTGTAGCTCTTCGGTAGAGTTTATCTTTCACTTTGGTAGGCATCCTTTTATCACATAACAACCCAGTATACTTATCCATTGCAACCATCCGATTCTAATCCTATGAGTAACATCTTCATCTACCATTCCATTCTCCGGAAACAACGAGCCTAGATGTTTAAATCGTTTTCATTTTTTCACCACAATCTCTAGTCTCACCTCAACTTCGCTCTTCTTATGCTTGCTAAACTTGTAGTACATGTATTTAGTCGTACTTCTTCTTATCCTAAAACCCTTACTCTCGAGGTTGCTTTTGCATAGTTCAAGCTTTTGGTTGACAACCTCGTAGTTTTGTCAATTAACACAATATCATCAACAAATAACATACACCATCAAATAACATACACCATGAGATTTATATTGTATTATGTTGGTTTGCTCATCCTTAACTAGGGTAAACTAGTAGGGGCTGAATGCCGATCCCTGGTGTAGACCCACTATTATGAAAAACTCCTCAGTATCTCCTACTAATGTTTTCAGGCTAGTGGCGGCTCTGTCCATTATGACAACTCCCTCCGTTTCAATTGAGATGACACACTTTCTTTATTAGTCCGTTCCAAAAAGAATGGCAAATTTCTATATTTAGAAACAATTTAACGTTAAACTTTTCATTATACCTTCTTTACCCTTAATGAGAATCTTTTATAGCCACACAAATATCATGACCCCACTAAGGTTTTGCCCCTTAAGCTTTTAGCACCACATGTTTCAAAAGTTTCTTTTATTTCTTAAATTTTGTGCGAAGTCAAACTACCTTATCTAAATTGAAACAGAGGGAGTATGTAATATGAATTCCATCACTCACCAAAGGGCCTTTTGTGGTACTCTATCATATACTTTCTCGAGGTCAATGAACAAATGTGTAGATCTTTCTTCCGTTCGCGAGAAATTTCCATCAATCTTTCTAGCAAGAATGTAGCCTCCGTTTTAGATCTAAAGGACATAAATCCAAATTGGTCGTCTGTCACTCTTGTCTTGTTCTTAAGTCTACGTTCTATCACTTTTTCTCCCAGATTTTCATCGTATGATTGGGTATCTCCTTTGTTCTTATAGATTGGAATCATGATACTCTTCTTCCACTCATCGGGCATCCTACCATTTTTTAGTATAGCATTGGATAGCTTGGTGAACCATTCTAATCCAAAGTCCAAGCTCTCCAAGACACATTGCAACTCTATAGGGATAGTGTCTGGACCACAAGCTTTTCTAATCCTCATATTTTTCATAGCATCATTTACCTCTGTCGACCTAATTTTACGAGTGTAGCTAAAGTTTTTACCGTGCGCAGACGTGTGGAGCTTTAAGTACAAACGGCAACTAAAACACGAGCTTCAATGAAGAAAGGAGCTGATGAAGGAAAATAAGAAAAAATACATGTAATGCTAGAAAAGAAGGACAAAGTACGAACAACAATTTTATGGACCAAAGAATTTAAAACAACGACCATCACAACTACTATGTCTCAATGTTAGACTAGTTGGGTTGGTTATATGAATCCTCTATATTTATTTTGCTGTATTTGAGTCCCTTTCATTTCAGTGCTTAATATTTTGTCTTTTAGGAGAAATTTATTGTAACTGGGAGTGAACCAAATAATTGAAAAACTGCACTTTGATTAGAATATTTGGCGTGAAAATCATGCTAATCAAATTCAAAAATTGTTTTAAATTTCTGATTCATATGCAAGTTTCTTGTTCAGAATAATGACTAGTTTTTTTCTTACTATATTCTATTTTCTTATTCTTCATTATTAACATATTCATCCATGAAATTCCATTAATGAATTAGTATATCGTGTTGTCATCTATGTCAAATGTAGTGTTAGACAAAGCCTATAGTAGTTGTGTTCCGCACGCTGCATAAATGAAAGTGACAATTGGGCGAGTGAGGCCCCTGGCCTGCACTGAGCTGAACTCTAGGAGTTTAAGCATGCCTAAACAAGCCTTTAGCAGCATTGTTCTTTTCTAGCTTGTAGTTGGATGAGGCATAAAACATTAGTGAAGATTCCTTTCGCTAGTTTATGAGGCTATATAGGTGGTTTTCAAGATGGGTGTCTTGTTCCGTCAATTCTTACCATTTCAGTATTATGGATGAAAGATTGTACTCTCTCTGGCTGCAAGATTTCAAGTTAAATGTCTTGTTTGACCTTTTCAAAGTTTCTAAAGATATGAATAGTGATTATCTATTGAGTTTGGAGACTAAAATTGGGCAATGTCTAATGTAAAAAGGGAAGAGAATACGAATTAACAATATTTTATGGAATCAACTCTTGTCACTACAAGAGGAGCTGCTTAAATTAGGAGCAATAATCTATAAAACAAGTAATTATTTTCTAATAATGAAGAAAATAAATTTGAGTTTGCTTATTTTGGAAACAAAGAAAGTAGCCTGCAAAATCATGCTAAAAAGCTATTTCCAAGACAATTGCTGGAAAAATGCATATTGCCACTAGAATTGATTTCGGAAAGAGAGTGGCACCGCACCCAAGAAGAGAGGAAAGGTGCTAGTTGCTAAAGAGGAGGTGTTGGACGCTTGAGAAAGGAGGTGACTGTTGCTGTAAAGAGGACGTGGCAGTCACTAGAAATAAAGAAATAAAGAAAAGAAAACACCGACCAGGTCACCAGGCAGGCGGAAGGCCTTCCACCTGTAGAGAAAGCTATTTGAGTTTCTAGAAAAATCGTAGAGGCTCTGATACCATGTAAAAGACGTAGAGAAACTGAGAAGAGAATACTTCTTATTGAAGTGAATCTGGGTACTACAAGGGGAGCTCCTTAAGTAAAATAAGATCAGTGATTATTCTATGCAAACTATAAAAAGTAGTAATGAATGTAAATATTCATAGTTTTGCTTTTTGCGATTTTGTTGATGTGAAGCACACCGTCACTACTGAAACAGATCGAACTATTCAGAAAACATCTGTTGCTTTTGCTTTTAGGGTGTTGAAAACTTTTTTGTATTTTGACCAAAACTAATAGCCTTATAAGGAAGGTGGTGAATTGATTGTAATTTCCCCTTGAACATATATTTGGATGTTGAATGAGTGACTTGTCACACTATTCTGGGTTATGGAAACCATTTGCTGCCATGGTCTTTTCAGTTGGACCAGTTGACTAAAGAAGTGTCACATTCTCTCTGTAGGGTGCTGTTCGTGAATATGACCATCCGAGTTATCCAGATCTTCCCATTGCTACTAGGTACTACCAGTACCCATTGCTGAATGCGTTCATTTTTCCTTGCTTTTTCTGTTGTAGTTCATCTGATCACCATTGTGAACTCTAGATACCCAAGTATCAGTAGTCCTCTGGAGGTGAAGTTTCCAGACCATTCTTTTGGCTCTGCAAAAAGAACAGGAGGGTACAACATTAATGAGGTAAATTACTCTGCCTAGAGCTACAAAGAGGTGGTTTTGTGAGTTATTCTTTTTGTCTCGTTCTATCCATTTTATTTCCAACTAGATAGAAGACTCTTACCTTGTGTTATTCCCTCCATTGGAGTTTTAATAGACCTATTGAGTGAATTGCTCGATATTTTTGCTCTGATTCCACCTTTTCCTTTTTGCGATACAGAATTATAAATCTCTCATGTTCTCCATTTTTATGTTATAATATATTTGGGACATGCTAGAGATAAATAGAAAAAAATCACACGTCTTTTACATGTATTTTCATATTCCAGCCTTGATTCTTTAAAATGTTGTATGTCATATGTGTTTGATTTATCTTATGGTAAATTAATTTCTAAATAGTGTAGTTCTTTTTTTCTTTATTGTTGTCTTTTTGTATTCTGCTATATGTATTATGATCTTTACATATGCGTAACAGTTGTTTGTAATGATATTCCTGTTAGTGATAATTATATTTTGATTCATGGTGTTATGTTAGAAAGCCTTATCCTCTCTCCATATCAATTTATGTGATACACTTTTCTTATTAGTCCGTTCCAAAAAGCATGACACATTTTTATATTTGGAAACAAGTTAACTTTATACTTTCCATTTTACCCTTAATTACAACAACAAAAAAAAATCAGTGTTGTCAAAGGCGCGCTTAAAGCGCGCTTAAGCCCTGAAGCGAGGCTCAAAACACGTTGAGCGCTTCGCCTCGCTTTGTGGGCGCTTTAGTGTCACATCAAATCTCTAAGGCATAATTTTCCTTGCCGATGAGTGTAATCCTGAAAAGGCGACCTTAAACAATTGGTATTTCACTTTATCGTGAATTTTTTTTCAATTTCTTTTTCCATATATTTGTTATTCATGCTTATAATGATTAGTCATGGACTACATGCATATTTTTACTTTTTTCTCCTGTTGCGCCTTTTTTCATTAAAGCTCACGCTTGATTTGCGCTTTGCACTTAAAGCCCCAACGGACCTTAGAGCGTTTTTGCGCTTTTCGCCTTTGATAACACTGCAACAAACCCAGTGTAATCCTACAAGTGGGGTCTGGGGAGGGTAGTGTGTAAGCAGACCTTACCCCTACCTTTGTGAAAGTAGAGAGGTTGTTTCTGATAGACCCTTGGCTAAAGAAACACTAAACAAGAAGCGACCAGCAGTAACAACACAAAGAAAAAAACAAAGACACTATGTGTACCAAAGATCTAAAAATAAGAAATACAAGAATACTACTAACAATACTGGTAAGAATGACACAATATGGAATAACAAAGATCAAGGAACACAAAAATGTAAGAATAATACTAATACTGCAGGTATGATTAGGAGAAACTCTCGACTACTTATCAACCTACAATCCTTATTTTCGACCTCCACACCTTCCTATCGAGGGTCATGTCCTCGGTAAGCTGAAGCAATGACATGTCCTGCCTAATCACCTCTCCCCAATACTTTTTTGGCCTACCTCTACCCTTCCTCAAACCCGCCATGGTCAACTTCTCACACCTCCTAACCGGGGCATCAATGTCTCTCCTCATCACGTGCCCGAACCATCTCAGCCTCGATTCCCGCAATTTGTCTTCCACGAGGGCCACTCCTACCTTGTCCCTAATAACTTTATTCCTAATCTTATCTTTCCCGGTATGCCCATACATCCACCTCAACATCCTCATTTCGGTTACTCATCTTCTGGACATGGAATTTCTTGACTGGCCAACACTCCGCACCATACAACATAGTCGGTCTAACTACCGCTCTGTTGAACTTGCCCTTAAGTCTTGGTGGCACATTCTTATCACATAAAATCTCTCTCGGGAATGACTTGTGTATCAAGCTTCATGTCCACTTCTGCCTCATGCGTCCCCTCACTGAACTTGCACTCCAAGTATTCTGTTTTTGTCCTACTCAACTTAAAACCTTTAGACTCCAAGGTATGTCTCCAAACCTCTAACCTAGCGTTAACTCCATAGCGTGTCTCGTCAATCAGCACTATATCATATGCAAATAACATACACCATGACACGTCCCCTTGGATTTGTTGCGTCAACACATCCATCGCCAGAGCAAATAAAAATGGACTAAGAGCCGATCCCTGATGTAATCCCATCAACACTGGGAAGTGTTTTGAGTCTCCTCCCACAGTCCTTACCCGAGTTTTAGCACCATCGTACATATATCTAATCACCCTAGTGTATGCTACTGGGATGCCACTAACCAAACATCTCCATAAGACCTCCCCCGGAACTTTGTCGTAGGCTTTCTCTAGGTCAATTAACACCATATGTAAGTCTTTCTTCCTCTCCCTATACTGCTCCACTAGTCTCCTCACAAGATGAATGGCTTCTGTGGTCGACCGTCCCAGCATGAATCCGAACTGGTTCTCAGAAATAGACACACTTCTTCTCGCCCTCCTCTCCGTCTCCCACTCCCAAACTTTCATAGTGTGACTCAACAACTTGATACCCCTATAGTTGTTGCAATTTCCCCTTTATTCTTGTACACCGGTACTATCGAGCTCCACCTCCATTCATCGGGCATCTTCTGCGTCCTAAAAATGACATTAAACAATCCAGTAAGCCACTCCAAACCCGCTTCTTTCCAAAATTCTACCGGAATCTCGTCCGGCCCAGTTGCTTTACCCCTACTCATCTTCTGCATCACCCACTCAACCTCCTCCACCTTAAAGTGCCTGCAAAAACCATAATCTCGTTGGCTCCAACTCACCAAGTACGATGTTCCTGTCACTATCCTCGTTCAAGAGTTTATGAAAATATGTCTGCCACCTAAGCCTAATATACGCCTCATCCAACATATTTTATCATTAATTAGAAGTTTTTTATAGCCACACAAACTGAAAGCCCCACAAAAGCTTTTATCCTTAAGCTTTTAAAACCACAAATTTCAAAAGTTTTTCCTTTTTTTCTTAAACTCCGTACTGAGTCAAACGCATCACACAAATTGAAATGAGGGAGTAACTATTACTCATAAGAGATACTCCCTCCGTCCCAATTTATTTCGGACTCTTTCTTTTTTAGTCGATCTCAAAAGGAATGTCATACTTATTTAGAAACAATTTAATTTTATTTCATTTTACCCTTAATGAGATGATTTACAGCCATATAGATTTCTATTGCTTGTTTAGACCACAAGTTTAAAAAGTTCTCTTTTCTTTCTTAAACTCCGTGCCTAATCAAACACCGCCACATAAATTGGGACAGATAGAGTAACATATTTGTTGTACAACAACAACAACAACAAAGACAGTGTAATCCCATATATGGGGTTTGGGGAGGGTAGTGTGTAAGTAGACCTTACCCCTACGTTATAAAGATACAATGCACAAACCAGACCAAGCTTTATCTTAACCCTTTTTGCATGCCTAAATGAGTTGGATATGAGAAGATAATTTTGATGATTAGTTTGAACTTTGAACAAAATTGATGTAACCCTTCGTGTTTTTGGCTAGTGAAGGGGGCAAGCTAGCTACTACTAATATTGTCATGATTTTCCCAGAACATTTCCACTAGTGTTTGTAGTTTTTTGCTAGACTTGGTATTTTGAGCATTCTAATAGTGTTTGGCCAAGTATTTATTTGGGCCAAAAGTACTTTTGGCCAAAAATTGAGGTGTTTGGCTTAGCTTTTAGAAGGAAAAAAGTGCTTTTGAGGAGAAGCAGAATTTCAAAAGCACTTTTCTGAGAAGCACTTTTGAGAAAAACACTTTGAAGCAGTTTTCAAAAGTTTAGCCAGATTACTGCTCAAAAGTGCCTTTTAAATTAATTAGCCAAACACAAACTGCTTCTCACCAAAAGAACTTTTTTGAAAAGTACTTTTGAGAAAAACACTTCTCAAAATAAGTTGATTTTAGAAGTTTGGTCAAACATGCTATAAGTGATGCTCTTATAGTTGTATGATGACTTTAGTCTTTTGTTTTAATATATTATACTGTAATCATTAATTACCAAAAGTAAAACCTCTTTCTGATTTTGCTATCCATTATGTAATCAACTGTATTACTAAATTTTACATAGTTAATTGTAATATTCTCTTCCCTATACAAATATTGTTTGGTCTAGACTATAATTTTGTAGAAGCAGTTGTTTGCGACTATTACGTACCTGATACAGTCATTACACTCTTAGGATGCTCAGATTACCAAGTCTTAGCCAAAATATTGCAAACATTAGACGAAACACTTCTAGGAAAACTTGTTCCTGCTTTATTTGCCATTAACGAAGCAATAACAAAATAAAGTGGAACTAGTTCATGACAATGTTAATATTAGCTAGCTTGGCCTCTTCACTGGCTAAAAACACGAAGGATTGCATCAATTCTTTTCAAACTAATCATCTTAATTATCTTCTCATGCATCTAGAGATGATCTAATTATCGTTGTTTCAACATATGCTATACACTAAGCACAAGTTATGTTCACGTCTCTAATGCCATGAACAAGAACTTTGGGAAGTAAACGATTTCGACCTCTAGAATTGCGAAGCCGAGTTTGAGGTACTTTGTGTAAATTGCTTGGACCAAGCATCCTGCTAAGAGCTTCTCGACATATCATCCATGTGGCTATACCATATGGTCGGTTCAGTAATCTCTGCAACACCTTGGCTCATTTTATGTAGTTACCCAACAACAACAACAACAACAACGACGCAGTGAAATTCCACGAGTGGGATTTGGGGAGGGTAGTGTGTACGCAGACCTTATCCCTACTCCGAGGGGTAGAGAGGCTGTTTCTGATAGACCCTCGGCTCAAGAAGACGAAAAGATGACGAAAAGAGATAATCTATCAGTACCATCAATAAAACTATAGAAAACATAACAGCATCACAAGAACCAGAAAATAGATGAAAAGCAAAACAATAACCAGTAGATAAAGTCCGCCACTAAGAGAAACGAAAGAGTGGTGTGAACTCAACATTAACCACTAGCAGTCTAAGACTAAATCTTAACAGGCTAGCCTCACTCTGGAGTGCCGTAGAGATATGCACAAATCTCCCCTAACCTACAACCTTAATGCTCGACCTTCACAACTTCCTGTCTAGGGCCATGTTCTCGGTAATTTGAAGCCACGCCATGTCCTGCCTGATCACCTCTCCACAGTACTTCTTGCCCCGCCCTCTCTCTCTTCTCGTACCTACCAAAGCCAACCGCTCACACCTCCTTACCGGGACATCTGGGCTTCTCCTCTGAACGTGCCCGAACCCCATATGAGCCTTGCTTCCCGCAGCTTGTCATCCATGGGGGCCACACCCACCTTCTCCCGAATATCTTCATTCCTAACCTTATCCATCCTAGTGTGCTCGCACATCCACCTCAATATTCTCATTTTTACTACTTTCATCTTATGAATATGTGAGTTCTTAACTTGCCAACACTCAGCCCCATATGTAGTTACCCAACTTTAGTAATAATATTTCATAGTTATAGTTACCCTGGTCAAGACCGGAAGCATGAGCAACTTCTTTCAAGGTGCTTATACTCTCATTGTTATCCCGGTAAGAAAAGTTATGTATTCTAATCAATACCATACTTAAATTCTGCTCTACTCAACTTTTCAAGAAAGCAAATTCAACGGTATCATTATGTGGTAATTTGGCTAGGTTTCTTTCTAAATTAAGAAAGTGCTAAAAAGATTTTGAAAACCCAATGCCTCAAAATTCCTTACCGCTGCATTTATACGACACAGAATCCGATCATAAGTAATTCACATATATGGTAGGCCAATAAATAAAATGAAAAAGCACGTCTACAGAATTTACTTTAAAAATAATTCACTAAAAGAACATTACACTGTAGGAATATTTGTCAAATTCATGTCCATACTCATGTTTTTATCCATTTCAGTATATAAACTAGATGATGAATAGTTCAGTCTATTGCTTCTTTAAGTCTAGAACTTGTAAAGTGCAATAAGGTGTAAACTAGAATGAGTAGGTAAGTTTAAATTGATGTATTTATGAAAGGTAAGACCTATTGCTTCTTTAGGTCTATTTCTTTATGCCATTCCTTACACTGACCCATAAGCTCATTGTTCATCTTGATTTTCTTATGTATTGTGTTTACGTAATTGATTAATAGCATTTCTTTATATTTAATGTTGTTAGTGTGCCCTCTTATAATGGCCTTGGTTGATGCATCCACCTTCAGGAGTCGATGGATCAACGAAGGAAAATCATGTGAATGAGCCTTAGAATGTCTTTAGTTGACGCCCTAGGATATCGCTAATAGTGGTAGTGCTGAAAATCTGGTTGAGAAAGTATGTTCTCACGATGTGAAACTTAACCGGAGTTGGGGGTTTCTAGCCATAATTAATTCACTTATTAACGCATACAAAGATGATTAAGATGAGCTTGGTTTGATTTGTCCATTGTTTATTGTGATTGAGCTGAATGTATACGAGTCATAGTATGCGTAATTACCCAAGTAAGAAAATACTTAAAATGTATAGTTAATATACTACAACAACAACAACCTAGTTAAATCCCACTAGTGGGGTCTGGGGAGGGTAGAGTGTACGCATATCTTACCCCTACCCTGGAGGGGTGTACAGTTAATATAATAAGTCTTTTATAGAGCATAGAATAAATTCCTATCAATCTTTAACATTTACATAAATTGAAAATCTTGGCATATGCATTTCCCAAGGAGATGTAAACATGAGGTTTCAGGATATTAGAGACTAACAAAGCATTGTTGGAAGGAAAAGAGATAGGAGGGCACTTTTGGGGAGAAAGCTCATAAGGGAGGAATTGGAAGGACAAAAATTAACTGTGTAATATTCTTCCTAATGCACCTTGAAGATACAAGTTGACCCGTTTCAATTTATATGAGGTAGTTTGATTTTGCATGGAGTTTAAGGAAAAAAAAAAAGACTTTTGAATCTCGTGGTCCTAAAAGCTTTGTGGGGTCATGATATTTGTGTGGCTATAAAAGTTTCTCAATAGGGGAAAAATAGGTAAAAATAAAAAGTTTAAAGTTAAATTGTTTTCAAAAGTTTAAAGTTAAATTTATTAATATATTGGATATGTTACCATCTCAAAAAAAAAAAATTATTTTCAAATATAAAAATGTATCATTCTTTTTGAAACAAAGTAGTAAGTAAAGTGTGTCATATAAATTGAAACGGAGGGAGTAATATATAACTTCAGGGAATGGGAACTCAACGATTGAGTAGTCAGTCATTACCAAGCAATTTAGCGAGGAGGAGAATTACAGGCCAACCCTGGATAAAGTAACATTTCAGAGGATTAGTAGGGATGAAAGCGTAGCATTTGATAGACCTTTGATAAAGAAGAGAGTTGATGCAGGGACTAGCGAGGTCAGTAAGGTTCTGGGTTGTTATGGGTTTATGATGGTCTTTTTCCTTCGTTTCTGGGAATTAATGGACAATGATGTGATAGGATGCGTTCATTATTTTTATGTATGGTACTTTTGAGAAAGGTTATACTCATTTCATTTTGCTCATTTGGAAGATTGAGCCAAGGACATATAAAGAGTCTTTGCATCTATTATTTTCATGAATGGTACTTTTTAGAAGAGTGTTAGCTCATTTTCATTTTGCTCTATTGGAAGAATGGGGCCAAGGAGATATAAAGAGTCTTGCTCTGTTAGTTTGGTAGAGAATGTCTATAAAATATTGTTGTTTTAACAAAAAAGGAGTCTATTAAGTAATTGCTTATGTTCCTATAGAGGAGGTTAAAAGCAATTGGGAATTTGTGTAAGTTGGACTCATGCTTACTGCAATTGTGAATTTTTTTTGATACATTTGCTTGAGAGGATGGATTTTGAACATACCCAGAAACATGAACATGGATACACATTTCATATCTAATCATTAGAAAAGACGATACTTATCGAAAAGGTTTATTTTGTGCCTCACACAACTGAAACTAGTTGTGTGAGTCTTTTTTTTGTCTCATAAGTTGGTGGACCTAAACCTTACACTTTTCGGTCTACAAACTTTGGGTCCACCAACTTGTGAGACAAAAAGAAGCCTCACACAATTAATGTCGGTTGTGTGAGGCACAAAGTAAATTTTTTCATACTTATCACCATTGCGCCCTAGGATGTGACCTAGTGGTCAATGAAGCTAGAATGAACCATGGGAGACCAGAGTTCAAATCCTAGCCGAGCGAAGAAGAAATCGTTAAGTGATTTCTTCCCATTTGTCCGAGTCTTAGTAGATAGAATTATTCGTTACCTATGATTTTAAGAGGTAGCAGATACAGTGATTTAATGAAGGTGCACACAGGTGCCTAGATATCACCATTACTAAAATAAAAAGTAAAAAATGACGTTGAAATTAATCCTTTTCAAAGCATGCCCAGGAGGATGATGAAAGAATTTTTGTGGAGCGGGAAGAAAGGAAGAATAAGTACCACTTGGTAGATTGGAAAAAAAAAATTAGCATTCGTAGCAATGGGTGGGGGCAAGAGATACGAACATTGTCCATATTTCAATAGGACATCTTTAGAGGAATAGTTGGGAAATTTGAACATAAGAGAACATATTATGGCGGATAGTGATGACGACTAAATGTGGGAGGTCGAATGAAGGTTGGTTTTTGGGAAGGTAAGAACTACATATGAATTGAACTTGAGGAAATGGATCATGACGGAAAAGGAAAATTTTACCAGATTTGTTGCTTAAAACATCAATAACAGCACCAAGATATGTTTTTTGGCGGGAGTAAAGCTGTGAGGGACAATTTTATTGGAGGCCTTTCCATGGGGTGTGCTATGGTGTATGGAAAGAGACGACAGTGGCATGATTATTCATATCTCTGTATATTTCAATTTATCAATTGCTTTTAAAGGATTTAAAATAACAAAAGTATGTGCTTTAAAAAAATTTGTATAATCTATGCCTAGGACACCATTTATCGAACCATGAATGAAGTAAAGCATGAGAGAAAGCATATCGGCTAGTGATGTGAGGTCCCAATTCTTGACTGGTGGGGACACCAAAGGCATATGCCCTTCCATCCCTGCCATCTTTTTTTGAATAAGCCTAGGTCATATCTTTAAAAGATTTAGTTTCTTCTCTTTCTAAGCAATTTGGATAAATAATTTGACCTTCACAATATTTTTAGGTAACTAAGTTTAGGATTTTTCTTGCAAGTTTAGTTTGTTTGGTGCATTATCTTTTTCCTCTTGAAGATAAATATTTTTAAAAATTTATTACTTTAGTAAATACTTTATTACATCACAACCAATTTATCTTTTGCCAGTCAATCTTTTAAACTATTTGGTTATCCTTTTCTTGACAGGAGGTTTTTTTGGGGGGGGTGGGTGGGTGGGTAAATAAAGTTCTGTTGTACCTGCATCAATTTTGATATGGTATGCCCCATCACTAGGGGAGGGCATAGTTTTGGCAAAACACTAATTCTATAATTTCAGATTTTGGTTTGGTGTTTTGGAATTACGGTTTGGATTTTCGAATATCTGACTTCATACTTTATGTTTGGCCCTACCAATTCGACATTTGTCCAGTCCTAAGCCCAATAGTAAATTAAATCAGACAACCACCGAAAAGGAGAATAGGGTTTCAAAGTATAACCAAGTATATTATTCTTTTCTAGTTTCTACACGGTACTCACCACACTCGCTGCTTTCTGAAGTTGAGTAGCTAAAGTGAACCACTTTTGTTGGTCTCACATACTTTTTGGTGTTACTCGAAAAAGTGGAGCACTCCGTATCTATTAGTGACTCATCTGCTGCTATTGTAAACAAATTCAAGCTGACCAGTGGCATATTTCAAAGGTTTCATGGTTGAACGGGCATTTAATGCCTAAAAATCCTAACGATATATTACTTTGTTTTTTTTCTTTTCTTATTGTAATACTTTTTCTTATATCAAGGGTTTGCATTTGTACTTTTTTTTAAGAACCGTAGTATCCGGGTCAGCTTGCGCTTACCTCGACTAATTCCATGGGATACCTGCTACCTCCCACCAACATCAGGTACCAGGTAACTCTATATACCAAGGCTTGGATAGATGGAAAGAAATCACCTAGTGTTTTTGCGTCCGCTGAGATTTGAATATGAGATCCTACCCACTTCATTGACCACTAGGCAATACTTTTGGGTGGTTTGCATTTGTACTTATAGTTGTCAAATGATTATGGTGGGAGTGTGGAATTATTAAGGCACTTGGCAAGGATACTTTATTTGGGCATTCACTTTTGTAGGAAGAAATCCAACTTATAGGCTCAAAACTGAAAATCCGAAATAACCAATCCGAATAATTTGAAACCGAACTTTAAAGCACCTAATGAATCCGAGCTTATGTAGTTTGGGTTTGGTCTTAATTTCTAAAATCCGAAAATTGAAAATCCAAACTGAAGTTTTCATAATCCAATCCGACCCCACCCTACCCATCACTCCTAAAACCCTTGCCAAGGAGTCAACTGACTTTTTCCCACTTTGCTACCTTAGCACTCTAACAGGCAACATCAAGGTTAGAGGTAGAGAATCCTTTCACTTGGTTATTTCCTACTTGTCAAAATATATCTTGCATTCTACTATGCATTTCCATTAAAGTTTTCAGTAGAAAGGCTATAAAGTGGATTACTTGTTAAATTATTGAAAGAGAATTAACTGCAGTATAAAAAGACACAAGAACTTAAAGCCACTAGTTATTATTCATACCGATTTATCCACATAGATGGAAGTGGATTGTTTATTGAGGAGATGTTGCTTTCACGACTTGACTGTTTATTTCTACTTCATATGGTTCTTACTGCTAATTATCCTTGGTATAAATCACAGGTTGCTGGAAGTAGGGCAAGATTTCAGGATCCTCGTTCTATCAATCCTGGATTTATTGATGATATTCGGGGGACTTCGGATTATATGAATGCTGGGCACAATGTTTTTCCTGGGTCTTCAGAGAATTTGAATGCGGGGCGCCCTACTTTTCAAGGATATGGGTCTCCTGCTGGACAGAGCAGCAATATTCAGCAAGGCGCTTACCACCAGAGTTATCCTGCTCAACAAAGTGCATATCAAAGTTACACAGCTAAAAGTGGCTATCCTAGTGGTAGTCCTTCCCAATTGCCTTACCAAAACTATAATCCTCATCAAGCTCCATATCAGAGCATGAACTCACAGCCGCAGCCGCAGCCGCAGCCGCAGCAGCAGTATCAGCAGCAGCCGTCATACCAGAACATGACTGCACAAGGTTCCTACCATTATTGATGCTAGATACTAAGTTCCTCAAAATACTTATGGTAGGTTTTAGTCAGTCTTGTACCCTAATTTAATCTCATGTTGTGCTATACTTGTTTCTGAAAGTGTTACTAAAAGTAATTTAACTGCTTGCATTCTATGGAACTTCCCCCCCCCCCCCCCCCCACCCCCACCCCCTTAGTGCATTGGTTAAGAGTAGCGTATTATGGTTGGAGAGGTTAAGTAGTTAAAGGTTTGGCAAATTTTCAGAGATCTCGCTTCAGTTTAACTCTGTAACATTTAACTTCCTTGTGGCTTACGGTAATACACTGAACTCCCTTATATAGATTTCTTTGTAATGAGATTGTTACTCTTTAGAATTTGTTTATTCTACATATATAAATCGATTGATTTACCTTGCTGTTTAAAATATGTTTATTCTACATAGATTAATTTAAGGGTAACAATAAACGTACAAGTACATTCAAGTTGTTCTTTGAGTAGGAGTACAGGTTATTCTTAACATATCTTACCTCGTTAGCAGACCTGGTTCAACTATGCCATATTATTTTATTAGTCAATATCTGGTATTCTCATTCTTATTCACCATTAGTACAAACCATGAATCATACATCCCTGTCGTTTGGTTCGCATTAGTAATGGCAAAATGGATAAAAATAATAATTATCCATTCATATTATCCACTAAAAAATGGGTTGGATAATGAACTTAAAAATGGTTCAAATATGAATAAGATACTTATTATCCACTTAAAAAATAGATAACCAATATGTTTAATTTTTATTTTTGTAAAGACTCAAATAGGTGGAATCCTTTTCGGGGTTTTTTTACCTAATTATACTATATTAGAAACTTATTTACCTATGTTCTCTGTGTTTTGTAGTTTTTAATAAGTATCTTAGGTTTTCTTACAAATTATGTAGATTGCTCTTTAAAAGGCTCTCATTCCATTATTAGTGCCTTCAATTAAGGGATTCAATTATATCATTTTCTTTTTTCCCCTCTCCTCTTCTCTCTTTTTTTTTTTACATCAAAATCCCTTAGAGCCCGTTTCGACATAAAAAAAAATTCACATTTTTTCAAAAAAAAATTTAATTTTTTCCGAAATCAATGTTTGGCCATAAATTTTCAAATTTTACTTAGAAGATGGATTTTGGAATTTTTCGAAAATTTTAAAAACTCCAAAAAGTTATTTTTTCAAAATTTTCACTCAGATCACTCACAAAACTTCAAATAACAATCCAAAATTATATTCATGTCCAAACACAACTCTAATTTTCAAATACCATTTTCACTTGAAAAAAAAATTCACTTTTTTCGGAATTTTACAATTCTTATGTCCAAACGCCCACTTAATCTACGCCCAGAATCTCCATCTTCTCTCTTTCCACCATAGCCGACAACTATATATTATTAAAAAATCATCAATCGTTCTTTTGCTGGGAGACTGAACAACACTGAAAATGAAGAAATATTCATGATTTGTATGATAATTGTATCATAATTGTATTTGAATTGTATCAGACACATCAATGCCTAAAACGTAACTGTATCATACTTGTATCACAATTGTATCTAACTTGTATATGGTACATTAATACCCAAAATAATACCCGATACAATACTAATAAATTAATATATAATTATCATATATTTGTGATACAAACTGTGAAATTCGTCACGAACTCACAATTGCTCGTAACAATGTACAATGAATATACAATTATCATACATTTTTAATACAATTCCTTCAACAATTATGATACATATACAATTATAATACAATCGCGATACATTTTTGAAAATTTGTGATACAATTATGATCTTCATCTTCTTCAAGTTTCAATCGCAACTCTACACTAAAAAGCTAATATAATCGTATTATAATTATATTAGTATTGTGTCAAGTATTGTTTTGGATATTGATGTATCATATACAAGTCACATATAATAAAGATTTTAGAAAGAAAGAAAACAAGATTCAAAAGTTACCTACAACTTGATTCTAGAGCAATATTTCGAATTTCGTCTGCATTGTATCAATAAGAAAGATAGATTTTGGGTGATTTGGTAAGAAAGAGGAAAATTGAGTTTGAAAAGCTTTGGAAACGAAAATGAATTGACACTTTGGGGGGATAACAGCGGGTATAAAAATTAAGAGAGATTTTGGGTGATTATTAAGAGAGAAAATATTTTTGAAATCCTTTGGAAAAGGAACATAATCTTAAATGTAGGGATTATTACAAATGGGGGTGGGTGTCATGTAACTGATAGGCTAAATTTAAGGGATCTTGAACTTTCATCTTTTTTATGGTTTTGCAAACAACATGATGAAAACAAGTATATAAAAAAAATAGTTGTTATATGCTAATACGTATACAGAGAACGCAACATAGCAAGTTGATTCAATATCCATTGTCTTCTTAGCCTTCAAATTTGTATTTCAAATCACAATATACCTGCAAGTCCTGCATCACTAGTTGCTTAGAATTAGCACGTGATGGACATGGATAATAAGCATAATTTTTCAAGCTCATGAAGGAAATCAAATTAAAATTATAAATTAATAAGCCTTATCTTTGAGGAAAATTACATCCTTGGAGTGGTGAACACCACGTTGGTTTTGTTAATTTGTGGTAAATAAATTTCTATTATAGTATATGTAGGTAAAAATTCCTTTCTCAAATATGAGAGACTAGGAACCCTTCCAAAATTGATCTTATTTCAAAAAGTCATGGATAATATGAATATTCATATTGTTCGCATGTTAACCCATTTTTTATCTGCATTAAAAATGAGTCGAGTCTGATATTTTATTCGTTTTGTATTTACCCATTTTGACCCGCTCATATCCGACCCGACCCATCAGTTTGTCATCACTAGTTTACATACTAGTTATGTGTATTTAACTACCAAAAAAAAGTGTAATCGTAATGTAGGAATTGATTGTGTGGTGATTAATAATGACGAAATCTTATGCAATCATTGATTGATAATAAAGAGTTTATTATACAAGAATTTCTTAACTTTAAAGACAAAATGTCTTTAAATAGTTCAATTTTCATTTTGTTGATACACGTATTCTTATTTCATATTTTACTATAAACTAATCAAAATAACTTAATTATGCGAGTAATATTTACTATTGCCAATCAAACGTTAATGCTTGTGATTATTTTTTCATATGCAGCCAATCATACACAACATTAGTCATGTGACAATTATTTTCTTTTAATGCGGGTTTTTTCACTTGGGTTAATTAAGCCAAAACAATCAAACAAACGACCAAAAGGATAATATGCTCAATCTAAAAATTTGGATATCACCTCTCTCCTTGTAAAACTAGTTTTATGAAGTGTTGGGGACGAGATTTGGAGCAGAGACGGATCCAGGATTTAAATTTTATGGGTTCAATTTTTAACATTGAATCCATTATATATTTAAAGTTATCGGTTCAAATTTATTATTTTTGTAATTTTAATAAATTTTTACACATGAATTTTGACTCCGCGTCAAAAATTATGGGTTCAATTGAACCCGTAACTCTCACACGTGATCCGCCTCTGTTTGGAGGTCAATCTTTCTCTATTGAGGGTATAATTATTTCATCAATAACAAGTTGGTCAAAATTGAATACTCTTAAGAGTGGTCTCTTCCACAGTTCCACGCATCCTTCATCTATAACAAGATAAGAATAAAGACAAATTGTTTCAAACATTAACGATTAGCAGCAATAAACAACTATAATAGCTATGTGGTCTCTATCAACTCTAGCTAGACTAGTGTATGCATGGGAACCCAAGTAGGAAGCAAAGGTTAATTTCTTCTTATAACGATTGTGTTTTAAGTCAATTTGTCCACATTTCCTCAACGATTCTATTATGTATTTGATATCTCTACCCGCACAACTAGTAATTCTGTCTATGAAGGTTTAAACTGATGGAAAAAAATATGAACTAAGATTCTTAATTTCTGCTAAAATTAGGGATGGCAATGCGGCGGGCTACTTAGCTAAAACTATCAGATTCATTTTTTTTTTGGCCACTAAGAGGGGCTCAAGAGGGAGGCTCGTAAAGTGTAAAAATTTACCTGCATCGAGTATTTATACCAAGTCAATAAAATTAAGACAGTGTTTTGCATATACCCATTTTAGCACACAACCATGGTTAAGTGATATGCATTTTTTATTTTAATTTGTTAATTCTTAAGGTTAATTATTTAGTTAGGTGTAAATACTCGGTGTGAATAACTATTTATATTAGTAAAGCATTTGCTTTAGGCCCCTACAATTTTGGGGCTCCAAAAATTTTAAGAATTTGTTTTGGGACCCTTACTGAATTTTATGATATTTTTTTGCTTTAGTAAAAAAAATTACAAAACTTTATAAAAGAATAAAGAAAGAAAGAAAGAAAGATTGCTTACTTTTTAATAGTAGAAATATTTTATAACTTTCAGTTAAACTATTCAATCTTCATATTAGAAAATAAATTCTTTTATAACAAGATCCAAGGCAATGTATAACACATGACTAAACATCTTATTAACTTGAATTAATAAATACTAATATTACTATGAGATATTTGTTGCAAACTTACATGCTTTATGTCTCATAAGAATATTACACTATAAATATAAAGTACGAAAGAAAAAAAGAAAGGCGATATAAGTTTTTGGATATGTATATGTATATAATTTAAGGTCTCTTATTAAAATTTAACTTTAGAACACTAATATTATTGAGCCGCCTTTATTACCCATTTGTTATGCCACTCACGCCTCGTTTAGCACCCTTCCCCTCCCTTGATTGAATTAACCTCACCCTGTAAAGAAGCCCCTGATTGTGGAGAAGTTCCTATGGAGCTAATGTAACACCACCCCGTGGAGAAGGAGCAGCAGCCTCCACTGATGGTGTAGAAATAGGAGAAAAAGCCGATGCATGAATTATGTCTGACCACGTTCACAAATGCTAGGTAGCATTGAATTATTTAATTTAGTTAGCTTATGATTTAACAATAAATAAAGATGAGAGAATGCTCACATATGTTAGTGTGCAATAACTTTTGGAAATTAAAAGGAATGATGAACGGTAGGTTAAGATATACTCTTATTCGTTTTCAATAACCAATGGAGATGTAATTCAAGTGAACTGAAAAAGCATTGTTACACTTGAATCCACTTCCAAAAGCAATCTGCCAAATTCTGTCACCTCTCTTCATTCTTCCTTTAGCCTCAATGTAACTCAGTTCATACCACAGTGAAGATGAAGAAGAGATAACTAAGCTGACACGCCGGAGTTGGCTGTTGGAAAATAATGTTTATCCGAAAAACGGATAGAGTTGAATTTGTACGTAGTTCTAAGGATATGTGGTATAGCTTGATACAAATCGTAGGGATAAATAGAAATATCAAATATGGATTGCAAAGTATGCAAAATAAATAAGGTTGGAAAGAAGATGATTTTTAGAACTAAGCACAATGAATCAATTAATGAAGATTAAAAGAATAATCCTTGAATATAGGAGAATATTGTGCTTGAATTACAATGTAAGCAAAAAATGCCCTCTACAGAAATGTAGACATCCTCTTTATAGTAGAGGATCCTACCTTAGATATAATTAAAAATACATAGTGGAGAACCCATGATAAATCAGTTTTTCCCCAATTTCCGCCGAGATTCTCTCCCTTAGTGTGTTTGCAACGGCTCTTGTCTGTGAGCTAGAGCTCGATCGGCCTCGGTGTTGGTCGGTATTGCTTCTAGAGCTCGATATGGACTCGGGATCAGGTGATGATTCGGACTCGGACCCGGTTTGCCTCTGCCCCTTAAGTTCGAAATCATCTCATCATAGTTCGATTCGGACACGAGCTCGATAATGACTTCGAACTCGGAGTTTGACCTATACCCGAAATTTGAAGCTTGTTTGTACCATCTTCGGAACCCATCTCGATATTACGAAATCTTTCTTCGATCCATTATGTTTCGACCTCGATCAATCGTACGAAAGTCGAAATCTATTTCGACCGTATACAAACAAAAATATGTGATTTAATAAATTAGAACCCATTGTGGGGTGCAACCAGGGAACTATTTCCCACTTTCGTCGCTACTTTGATTCAAAAGTAACCTACTGGTCTGTTACCTGTTGAGATATAATATTTTTAGGTAATAAAAAGTTTGATGTCTTTTATATTTTAAAATTTTAGATAAGATAGTTACTGGATTAATTTAATATAATATCAGAGGTCACTCAAATCTACGTAGAAATGACACCAGTGTGGCACCCTAGGCAAATCCCACATCGACAAAATACGGGAGAGATGCTGGGTATATAAGTAGACATGCCTTAGACTCTAGTGACGCGTTTTAAACCCGTGAGGGCCTAGCCCCAGAGCGGACAATATCATTAGCGAGCTGGGCTATTACAACCAGGTAGCCACTTTAAATGGCTGCTACTTAGGAATTAGCCAGTGCGTCTTGAATTTCAGTTTTTCAGTTCAAATTTATAGGACAAAAATATCCTGCATTGTCCTGAAGTTAAGAGTTTTAGTTTAAAGTTTCGAGATAAAAAATAAATACTGGCTAATTTCTAAATAGCATCCCTGAGAATGACAATATGTGCACTTGTCCCAAATATTATTGCCACCCAAAAGACAATATTTTCACATGTTTAGCCCACGAAGGTGTGTTGAGACATATTCACATACTGTATTTCATTCTTATGATACTCTTTTGTTTTTAGTTTGTTCCAAATTAAAAGAACAAAACCTTTCTATTTTGAAAATTCTTTGACTTTAAAGTTATTATTTTATATTTAATGACATGTTCTTATAACTATAAGAATATTATGTCATGTTTAACACCACAAGTTCGAAAGGTAACTTTTAGAATTTGTAAAAAGCCTTTCTTTTTTATATTCTATATTCAGTCAAATATTATCATACAAAATAAAAAGGACAGTAAATATAATTAAGTAGTGAAAAGTGTAATTTCTCTAATAATTTAAACTTTTCGATGGGATAGTCACGAGATTTAATATTATTGACTCGGTGCAGTGTCTGTCATTCTTGAAGCCTCAACCACCCGCATGGATACATAAGTGTCCGAAAGCTTGCTTGAAATCAGGAATGTCAAAATTTCCCTTCGGAGTTGAAAATTTTCCTGCTAATGTGTGAGGAGAAAAAGCAGCTGCTCTGATGATGGGAGAAGGACCAATTATAGTAATGTTTGATTTCAAAGCTTCCCCGCTATTATCTGTTGCGACATAATATAACTAAATAATAAAATATCAAATCCTACTGTCACCAAAAATGAAAAAATATTTTCACGTACTTGACCTATACAACAACATATTCAGTGTATTTTCACAAGTGGAGTATGGACGTACTTGACCTATGAAATAATATATTACATTACCATAAGGTCTTTGGAAAGGTTATACCAACTTTGCCCTGTGGATCTTCTTGTTCAAAAACACATCTAAAGGCCTTATCATCTGCACCTTTGTGTGTTCTAACAACATTCATTAAAAACAAGCAATAATGCTAGAACATTTTATGTTACTTTTCAACTTGTAGTTGTTCACTACCATAGCTGATAAAGATGGAGTTGAAGGTGAACTTCAGCACATTTGGCATGATTCTAGAACCTTTTTGGAAGAAAGTTTTTATGGTATTTACCCCAATTTGGATGCTCAGTCGAATTTGGATCATTCCAAAAGGGCACGAGGATTCTTTAGGAAGTCTCACATTAGTTAGGCATAACAGATTTAAGAAAACAGTGGTACTTTCCCAAAATTGAAGAGTGACAACCTTAATTAATTGACTATGACAATGGTTTTTTATTTATTTCCTGTGATAGATTCTTTGTCTAGCGGATTTGGTGCCCAATATTATTCATCTAAGTCTTTTTCGCGGTATATAAAAGTTAAACTTGATATAGTAATCACTTCAAAATATGCTACCAAGCAATAATAGCTTGTCATATTAATAAGTTTGTTGACCCCTCCCAAAGGCGGATCCACGATTTAGGAAGATGGGTGCATATTACAAAAGGCGAATTCAGAATATTAATTTTACGGGTACAACTTTTAGTTCTTATTATTGCACCTATTACACTCCTTAAATTATAAGTTTCATTTTTATTTTTTAAAGTAGTGATTTACTATCATCTAGATTTGTACTCCGTGTGGAAAATATTGGAATTAATTGGACTCACTTATTGAATGCACACACTGCCCGGAGCACCTTCCCCTAGATATGCCCCTGCCCCCTTCTATGCCCACAATTGCGACTTTTAAAACTAGTTTAATGGAATTTCACATTTTGGGATGGCGTATTTCTCTTGCCCTTTTGGTACAAACTTGATCATTTCCAGTTTCCTTGTACAAGAAGAAGCAATTTTGCACAGTTTGTTTTGTTTAGGCAGTAAATAAAAACAAGCTTAAAGCAGTTCCAGACTTCCAATCAATCAAACAAATTATATGGATCAAATCAACTTCTATATCATATTCTCAATGCTGCAACAAACACCTTGACAACCAGAATTCCGTTTATATTTTAATTTTCACGGACTATGTTCTCCGAAAAAGTCAATATCAGGCAATTATATGCCTTTCGATTTACCACGGGGAGTAGTCATGCGACGCAAATGAATATAGGGTGTACGCAGCCTTACCCCTGTTGTGAGAAGGTAGAGAGACTGTTACTGATCTGTTGTTCAACACCATGGCAAAAAAATAGCATGTCCGATGATATAGACAACTAACAGCATCACATACGTAATCACATAGTTGTAGAATGGAAAAAAAGATAAGAAGAAACTTCGAAATAAGTAGAATCATATAGCACTACAGAGTAGTCTAAACAGGTAATTTCTTCTGCTTGGTTTCAATAATAGCATTCTATGAGGCAGACACAGAGAGTTGCACACTATAACCTTTTTTACTATCATACTTTGTTTTGTTTCTCTTCCTTATAAAACTGACTCTCGTCATTCATATCTTACCGTGTAGAATAAGGAATAATCAACAACAAACTCAGTGTAATCCCACAAGAGGGGTCTGGGAAGGGTAATGTGTACGCAGACCTTACCCCTACCTTGTGAAAGTAGAAAGGCAGAATAAGGAATCAAACAACGATATTTTGTAGAATTAAGAGGTAATCATAGCATGCATCCAGACTCTGGATTCTAGAGATAGGAACTGAATGACAGTCACTTAATTCCCGCGCCTCTGTAATTACAGACGATTGGCTTCTCAAACAGATTTGATTATGAAAATCTCCAGATGATACCAAAGCATTCAAAATATCAAATAGGATCGGGACAAGACACAACATGCTAAAATGATATTGTGAAAGCACTAGTGGGATTATATACTGGGTTGTTGTTGTTGTTGTTACTCTCTGTTTAGGCATGACATTTTGACTATTACAGGTGAAGAGAGAAATTAACAAAGTACGTAAGCAGTTTCAGCAAACAAATTAGATGTAGTTAAACAATCCAATTTCCTGATGCTAAGCATTAACAGGAAATCAGAGTTTCAAGCATGACTGATAGGAAAGCATATTAGCATCCCTGCAACCAGAAGATATGGGATTGTGTAAGTTACTGAGAGATATCACAAGGCCAAAAAAGAATTAGCATTACCCGACTAGGGGATGAACTACTGGCCTCCAATCATATTACTCATAAGTGTCCCATTCAGTGCTCAGAGTAATTAGTAACTTTTCTCTCTTTTTTTCTTTTTCTTTGAGCTTGGTGAAGAGGGGGGGGGGGGGGGAGTGGAATCCTTAGCTATAAAATAATCAGCTAAGTTCTGCAAATTATTTCAGCAAACAGAATATGTGCAAGTGAATATAGATCAGTATACAAAGGCATCGAGAACGCAAATATAAAGTTCAGGAGATTGACACTTTCCGAAATAAGCACTAGAGAAATTTCATCAATGTTATATTTCCTCTTTTTGTTTGATAAGTCAGAGCTGTTGCATGAACATTCTTTTTATACATTTGTACATGGGAGTTTTCTATATATAAGATTAATCACCAAATAAAAAAAAAGTCAGGAGCTAATAATTACTTCTCTTTCCTTCCAGTTAATTTAATGGACAAAATGATATTCTTTCAACTGGAACATTGTGGAATTCCAAAACAATGTTTGGTATAAAAGAAGATATGCAACCAGATCTTCACAAATCAGATCCAATAACAAAGACAATGAGGACTCAAGAGAACTCCGCACGCCCGACAAACACAATACGTTTTGCAGGAAAAGGATCATAATAAATTTCAAATGAGGACTTTGGAACCAGTAGACCTCATAACCAAACCCCCCTCCCCCACCCCCACCCCACCCAGAAAAGACCAAGAAGAAACAATGAAGTACTCACAGTCCTTGTCCACCAAAGGTGAATTTTCAGTGGAAAGCCATTTCTCAATGTTGTTTCACAAGAGTATCACGGCTATATGATTGAAAATTTTAGCTCCTTTTGTGTATTTATGCTTATCCATTGCGTTGTTTTCCTTCAACAAACATTTGCATGAGTATAAACTTTTCACTAGGAGCCATGACCAAAAGTAGAAATTACTTTGGCAGGAAAACTTTGATTGCATAAACGTTCCAAAAAGAAAACTACATTTTTTTCATCAAACCATACGGAGATGAACAGACAAAATTTCTGCAGTTAATTGTTTCAGAAAATCTAGACAAACATATTCGCAGTAAGCAGTGTATACAGTTACGTGTCTAACAGCTTGCAATTTTGTTAGCCTATAAAATGTTGATTTCATTGGAAAATAAATGCACCTCGAGATTTTTATTTTCAGTCCAATTATGAGAGGCCAACAGGTACTCTTATCTACATTTATCTCATGCCATATGTTAATTCGAATTACAGCCAAATTCCCATCATCAGTACAACTTTATTTCGTTTTTGTTAGATGTTAATGTTCATGAAGCAGAACCAAGGCTAGCATCATATGATATATTATTTACAATATCATTCAAAAACTAAAAAGAAATAGAGGAAAATTAAAGCAAGCAAATTGAATAAGTTTGACTGACCTTTTGAGTGAAACAAGTTACAACAACATGTGCCACATAATAAGCATGTTAGCAAACAAAATGATGACATACAGTGGCAGCACAATACGTAGATCTTGTTCTATGAAGGCTTAGGCTAAATCACCACCACTCTGTTGCCACAAATTGATGATATCGGTAGCCTGATTAAGAAGAATAATTATCTGCTTCTGTGATATCCAAGGTTTGCTCTCCAGCATGATTTTAAGCTCCTCCCAAGCATCTTTTCTAGGCCAAAAATAATAGGGGCTCAACGGAATCGTACCATGACCAGGAATTACTTGGTCCAGTGCAATTCCAATGTTCTTCTCCATCCAAATAAACTTCAACACTAGCCTAGGTTTCTCCAGCGGCTTAACTACCACTCCAAGCTTCTGTACATTCGGTAGATAATAAGAGCCAAACACCAGAATGAAAACGTAGCAAATATAACTAAATAAATAAAAGTCAAACACCACAATAAAGATATTACATGACTAAATAAATCAAAAAATTCCTTTCTCTAACAACTTAAACCTTTTTCTTTATAAGGAGACATTCGGCCAGCATGGTATTAAGCAAACAGATGTAGGCCAAGAAAAGGATAACAATAAATAGGCCTCAATACCAAGCTAGTAGGCAGTGGCTGTATCAATTCTCAATACCATAAATGTTTTGTTTGGTCCATAGTTTTTCAATACTCCGTACTTAAGGTTTATCTAATACTAGGGGTTCTCTAATATACTCTAGTGGTTATATCTCTAATATACTACTCCCTCTCCCTCTGTTTCAATTTCTTTGAACCTTTTTGGAGTACGAGGGTCAATTTGACTGATTTTGGTGTGAATTCGGACATATATTCTTTAAGTTTTTTGAAATAAAATGTACATATTTAGAGACTACATAAAAAATACTATATGTCACAATTGTTAACAATTCTCAATTTTTTTAGAAACTATTTGCAAAAGTATGGTAAAGGAAAATCTTATTTGACTTCCCAAATAGTAATAGGTCCATTCATTTTGAAACGGAGGGAGTACGAGTTTTCTGATAAGCACTAGTTTTGTATTTGATATCCATTGTTTTCTATTGTTTGCTAGATCTGGCTGGATTCCTGTATATACTAGATCTTTTGAAATAACTTCTTTCCATGTAATTTTAGTGTTGTTGCTTCCTCTTTTAACACCTTTAATCACCATGTTTCACATCTAAGAACCGGTGCATCTAGGGGCCTACGTAATACATAGCCAAACCATCTCAAGTGACATTCTCTCATTTATCCTCTATATACGCTCCTTGGCCTTCGGTAACATCCTTATCTCCGCGATGTTCATCTTGTGGATATGCTGGGCTTAATTAAGCGGCCCAACAATCACTCTCATACAGCATTGTTGGCCTTATAGTTCTATAGAGCTTGCCTTTCATTTTGGTACCTATCGCATAATACTCCTATCGCACTCCTCCATTTCAAACATCCTACTTAATGCTATCCGTAACCTCTCCATTTACTATTCCATTCTCTTGAAACATTGAGCCTATATATCTAAACTATCTATATTTAGGTACCTCAATTCAATCTAATCTTAACTCAACTTCATTCCTATCTCGTTGGTTAACTTGCAATGTATGTGTTATGCCCTATCCCTACTTACCCTAAGTTCCTTACTCTCTAAAGTGCTTCTCCATAGCTTGAGCTTGTGATTGACACCCTCATAGTTTCATCAATTAATACAATATCGTTTGCAAAGAGCATGCACCATCGTACCTATCCTATATTTAGATCATTCATAACAAGGGTAAATAGGTACAGGCTTAGCGCACAGACCCATGGAGAAGTCTTGCAGCCATAACTAAATAAAAAAAGTTCCATTAACTTTTTTTTTTTTTTGTGCCTCTACTAGATTCTTACATGTTTTCATGGACTTCATTCTAATTTTTATTGACTGTTAGGATACACCTTTGGGTACAAAAGCTTACAAATTTCAGGAGATGGTTCAATTCACACAATTCAACCAAAAAATAAAGAGAACTGAACCAAAATTACCTCTTTTTGAAGAGGAGCTGAGGAAACAGAATCTTGAGTTGATGTTTCTCCGGCAAAACTTACAGCTGAGGAAGCAAAGACGTCAAAATTTCTTCTGGGTTTAAGTGCTGAGACATTGAACGGTCGAGAAAGAGACTGCTGCTGCTTTGCAAAGGAGACAATTTTAGGTGAAAAGTGTTTCTGAGAAAAAAATGCAGGAACCCAATTCACGGTGGGCAGTGTAGCTGCTGATAACATCATCTTCAATTGCTAATATAATTTTTATTTCTATGTTAAAGAGGTAGAGAGAGAGAGAGAGGAAACTCCTATGAAGAAGACATGCTCTGTCTTTGTGTCATGTTCAAATGTCTAGATAAGAAGAAAACTTGGTTTTTTTCGAAGGCCCAGGCCCAGCGTTCCTTAATAGCCCGACCCACTATCTAATGGACTTTAACACTAATCATTTTGAGATTTTTAATGAGTTATTATGGATTAAATAGAGTTAGACCTCTTTATAATACTACATTATTATAGAAATCGGTGGGCACGATATTGAGTATCGACCCCGAAACGCTATCAAATCTCAAATCTTGGCGAACTTCGTGGCTGACTTTACGCTGGCCTTCGTACCCGAGATTGAAAGATAACTACTGATAAAATTGGGTACCTATCCGGGAGTCTGGACCGTCTTTACGGATGGAGCCTCAAACGCAAAGGGGTCCGGACTAGGCATCGTACTAAAATCTCCCACAGGTAATATAGTATTAGAACTACAAAATTGACTAAAAATGAGGCTGAGTATGAGGCCATGATTGCAGGTCTTGAACTAGCTAGAAGCCTGGGAGCAAAGGTCGTAGAGGCTAAGTGTGATTCCCTTCTCGTGGTAAACCAAGTTAACGGGATTTTCGAAGTCCAAGAAGATCGAATGCAGAGGTACTTGGATAAACTACATGCGACTCTACATCGATTTAAGGAATTGACTTTGCAACATGTACCCCGAGAACAGAACAGCGAGGCTGATGCCCTTGCAAACTTAGGTTCATCGGTCGAAGATGACGAACTCAACTCGGGGATTGTCGTACAACTCATAAGATCGGTGATCGAAGAAGGTCACACCGAGATAAACTCCACGAGTCTAATCTAGGATTGAACAAACAAATATATAGAGTACTTCAAGAACGGGAAGCTTCCATCATGTCTAAAGGAATCGAGAGCTTTGCGCATAAAGGCAGCACGGTTCACCCTGTCCGAAGACGGAATGCTGTTTAGAAGGACGTTCGCTGGACCATTAGGAATATGTTTGGGACCAGGATATACCAATTATATCTTACGGGAAATTTACGAAGGCACTTGTGGAAACCATTCTGGTGCCGATTCGCTGGTCCACAAAGTAATCAGAGCAGGGTATTATTGGACCGATATGGGCAAGGATGCAAGGGAGTTCGTTCGAAAATGTGACAAATGCCAAATACATGTGCCCATGATTCATCAACCCGGGGAGCTACTCCACTCGGTCCTATCTCCATGGCCTTTCATGAAATGGGGAATGGACATCATCGGCTCCCTCTCATCGCCCCCAGGTAAAGCTCAATTTATTTTGTTTATGGCTGATTATTTCTCTAAATGGGTTGAAGCACATGCTTTCGAGAAAGTCAGAGAAAAAGAAGTGATAGACTTCATTTGGGACCACATCATATGTCGATTCGGGATGTCATCCGAGATTGTATGTGATAATGGAAAACAATTCATCGGCAGTAAAGTAACTAAATTTCTCGAGGATCACAAGATCAAAAGGATCCTATCAACACTGTATCATCCCAGCGGGAACGGACAAGCCGAATCGTCCAACAAAACTATCATCTAAAATCTTAAGAAGAGATTAATCGACGCCAAAGGAAAATGGAGAGAAATACTACCCGAGGTCCTATGGGCATACCGCACAACATTGAAATCCAGTACCGGAGCAATGCCATTCTCGTTGGTTTATGGCGTTGAAGCTCTAATCCCGGTTGATGTTGGAGAACCTAACATTAGGTTTCGATATGCAATAAATGAGTCGAATAACGAGACCATGAATACGAGCCTGGAATTGTTGGACAAAAGATGAGAAGCTGCTCTCGTCCGATTGGCCACCCAAAAACAACGGATCAAAAGGTACTATAATCGAAGAACCAATCTTCGACATTTTAAAATCGGGGACTTGGTGCTAAGGAAAGTCACCCTCAACACCCGAAATCCAAATGAAGGGAAACTGGGTCCGAACTGGGAAGGACCGTATCAGGTTCTCGAAATCGTCGGAAAAGGATCCTACAAGCTCGGTGTGATAAACGGCAAACAACTACCGAGCAATTGGAACGTATCGCACCTAAAACGATACTACTGCTAAAGTACGACCCTCCCGTGTTCATTTGTATTTCGAATTTAACCCTTGCAGGTGTTCGACCAGAAACAGGGATGGATTCTTCAACTCAAAGCCTTTAGGTCTGAAAGCACGGGTTGCACTCTTTTTTCCTTAGATCGATTTTGTCCCAAATGGGTTTTTCGACGAGTTTTTTAATGAGGAAACCATTGATCGTGCTAACTTAGAACAATTCAATAGTATTCGAGACCTCTTTACAATCAACCTCGAATACTGAGGGGCATTGCCCTTAAATATTTCAAGTTCTATGCAAGGAATTTACTTCATGGCAACAGGGTCTCGATAGGAAAAATTTGTAATGGGCAAATGGTCAAATGAACCATGCCCACGTAGTTTGCTCGAGCCCTGGCACAAAACATGAACACATGTATAATGACTTATAAAGATAAATTTCTTCTTTACCAATATCTCATATCTCAGAAAAATTCTTCTACTTCATATTCTCGATCTATTATGTAAACAGGCTTAAGGGCCGACCGGGGACTACCATCCGAAAAATCAACGAGATCAAGCTCTATAAAGCCTAAGGGCTACCTTAACTCGAGTTCGAGCAAACCCTCACTCGACCACAAAGCCTAAGGGCTACTTTGCTTCGAGTTCGAGAAATCATCTCACTCGACCATAAATCCTAAGGGCTGTTTTTTACTTCGAGTTCGAGCAAACACTCACTCGGCCATAAAGCCTAAAGGCTACGTTGCTTCGAGTTCGAGAAATCATCCTCACTCGACTACAAAGCCTAAGGGCTAACTTAACTCGAGTTCGAGAAAACCCTCACTCGACTACAAAGCCTAAGGGCTACCTTAATTCGAGTTCGAGCAAACACTCACTCGACCACAAAGCCTAAGGGCTATCTTAATTCGAGTTCGAGCAAACACTCACTCGACCATAAAGCCTAAGGGCTACCTTAATTCGAATTCGAGAAAATACTCACTCGACCACAAAGCCTAAAGGCTACTTTGCTTCGAGTTCGAGAAATCATTCTCACTCGACCATAAAGCTTAAGGGCTATTTTTTTACTTCGAGTTCGAGCAAACACTCACTCGACCATAAAGCCTAAGGGTTGCATTTCCTCGAGTTCGAGCAAACACTCACTCGACCATAAAGCCTAAGGGTTGTTTTTTACTTCAAGTTCGAGCAAACACTCACTCAACCCTAAAGCCTAAGGGCTGCATTTCTTCGAGTTCGAGCAAACCCTCACTTGACCTCAAAGCCTAAGGGCTACTTCGCTTCGAGTTCGAGAAATCATTCTCACTCGACCATAAAGCCTAAGGTCTACGTTGCTTCGAGTTCGAGAAATCATCCTCACTCGACTACAAAGCCTAAGGGCTACCTTAACTCGAGTTCGAGCAAACCCTCACTCGACTACAAATCCTAAGGTCTACCTTAATTCGAGTTCGAGCAAATACTCACTCGACCACAAAGCCTAAGGGCTATTTTTTACTTCGAGTTCGAGTAAACACTCACTCGACCACAAAGCCTAAGGGCTACTTTGCTTCAAGTTTGAGAAATCACACTCACTCGACCATAAAGCCTAAGGGCTGTCTTTTACTTCGAGTCCGAGCAAGCACTCACTCGACCATAAGGCCTAAGGGCTATACTAGTTCGGTTTTGATCAAATTATCTGAACCAGGGCCTTAGGATACAAACTTCACAATTCTATAAGGCAGAAAGGAAGAAAGTTTTTATATACATGTCAAAATCATTTACAAGGGCAACATAGCCTGATCAAATTTCTTTACAAAAGACCAAAAATGGTCTTATAAGAAACACAAAAATACTAAAAGACTTAGTCCTCTCCGGGAGCAGCGTCTTCGCCCTCGAGGCCCCCTTCACTTTCAGATCCGCTCGCACTCCTAGTATCGTCATCATCAGGAAAGGCCAACACTCTGGCTTCAGCTTCAAGCTCCTTAACTTTCTCGATCTCGGCTGTTAGATCGAAGCCACGAGCATAAATCTCTTCGAGAGTCTCCCTTCGAGACTAGTATTTAGCATGCTCGACAACCCAGTTTGCCCAAGCCTAAGCAGCCTCAGCAACCTCTTTTGCTCGAACTTAAGCATCTTTGGCATCAGATCGATAAATGTCCATCATTGCATCAACATTGGCCATGGTTTTCTCGACCTCCGATTTGGCCGCTGCGAGTTTTGTGGCCAATCTCTCTCGATCAGAATTTGCTGAGCTCAACTGAGACTAGAACTCCTCAATTTTCTTGGCTTGCACCAAGGCTTTCTCTTTCAAGCTTTAGAGTTGGGCCTCAGCCTCAGCCAGTTGAGTTCGGGCAGTCTCCTTTTCTGAGGCGAGGCGGTCCATGTTCTTATTCCATTCCTCGGCCTCTGATTTCACTACGTCCAATTCAGCGCGAAGCTGCCTAATCACATTGAACTTTTGCTCGACCTGTAGGACCAAATTATTAGCCATCACTCCTGAGTCAATATCATTAAATTCAAAAATTCTTTGTACCTACTCGGCCAGTTTAACTTGTTCTTTCCGAGATGCTTCTTGCTCGGCCCAAAGTCCTTTTACTTCTCCTTCTCTCTGCTCACTGAGAAGCTTTAAGGCATCTCTCTCCTCAGAAAGCCTTCAAACTTTGACCTCGTACCGGCTCAGCTCCCCTCGGGATTGGAAAAATACCTCGTGACGAAGCATATAAGCCTACAAAAATAAGAAGAGATTATACAAGGAAAGAAAAACACAAGTGTGAAAATTGGCAAAGAAAGTATGAACTTACCCGATTCAGGGCATGTTGGGATTCGTTAAATAGAGAAGGTGCTCCCACCTCGCTCGAGCTCTTCTTTGGAGCCTCTAAATCACTCGAACCGGTGACATATTCTACCCCGATAAAATAACCACAGAAAGGATCCTCCCTTCCATGGACTCCTTCCCCGTGACAAGTCTCCACAGCTTGAGCGTCACGTATCATTGATTGGGAAAAATAAAGGAAAGAGGGGGAATCCCCGATATCTATCACCCCGAGTAGGTCTTTTCAAGCGCCGCCTCCGTCCTGGGGATCCCCAAGCTCGAATTGCACACCGATATCCACAGCTTCTTCGACTGTCTCTTTACCCCAAGGTAAAACATCCTCTGTCCCACTCGGCTTGGGAACTTGGATCGAAATCCCCTCATCGACCTCATAAAGCCTAGTCGGAGCAGTATCAACTCCTACCAATACCGAAGTATTCTAAGTATCGGTGCTAGCCCGTGCACGGGCCAACAACCCGAAATCACTTTCTTCTTCTTCATCCCTTAAACTCAGGACCGAATCCATAGTCAAAGTGATTGTGTTCACCTTGGGTTTATGAGCCACTCTCTTTTTGGGTTTTTGACCCTCGAAGTCCGAGGCCCATTTTCTCTTAATTACCTTCTCTAGTTTTGAGATAGGCGGTAAAACTTCTTTATCACCTGATGGGGGTCTCATAATCGCATCTTTTTCGAATATCATTAGCGGGCTGGGCTATTACAACCAGGTAGCCACTTTAAATGGCTGCTACTTAGGAATTAGCCAGTGCGTCTTGAATTTCAGTTTTTCAGTTCAAATTTATAGGACAAAAATATCCTGCATTGTCCTGAAGTTAAGAGTTTTAGTTTAAAGTTTCGAGATAAAAAATAAATACTGGCTAATTTCTAAATAGCATCCCTGAGAATGACAATATGTGCACTTGTCCCAAATATTATTGCCACCCAAAAGACAATATTTTCACATGTTTAGCCCACGAAGGTGTGTTGAGACATATTCACATACTGTATTTCATTCTTATGATACTCTTTTGTTTTTAGTTTGTTCCAAATTAAAAGAACAAAACCTTTCTATTTTGAAAATTCTTTGACTTTAAAGTTATTATTTTACATTTAATGACATGTTCTTATAACTATAAGAATATTATGTCATATTTAACACCACAAGTTCGAAAGGTAACTTTTAGAATTTGTAAAAAGCCTTTCTTTTTTATATTCTATATTCAGTCAAATATTATCATACAAAATAAAAAGGACAGTAAATATAATTAAGTAGTGAAAAGTGTAATTTCTCTAATAATTTAAACTTTTCGATGGGATAGTCACGAGATTTAATATTATTGACTCGGTGCAGTGTCTGTCATTCTTGAAGCCTCAACCACCCGCATGGATACAGAAGTGTCCGAAAGCTTGCTTGAAATCAGGAATGTCAAAATTTCCCTTCGGAGTTGAAAATTTTCCTGCTAATGTGTGAGGAGAAAAAGCAGCTGCTCTGATGCTGGGAGAAGTAAAGGACCAATTATAGTAATGTTTGATTTCAAAGCTTCCCCTGCTATTATCTGTTGCGACATAATATAACTAAATAATAAAATATCAAATCCTACTGTCACCAAAAATGAAAAAAATATTTTCACGTACTTGACCTATACAACAACATACTCAGTGTATTTTCACAAGTGAAGTATGGGCGTACTTGACTTATGAAATAATATATTACATTACCATAAGGTCTTTGGAAAGGTTATACCAACTTTGCCCTGTGGATCTTCTTGTTCTAAAACACATCTAAAAGGCCTTATCATCTGCACCTTTGTGTGTTCTAACAACATTCATTAAAAACAAGCAATAATGCTAGAACATTTTATGTTACTTTTCAACTTGTATTTGTTCACTACCATAGCTGATAAAGATGGAGTTGAAGGTGAACTTCAGCACATTTGGCATGATTCTAGAACCTTTTTGGAAGAAAGTTTTTATGGTATTTACCCCAATTTGGATGCTCAGTCGAATTTGGATCATTCCAAAAGGGCACGAGGATTCTTTAGGAAGTCTCACATTAGTTAGGCATAACAGATTTAAGAAAACAGTGGTACTTTCCCAAATTTGAAGAGTGACAACCTTAATTAATTGACTATGACAATGGTTTTTTATTTATTTCCTGTGATAGATTCTTTGTCTAGCGGATTTGGTGCCCAGTATTATTCATCTAAGTCTTTTCTGCGGTATATAAAAGTTAAACTTGATATAGTAATCACTTCAAAATATGCTACCAAGCAATAATAGCTTGTCATATTAATAAGTTTGTTGGCCCCTCCCAAAGGCGGATCCACGATATAGGAAGATGGGTGCATATTACAAAAGGCGAATTCAGAATATTAATTTTACAAGTTCAACTTTTAGTTCTTACTATTGCACCTATTACACTCCTTAAATTATAAGTTTCCTTTCTTTTTTTTAAAGTAGTGATTTACTATCATCTAGATTTGTACTCCGTGTGGAAAATATTGGAATTAATTGGACTCACTTATTATATGCTACATCATCCATTACAACTAATTTTAATATACATATTTCGTTTAATCATATAAGATTTTAAGATGACAAAAGAAAAATAGGAGTTTCAGTGTGTGTGAATTTTTTAAAAAATAAACCAAACGAAGAAAGAAAAAAGTAGTACTTGATTAATACACAAAATTGACACCAGACATGACCATCTCCCGTAGGCGCCTAGTTCTATAAGAAAAAAAAAAAAAAAGATTGATATAAGATTTGAACTCGCAACTTCACATGCAGAGGTGTATCCGATAATCATCGCATGATATATGATACTTTGAGCTTGAATGTGCCCCGTGGACCTTCCCCTAGATACACCCCTGCCCCCTTCTATGCCCACAACTGCGACTTTTAAAACAAGTCACTTTAATATTTTTTAAACTAGTTTAATGGAATTTCACATTTTGGGACGGCGTATTTCTCTTGCCCTTTTGGTACAAACTTAATCATTTCCAGTTTCCTTGGACAAGGAGAAGCAATTTTGCACAGTTTGTTTTGTTTAGGCAGTAAATAAAAACAAGCTTAAAGCAGTTCCAAACTTCCAATCAATCAAACAAATTATATGGATCAAATCAACTTCTATATCATATTCTCTATGCTGCAACAAACACCTTGACAACCAGAATTACGTTTATATTTTAATTTTCACGGACTATGTTCTCCGAAAAAGTCAATATCAGGCAATTATATGCCTTTCGATTTACCACGGGGAGTAGTCATGCGATGCAAATGAATATAGGGTGTACGCAGCCTTACCCCTGTTATGAGAAGGTAGAGAGGTTGTTACTGATCTGTTGTTCAACACCATGACAAAAAAATAGCATGTCCGATGATATAGACAACTAACAGCATCACATACATAATCACATAGTTGTAGAATGGAAAAAAAGATAAGAAGAAACTTTGAAATAAGTAGAATCATAGAGCACTACAGAGTAGTCTAAACAGGTAATTTCTTCTGCTTGGTGTCAATAATAGCATTCTATGAGGCAGACACAGAGAATTGCACACTATAACCTTTTTTACTATCATACTTTGTTTTGTTTCTCTTCCTTATAAAACTGACTCTCGTCATTCATATCTTACCGTGTAGAATAAGGAATAATCAACAACAAACTCAGTGTAATCCCACAAGAGGGGTCTGGGAAGGGTAATGTGTACGCAGACCTTACCCCTACCTTGTGAAAGTAGAAAGGCAGAATAAGGAATCAAACAACGATATTTTGTAGAATTAAGAGGTAATCATAGCATGCATCCAGACTCTGGATTCTAGAGATAGGAACTGAATGACAGTCACTTAATTCCCGCGCCTCTGTAATTACAGACGATTGGCTTCTCAAACAGATTTGATTATGAAAATCTCCAGATGATACCAAAGCATTCAAAATATCAAATAGGATCGGGACAAGACACAACATGCTAAAATGATATTGTGAAAGCACTAGTGGGATTATATACTGGGTTGTTGTTGTTGTTGTTACTCTCTGTTTAGGCATGACATTTTGACTATTACAGGTGAAGAGAGAAATTAACAAAGTACGTAAGCAGTTTCAGCAAACAAATTAGATGTAGTTAAACAATCCAATTTCCTGATGCTAAGCATTAACAGGAAATCAGAGTTTCAAGCATGACTGATAGGAAAGCATATTAGCATCCCTGCAACCAGAAGATATGGGATTGTGTAAGTTACTGAGAGATATCACAAGGCCAAAAAAGAATTAGCATTACCCGACTAGGGGATGAACTGCTGGCCTCCAATCATATTACTCATAAGTGTCCCATTCAGTGCTCAGAGTAATTAGTAACTTTTCTCTCTTTTTTTCTTTTTCTTTGAGCTTGGTGAAGAGGAGGGGGGGGGGGGGGGAGTGGAATCCTTAGCTATAAAATAATCAGCTAAGTTCTGCAAATTATTTCAGCAAACAGAATATGTGCAAGTGAATATAGATCAGTATACAAAGGCATCGAGAACGCAAATATAAAGTTCAGGAGATTGACACTTTCCGAAATAAGCACTAGAGAAATTTCATCAATGTTATATTTCCTCTTTTTGTTTGATAAGTCAGAGCTGTTGCATGAACATTCTTTTTATACATTTGTACATGGGAGTTTTCTATATATAAGATTAATCACCAAATAAAAAAAAAGTCAGGAGCTAATAATTACTTCTCTTTCCTTCCAGTTAATTTAATGGACAAAATGATATTCTTTCAACTGGAACATTGTGGAATTCCAAAACAATGTTTGGTATAAAAGAAGATATGCAACCAGATCTTCACAAATCAGATCCAATAACAAAGACAATGAGGACTCAAGAGAACTCCGCACGCCCGACAAACACAATACGTTTTGCAGGAAAAGGATCATAATAAATTTCAAATGAGGACTTTGGAACCAGTAGACCTCATAACCAAACCCCCCTCCCCCACCCCCACCCCACCCAGAAAAGACCAAGAAGAAACAATGAAGTACTCACAGTCCTTGTCCACCAAAGGTGAATTTTCAGCGGAAAGCCATTTCTCAATGTTGTTTCACAAGAGTATCACGGCTATATGATTGAAAATTTTAGCTCCTTTTGTGTATTTATGCTTATCCATTGCGTTGTTTTCCTTCAACAAACATTTGCATGAGTATAAACTTTTCACTAGGAGCCATGACCAAAAGTAGAAATTACTTTGGCAGGAAAACTTTGATTGCATAAACGTTCCAAAAAGAAAACTACATTTTTTTCATCAAACCATACGGAGATGAACAGACAAAATTTCTGCAGTTAATTGTTTCAGAAAATCTAGACAAACATATTCGCAGTAAGCAGTGTATACAGTTACGTGTCTAACAGCTTGCAATTTTGTTAGCCTATAAAATGTTGATTTCATTGGAAAATAAATGCACCTCGAGATTTTTATTTTCAGTCCAATTATGAGAGGCCAACAGGTACTCTTATCTACATTTATCTCATGCCATATGTTAATTCGAATTACAGCCAAATTCCCATCATCAGTACAACTTTATTTCGTTTTTGTTAGATGTTAATGTTCATGAAGCAGAACCAAGGCTAGCATCATATGATATATTATTTACAATATCATTCAAAAACTAAAAAGAAATAGAGGAAAATTAAAGCAAGCAAATTGAATAAGTTTGACTGACCTTTTGAGTGAAACAAGTTACAACAACATGTGCCACATAATAAGCATGTTAGCAAACAAAATGATGACATACAGTGGCAGCACAATACGTAGATCTTGTTCTATGAAGGCTTAGGCTAAATCACCACCACTCTGTTGCCACAAATTGATGATATCGGTAGCCTGATTAAGAAGAATAATTATCTGCTTCTGTGATATCCAAGGTTTGCTCTCCAGCATGATTTTAAGCTCCTCCCAAGCATCTTTTCTAGGCCAAAAATAATAGGGGCTCAACGGAATCGTACCATGACCAGGAATTACTTGGTCCAGTGCAATTCCAATGTTCTTCTCCATCCAAATAAACTTCAACACTAGCCTAGGTTTCTCCAGCGGCTTAACTACCACTCCAAGCTTCTGTACATTCGGTAGATAATAAGAGCCAAACACCAGAATGAAAACGTAGCAAATATAACTAAATAAATAAAAGTCAAACACCACAATAAAGATATTACATGACTAAATAAATCAAAAAATTCCTTTCTCTAACAACTTAAACCTTTTTCTTTATAAGGAGACATTCGGCCAGCATGGTATTAAGCAAACAGATGTAGGCCAAGAAAAGGATAACAATAAATAGGCCTCAATACCAAGCTAGTAGGCAGTGGCTGTATCAATTCTCAATACCATAAATGTTTTGTTTGGTCCATAGTTTTTCAATACTCCGTACTTAAGGTTTATCTAATACTAGGGGTTCTCTAATATACTCTAGTGGTTATATCTCTAATATACTACTCCCTCTCCCTCTGTTTCAATTTCTTTGAACCTTTTTGGAGTACGAGGGTCAATTTGACTGATTTTGGTGTGAATTCGGACATATATTCTTTAAGTTTTTTGAAATAAAATGTACATATTTAGAGACTACATAAAAAATACTATATGTCACAATTGTTAACAATTCTCAATTTTTTTAGAAACTATTTGCAAAAGTATGGTAAAGGAAAATCTTATTTGACTTCCCAAATAGTAATAGGTCCATTCATTTTGAAACGGAGGGAGTACGAGTTTTCTGATAAGCACTAGTTTTGTATTTGATATCCATTGTTTTCTATTGTTTGCTAGATCTGGCTGGATTCCTGTATATACTAGATCTTTTGAAATAACTTCTTTCCATGTAATTTTAGTGTTGTTGCTTCCTCTTTTAACACCTTTAATCACCATGTTTCACATCTAAGAACCGGTGCATCTAGGGGCCTACGTAATACATAGCCAAACCATCTCAAGTGACATTCTCTCATTTATCCTCTATATACGCTCCTTGGCCTTCGGTAACATCCTTATCTCCGCGATGTTCATCTTGTGGATATGCTGGGCTTAATTAAGCGGCCCAACAATCACTCTCATACAGCATTGTTGGCCTTATAGTTCTATAGAGCTTGCCTTTCATTTTGGTACCTATCGCATAATACTCCTATCGCACTCCTCCATTTCAAACATCCTACTTAATGCTATCCGTAACCTCTCCATTTACTATTCCATTCTCTTGAAACATTGAGCCTATATATCTAAACTATCTATATTTAGGTACCTCAATTCAATCTAATCTTAACTCAACTTCATTCCTATCTCGTTGGTTAACTTGCAATGTATGTGTTATGCCCTATCCCTACTTACCCTAAGTTCCTTACTCTCTAAAGTGCTTCTCCATAGCTTGAGCTTGTGATTGACACCCTCATAGTTTCATCAATTAATACAATATCGTTTGCAAAGAGCATGCACCATCGTACCTATCCTATATTTAGATCATTCATAACAAGGGTAAATAGGTACAGGCTTAGCGCACAGACCCATGGAGAAGTCTTGCAGCCATAACTAAATAAAAAAAGTTCCATTAACTTTTTTTTTTTTTTGTGCCTCTACTAGATTCTTACATGTTTTCATGGACTTCATTCTAATTTTTATTGACTGTTAGGATACACCTTTGGGTACAAAAGCTTACAAATTTCAGGAGATGGTTCAATTCACACAATTCAACCAAAAAATAAAGAGAACTGAACCAAAATTACCTCTTTTTGAAGAGGAGCTGAGGAAACAGAATCTTGAGTTGATGTTTCTCCGGCAAAACTTACAGCTGAGGAAGCAAAGACGTCAAAATTTCTTCTGGGTTTAAGTGCTGAGACATTGAACGGTCGAGAAAGAGACTGCTGCTGCTTTGCAAAGGAGACAATTTTAGGTGAAAAGTGTTTCTGAGAAAAAAATGCAGGAACCCAATTCACGGTGGGCAGTGTAGCTGCTGATAACATCATCTTCAATTGCTAATATAATTTTTATTTCTATGTTAAAGAGGTAGAGAGAGAGAGAGAGGAAACTCCTATGAAGAAGACATGCTCTGTCTTTGTGTCATGTTCAAATGTCTAGATAAGAAGAAAACTTGGTTTTTTTCGAAGGCCCAGGCCCAGCGTTCCTTAATAGCCCGACCCACTATCTAATGGACTTTAACACTAATCATTTTGAGATTTTTAATGAGTTATTATGGATTAAATAGAGTTAGACCTCTTTATAATACTACATTATTATAGAAATCGGCGGGCACGATATTGAGTATCGACCCCGAAACGCTATCAAATCTCAAATCTTGGCGAACTTCGTGGCTGACTTTACGCTGGCCTTCGTACCCGAGATTGAAAGATAACTACTGATAAAATTGGGTACCTATCCGGGAGTCTGGACCGTCTTTACGGATGGAGCCTCGAACGCAAAGGGGTCCGGACTAGGCATCGTACTAAAATCTCCCACAGGTAATATAGTATTAGAACTACAAAATTGACTAAAAATGAGGCTGAGTATGAGGCCATGATTGCAGGTCTTGAACTAGCTAGAAGCCTGGGAGCAAAGGTCGTAGAGGCTAAGTGTGATTCCCTTCTCGTGGTAAACCAAGTTAACGGGATTTTCGAAGTCCAAGAAGATCGAATGCAGAGGTACTTGGATAAACTACATGCGACTCTACATCGATTTAAGGAATTGACTTTGCAACATGTACCCCGAGAACAGAACAGCGAGGCTGATGCCCTTGCAAACTTAGGTTCATCGGTCGAAGATGACGAACTCAACTCGGGGATTGTCGTACAACTCATAAGATCGGTGATCGAAGAAGGTCACACCGAGATAAACTCCACGAGTCTAATCTAGGATTGAACAAACAAATATATAGAGTACTTCAAGAACGGGAAGCTTCCATCATGTCTAAAGGAATCGAGAGCTTTGCGCATAAAGGCAGCACGGTTCACCCTGTCCGAAGACGGAATGCTGTTTAGAAGGACGTTCGCTGGACCATTAGGAATATGTTTGGGACCAGGATATACCAATTATATCTTACGGGAAATTTACGAAGGCACTTGTGGAAACCATTCTGGTGCCGATTCGCTGGTCCACAAAGTAATCAGAGCAGGGTATTATTGGACTGATATGGGCAAGGATGCAAGGGAGTTCGTTCGAAAATGTGACAAATGCCAAATACATGTGCCCATGATTCATCAACCCGGGGAGCTACTCCACTCGGTCCTATCTCCATGGCCTTTCATGAAATGGGGAATGGACATCGTCGGCCCCCTCTCATCGGCCCCAGGTAAAGCTCAATTTATTTTGTTTATGGCTGATTATTTCTCTAAATGGGTTGAAGCACATGCTTTCGAGAAAGTCAGAGAAAAAGAAGTGATAGACTTCATTTGGGACCACATCATATGTCGATTCGGGATGTCATCCGAGATTGTATGTGATAATGGAAAACAATTCATCGGCAGTAAAGTAACTAAATTTCTCGAGGATCACAAGATCAAAAGGATCCTATCAACACTGTATCATCCCAGCGGGAACGGACAAGCCGAATCGACCAACAAAACCATCATCTAAAATCTTAAGAAGAGATTAATCGACGCCAAAGGAAAATGGAGAGAAATACTACCCGAGGTCCTATGGGCATACCGCACAACATTGAAATCCAGTACCGGAGCAACGCCATTCTCGTTGGTTTATGGCGTTGAAGCTCTGATCCCGGTTGATATTGGAGAACCTAACATTAGGTTTCGATATGCAATAAATGAGTCGAATAACGATACCATGAATACGAGCCTGGAATTGTTGGACAAAAGATGAGAAGCTGCTCTCGTCCGATTGGCCACCCAAAAACAACGGATCAAAAGGTACTATAATCAAAGAACCAATCTTCGACATTTTAAAATCGGGGACTTGGTGCTAAGGAAAGTCACCCTCAACACCCGAAATCCGAATGAAGGAAAACTGGGTCCGAACTGGGAAGGACCGTATCAGGTTCTCGAAATCGTCGGAAAAGGATCCTACAAGCTCGGTGTGATAAACGGCAAACAACTACCGAGCAATTGGAACGTATCGCACCTAAAACGATACTACTGCTAAAGTACGACCCTCCCGTGTTCATTTGTATTTCGAATTTAATCCTTGCAGGTGTTCGACCAGAAACAGGGATGGATTCTTCAACTCAAAGCCTTTAGGTCTGAAAGCACGGGTTGCACTCTTTTTTCCTTAGATCGGTTTTGTCCCAAATGGGTTTTTTGACGAGTTTTTTAATGAGGAAACCATTGATCGTGCTAACTTAGAACAATTCAACAGTATTCGAGACCTCTTTACAATCAACCTCGAATACTTAGGGGCATTGCCCTTAAATATTTCAAGTTCTATGCAAGGAATTTACTTCATGGCAACAGGGTCTCGATAGGAAAAATTTGTAATGGGCAAATGGTCAAATGAACCATGCCCACGTAGTTTGCTCGAGCCCTGGCACAAAACATGAACACATGTATAATGACTTATAAAGATAAATTTCTTCTTTACCAATATCTCATATCTCAGAAAAATTCTTCTACTTCATATTCTCGATCTATTATGTAAACAGGCTTAAGGGCCGACCGGGGACTACCATCCGAAAAATCAACGAGATCAAGCTCTATAAAGCCTAAGGGCTAACTTAACTCGAGTTCGAGCAAACCCTCACTCGACCACAAAGCCTAAGGGCTACTTTGCTTCGAGTTCGAGAAATCATCTCACTCGACCATAAATCCTAAGGGCTGTTTTTTACTTCGAGTTCGAGCAAACACTCACTCGGCCATAAAGCCTAAAGGCTACGTTGCTTCGAGTTCGAGAAATCATCCTCACTCGACTACAAAGCCTAAGGGCTAACTTAACTCGAGTTCGAGAAAACCCTCACTCGACTACAAAGCCTAAGGGCTACCTTAATTCGAGTTCGAGCAAATACTCACTCGACCACAAAGCCTAAGGGCTATCTTAATTCGAGTTCGAGCAAACACTCACTCGACCATAAAGCCTAAGGGCTACCTTAATTCGAATTCGAGAAAATACTCACTCGACCACAAAGCCTAAAGGCTACTTTGCTTCGAGTTCGAGAAATCATTCTCACTCGACCATAAAGCCTAAGGGCTATTTTTTTACTTCGAGTTCGAGCAAACACTCACTCGACCATAAAGCCTAAGGGTTGCATTTCCTCGAGTTCGAGCAAACACTCACTCGACCATAAAGCCTAAGGGTTGTTTTTTACTTCAAGTTCGAGCAAACACTCACTCAACCCTAAAGCCTAAGGGCTGCATTTCCTCGAGTTCGAGCAAACCCTCACTTGACCTCAAAGCCTAAGGGCTACTTCGCTTCGAGTTCGAGAAATCATTCTCACTCGACCATAAAGCCTAAGGTCTACGTTGCTTCGAGTTCGAGAAATCATCCTCACTCGACTACAAAGCCTAAGGGCTACCTTAACTCGAGTTCGAGCAAACCCTCACTCGACTACAAATCCTAAGGTCTACCTTAATTCGAGTTCGAGCAAATACTCACTTGACCACAAAGCCTAAGGGCTATTTTTTACTTCGAGTTCGAGTAAACACTCACTCGACCACAAAGCCTAAGGGCTACTTTGCTTCACGTTTGAGAAATCACACTCACTCGACCATAAAGCCTAAGGGCTGTCTTTTACTTCGAGTCCGAGCAAGCACTCACTCGACCATAAGGCCTAAGGGCTACACTAGTTCGGTTTTGATCAAATTATCTGAACCAGGGCCTTAGGATACAAACTTCACAATTCTATAAGGCAGAAAGGAAGAAAGTTTTTATATACATGTCAAAATCATTTACAAGGGCAACATAGCCTGATCAAATTTCTTTACAAAAGACCAAAAATGGTCTTATAAGAAACACAAAAATACTAAAAGACTTAGTCCTCTCCGGGAGCAGCGTCTTCGCCCTCGAGGCCCCCTTCACTTTCAGATCCGCTCGCACTCCCAGTATCGTCATCATCAGGAAAGGCCAACACTCTGGCTTCAGCTTCAAGCTCCTTAACTTTCTCGATCTCGGCTGTTAGATCGAAGCCACGAGCATAAATATCTTCGAGACTAGTATTTAGCATGCTCGACAACCCAGTTTGCCCAAGCCTAAGCAGCCTCAGCAACCTCCTTTGCTCGAACTTGAGCATCTTTGGCATCAGATCGATAAATGTCCATCATTGCATCAATATTGGCCATGGTTTTCTCGACCTCCGATTTGGCCGCTGCGAGTTTTGTGGCCAATCTCTCTCGATCAGAATTTGCTGAGCTCAACTGAGACTAGAACTCCTCAATTTTCTTGGCTTGCACCAAGGCTTTCTCTTTCAAGCTTTAGAGTTGGGCCTCAGCCTCAGCCAGTTGAGTTCGGGCAGTCTCCTTTTCTGAGGCGAGGCGGTCCATGTTCTTATTCCATTCCTCGGCCTCTGATTTCACTACGTCCAATTCAGCGCGAAGCTGCCTAATCACATTGAACTTTTGCTCGACCTGTAGGACCAAATTATTAGCCATCACTCCCGAGTCAATATCATTAAATTCAAAAATTCTTTGTACCTACTCGGCCAGTTCAACTTGTTCTTTCCGAGATGCTTCTTGCTCGGCCCAAAGTCCTTTTACTTCTCCTTCTCTCTGCTCACTGAGAAGCTTTAAGGCATCTCTCTCCTCAGAAAGCCTTCAAACTTCGACCTCATACCGGCTCAGCTCCCCTCGGGATTGGAAAAATACCTCGTGATGAAGCATATAAGCCTACAAAAATAAGAAAAGATTATACAAGGAAAGAAAAACACAAGTGTGAAAATTGGCAAAGAAAGTATGAACTTACCCGATTCAGGGCCTGTTGGGATTCGTTAAATAGAGAAGGTGCTCCCACCTCGCTCGAGCTCTTCTTTGGAGCCTCTAAATCACTCGAACCGGTGACATATTCTACCCCGATAAAATAACCACGGAAAGGATCCTCCCCTCCATGGACTCCTTCCCCGTGACAAGTCTCCATAGCTTGAGCGTCACGTATCATTGATTGGGAAAAATAAAGGAAAGAGGGGGAATCCCCGATATCTATCACCCCGAGTAGGTCTTTTCAAGCGCCGCCTCCGTCCTGGGGAGCCCCAAGCTCGAATTGCACACCGACATCCGCAGCTTCTTCGACTATCTCTTTACCCCAAGGTAAAACATCCTCTGTCCCACTCGGCTTGGGAACTTGGATCGAAATCCCCTCATCGACCTCGTAAAGCCTGGTCGGAGCAGTATCAACTCCCACCAATACCGAAGTATTCTAAGTATCGGTGCTAGCCCGTGCACGGGCCAACAACCCGAAATCACTTTCTTCTTCTTCATCCCTTAAACTCAGGACTGAATCCATAGTCAAAGTGATTGTGTTCACCTTGGGTTTATGAGCCACTCTCTTTTTGGGTTTTTGACCCTCGAAGTCCGAGGCCCATTTTCTCTTAATTACCTTCTCTAGTTTTGAGATAGGCGGTAAAACTTCTTTATCACCTGATGGGGGTCTCATAACCGCATCTTTTTCGAAACTTACAAAGAAAGAAAAGTAAGTAAAACTTATGCCTTAAAAAATACTTGAACAATAAGAAAATCGGTGAGCCAAGAAGAAGGTTTACCATGAGTACGAGCCTCCCCACCAGCCCTTTGACAAATCGCGCCATACGCTCTCGGCATATGTCGACGTCGAAACCAGGCTCCTGACCCAGTTCTCAAGATGGGGAACCGCACCCGGCATCCAAGCAATAACTGTGTCAAGAAAAACACTGATAAGAAAAGATGAAGAAGTAAAAACAACAAAAACGGAAAACAGAATCACACTTATAGTTCATATTATATTTCTCGGGAAATGGCATACTCTCAGCCGGGATTAGGTCCGAGGTCTTCACTCGAACAAACCGGCCCATCCAACCCTGATATTTATCTTCATCTATGCTCGAGGTGAATGCCTTGGTGGCCCGACGTTGAAGCTTTATCAGCCCACCTCGGTAAAGATGAGGGCTATATAATCTTACGAGGTGGTCGAGGGTGAAAGGAAGCCCCTCGATTTTGCTCACAAAGAAACAGAGCAATATTACAATCCTCCAGAAAGAAGGGTGTATTTGGCCGAGGGTCACCTGGTACTTCTTGCAGAAGTCGATGATGATCGGATCGAGGGGACCCAGCGTAAAAGGATAAGTGTAAACACTCAAGTACCCTTTCACGTGGGTAGTGATCGCTTCCTCCGGTGCCGGTATCACAACTTCTTTGTTTTCCCAACCATAATTTTTCTTCACCAAATCAATAAGGCTTTGGGGTATCGAGCATATATATCTCGATACCGGCTCACATTGACCAGCAATCGATGAGGGTTTCTCGACCTTAAAGTCAGAATCGATAACACATCCCTCGGGAACGAGTTCTTCGAGGCATGGCTCCACCACGATTTCTCACCGACCGGCCGAGAGGAGGAAGCAGCCTCTTTCTGAGGAATGGTTTTAGATATCTTGGCCATCTAAATTTTCAAGAACAAAGAAAATGGGAAATTGGAATATTATGGTGTTTGGTGAAGAACAAGCAAAGAAATTTCTAAAACTGGAAATAGAGAACTGTGGAGAAGGCGAAGAACTGTGAAGGTTGGAATGAAGAGATTTGAAGGTAAAGGTTTGAAATGATGAAGAAGGGGGATATTTATAGATTTCACAGTGACTGTTCAAAATTGGTAGTGGCCGACCATCGTCTAACGCGCATTTAATGCCTTGATAACTGGACCGAGGGGACATTTGTCACATACGTCATAATCGGGCTCAATGCAGACGTCAGTGTGTATCTAGTCAAAAGTTGAAAAATCATATCTTTTCTTGCCATATTTCTTTTCGAGAAACGAGGGGACTATCTGTATACGGTCAAAACCGAATTTTCCCTTCGTATAATTAGTCAATATTTGAACATGATAGACCGAAGGTCATCATTATAATATCGAGATGAGATGTAAAGCCGGGTTATCGAGCTCAAGATCCAGACCGATCAATATCGAGCTCGAGTCAATATCGAGCTATTATGTGAAGTGGTGTTATCGAGCTCAAGATCTAAAGACCGATCAATACCGAGCTCGAGTCAATATCGAGCTCGAGACCTAGAGACCGACTAATACCAATACCGACCAAGATCGAGCCAAAAGACAAAGAGTCGTTGTAGCCGCACTAGGGGAGAGAATATCGGCGGGAATTAAGGAAAAACTAATTAACTAATCTATCATGGGATCCCCACTATGTATTTTTAATTATATCCAAAGTAGGATTCTTCCACTTTATGAAGAGTGGCTATCATTTCTGGAAGGAGGGAGACATTGATACACTCTCACATTTCAAAGATTATTAAGATTTACACACATATAGTAAAGATTATCCTTTTTCGGCTTTGGACATTGATTCATCTTGTTCATTTATAAATTATTCTCTACTCAATTTGAGTTTGTATTCATTCCTTTTTACAGTTAATATTCGATATATTTCTACTTATTTTCCTGATTTCTACCAAGTTATACCACGTATCCTTAGAACCGCGTATAAATTCAACTCTATCCGTTTTACGGGTAAACAATACTCTATACACTATACAGTATAAAACGATTATACAAATTACCCCCCTTATTCTTATTTTAGTGGAATTAATACCACCATATTTGTCCATTTGACAGGAGCGTTCAAACCAAACTATTTCTCTAATGGATGTTTACACAGGTATCTCACGGAAATATCTAAAATAAATCCAAACTTACCGATCTCTAGTCATTAATCACATACTTACCAAAATCAGCCAAGCGCATACAAAAATTGAAAATCCTGGATAAATAAAGATTATTTCTCTCCAAAAATCACACGCAAAGATCTTCTTTCATATTTTTAAGCGTGATCAGCAACATTAGATGCAAGAGGGAAAGGAAATTTCATGGATGAAGTAACAAAAATGAAATATACAAGGTAAACAAATATACAAGATAATAAAAACCAAAGCAAAAAGAGACCTTTTTCAATAGTATGGTTGAAATTCATTGAAAACATACATATGAGTCAATATACAAAATTTGAGGAAGATTGGAGGTGATTTGAACTAGTTTTGAGTCAAAATTCGTAGTTGAAATCGAGTTTAAAAATTTCTCTACGACATATGAATCAAACATGGATTTTACATACAGGTATACATTAATATACATGTGGTACACAAGATATAAATATATATATATATATATATATATATATATATATATATATATATATATATATATATATATATATATATATATATATATATATATTTGATACACAAGTGATACACAAAATATGCACGGAGATACACATAACATCCATCTTCTTCCATGTTCATCTTATGTTCTTTGAATTTCGCTCAAATTTGAATTCAAACCATCTAAAATCTCCACCAAATCGTCCAAAAATTGAGATTCACCCTCTTAATTAAGATGTACTCAATCTATTCCAACAATACTTACTAGAAATAAATTCCAATTTCAAAAATCTAAATTTTTGAATTCAAGCATAAACAAGCTTCAATGACTATCTATGGCGTTTTCAATTTAATCCTTCGACCCAATCCAACAAACTAATATTTTATAGTAATTTATAAATCGAATTAAGGTGCTTGATTCTCTGAAACTCATTTTAACTCATTGTATGCTTTAAAAACTGACACTAACTAGAATTATTTGGTTTAAAATGACATTTGGGCATTTTCTAGTAAATATTTTATTTTTGGGCTAGTTTTGGTTAAAATTGCTTATGGACTGAGCATTTGAGTAGTTTTTCCTTTTTACACTCTAATCATTTTTAATGAGTTACATATTAAATAGAGAAACAATCAGTTATTTTAGCTAATAAGTAAATTAGTACAAAAATTAGCCAATTCGTAAAATATTACCAATATTAGTCAATTAATTATTTGTAGCCAAAAAAATATTAAATGTTTTGCTTTCTTTTGAGTGGGTATTATTGGAATAAAATGGATACATTTTAAAGAGTTTGAATATCAGTTTTGGGATAATTTGGTAAAGTTCTGAGGTCGTTTGAGTTGAAAATTTGAAGTATAAGATGAACATGAAAAAAAGTGGGTAGTGAGAGTTATAGAGATAATAGAGAAGAGTAGTGGGGAGGTTATTGTTTAACCAAAAAATAGGATCTTTGGTCAAAGCCTATATTTAGAAGAAATCGGGTTACTAATAACCAAATAATACCTTACTTCCTCAACAATCCGCTTGAAAAGAAATTTAAATAGCAATGTGAATTAGCAAAAAGAGATAAGGAATGGAATGATAATCTATCCCCCAAATTACGTAGAGGGCTTTTTTGAAGCAAGAAAATGTAAGTATATTTCAATAGTGCTCGGAACTTGCCCTTGCAAGTGAGATTCTATATCTTTATATAGGAGTATCCAATTATAACGTTTCCTCCAATTTATGACGAATTCATTATGGGCATTAATGATATTAATTGCTCGTTATGGTTGATAATCATAACTGACACATTCGTAACTGTAAAGGCCTTGTAACGACTCCGACTCCGTTTCCGTATTTACTGCTGGTTCATGAATCTTCCTTCCTTTTGGTCTTGATTCATTCTGCTCGTGCCTCTTCAACAACTGTTTAGGCTCGGTCATTTGTTCTTTATTGTCTTGTGGGTGTTTTACTCCACATCTTCCTTGCTCCATTAATTTCATTAATGGAATACGCAGTTGTCACTTCATCATTGTTTCACGTATCATGCTTTGTCAGCTCATTAAGGTTCCACGCGTGCCATCTTTTTTTTTCCACCAATACAGATAGTCCCCCCCCCACTTTCTGAATAATCTTCAATTGAATATTCGGGAAGTGGTAAGTATTTATGGCGGGAATTCTTTGCCGCCGCTTTTCGAGTATCATTGCGTTTTCTTCGTATGTCACGTCTATTCAATGCCTATGCCACGTGGCTCTTGATGATTGGTTATGTAATTTTTCAGCACTTTTTAGAATTTTATCGCGACTGTGTCAGTCACGAAGTGACGGTTTCATTATGACTCTTCATAATGACCTTCTTTTAATGATGATTGTGTCTTCTTATAAATACTTCATTCTTCTTTGATTTTTCGAAGTCCCTCTTCTACAGTATTCTCTATATTACTCTTCCTTCTTACTTCTACATCTACTCTTTGTTAGTTCTCCATATAATCATGTCTTCCTCTACACCAGACCCTCGCAAGGTTGTTATCGTCGCGAGCTCGCTCTTTCTACTGTCCCTACTAGAAGTAGGAGAGGTGGTAGACTCTATAGTTTAGGCTCGTTGTCTAACCACGGTTCCTCTTCTCATGGCAATGTTGTTAAACCTTCCTCTTCTAAACCTAGGGCTCCTTTAACCCCAAGATCTTCTTCTAGGAATAGAGACTCGAGTGAACCAGTGCGTAAACCAACAGTTGCAGAGATTGTTCCCCGAGAATTTTCTTTTTCATCCGATCGTGAATCCATGAGAAATCAAGTTTCATCCATAGCTTCCCTTAATCCTACCGACCTTTATCCTACCTTGATTACCACTGGTCTTATTTCCCTGGTTCGAAGAGAATGATATTGGAAACCAGATTTTCCAGTCTTAGTTCCCAGTTCCAACAAGAGAATAACTTCATACTAAGCTGGTTATTCTTTCGTTTACACTTATCCCTTTTGGAAACCAGATTTTCCAGTCTTAGTTCCCGGTTCCAACCAGAGAATAACTTCATACCAAGTTGGTTATTCTTTCGTTTACACTTACCCCTTTACTTAAGGGTTTAAACCACCTATCGATCCAGTAATCATAGACTTTTATCGTTACTTCAATGTGTGTCTTGGACAAATTGGCCCCATTATTTGGAGGGTTGTTGCATGCCTTCGTTATTTATCAGATCCGGCTTCTACGCCTTTTACTTTCCGGCACCTCTTCATCTTTACTCTCCTAAACTATTTCGTGAAGGAGTTTTTTCCCTTGTGGCTAGAAGTAAGAGGGTATTGGTTAGCCCTGAAGATGACAGAGACCGTGGATGGTATGCCCGTTTTGTTGTTGCTTCCACTAGTGCTCTGGTGGGTGAAGAAAATATGCCTTTTCCAGAAAAATAAAATTTTGCACGTAAGTTTTTCCCCCATGTTTTTTTTTCTATTTTTTTTCTAAAAAAGAAACTCATGTGATCACCTGCCTACTTTTTCAGCAACCATGGAAGTTTTCAAGGAAATTCCTAACTTCCGTGCTTGGGTAGATAAGTTGCTAATTGTTTCTCCTATGGAGAAAAGATCTTGGAAATACCTTTCACAGAGATTTGGTTGGAAAGTGAAGACACACGGTACTTTTTCCGCTTACTATCTTTCCTCTCCTTTCCCTTATTGATTCAAGAGTTTCTTATCTTGCCTTTTTTCTTTGCTAGGATTTTCCATTCGTGGTATTAGTCCCGCATCTGTTTCATCCACAAGGCTTTCCGTGACTCTTGCTTAGGAAAGAATTTTGAGCTCTTCTTCAAAAAGAAAGATGATGGAGCCCGTGGATCTGATGGTGAAGAAGACATTGAAGAGGGATCTTTGGAGCGAAGGCCACGTGCCCGTAGACGTGTGGTTTCTGATGATGAAAATACTCCTTCTCACGAACCTCTACCAAGTTCAATTCCCTTCAGTCTCACTGATGAGCCAGTGAGTGCCCCGTTGGTGATCTCTGATGAAGAAGTTAATGACCCCCCAAGATTCTGTTGAAAAATTATTTGCTCATGGCTTCAAAGGTGATGAAGCTTTTGGCCATATTTTTGAGGAATTTCCCCTCGCCTCCTTTCCAATATCAGTCCCCGTTAATCCTCGCGTTCCCTTACCTGAAGTTACTTCTGATGCTACCCCCGTGGTTGCTTCTACCTCATCTTCCATCCCCGTGGCTACTACTCCTCATGTAGAAGTTGAAACTTCCAGTAGCAAGAAGCCAGTGAAGAAAGTTGTTGTTGAGGTTCCTGAAGGTGGGAACTTATTGAGGAAATCGAGTCAAGCTGATGTATGGTTGAAACCTTTGTTAGGTCCTGCGGAGAAGTCGAAGTTGGAAAGTCATAGCTCGTTGACCTTGATGAATGATATTGTTCATTCTTCTTTGAAGGTACAAGTTTAATTATATTTCCTTTTTCTCTTATTTTTGTCTATCCATAACTCCTTCTCTTTCTTTACAGATCAACTTGATCGGTACGGAACTCATGAAAAGGGTTGTTCATGCGGATCAACAGGTTATTGATTACCGCACTGAAGCTGATAATTGGAAAGGACAATTTAAGGGTCTTCAATTGGAGAAAGAAGTTTTGGCAGAGGAGAAGAATGCTTTAACGCAACAAATGAAAAATGATTGCCGCTGAATTAGAGATTGAGAAAGCTTCTTCTAGTCAAGTTGGTAAGGATAAGGATATCCTTGAGTCCTCATTTGCTGAACAACTTTCTAAGGCAACTGAAGAAATAAGGAGTTTGAAAGAACTTCTTAATCAAAAAGAGGTTTATGCGGGAGAGCTAGTTCAAACTCTTACTCAAACTCAGGGAGATCTCTGCGCCTCCACTGATAAGATTTAGTTCTTAAAAAGATCACTTGCTCCTCTGAAGACAGCCTATGATGCCTCTAGAGCAGAGAAAGAAGAATTGAGAGCCGATATTAACCAGTGGGAGAAGGATTATGAGATTCTCGAGGATAAGCTGACACTAGATGTGAGTTGGCCTTTTTTGAATACACGCCTCGAGACCCTAGTTGAGGCCAACTAGGAGAGTTTTGACCTTAGTGCTGAAATTGCCAAAGTTAAAGAACCTGAAGTTGAAGATCTTGGAGGTGATGGACTCGTTTCTGGTGAAGCTGATGTTCAAGCCTCCTCTTCTCAAATTAATCCCTCTTCTCCCGTTGATAATGTTCCCGTGGATGATGCCCCCTTAGATGATGCTCCTTAGTTTTTTCTATTTTTTATTTGGTTGTTTTGTTCGCAACTTTTTGGTGGAAAGTTTTTGAAAAATGTTGTTTTGTTTTTTGGTTACCCCTATCTTGTTTTGGGGGTTTAATGATAAACTAATACCTTTGTTTCCGCAAGGTTTAATATATGTTTCGGTTGTTTTTACCATTTATTTTGCTCTTTGATATTTGAGCTTTTTCTTTATACTTAAAAATGCTTAAACAGTCTGTGACTCTAATAAAAACGAATATTCATAAAAGAGGGCCCTTTTATATTAACGACACTGATGAAGATGACGTCTCATCTTCATATTGGTGTAAATATATAAAAGACGAAGTAAACATGAAAAAGAAATAATTTGAGGAAGTTTTATGCTTTGAACTTTCAAATTTCGTACATCATTTTTTATTTATGCATATAACACTTTGTACAACATTTATGCATACAACACTTTCATAACTGTTTTCTTTATAACAAATTTTTGAAATTCAAAATCGGGTCTATTATCCCGTGATTAATTTTTGGCCTAAAACTTGTAACTCGTGTCCTTTTTGCAAGCTTATGCCTTTCCAAGTTTTCTTCAAAGTTTCAGGCTTCTATATGTGTAGTCCCCCGGTGTTGGAGCTTTGAAGTATGAAATCTCGAACGCTGGATTATTCCTTGCTTGTGGTCTATTTCCTGAAAAGGAAAATACAAATGGGACTCAGAGACATATGTTTAGATGATAACTGTATAACCCCTTTTTCCATCAGATAGGTTGTAACCTAGACCGGGAATTTATTTAGTATTTTGCGCGTCTTTCAGGTCTAATATCATCATTTGGCACGGGTTAGCTTTTTGCCTATCATCTAAAATTGTTAGTATAATTCAGAAGAACAAAATAAATTTGTAGTTGAGTGATACCTGTCCGTGGGTACTTTCTTCATCTAAAAGTAATACTTCTTCAGATGAACAACATTCCAATTTGATGGTAGTATCTTGCCATCCATGGTTTCCAACTCATATGCTCCCTTTCCAGCGATGCCTCGAATCCTATAGGGGCCTTCCAAATTTGGACTCAATTTTCTTGCATTAGCTGCTTTTGTTGATTGAAACACCTTTTTGAGGACGAAGTCCCCAATCTTGAAGTATCTCAGATTAGCTTTTCTGTTGTAGTATCGCTCAATCATTTATTTCTGAGCCGCCATTCTTATTAGTGTCGCTTCTCTCCTTTTTTCCAGTAAATCCATATTCATTTGCATCTCTTTCTCATTTGATTCCTCGGTTACTTGTGTATACCTTGTGGTTCACCTATCTCAACTGGAATTAAGGCTTCAACACCATAGACAAATGAAAACGGAGTCTCTCATGTGCCTGTTTTTGCTGTCGTTCGATAAGCCATAAAACTCCTGGTAGCACTTCGGGCCATTTGCCTTTTGACTCTTCTAATATCTTCTTTAAATTATTAATAATAACTTTGTTTGTTAACTCAACTTGCCCATTGGCCACAAGATGGTAAGGTGAGTACGCTATCCGTTTAATCTGCCAACTCTGAAAACATTCTGTGATTTTCGTGCCTATGAATTGTGGGCCATTATCACACACGATTTCTTTTGGAACTTCGAACTGGCGATAATGTTTCGCCAAATAAAGTCCATGACTTATTTTTCTCGCACCTGTTTAAAAGCTCCTGCCTCTACCCATTTGGAAAAATAATCTGTCAATACTAATAAAAACAGTACCTTTCCTTTAGTTTGAGGTAAGGGACCCACGATATCCATCCCCCACTTTATGAAAGGCCATGACAAAATAACCGGATGTAACAACTCCGCTGAGCGATGCATATTGTGCCATATCGTTGTCATTTATCACATCTGGCCACAAAACTTTCCGCATCTTCTTCCATTTTTGGCCACAAAACTTTCCGCATCTTCATCCATTTTTTGCCAATAGTATCCTGGTTTTATTAGAGTTTTCACCAATGATCTTCCTCCAGCGTGATTGCCACAATGTCCCTCATGTACTTCTCTCATCACATATTCCGTTTGAGAAGGTCCGAGACATCTTGCTAAAGGTCATCCAAACATCTTTCGGTATAGATTTCCACGACTCAGACAGTACCGGACAGCTTTTCGGCGAAGTAACTGAGACTTTTTCTTGTCTTCAGGTAAAATTCCGTACTGCAAAAAGTTAACAAATTCGTTTCTCCAATCTTAAGTCAAATTGTTAAAATTTACCTCATTTTTATCTTGGTCGAGCGCCGAATGAAACAAATGTATTACTATAGCATTTTTTGCATTTGTTATTTCCACAACAGACGTGAGGTTAGCTAATGTATCTACTTCTGCATTTTCCTCCCTGGGTATTTGCACGATTTTCCATGACTGAAACTGTCTGATCAATTCATGTGCCTTTTCCAAGTATTTTTGCATTCATGCCTCTCTTGCTATGTAAGTCCCCTGCATCTGGTTAACTACTAGTTGCGAATCACTTTTGATTATAATTTGCTCTATACTGAGTTCTCGTGCTAGTTCCAAACCTGCAATCACAGCCTTGTACTCCGCTTCATTGTTAGTAATGGGATAATATTTTATTGCTTGTCTTATGATTTCCCCCCGAAGGTGGGATTAAAATAATACCTAAACCCGCTCCTTTAACATTCGAGGAGCCATCGGTAAATAAGATCCAAGTCCCGGATTAGATCCGGTAAATACCTGTAGTTCTTTTTCTTCTTCAGGAACTATATTTGTGCTGAAATCTATCACAAAATCTGCTAAAACTTATGATTTTATTACAGTTCTAGACTGGTATATGATATCATATTCACTGAGTTCTATCGCCCATTTAGCTAACCTACCGAATAGTTCTTGTTTATGCAATATATTCCTTAGTGGAAAAGCAGTTACTACAGAGATAGGATGACATTGAAAATAAGGTCTCAACTTTCTAGATGCCATAATTAATGCTAAAGCAAGTTTTTCTAAGTGAGGATATCGTGTTTCATCATCCAATAAAGATTTGCTAACATAACAAATTGGAGATTGTTTACCTCTATCTTCTTGCACCAATACCGCACTTACCGCCATTTTGATATGGCAAGATAAATGAGTAGCCTTTCTCCATCCTTCGGTTTAGCTAGTAGGGGTGGACTTGACAAATATGATTTTAGATTTTTGAAAGCTTGTTGGCATTTGTCAGTCCACTCAAATTGGTTTTGTTTTTCAATACTGAAAAGAATTTAAAAGTTTTCTCTGAAGATTTGGAAATAAATCTTCCCAAAGCTGCTATCCTCCATGTTAACCTCTACACTTCTTTTTTGCTCGTGAGTATGTTAGGTATCTCCTCAATGGCTTTGATCTGTGTAGGATTCACTTCAATGCCCCTGTTAGAAACAAGAAAGCCTAAAAACTTACCTGAAGCCACGCCAAAAGCATATTTTTCTGGATTTAACTTCATATTATATTTGCGGAGAATTTCGAAAGTGCTTGAAAGGTGTTAAAAGTGATCCCCTGCTTGTGTTGACTTGACTAACATATCGTCAATGTAGACTTCCATAGTCTTTCCCAGGTGTTCTTGAAACATTTTAGTCACCAATCTTTGATACGTGGCCCTAGCGTTTTTTAAACCAAAGGGCATGACTTTGTAACAATAAGTCCCCTTGTCTGTAATAAATGAAGTTTTTTCTTCATCTAGGGAATTCATCTTTATTTGATTATAACCTAAATATACATCTAAAAAACTTAACAGCTCATGACCTACGGTAGAATCAATTAATTGATCTATATGCGGTAAAGGAAACGAATCTTTTGGACAAGCTTTATTTAGATCAGTATAATATATGCAAACCCGCCATTTTCCATTCTTTTTTGGAACTACCACAGTATTAGCTAACCATTTTGGGTACTTTACCTCTCGTATTGATCCAATTTTTAAAAGTTTTTGTACGTCATCCTCAATCACTTGATTTTTGAAGGACCATTGCTTTCTTTTCTTTTGCTTGACTAGGGTGTACAATGGATCTTCATTCAGTTTGTGGGTCATCACCTTCGATGGTATACCTGTCATATCTGAATGCGACTAAGTAAAGCAATCCGTGTTAGCTTCTAAAAAATTTACTAATTTACCTTTCATTTTCGGGCTCAATTTCGCTCCGATGCAAGCTTTTCTGTCTGATCAGTGCTTGAATAGTATGATAGCCTCGAGTTCTTCAATTGTTGTTTTGATGTTTTCATTCTCTTCTGGTTCTTGAATAACATCGGGTCTTGAATCTACATCCATCTGTCCTGAAATGCTTTCAGCTGAGGTTATATTATTATATCCTCCACTGAATTCTGTAGTTGCTATTTCTCATTTGTAACATCATTTGCTGTGCTTGAATCCGCCACTGAATTGATATTTTTAGAAGCTTGCTGATCTCCGTGGATTTGTCGAATCCCCCATTGCGAAGGAAACTTAATAACTTGATGTAATGTAGACGGTACATCGTCCATATCATGAATCCATGGCCTTCCAAGAATCATATTATAAGCCATGTTAGTGTCTATCACCTGGAATTTCGTATCCTTGATAACTCCTTCTTCAAATGTAGTAAGCACTATTTCCCCTTTCGTGATAACACTTGAATTATCAAATCTAGACAAAGATCGTGCTTTTGGTACCACCTTGTCGTTAGCTTGCATTTCATTTACCACCCTTAGAAGAATAATATTTATGGAGCTACCTGGATAAATAAAAACTCGTTTTACATTAGTATCATATATAAGTAAAGATATTACCAGCGCATCATTGTGAGGAATTAACAAGCCATCCGCATCTGCATCATCAAACGTTATACTGTCTTCATCCAAAATATTGCAAACTCGTTTTCCATGAGTAATCGTGACTTTCGACGTCTTTTTGCACCTGTATATGTCACACCATTGACCTCTTCTCCCCCGCTTATCACATTGACTGTTCTCTTTGGAGACGGAGGTTTTAGAGGCTCTTGTCTATTCTTCATATAGGATTGCTTGCCTTTCTCACTGAACAAGTCAGTTAAATAACCCTGCTTTAATAAATGCTCAACTTCACCTTGTAATAATCTACAATCTGCTGTTTTATGGCCATGATCGTTGTGAAACTCACACCAGAAATATGGATTTCTTTTGCTCGGGTTTGATCTTATTTCTTTATGCCACCGTACCTTATCTCCCATACTTCTTAAAATAACTACCAACTCGAAAGTGTTGACATTGAAACTGTAATCTCCAATCCTAGCGTCTGTGTCAGAATCACTGCCTCGTGCATCTCGTCCTTTTCTGAACCTGGGTGATGAACCCACATCTTTGTGCCTTGGTCTAGGGTCAGACCGTATGTTTTCCTATTTAGACCATGAATCCCGTCCCGCAGGTCCCATGTAAGGTTCATACCTATTTTTCCTGGACCTTTTTTCAGATTCTGAACATCTCGAACTTATTCTTTCATCGACCCTTGACTGTGTAACCATGTCTTCTTTTATCCACAGCTTTGTGTTATACCTGTTGTACACATCATTCCATGTTGTAGCAGGAAATTCTCGCAAACTTTCCTTAAGTCTTCTCGTGGCTTCTGAACTTTTTTCATTTAAATTGCTTGCGAATGCCATAGCTGCCCAATTATCAGGTACTTGTGGTAGCATGGACCTTTCACGTTAAAATCTATCCACAATTTCCCTGAGTAACTCTTTATCTCCTTGTTTTACCTTAAAGATGTCTTCCATCCTTTTTTCAAACCTTTTGAGCTCCCGAATGTACTTTTATGAATGAATCTGCAAGCTCAGCAAAAGAATTAATAGAGTTTTTAGGTAAAAGACAATACCATGTTAATGCCCTTTTCGTGAATGTTTCTCAAATTTTTTGACCAAAACTGATTCAATTTCCTGCTTGGTTAAATTATTGCCCTTTACGCCAATTGTAAACGCAATTACATGATCTCGTGGGCCGGTTGTCCCATCATATTTTGGAATATCAGGCATTTTAAACTTTTTAGGAATTAGTAGAGGAGTCACACTCGGCTTCCAAGGTTGCTGCGAATACTTATCAATATCCACACCTTTTATTACGGGAGGTACGCATGGTATTTGCTCTATGTGACCGTTCTGCTCTTTCAACTATTTCTGCAAAGTTAGTACCAAACTTTGTAAATCTGAGTTATTAGGTATACTTGACCTCCCATCACAGGATTCATTAGGAACTCCTCCACTTTCAGAATTATCGAGCCCCGAGCGTGGGTTTTCTAAAGTCACCGTATTGGCTGGTGGAGGGGTTTGCAGCGTGTTAGGCAACCCCCTAACAAAGGCCTGAAGAGCATTATTCACGTGTTCCGCAATCAACTGCTTTAGAACGTCTTGTTCTACGGTTTGTCCATCCCCTCGTTGATCATTAGCGTATGACGTGGATCTCTCAGGTGATCCTCCTCGGGACTAGCGAAGGGATTCTGTTGGAGAGTGATGTGGTGGTGTTCCCTCTTGAAGGTTCAGTTGGTTATTGTCGTTACCAGTCGACATAATTTAGTTGTGAGAAAAAAGGATTTGGAAAGTAAAAAGATTATTAGAATTCCGATAACGGAACCAGTTTGTTTAACCAAAAAATAAGATATTTGGTCAAAGCCTATATTTAAAAGAAATCGGGTTACTAATAACCAAATAATACCTTACTTCCTCAATAATCCGCTTGAAAAGAAATTTAAATAGCAATGTGAATTAGCGAAAAGAGATAAGGAATGGAATGATAATCTATCCCTCAAATTACGTAGAGGGCTTTTTTGAAGCAAGAAAATGTAAGTATATTTCAATAGTGCTCGGAACTTGCCCTTGCAAGTGAGATTCTATATCTTTATATAGGAGTATCCAATTATAACGTTTCCTCCAATTTATGACGAATTCATTATGGGCATTAATGGTATTAATTGCTCGTTATGGTTGATAATCATAACTGACACATTCGTAACTGTAAAGGCCTTGTAACGACTCCGATTTCCTTTCCTTATTTATTGCTGGTTCACGAATCTTCCTTCTTTTTGGTCTTGATTCATTCCGCTCGTGCCTCTACAACAGCTGTTTAGGCTCGGTCATTTGTTCTTTACTGTCTCGTGGGTGTTTACTCCGCATCTTCCTTGCTCCATTAATTTCATTAATGGAATACGCTAGTTGTCACTTCACCATTGTTCCACGTATCATGCTTTGTCAACTCAGAAAGGTTCCACGTGTGACACCTTTTTTTCACTAATATAGTTATCTACGTAACAGAGAAGAATAGTGAGAGTTATATTTATACCGTAAATATCCCTACAATAATTTATTTCATAACAGATTTATAATAAAGAATTATTAATCTCTTAACATAAAATATATTATTCCATACGATATTAATGTATAGAACTTAAACTTAGAAGCAAAAACTAAAAACGAATCCAAAATGGTCATAGGTCAAAGGCGGAGTTTTTGACAATTGGGAGCTTTTCCCAAATGAAAACCGTGAAAGCCAGCGCGACTCCAACCGGCAGCCACATCGAATACAGAGCCCTTTCGAGTATTCTTTTGACGGGTCAGGGTCAACCCGTGAAATATGTAAATTTGTAAAAGTCCGCCTCTCTTCAACTCGCCTTACTATAAATACCCCAATTTATTTCTTGTTTCTCCATTGCACCAAAAAGCTCCACAATCAGAGGACCATTAGCTATACGTCAATCAGGTACTTGTTCAATCCATATTTCAGTTCCTATATTTAAAAAATGTTACTGACTTGTTCAGATTTTAGGTATAGCCACGGCTACCACATTAAAATATTGGCTGTGTGATTGATTCCAAGTTTGGAATCTTTTTCAAGCCCGTATGTAACTTTTGCTTGTTTGTATTGCTAGTCTTTTTTTTCAAAGTAGTACTCACTTAAAATTTGGCGGCACCTGGTGTTTAGGCCAATCCGAATACACACATTTATCACTTAACTATGATTAATTGATAGTTTGGTGTAAATAACTGGTGTAGGTAAGGATTGTAAGTCTAGAAAAGGATTGTGGAGGAAAACACATTTATAGTACTTGGTATGAATTCGATTTTTTATTTTTAAAAAAACTACAAAGAATTATAAATCACAACTTTGTAGTTAAACACCTTTAGAATGTTTGAAAAAGTAGTGTTTAAAGAAAAACTTGTTTGACTAAATAGTAAATAGATTTGGGACTGAGTTAGTACATATTTCATTTGGGGAGACGGAAAATTTTGAGAATATTGATGCTAATTTGAGTTTCAGCAAGCAGATGGACGAGTTTCCCATCAGGGTTTATGTCACTGTTTGCTGTGAGTGCCACGATGAAAATACTTATGGACCGCAAACAGCCACATAAATGATATATAATTTATCACTTTATTTAGTAAAATACTTGAAAAGCATGAATTCCATCTGTAACTCCTAGATGCATGGTGTTTGGGACAACAAAGTTCCATAAATCTAGTATCACAACTCTATAGCTCTTTTGTGTCCCAAAAATTTGCATGGGCATAACGTCCCAATACCAGTATTTCAAGGAATAAAGGAGGATTGCCATTATTTAGTCCCACAAAGTGAGTCCAGCTATGTGTAGAAGCAATATTTTCTGCCATCTGTCAATTTTAGTTACCTGGATTTTTTGTTGCATCAGATAACTAGACAACAAACATGGCCGAGTCAACACGTGAAGAAAATGTGTACATGGCCAAGCTGGCTGAGCAGGCTGAGCGGTATGAAGAAATGGTTGAGTTTATGGAGAAGGTTGCAAAGACGGTAGATGTTGAAGAACTGACCGTGGAGGAAAGGAATCTTCTTTCTGTGGCTTACAAGAATGTGATTGGTGCAAGAAGGGCTTCATGGAGGATAATCTCATCAATTGAGCAGAAGGAAGAGAGCCGTGGAAATGAAGACCATGTTAGCAGCATTAAAGAATACAGAGGCAAAATTGAGGCTGAACTCAGCAAGATATGTGATGGGATTTTGAACCTCCTCGAGTCCCATTTAATACCAGTTGCCTCAACAGCCGAGTCCAAAGTCTTTTACTTGAAGATGAAAGGTGATTACCACAGGTACTTGGCTGAGTTTAAGACAGGGGCAGAAAGGAAAGAAGCCGCAGAGAACACTTTATTAGCCTACAAGTCTGCTCAGGTAGGTGATCCATAGTTAGCTCTTCGTTTCCTCACCTCGTTAATGCATATAACAATGATTTGAGTTGTTTTATCATTTGTGTCTTGTGATCTAGGATATTGCTTTGGCTGAGCTGGCTCCTACTCACCCAATCAGGCTGGGACTTGCCCTTAACTTTTCAGTGTTCTATTATGAAATTCTCAACTCATCGGATCGTGCTTGTAACCTTGCAAAGCAGGTACCTTTCTCAGCTTCTGTTGATTCATTTAACTTGGATTATCATCTTATGTTTGATTGATCGATTGTGCTTAGGCTATGAAACAGTGAGATATTTGTTCTACTTTTAAATTGCATGTGGGAATAATGAACTAACTTTAGCTTTTGATGTTTGTTGTTGTTGGATTTACTTGCCTATTCCGTTCCGCTCCATGAAAGATAGTTTTATTCGTAATACTTAGTATTCGAAAAAAAGGATGTAAAGAGAAAACAGCGCTGCAACTCCAGACTCCAGAGGTTTGGGCAGTGTATATCTTTTAGATGAAGTGGGGTTTGTGGAGTGTATATCTATTCTAAATCTCACTATATGTGGGCCACACAATATTATTATGACAACGATTGACGAGACAAGAAATTGCATGGGCTAGTTGCAAAACGAGATTGCTTTTCTTTAGTTAGCATGGAGGTAAGAATCACATTGAAATATCTGAATATTTTTTTTGCTTATGCGTGAGCAACCACCATTTAGTTCGCAATCGGCTTTCGGTAACCCAAAGAATAAATCCCTTGTCCAGTGCGAGTTCACGAAGGAAAAGACAACCCAAAGTCCAGTCATATATACATTGCTAAGACAAAACGGAGGACTACGAATGAGCATCATCTTGCTATTACATAATTGTAGGATAAAGGAAATTGACATCGTTAGGTATTAAGTGATGTACTTGTCACATCGCAGTTATACCATATCATATGATCTTTTGAGTAGATACATATCAAGTCTCATAGATGCCATTTTGTGATTCCCCGCATTCCTGCCGAGGGAGAGTGAACGGAATAGGATTGTCCAAAGACCGTGAGCTTAAAGCCATCCTAGACTTACAAGTTTTGTTTGAAGATGCCTTGTGGTTCAGCTTAATGCAATTCTTTATGGATGAATCTAGCTTGTATAGATATCCAAACATATGAATGTTTAAAGAGATGTATAGTTTTAATTTGTGGTTTGTTGTTAGAGTTAAATGGGATGGGACTTGATTGTTCTTTTCCACAATATAGTTGTCTCTTAAAGTTATAAGCCTTGGCCAAGATTTAATGGGGGAAGGGATGTGATGGCACTAGCATAAGAAGAGATAACAGGATCAGAGAAGGATGATAACTATAACCTGTTGAGGAAAAGATGATTTTACCATTCCAGTCAGCAGATAAAACAAATGGTGCAGTTAATTTGGCATGGTTGAATATTTTATATGCTTGTTGTATAACTTTATGAACCTTGGTGTAAGTTGTTTTAACTGTCAACCTTCTTTGTGCTTTTTTATTACAAATAATTACAGCTGAAGCAGACTAAGCATTTTTTTTGGACAAATGGTTTGACAAGTTGAGTGAAGATAAACTCTTGAAGTTGTAATTAGTGGTTCACTTTGTGAGCATTCAGCTGGTGAAGGTGATCGACATTATAGTATCATGTTCACTTATATATGTCTTAACCCTTCTATTTGTTCCATGTGCTCTACATCTCAAGCTGATGAGTGATACTCGTTGCATTTTGTATTCCAGAGTTTGAAATACAGGTCTGGTTGTCCATACTTTTTTGTGGAGTTTTCTCCCCTCCTGCCCTTTGTAGCTGGTAGTAGTATGTTGTTTTGGAGCAGCCAAAGCAACACTAAAACAAAAGAAAAATACAAGCAAGATGATGCTCCTATCAATGCGTAGAAACATTTATAAACAGTGATGTTTCTTTTCAGGCTTTTGATGATGCCATTGCCGAGCTGGATACACTGGGTGAGGAATCTTACAAGGACAGTACATTGATTATGCAGCTTCTTCGAGACAATCTTACACTTTGGACGTCTGATTCCACGGTCTCTCTCTCTCTCTCTCTCTCTCTCTCTCTCTCTCTCTCAGAAATACACACCCACCAAGCCAGATGCCCACCCACAAACACTACTATGCACATGAGCAAAAGATTTTGGGAAGTGCATGACCTTTGTACATGTACATGCAGGAAATAGACTAAGCTTGATTGCTAAATGCTACTTAATACTATGTTTTAAAAAAAAATACTGTCTGTTATTGCTTTGACCATTGCCATTCTGACTATGCAATGGTTTTAAATGATATGATTCCAGGATGATGCCGGGGATGAGATCAAGGAAGCTTCAAAACGCGAGTCAGGTGACGGAGAGCAGTAACTGCATAGCAGCATAGTCTTGTACTTTACTTTGTGATTTTACTATAGGACTGCTGTGTGAAAGCTAGACTGGATTTAGGCATTTCGATGACTCTTTGTATCACTGCTGAATTGGTTTGATATAAAAACATGTTTTAGTATATTGAGAAATATAGTTATGCCATTGATGTGTTGGCTTGTATTTCTAGTTTCGATTGCATTATGTTGTTGACTGTTGAGCTTTGCATTCTCAAGTCATTCAATAATTCCCAAATCAATTATCTTGCAATTGAACAGGTCTGAAGGAAGACCTGTTCACTCCTGATTGTAATGGAAAAAGTCACCTTGCATATATTTATTGTAAGTTGTAACTGAACTGATTTGAGTTACATTTCAAAATGCTACTTTCTGGTTGTAACCTACATCAGTAACATCCATGATGTATTATTGTAAATTCAACTACATCAGTATCAGGCCTCAAGTTTTTACATACCAACGTCTGATATGATTCTTCCATTTTGAACTCCATTCAGTGGTGCATGTGACCTTATATCTAGCAACAAACCACCTTGATAGTTGTTGCACCTATGCTTGCAGTGGCGACATTGAACTATTTTCACAACTCAACTTATACGTATATCTGGTTTTGGGGTTGTAGAGATTTTAAAGTATTTCTCGTCCCAAATTAATGTATACCTTGTGTTATTTTCAATCGATATCGGTCTATTACATGCATATTATTATTATTTTTTAAATGTAGTGTATGTGTGTACGCGCGCGCTCGCACTTCTATGTGTGAATTTTTCAGATGACATCTTTTTTGGAGAGGTGTGTCCACCACAGCAGCTACGGTGCACTGTCACGACCCAATTTCCCCTCCGTTTGGATAACGTGATGGCACCTAGTCTTAGAGACTAGGTAAACCTAACATTAATTGAAACAACATTATTTAAATAACATCTAACAATTTGAATTAGAAATATCTTAAACTTTACAATTCCCAAAACCCGGTAGTACAAGTCATAAGCCCTACAGAGTGTTTGCTAGAAAACTTCTAAATACAACTGTCCAGAAATAAGAATAAACAATGCAAAATGAAAACTTGAAGGTGACTCCGAAACCTGCGAACGCAGCGACAAGTTTACCTTGAGTCTCCGCAGCGACAATCCACACAGCTAGCTAACGAACAAATATCTCGGTCTGCACAAAAAAATAAAAAAATTGTGCCGAAGAGTAGCATGAGCACACCACAGCGGTGCCCAGTAAGTATCAAGACTAACCTCGGTGAAGTAGTGACGAGGACTAGTCAAGACACTCACCGGTCTAATAAACTGAAAGCAAGCATAAGTATAGGGATGACAGAACATGACATCTATCTAAGGACCCCGCGATATGGTTAACGACATAGCAACTGCAATAGTTTTCACATCAGGTCTCAGCCAACAACCCCAATAAATTAGTCAAATCCTTCAAGTGTAAACTTTCACCCGTAAGTTTTTAAATTGAGGTCTTTAGAATATAATCCTTTCCAATAAGAAATTATTTTTAAAATATACTTCCTTCAATTAAATATCTTTCAAATATAGTTCTTTCAAGATAAAACCTTTCAAATATAAATTCTTCAAATAATTAGCCTTTAAACGTAGTTCTTTCAAGATAAATACTTTCCAAGTATAACCCTTTCAAATAAATATCTTCAAACATAGTTCCTTCAAGATAAATACTTTTCAAATATAAACTTTTCAAGTAATGTCCTTCGAGTATAAGTCACCCTGTGACACCTAAGCATGGAAGATTAGCAGCTCCGAACACAGATATAACCACAGGAGAAATTTATCGGGATACCGTCCCGTAGTCCCGAATTAATCATGTAGTACGGGGGGGGGGGGGGGCGGGGGGAGGGGGGAGGGATCTCCCGGAATACGTCTGTAGTCCCAAAATAAACATGCAGTGCTGGGGGATCTCCCGGAATACGTCCGTAGTACCAAAATAAATATGCAGTGCTATGGGATCTCCCGGAATACGTCCGTATGCAGTGCTGGGGAATCTCTCAAAATACGTCTGTAGTCCCAAAATAAATATGCAGTGCTGGGGGATCTCCCAGAATACGTCCGTAGTCCCAATTTAAATATGCAGCGCAAACAACAGAGATAATAACTATAACATGACAGAAACCTCGTACATCACCACAACGAGTACAAAAGCAACAATGACAGAAATGCAAAGTACGACGAGCAAATCAACTCAAGAATTTAAATCACAAGAACGGTAGAACTCATTCACAAGGAATAATCACAGTAAAGAATGCTAGGCACAAGGAGAACAACTTAACAAGGAAAAATAAAACAAAAAATGTAGCAACGATTTCACAATATTCAAGTCAACAATAAGAATCCAACCCGAGTCAAATAGTTCAAAAAACAAAAATGGCAAGTCAACTAAGATATAGGTTATCTAGACTCCTTTTGAGGTCGAGAAATTACGAGGAATATTCAACAATTCAAGTAAGGATAAGCAGTGGAAGATAAACATAACTCCAATTAATACTAAATAATTATAGGATGAGAAAAATAATGATTTCAATTTAAGATAAGCAGTTATGAAAAATATAGCACGACGATAGAAGAGGTAAAATCTTTAGTTAAGTCGAATAAGGGTCAAATAGACAGTAAGAGTGAATCCTAAAGCAATTATCTCTAATCAAAGCATGTAGAGGTGAAACTAGCAAATAGAAATTCAAACGTATCAAAAACAACATCATACCCAGTGAATATAAGGACATAAGAACCCTAAAAAGCCAACTTTCCACAAAGAAGTCCGAGCACACACTCGTCAGCTCGCGTACACAGACTACAATCAACATAGATGATTCAAATCCTAAGGGGTAGTTCCCCCCACAAGGTTAGGCAAGATACTTACCTCAAACTGCGCTCAATCAGTCAAGTAGTATGCCCTTTTCTCGATTTTTCGACTCCGATCGGCTCAAATCTAGTCATAATTAATTAGATTCAATCAATACAAATTGTAGGAATAAATTCCATATGAAAATATAAAATTTCTACAAAAATCCAAAATTTAACCCAAACATCACCCGTGGGGCTCACGTCTCGGAACCCGACAAAAGTTACAAAATATGAACGCCCAGTCCGACACGATTTCAAACATACCAATTTTATTCAATTCCGATAACAACTCGACCTTCAAATCTTAAATTGAATCAAGAGGGTTTTCACAATTTTTCCAACTTAATTCACCGATTAAATGTAAAAACAACCATGGATTCGGGTAATTTAACCAATATTGAGTCAAAAACACTTATCCCGTTGTTTCCTCTGAAAATCTCCCAAAACTCGCCTCATCCCGAGGTCCAATCCGTCAAAAATGGAAAATGGGATGAAGTCCCATTTTCTGAACTTAAACTCACTGCACATGCTTTTCTTCTTCGCGTTCGTGTGACCGGTGTCGCGTTCGCAAAGTCCTGACCATGCACAGCATCGCGTTCGCGGTAGCCAACTTCCCTCCTTCTTCGCGTTCGCAGTCCATGCTTCGCGTTCGCGAAGGGTTAATGGCTTAAGGTCCCGACTCCCCTTCCTTCTTCGCGTTCGCGACCACTGTGTCGCGTTCGCGTAAGCTTGACCAGACCTTGCCTCGCGTTCGCATTCGCGTCCACTCCTTCGCGTTCGCGAAGGTCAAATCCAGCAACCCTAAAATTTCTTCTTCGCTTACGCGGGACTTCCTTCGCGTTCGCGAAGAAGGAAACTAGACACCAGAATTAGCAATCCCAAAACAGCTCCAAATGATCCGAAACCACCCCGAAACACACCCGAGGTCCCCAGAACCTCAACCAATCATACCAACCAGTCCCATAACACATTATGAACTTTCTCGAGGCCTCAAATCACATCGAACAACACCGGAATTACGAATCGCGCATCGAATCATAAATTTTCAAATTTTTCAACTTCTATATTTTGCGCCGAAACATATCAAATCAATCCGGAATGACTTCAAATTTTGCACACAAGTCATAATTGACGTAAGGGAGCTATTCCCATTTTCTGAATCGAAATCCTACCTCATTATCAAAAATTCACCCTTCGGTCAGACTTTTTTTCAAAATCTTATAATTTCCAACTTTCACCAAAATGTGTCGAATTGTCCTACGAACTTCCAAATCCAAATCCGAGCATACTCCTAAGTCCGAAATCATCATACAAAGCTATTGCCATTATCAAAATACCATTCCGGGGTTGTTTGTTCAAAAGTCAACTCTCCGGTCGACTCTTTCCATTTAAGCTTCTAAATAAGTTTTTTTTCTCTTTAAATTAAATTCCGAATCTTCCGAAAACCAAACTCGACCACACACGCGGGTCATAATACATATTGTGAAGCTTCTCGAGACCTTAAGTCACTGGATGGGGCGTAATTTCTTAAAACGACAAGTCGGATCGTTACATTCTCCACCTCTTAAACAAACGTTCGTCCTCGAACGTTCTAAGAATTATTCTAAGGTTACCAAATTGATGATTTTACTTTTACACATATACTCACAGTTGATTTCACGCTACCGCATTCGAGATAAGCGTGACAACATCATCTCATTTGAGATTATTTCTTTTATCCATACTTGAAAACTTTAAGTCCATTTTCTTATGCTCCAATATTTTCAAAATGCGTGATTTCTCACAACAACGCACAATATTAGTCTCAACTGGCTATAGCAACTCGTGCCTATGCACATATCAATTTTCTCAATAGTGTTGAAGTAATTCAAAACTTTCTCTGGGGTGTTACATTATTCCCCGCTTAGGATCTTTCACCCTCAAACACATAACATAATTTATCTCTTCTTTTGCAAATCTCAATCCCCCAAATTTTACTAACTCCCAAATTTTTAAGAAATTTCGGCAGAGTCTCCCCTGTAATTGGGCCTATCCACCTGCCAGAGTAACACCCAAATAACTCCTAACAACATATCCACAACCCAACAAAATAGCACAAGGTATACATCAATAACACCAATCTCAGCATTACAAGCACTGCATTATCATAATAATATTAGGACATGAAGCACATCATATGTATGTCCATCACCACATCTCTGGTCTTAAAAACTGTTCATAATTAATTCCATCATCATCAATTAATCTCATATTAACCACCGCCTTATTTCGAATTTTCACAACACTGACAACAGAATGTGAGGCATGAAGACTTCGTGATTACTTACTCGGATTAATAAGTCATATTTAACGCCACCCGGACACTCATCTCATATGCTAAAACTCAATGTTTATAGCACAAAAATAGCAGAATATGAGCAGAAAATATACAAGAATTATCAAAATAAGCCTAACAGGCATGACTCCCTATTAATATTATTGTACAAATTAAATTTCACAAAGGGAGAATTTTTAACTCATAAATATTTCACCACAAGGACCTCGTCCTTATGTAATTTTCATCGCGGCTTGCAGCCCGGTTTAAATATTTCACATCATATAAAAAAATGCGAGGATCTCGTCCTCAACTCCGAATCACAAGTATTTTGCACATTGTGCTAACTGAAATTTCAATTTCATTTCTTTCTTCCTTTCAATAAATTTCATAAACAGTTTTCACAACCCATAATGAACCCTCATACCGGTAGGGAATATAATTCATAAAATTGGAATCAATTATTCCAAAACATATCAAAACCCACTGTAGTAAGTAATAAAAATTTCTTTTGGACTTATAGCCCTCAATGGTGTACAAAAATAAAATGACAGACACAGGCTCACATATTCAATTCTCCTAACAGGGATAAACATATAAATGGGTCACAAAATTTGCAAAGCTAACCCATAAGTGGAGCATAATAGGAGGACTCACCTCAATATTCAAAGCCGAATCAAATTAAGGAAAAAATATCATTTTCTAACAAAAATCAGGATCGTACCTGTAACGTCACCAACTGGTGTATTGGCCTCAGCCAAATCATAGCAATTATATCAACGGGTCGGGTCTCCACCTCTTAGGTGCCCACTACTCGCCTGTCCTCCACCTATAGCTGACTGTACACGTGGAGTATTAACTGGAATAAAGCTTGTAGCCTAAATATTCTGACGAAATCCGTCTCTTCCAAAGCTGGGACATTCCTCTTGATGCGTGTGGTACAATCACACTGATAACAACCCCTCTGAGGTCATGGATGCTCGTACTGAGCTTGTGCCGGATAACTGAAATGATCATTATAGAAATCTCGTTCTGGTGGTGCACTGTAAACTGGAGCACTCCGAGTAATCTGATGTGCGGACTGAGCTGACCGACTGCTCTAGCCTCCTATATAATGGGTTCTAGCTGAAGAGTAAAATCCACTGAACCCTCCAGATCTTCGAGACCTTTTGGCCTCCTTAGACTTCCTTTCCTCGCATAAAGCACCCGCAATCGTTCTTGCAATCTTTACTAGTTGAAATGGAGTATCAGTTTGCAATTCTCAAGCCATGCATATTTTAATATCATAATCGAGCCCCTCAATGAATCTGCGGACCCTCTCTCTGATTGTAGGAACCAAGATAGGTGCATGACAGGCTAACTCACTGACCTGATAGCATATTCTGACTCTGTCATAGTGCCCTGACGCAACCGTTCAAACTCTGTGCGCCACGCATCTCTGAGAGTCGGGGGAACAAACTCTTCCAAGGACATTTCCAAAAATTGAGCCCAAGTTAGTGGTATTGCATCGGCTGGTCTACTTTCTTCATAGATTTGCCACCACCGATACGCTGTGCCTCACAGTTAAAATGTAGTAAAGACAACTCCGCTCACCTCCACAATACCCACGGTGCGGAGAACACGGTGATAACTTTCTAGAAATCCTTGGGCATCCTCTGAAGTTGTGCCACTGAAAGTAGGTGGACTATACCTCTTGAACCTTTCAAGTCTCTTTTGTTCTTCTTCTGATGCCTCGGGCCTGACTTCAGGCCGAACCGGAATAACATGTAGTACCGGTAGTATACCCAGAACCTGACCAATGTGAACCTGCTGCTTTGGAGTTACTCTGGCTGCGGCACGTGCTCCTCGTCGGCCTATGCCCCTAGCGACATCCGCTCCGGGGGTAACGTTATCAACAACTACAGCTCGTGTCCTCACCATTTGTGAGAGAATGGAATGATAAAAGTTCAAACTTCAAGATCAATGAACTCACACAATGGAATGAAAGAAGTGAGATTATCCTAATAGTTCCCTAGCCTCTCGAAGATAAGTACAGACTTCTCCGTACCGATCCGCAAGACTCTACTAAACTTGCTTATGACTCGTAGCACCTATGAACCTAGAGCTCTGATACCAACTTGTCACGGCCCAATTTTCCCTCCGTTTGGGTAACGTGATGGCACCTAGTCTTAGGGACTAGGTAAGCCTAACATTAATTGAAACAATATTATTTAAATAACATATAACAATTTGAATTAGAAATATCTTAAACTTTACAATTCCCAAAACCCGGTAGTACAAGTCATAATCTCTACAGAGTATTTGCTAGAAAACTTCTAAATACAACTGTCCAGAAATAAGAATAAACAGTGCAAAACAAAAACTTGAAGGTGACTCTGAAACCTGCGAACGCAGCGGCAGGTTTACCTTGAGTCTCCGCAGCGACAGTCCACACAGCTAGCTAATGAACAAATACCTGGGTCTGCACAAAAAAAACAAAAAATTGTGCAGAAGAGTAGCATGAGAACACCATAGCGGTGCCTAGTAAGTATCAAGACTAACCTCGGTGAAGTAGTGATGAGGACTAGTCAAGACACTCACCGGTCTAATAAACTAAAAGCAAGCATAAGTATAGGGATGACAGAACATGACATCTATCTAAGGACCTCGCGATATGGCTAACGACATAGCAACTGCAATAGTTTTCACATCAGGTCTCAGCCAACAACCCCAATAAATTAGTCAAATCCTTCAAGTGTAAACTTTCACCCGTAAGTTTTTAAATTGAAGTCTTTAGAATATAATCCTTTCTAATAAGAAATTATTTTTAAAATATACTTCCTTCAATTAAATATCTTTCAAACATAGTTCTTTCAAGATAAAACCTTTCAAATATAAACTTTTCAAATAATTAGCCTTCAGACATAGTTCTTTCAAGATAAATACTTTCCAAGTATAACCCTTTCAAATAAATATCTTCAAACATAGTTCCTTCAAGATAAATACTTTTCAAATATAAACTTTTCAAGTAATGTCCTTCGAGTATAAGTCACCCTGTGACACCTAAGCATGGAAGATTAGCAGCTCCGAACATAGATATAACCACAGGGGAAATATATCGGGATACCGTCCCGTAGTCCTTAATTAATCATGCAGTACGGGGGGTGGGGTGGGTGTGTAGTGGTGGGGGATCTCCCGAAATACGTCTGTAGTCCCAAACTAAATATGCAGTACTGGGTGATCTCCCGGAATACGTCCGTAGTCCCAAAATAAATATGCAGTGGTGGGGGATCTCCCGGAATACGTCTGTAGTCCCAAAATAAATATACAGTGCTAGGAGATCTCCCGGAATACGTCTGTAGTCACAAAATAAATATGCAGTGTTGGGGGATCTCCCGAAATACGTCCGTAGTCCCAATTTAAATATGCAGCGCAAACAATAGAGATAACAACTATAACACGACATAAACCTCGTACATTACCACAACGAGTACAAAAGCAACAATGACAGAAATGCAAAGTACGGCGAGCAAATCAACTCAAGAATTTAAATCACAAGAACGGTTGTCACGACCCAAAAGCTAACGGCTGTCGTGATGGCGCCTATCGTGGAACTAGGCAAGCCGACTCATTTCCAAAACAAAATGATATTTTCATTTCAAAGATAATTTCAAGATTATTTAACATAAAACCTCCATTTAAAGAGTTCAAATCAAAGAAAAACAGAAGTGCGGAAAAGAAAAGCCCGACATCAGGGTGTCACTAGTCATGAGCATCTACTATAATCTGTCTAACAATATCAAGGCTAACTCAGCCTGAAAAATAGATAAATACTACTAGAGGAAGATAAGAGGGAGAAGAGCAGGGGCTGCGATCGCCAAACATCTACCTTGCTATCTCCAAGAAAATCTGCAACCAGAACACTCAATAACTGCTACAGTGTCCAGCTACACCTGAATCTGCACACAAGGTGCAGGGAGTAACGTGAGTACGCCAACTCAATAAGTAACAACAATAAATAAAGACTGAGCAGTAGTGACGAGAAATAAAGCATATAACGCTCATATCAGGAAATCTCAGTAAAATACCACATGCTTTTAAAAATCAGGATTTGAATCAAACATCTCGTTTAAACCCAGTTCCAGTAAAAATCATTTAAAGACATTTTTCCAACAGTTTTTCAAACAAAGGCTCAATGCAAAGGTGAGCAAAATGATGAAATCATAAACTTTCCCTCGGGCAAAACATCAATCATATACAGCCCCTCGGGCAAACCTCACAGTCACTCGTGCCACTCGGGCATACCTCACAATCACTCTTGCCACTCGGGCATATCTCACAATCACTCTTGCCTCCCAGTCACTCAGCACTCGGCACTCGCACTCAGTAGGTACCTGCGCTCACTAGGGGTGTGTACAGACTCCGGAGGGGCTCCTTCAGCCCAAGCGCTATAATCTGCATGGACAACTCACGTGCGATAATAATAAAGTATGCTGCATGCGGGCAGCCCCGATCCACACTCATCCTCACAAATCAGGCCCTCGAGCATTTCAGTAAAATAGGGCATTCGGCCCAAAACATTTATATGCATCGAAATAGAGTCATAAAACTGAGTTATGCGGTAAACAAATATAAACATGACTGAGTATAGATTTTTAATCGAAAACAGTGAGAGGATGATAAGAAACAACCCCTAAGGGTCCAAACAACATTGGCGCCAGGCCCAAACATGGAATTCAGCCCAATTTACAGAAATTCTTTATAAAACATATAAGTATCAAATGGTTTCAACAAAGTATGCAACTTTACAGTTGCTACGGGACGGACCAAGTCACAAATCCCCAACAGTGCACGCCCACACGCCCGTCACTTAGCATGTGCGTCACTTCAAAATAATAAAATGATACGAAATCCGGGGTTTCATACCCTCAGGACTAGATTTACAATCGTTACTTACCTCAAACCGGTCAAATCTCTATCCCACAATGCTCTTGCCTCTGGACTCTGCCTTCAAATGCTCAAAATCTATTCACAATCAGTATAATACCATCAATATACGCTAATGGAATGAATTCCACAAGAAAAGCTTCAACATTAGACCAAAACCCGAAATTGGCTCAAAAATCGCCTGTGGGGCCCACGTCTCGGAACCCGAAAAAAGTTACAAAATCCAAAAGCCCATTCAACCACGAGTCTACCCATACCAATTTTACCAAAATCCGACCTCAACTCGACCCTCAAATCTACAAATCTTATTTCCAAATTTTCCAAGTTCCAATCTCTGATTTACACCTCAAAATCATGTAATATAGTCGGATTATTCGATGATAATTCAATATTATGGAGTAGAAATGATCACAAGGGACTTACCTCAAGTTTTCCTTGAAAATATATCAAAATCGCCTCTCCCCAAGCTCCAATTTGTCAAAAATGGCAAATGGGACGAAGTCCCTGTTTTTATAATTCTGCCCAGACATCCTCGGTTCTGCCTCGATCTTGGCCTTCGATCGAGGTCCTCGATCCTGGTCCTCGGTCCTGTCCCTCGATCCTGGTTCTCGATCCTGGGCTCGATCATGGCTTCGATTGTGGCCCTCGACCTTGAGCTCGATCATGCCTTCGATCGTGGCCCTCGACTCTGGGCTCAATCTTGGCTTCGATCGTGGCCCTCGACCCTGAGCTCGATCTGGGCTTCGATCGTGGCCCTCGACCCTGAGCTCGATCCGGGCTTCGATTTCTGGGCAGAAGCAATTTCCAACATAATGAAATTGCAGCAGCTGTTCTAGTTCAATTTTTGATCCGTTAACCATCCGAAACTCAGCCGAGGCCCTCAGGACCTCAACCAAATATACCAACAAGTCATAAAACAGCATACAAACTTAGTCGAATCCTCAAATCACCTCAAACAACGCTAAAATCATGAATTACACCCCAATTCAAACCTAATGAACGTTAAAATTTCTAATTTCTACAAACAACTCTAGAACCTATCAAATCACGTCCAATTGACCTCAAATTTTGCACACAAGTCCTAAATGACATAATAGAGGTATTCCATTTTTTAGAATCGGATTCCGACCCCGATATAAAAAAGTCAACCCCCCGGTCAAACTTCTCAAAAATAAAACTTTCGGCATTTCAAGCCTAATTCCTCTACGGACTCCCAAATAATATTTCGGACACGCTCCTAAGCCCAAAATCACCATACGGAGCTGTTGGAATCATCAAAATTCAAATCCAAGGTCAATTACATATAGGTCCATATCCGGTCCACTTTTCTAACTTAAAATTTTCAATTATGAGACTAAGTGTCTCATTTCACTCCGAGTTCCTTTCGGACTCGAACCAACTAACCCGATATAACATAATATAGCTGAATAACACAAAAAGAAGTAGGAATGGGGAAAACAGGGTTATAACTCTCGAAACGACCGGTCGGGTCGTTACATCCTCCCCCTCTTAAACATCAGTTCGTCCTCGAACGAGTCTAGAAACATACCTGGAGTCTCGAATAGGCGTGGATATCTGCTCCACATCTCCCGCTCGGTCTCCCAAGTGGCCTCCTCCACAAGCTTACCTCTCCATTGCACCTTCACTGAAGCTATATCCTTTGACCTCAATCTTCGAACCTGCCGATCAAAAATAGCCACCGGCTCCACATCATAAGTCATATCACCCTCTAACTGAACCGTGCTGAAATCGAAAACATGGGACGGATCTCCAATATACTTTCGGAGCATGGAAACATGAAACACTGGATGCACACTCGACAAGCTGGGTGGCAAGGCAAGCTTATAAGCCACCTCTCATATCCTCTGAAGCACCTCAAAAGGGCCAATGAACCGGGGGCTCAACTTGCCCCTCTTCCCAAACCTCATAACACCCTTCATGGGTGATACCTTCAGCAAAACCTTCTCCCCAACCATAAAAGACACATCACGGACCTTCCTATCCACGTAGCTCTTCTTCCTAGACTGCGCCGTGCGAAGCCGCTTCTAAATCAATTTCACCTTATCTAATGCGTCCTGGACCAAGTCTGTACCTAAGAGCCTAGCCTCACCCGGCTCAAACCATCCAATTGGAGATCTACACCTCCTCCCATACAAAGCCTCATACGGAGCCATCTGAATACTCGACTGATAACTGTTATTATATGCAAACTCCGCGAGTGGCAAAAACTGGTCCCATGAACCCCCAAAGTCAATGACACAAGCACGCAACATGTCCTCCAATATCTGAATAGTGCGCTCGGACTGCCCGTCTGTCTGAGGGTGAAAAACTGTGCTTAACTCAACCTGAGTACCCAAATCTCGCTGCACGGCCCTCCAAAACTGCGATGTGAACTGAGTACCCCTATCTGAAATGATGGAAACTGGGACACCATGCAGGCGAACGATCTCTCGGATGTAAATTTTGGCTAACCGCTGTGAATAGTAAGTAGTACCAAATGGAATGAAGTGCGCGGACTTGGTCAGCCGATCCACAATAACCCAAATAGCGTCGAACTTCCTCGAAGTCCATGGGAGCCCAACTACAATGTCCATAGTGATCCGCTCCCACTTTCACTCTGGGATCTCTAACCTCTGAAGCAAGCCACCCGGTCTCTGATGCTCATACTTAACTTGCTGACAATTTAGACACCGAGCCACAAACCCAACTATATCCTTCTTCATCCGCCTCCACCAATAGTGCTTCCTCAAATCCTCGTACATCTTCGCGGCACCCGGATGGATGGAATACCGCGAGCTGTGGGCCTCCTCAAGAATCAGCTCTCGAAGTCCATCTACATTAGGCACACATATCCGGCCCTGCATCCTCAACATGCCGTCATCACTAATGGTCACATCCCTAGCATCACCTCGCTGAACCCTGTCCTGAAGAACGAGCAGGTGGGGGTCATCATACTGACGCTCCCTGATACGGTCATAAAGAGAAGACCTGGAGACCACACAAGCCAATACCCGACTAGGCTCCGAAATATCCAATATGACAAGTTGGCCTGCCAAGGTCTGAACATCTAATTCCAAAGGTCTCTCTGCTGCTGGAAGATATGCTAAACTCCCCAAACTCTCTGCCCGACGACTCAAAGCATCGGCCACCACATTGGCCTTCCCCGGATGGTACAAGATAGTGATATCATAGTCCTTAAGGAGCTCCAACCATCTCCGCAGATGCAAATTAAGATCCTTCTACTTTAACAGATACTGCAGACTCCGGTGATCAGTATAGATCTCACAATGAACCCCATACAAATAATGATGCCAAATCTTCAAGGCGTGAACAATGGCTGCTAACTCAAGATCATGGATAGGATAGTTCTTCTCATAGGTCTTCAACTGGCGCGAGGCATAGGCAATCACCCTACCCTCCTATATCAAAACACAACCAATGCCTATCCTCGAGGCATCACAATACACGGTGTAAGAACCTGAAGCTGATGGCAAAACTAACACTGAAGCTGTGGTCAAAGCAGTCTTGAGCTTCTGAAAGCTCTCCTCACATTCATCCGACCACCTGAATGGAGCACCCTTTTGGGTCAATTTGGTCAAGGGCAATGCAATTGATGAAAATCCCTCCACAAAGCGACGGTAGTAACCTGCCAAACCAAGAAAGCTCTTAATCTCCATGGCTGAGGACGGTCTGGGCCAACTCTGCACCGCCTCTATCTTCTTCGGATCCACCTGAATACCCTCACTGGACACCACGTGCCCCAAGAATGCTGCTAAACTGAGCCAAAAGTCACATTTAGAGAACTTTGCATAAAGCTTCTCCTCCCTCAATCTCTACAATACAACTCTCAAATACTGAGAGTGCTCTTCCTGGCTATGAGAGTACACCGGGATGTTGTCAATGAATACAACGATGAATGAGTCCAAATAGGGATGGAATATACTGTTCATCAGATGCATGAACGATGCTGGGGCATTGGTCAGTACAAAAGACATCACCAAAAACTCATAATGGCCATATCGGGTTCTGAAGTCTGTCTTAAGAATATCTGAATCCCGAATCTTCAGCTGGTGATAACCGGGCCTCAAATCAATCTTGGAGAACACCCTCGCTCCCTAAAGCTGGTCGAATAAATCATCAATACGAGGCAAAGGATACTTGTTCTTGACTGTGACCTTGTTCAACTGCATGTAATCAATACACATTCTCATGGAACCATCCTTCTTTTTCACAAATAGAACTGGTGCACCCCAAGGTGACACACTAGGCCGAATAAACCACTTATCAAGGAGTTCCTAAAGCTGTTCTTTCAATTCCTTCAAATCCGCCGGTGCCATATGATACAGTGGAATAGAAATGGGCTGAGTGCCCGGCACCAAATCAATACCAAAGTCAATATCCCTGTCAGGCGGCATGCCCGGTAAGTCTGCAGGAAACACATCCGGAAAATCACGTACCACCGGAACAGAATAAATGACAGGAGTCTCTGCACTAACATCCCTCACAAAAGCCAAATAAGATAGGCAACCCTTCTCAACCATGCGCTGAGCCTTCAAATATGAAATCACCCTACTTGGTACATAATCTATAGAACCGCTCCACTCAACCCTCGGAATTCCCGGCATAGACAATGTCACCGTCTTAGCGTGACAATCTAGAACAGCATGATATGGAGATAACCAATCCATACCCAATATCACATCAAAGTCAACCACACTGAGCAACAATAGATCTACTCGGGTCTCCAGACCCCCAATAGTCACCACACATGACCGATATACGCAGTCTACAATAATAGTATCGCCCACATGAGTAGATATATGTACAGATAAAACTAAGGACTCACGGGGCATATCCAGAAAATGGGCAAAATACGAGGAAAAATATGAATACGTGGAACCAGGGTCAAATAATACTGAGGCATCTCTGTGGCAAACTGAGACAATACCTGTAATCACAGCATCTGAAGCAATAACATCTGGTCTGGCAGGGAGAGCATAAAAACGGGCCTGACCACCCCCTGATCTGCCTCCCCCTAGGGTGACCCCTAGCTGACTGACCTCCACCCCGAGCTGACTGGGCCGATGGTGAGGTAACTGGTGCTGTAGTCGGAGGCTGACTCCTTTGCTGAGATAGACCTCCATGACGACGAGGACACTGCCTCCACATATGCCCAAGCTCCCCATACTCAAAATAACTCCCTGGTGCTGGCGGCGGAAACTGAAGGGAACCCCTACCACCGGGATGACTGGTAGAAGAACCTGGCATGGAAGATCCCTGAACAGGTGGAGCACGGGACGAACTCTGAACTTGAAGGTCACTAAGTGATGAGTGGCCCTGATGAGAACTATGAGAACCATGGCCAGATGATGCACCCCGATAAAATGGCCGAGCTGACTGAGCCTGTCTGAAATGACGACCTCTACCGTGATGGAACTGACCCCCAAAAGGAGCACCGCTGAATCCACCCTGAGCACGAGGCCTCTTGGCCTCCCGCTCAACCCTCTCCTGACCGCGAACCATCTCAATCTGCCGAGCAATGTCGACAACCTCATCAAAGGTAGCACCCAAAACTCGCTCCCTGGTCATGAGCAACTATAGCTGATAAGTGAGGCCATCAATAAACCTCATGATCCTCTCTCTGTCCGTGGGAACCAACCAGATATCATGACGAGCCAACTCGGAGAACCGCATCTCATACTGCATCACAGACATATCACCCTGGCGTAGCCGCTCAAACTGTCTATGCAGCTCCTCTCTGCGGGATCGAGGCACGAACTTCTCCAAAAAGACCACGGAGAACTGCTGCTAAGTAAGGGGTGTTGTGCCAACAGGCCTACGTTCCTCGTAAGTCTCCCACCATCTGAGTGCAGCCCCAGAAAACTGAAAGGTAGTGAATAAGACCCCACTTGTCTCCAAAATACCAGCAGTATGGAGTATCCGCTGACACCTGTCCAAAAAGTCCTGAGCATCCTCTCTCTCTGTGCCACTGAAAGGTGGTGGCTGAAGTCTCCCAAACCTTTCTAACCTACGCTGATCATCCTCAGGCATAGCAAGAACCACATAATCCTGAGCAACAGCAACCGGATAGGCTGGTGGTGCCTCTGGTGTCTGAAGTCCCTGAATAACCTGCTCGGGTGTGCGAGCGACGGGCGTCTGAGTGCCTCCCCTGGCCTGAGAAGTGGTTGTGGCCGTCGAAATAGAGACCGCCTGAGCAAGGCCAATACACGCTGTCAGAATCTGAGCAAGGGCCTCCTGAAGGCCCGGAATCACAATAGGCACAGGTGGTGCTTGAACTGGTGCATAAACAACTGGAACTTGGTCCTGATCTGGGACAACCGGTGGATCTGTAGGTATTACTCCAACTGCTGTACGGGCTGCACCTCTGCCCCTACCACGGCCTCGGCCTCTCGCGGCCCTGGCTGGTGGTACTGGTAGCTGGCCCTCTTGACCGGTAGCACGAGTCCTCACCATCTGTGAGAGAATGAAACAACAAGATGTTTAGTTACTAGAATCAACATATTCGCACGACAAGAATTCAAGAATGTGGAGTTTCCTAAAGGTTCTGTAGCCTCCTGAAGATAAGTACAGACGTCTCCGTACCGATCCGCAAGACTCTACTAAACCCGCTCATGACTCGTGAGACCTATGTAACCTAGGCTCTGATACCAATCTGTCACGACCCAAAAGCTAACCCCTGTCGTGATGGCGCCTATCGTGAAACTAGGCAAGCCGACTCATTTCCAAAACAAAATGATATTTCATTTCAAAGATAATTTCAAGGTTATTTAACATAAAACCTCCATTTAAAGAGTTCAAATCAAAGAAATACAGAAGTGCAGAAAAGAAAAGCTCGACATCGGGGTGTCACTAGTCATGAGCATCTACTATAATCTGTCTAACAATATCAAGGCTAACTCAGCCTGAAAAATAGCTAAACACTACTAGAGGAAGATAAGAGGGAGAAGAGCAGGGGCTACGATCGCCAAACAGCTACCTTGCTATCTCCAAATAAATCTGCAACCAGAACACTCAATAACCGCTACCGTGTCCAGCTACACCTGAATCTGCACACAAGGTGCAGGGAGTAACGTGAGTACGCCAACTCAGTAAGTAACAACAATAAATAAAGACTGAGCAGTAGTGACGAGAAATAAAGCATATAACGTTCATATCAGGAAATCTCAGTAAAATACCACATGCTTTTAAAAATCAAGATTTGAATCAAACATCTCGTTTAAACCCAGTTCCAGTAAAAATCATTTAAAGACATTTTTCCAACAGTTTTTCAAACAAAGGCTCAATGCAAAGGTGAGCAAAATGATGAAATCATAAACTTTCCCTCGGGCAAAACATCAATCATATACAGCCCCTCGGGCAAACCTCACAGTCACTCGTGCCACTCGGGCATACCTCACAATCACTCTTGCCACTCGGGCATATCTCACAATCACTCTTGCCTCCCAGTCACTCAGCACTCGGCACTCGCACTCAGTAGGTACCTGCGCTCACTAGGGGTGTGTACAGACTCCGGAGGGGCTCCTTCAGCCCAAGCGCTATAATCTGCATGGACAACTCACGTGCGATAATAATAAAGTATGCTGCATGCGGGCAGCCCCGATCCACACTCATCCTCACAAATCAGGCCCTCGAGCATTTCAGTAAAATAGGGCATTCGGCCCAAAACATTTATATGCATCGAAATAGAGTCATAAAACTGAGTTATGCGGTAAACAAATATAAACATGACTGAGTATAGATTTTTAATCGAAAACAGTGAGAGGATGATAAGAAACAACCCCTAAGGGTCCAAACAACATTGGCGCCAGGCCCAAACATGGAATTCAGCCCAATTTACAGAAATTCTTTATAAAACATATAAGTATCAAATGGTTTCAACAAAGTATGCAACTTTACAGTTGCTACGGGACGGACCAAGTCACAAATCCCCAATAGTGCACGCCCACACGCCCGTCACTTAGCATGTGCGTCACTTCAAAATAATAAAATGATACGAAATCCGGGGTTTCATACCCTCAGGACTAGATTTACAATCGTTACTTACCTCAAACCGGTCAAATCTCTATCCCACAATGCTCTTGCCTCTGGACTCTGCCTCCAAATGCTCAAAATCTATTCACAATCAGTATAATACCATCAATATACGCTAATGGAATGAATTCCACAAGAAAAGCTTCAACATTAGACCAAAACCCGAAATTGGCTCAAAAATTGCCTGTGGGGCCCACGTCTCGGAACCCGAAAAAAGTTACAAAATCCAAAAGCCCATTCAACCACGAGTCTACCCATACCAATTTTACCAAAATCCGACCTCAACTCGACCTTCAAATCTACAAATCTTATTTCCAAATTTTCCAAGTTCCAATCTCTGATTTACACCTCAAAATCATGTAATCTAGTCGGATTATTCGATGATAATTCAATATTATGGAGTAGAAATGATCACAAGGGACTTACCTCAAGTTTTCCTTGAAAATATATCAAAATCGCCTCTCCCCAAGCTCCAATTTGTCAAAAATGGCAAATGGGACGAAGTCCCTGTTTTTATAATTCTGCCCAGACATCCTCGGTTCTGCCTCGATCTTGGCCTTCGATCGAGGTCCTCGATCCTGGTCCTCGGTCCTGTCCCTCGATCCTGGTTCTCGATCCTGGGCTCGATCATGGCTTCGATTGTGGCCCTCGACCCTGAGCTCGATCATGGCTTCGATCGTGGCCCTCGACTCTGGGCTCGATCATGGCTTCGATCGTGGCCCTCGACCCTGAGCTCGATCTGAGCTTCGATCGTGGCCCTCGACCCTGAGCTCGATCTGGGCTTCGATTTCTGGGCAGAAGCAATTTCCAATAGAAGGAAATTGCAGCAGCTGTTCTAGTTCAATTTTTGATCCGTTAACCATCCGAAACTCACCCGAGGCCCTCGGGACCTCAACCAAATATATCAACAAGTCCTAAAATATCATACGAACTTAGTCGAATCCTCAAATCACCTCAAACAACGCTAAAATCATGAATTACACCCCAATTCAAGCCTAATGAACGTTGAAATTTCTAATTTCTACAAACAACTCCGGAACCTATCAAATCACGTCCGATTGACCTCAAATTTTGCACACAAGTCCTAAATGACATAATAGAGGTATTCCAATTTTCAGAATCGGATTCCGACCCCGATATCAAAAAGTCAACCCCCGGTCAAACTTCTCAAAAATAAAACTTTCGGCATTTCAAGCCTAATTCCTCTACGGACTCCCAAATAATATTCCGGACACGCTCCTAAGCCCAAAATCATCATACAGAGCTATTGGAATCATCAAAATTCAAATTTGAGGTCGTTTACATATATGTCCATATCCGGTCTACTTTTCTAACTTAAAATTTTCAATTATGAGACTAAGTGTCTCATTTCACTCCGAGTTCCTTCCGGACTCGAACCAACTAACCCGATATAATATAATATAGCTGAATAACACAAAAAGAAGTAGGAATGGGGAAAACAGGGTTATAACTCTCGAAATGACCGGCCGGGTCGTTACAACGGTAGAACTCATTCACAAGGAATAACCACAGTAAAGAATGCTAGGCACAAGGAGAACAACTTAACAAGGGAAAACAAAACAAAAAATGTAGCAACGATTCCACAATATTTAAGTCAACAATAAGAAGCCAACACGAGTCAAATAGTTTAAAAAAAAAATGGCAAGTCAACTAAGATATAGGTTATCTAGACTCCTTTGAGGTTGAGCAATTACGAGGAATATTCAACAATTCAAGTAAGGATAAGCAGCGGAAGATAATCATAACTCCAATTAAGACTAAACAATTATAGGATGAGAAAAATAATGATTTCAGTTTAAGATAAACAGTTATGAAAAATATAGCACGACGATAGAAGAGGTAAAGTCTTTGGTTAAGTCGAATAAGGGTCAAATAGACAGTAAGAGTGAATCCTAAAGCAATTATCTCTAATCAAAGCATGTAGAGGTGAAACTAGCAAATAGGAATTCAAACGTATCAAAAACAACATCATACCCGGTGAATATATGGACATAAGAACCCTAAAAGTCCAACTTTCCACAAATAAGTCCGAGCACGCACTCGTCAGCTCGCGTACACAGACTACAATCAACATAGATGACTCAAATCCTAAGGGGTAGTTCCCCCACATAAGGTTAGGCAAGATATTTACCTCAAACTGCGCTCAATCAGTCAAGTAGTATGCCCTTTCCTCGATTTTTCGACTCCGATCGGCTCAAATCTAGTCATAATTAATTATATTCAATCAATACAATTGTAGGAATAAATTCCATTTGAAAATATGAATTTTCTACAAAAATCCGAAATTTAACCCAAACATCGCCCATGGGGCCCACGTCTCGTAACCCGACAAAAGTTACAAAATATGAACGCCCATTCCGATACGAGTTCAAACATACCAATTTTATTCAATTCCGATAACAACTCGACCTCCAAATCTTAAATTGAATCAAGAGGGTTTTCACAAATTTTCCAACTTAATTCACCGATTAAATGTTAAACATAACCATGGATTCGGGTAATTTAACCAATATTGAGTCAAGAATACTTACCCCGTTGTTTTCTCTGAAAATCTCCCAAAAATCGCCTCATCCCGAGCTCCAATCCCATTTTCTGAACTTAAACTCACTACACAAGTTTTTCTTCTTCACGTTCGCGTGACCAGTGTCGCGTTCGCGAAGGCCTGACCATGCACAGCATCGCGTTCGCGGTAGCCAACTGCCCTCCTTCTTCGCGTTCCCAGTCCATGCTTCGCGTTCGCGAAGGGTTAATGGCTCAAGGTCCCGACTCCCCTTCCTTCTTCGCGTTCACGACCACTGTGTCGCGTTCGCGTAAGCTTGACCAGACCTTGCCTCGCGTTCGCATCCACTCCTTCGCGTTCGCGAAGGTCAAATCCAGCACCCCCAAAATTTCTTCTTCGCTAACGCGGGACTTTCTTCGCGTTCGCGAAGAAGGAAACCAGACACCAGAATCAACAATTCCAAAACAACTCCAAATGATCCGAAACCACCCTGAAACACACCCGAGGCCCCCGGGACCTCAACCAATCATACCAACCAATCCCATAACACATTACGAACTTGCTCGAGGTCTCAAATTACATTGAACAACACTGGAATTACGAATCGCGCATCGAATCGAATTATAAATTTTCAAATCTTTCAACTTCTATATTTTGCGCCGAAACGTATCAAATCAATCAGTAATGACTTCAAATTTTGCACACAAGTCATAATTGACGTAAGGGAGGTATTCCAATTTTCTGAATCGAAATCCGACCTCATTATCAAAAATTCACCCTTCGGTCGGACTTTTTTCCAAAATCTTATAATTTTCAACTTTCGCCAAAATGTGTCGAATTGTCCTACGGACTTCCAAATCCGAACATACGCCTAAGTCCGAAATCATCATACGAAACTATTGCCATCATCCAAATTACATTCTAGGGTCGTTTGTTTAAAAGTCAACTCTCCGGTCGACTCTTTCCATTTAAGCTTCTAAATAAAAAAAAAATCTTTAAATTAAATTCAGAATCTTCCGAAAACCAAACTCGACCACACACGCGGGTCATAATACATATTGTGAAACTTCTCGAGACCTTAGGTCACTGGACAGGGCATAATTTCTTAAAACGACAAGTCGGTCGTTACATGCACCATGGCGGCGTAGTAAGCTAATTGAGCCAACTAAAGAATGACAAGATGAAATTCCAAACTTTGCAGGCCAACTTAATTGTTCCAAATGAAATTGGAAATTGTTGCTTACAACTTCCATCAATTCTTTGATCTTAGCAAGGAAATTCGTTCAAGCAATTTTTTATTTATTATATCAACCACCTCTTCAAAAAATTACAGATGTGCACAAGGTAAATAAAAGCAGGTTTTATACAATGTGGCACCATGTGCGGTTTTAAATTTTCATCATTCTATATATTCCTATGGGTTCAACAATGTACAGTGCAATTTTGAAGAAATATCAATATATTTATGTGGCAGAATGAATTATATAACAACAGACTATACCCACAGTTACAAAATTTCTCACAATCTACAATGTTGTATTGGAAATTAGCCGTACTTCATATAGTGCATCTTTCTCTCCCTTTGCTGCAGGAACAAAGTTATGAAAGTTAGTGCAAACAAGTCCAATTTGGAAGTCTTACAAGTTCAACAAAAAAGTAAAACTTCAGAACTAACCAATTTCAGCTGATATTCCTGGTCCAAAGAAGGACGCAAATTTTGCCTACCAAGATTTAAGCAGATTAGAATGTAAGTTTTAGAACCATATGGATGAGATGGAGGTAATTACAGTATTATTATGTCACCTGTCTTTTTTCAAGATCTGACAACTGCAGAGCTTTTGCCTCAAAGACCAGCACTAGACAGTATTTACCATCCTCAGTCACCTGAATTAGAATAAAATTAGTTGCTGAAATTAAAATTCAAAGGAAAACGAGCTTGACAATACTCAATAAGCAAAAGGCCGTTTGCAAGCGACATGATTTACTTAAGTTTGTTTATGTGATGGCTTCTAAGGACAGTGACCAAAATCCACAAACATTTTTAGCGAACGCCAAATAGCAACTGAGCCCTCGGGGATTTGGTCTAGTAGTAAGAACAAAATGAGTGATGTGTGGGTTAGGCGCGTGTCGCGAGTCCAAACTCTATCACGGACAAAAGCATGGTATTTAAGTGGAGTAGGGTAGAGATGCAGACTCATTACCCACTAGAAAAAAAGAAAAGAATCTGCCAAGGTCCAAACAGAGTGGAATTGTAGGATCCACTGAGATTTCATATTTTTGGGAGGGAGGATAATTCATAAAATCTAGAAAATATAGATAGTCTAATAGGTGACAAAAGCAATGTTAAAAAGAAAAACAGAAAGTAAGCAACATAGATAAAGGAACTACTCGGCATATCATTTCATAAGAGGAAGCAAATTATTAATTAGAAACATAATCAAGTTCACGAGCATACTTCTTCTCGAATCATTTGTAAGATGGGAGCACTTCTACGTGGTATTCCACCACCCTGCAATGAAAAGAGAAAAGGGAAGAGTAGTCAGAAAATTTTATCAAGAGAAACATTTGGATGTCTAAGACCTAAGGTCAATAGATTGAATCTATTAAAGACGTTCATTCTAGTTCCCAAAGATTTTGTGTCTATTACACTTAAAAAGTGCATCACTGTCAGAATTGGGGAATAAATCGTTGATATGTCACGGTGATATGAAGCTGCTAGAAGGTAAGAGCAGATGGAAGACAAGCTCATGCATAAACCAAAAGAAAGAAGGAAAAAGTTCACGGAGTGAAGTTTGAGGATGCACTTGATGATTTTCAAACTTCAGTAACCAGATACATAATTTATTCTTTTACAGGCTTTGAGTCGATGGTTAAACCCTCATAATAATATTCCTGAAAAATGATTACGATAGGAAGATGACATCATTGCAACTGGTATTGAGATAACATCTTTTCTCTAAATTCCATCAATTGATGAACTTGCAAGGGTGTATTTGCCTGCTAACTATTTAAGCATAAAATTTCTAGAAGGCTTCTTGGAGACCCAAATCAATCACCTTCACAGTGCGGTAAAAAGTTTCTAAAGAATCTTTCAAAAGGAGAAAGAACGTTGTCTGCATACAGAGTTTCTGGATTTGGCAGATTCTTAGAGATTAAAACTCATACATAAAGAACTGGGTATCTATTCTTGCTAATTATAAAATAGCCATGAGAAAGTTCACTGCTCAAGCTGCATGGCATGATGAAAATAATTTAGTTATGTAAATAGCTATTAGAATGCAAACACAAATATTTATATCTTTAACATTTCCTTGGTGGGGGCATAATTTTCCCATATAGATGAAGCACGTGTGAGATCGACAAGTTCTGAGGTGGAGATGAAACATCAACGTAAGACTCCCTTTTGCTAGGAGTATTATTTTCCATTGAGTTATAACGCTCACATCATTCAAAGATCAAAGTAATTAGAAAGGGACCTATCATATATTTTTGTTTATACTTTCACCAGAAAATCCAAGGTGTTCGCTTCTCATTTAATCTCCCATCCTTTCATGCTCTTTTTTAAATTTCTCTTTTTCTTTTTTTTAAGGTACTTCATTTTTTGATGAGATCCACAGCTATGAAATTGACAGCCTTTCTGGAAAATTTCTCATACTGCTCAAGTTAAATCTCCATTCCAAGAAAATCCGCCAAAATTTAATCTGAATATTTAAAAAATCAGTTTGTAAAACACAAAATTAAGGGAACTTACCAGTCCAAATTGGAAAATACGCTTCAATGCCTCATCCAAATGCTGCTCATCCCCATAACGGTATCTTATCACATCGCTCCTGACCTTACAGAAAGAAAATCCTATAACTAGTTAGTCAGTAATCTGAGAATGTAACCATACTGAATATGAAATAACTGAAACGAAATCGGGGAGTACAGTCAAAAGAAGTATTAGTAGCAAATCACCAATAGCAAACATTGGCATTTTGCCTCATTTTTATCGCAGTAGAAAAATCCTATAAGGAATTGCAAAAGCATGACTTGACCCAGTGAAATGCGACAAGTTACTAAGTGTATCTCAATATGAATCTCCAAGTTTGTGGTTCATGCTTATTATGATAAGAATAGCACATATATATCATTCAGTGTTATTTCGGGGAACATTAAGGACCACAGTTACATTGGTCTTCTGGGAATAGAAGAGAGAAATTTTTTTTATTAAGAGGAGCAAAGATGGACTCCCTGTAATAATTGTGTAGCCCAAGGTTCGATAAACTGTGTATTTTTCACAATACTAAACACTATTGTAGGGCTGTTGGAAAAGAAAAGGAGGATGCTTAACTTGAAAAGAGACTATTATCTTTGACTTCTGAGTATCACAAACTTTTGGCAGATTAACGATACTAAAATTACACGACTTCGCAAAAAAGATTGGAGCTTCTTGGTATGGATTAACATGCTAAGAAAACCATCGAGTAACAAAAGGGCTTTCCGGTAGTCGACAAGAACATTACCTGCTTAAGGATTGGAGTAGCACATTTTTCCCTGAGTAGTTGAGCATCTGAGTACGTTATGCATGGCACAGGCTTGAGCTCTGCATACTAAAAAGTAAAAGAGAGTCAGTTTTCCAGACGAAATAGATTTCTATGCCAGAATCACCAATGTTACGGACTAAAGGTGTGTCCCCACATTCATGTATTGATAACAGAAAGATATTCATCAATGAATTAAACAACCGTTGATAGAACATAGACTCCCAGAAACACGGTTGTTCAATACTAAGAGCCTAGGCCTTATAACTCCAAAGAAGCAGGTCAACAAAAGGAGAAGTAAATCACCTTAAGAGCCATGCCAATTATAGTAAGTGGGAAACCATAAGTCAACATCAATGCAGACCACTCGGAACCAGGAAGGATGTTAAAATATGCCCCAAATCCGTACCTGTAGAGTGTAATGAACAATAGAACAGTCAAAGTAGCCTTAATGCCAAATTTATTGTGTCCAAAATGAGAAAGCAAGAAAGGGAAAGTGCCTTCAATAATCTCTTTTCTTTGCTATGAAACTATAAGGGGAGAGAAAAAACAAAACAAAACAAAAAAAACTAAAGAGCGTGGGCATTTATTAAAAAAAAAACAGGACAAATATAAAAGCCTATACATACATGTAGAGTTCTTGATCAGAGGAAATTACGGAAAGAGTATAGAACAACAACAACAGCAGCAACAACAACTACACCCAGTCCCATACAAGAGTACACTAGAATAAATTGCTCTATTTTTAATCTAATCCTAAACAACTTAACAGTTATCCTTCAAAAGGATTTTGAGACATTACCATAGATTTTAGTTATAGATATCAAAAGATAGTGATGAAGAAAGCAACTCAATAACATGTAACCAAGAAAGAATAATACATAGTTATTATATGTGTTTGTTATTTTAAAATCATTGTTAACCAAACTTTCGACATTCATTAAACATTTATGATTTAAAAAAAAAAATCTGACTCTCCTTCGTCATTATTACGGTGTGATATGAACACATATGCAAACTAATATCTGTTAAAAGATTTGTCGGTGAAGTCAAATATTTGGGAGGCAAGAACTACGGATTGTGGAGATTGACTTGCATCCCCCTCCTTTCCATAGAAGTATTACTTTGTAAATTTGGACAACCAGGAAGTAAATAGTATAAAGCTTGATCAATTAATTATACTCACGAGAGAAGTGAAACACCAAGACCAAGCCCAATGACACCAAAAGAAACCTGCATATTACAGCAATTACAGAGAAAATTATTGACAAATCCTTCAGGACCAGTAGATTTAAAGGAAGTAAGAGATATTGATATCCTATAAAACATATTTAGGGGTACGTTCATTTTAGTCAAAATCAAATGTTTCACTAGCTCAAGTGATAATCCAGTATTACAGGACCCAGCAATTTGAGTGTACGAGGATTAGTAATGCAATCTTTCTTAATGACATCAAAGGCGAAAAACGAAGAAAAGTCCAAGTTCATATGGGCTTTAACATAAAAAAAGGCACAACAAAATCGTGAATTTTATTAAAGAAAAACACATAATAAAACAAAATAATAATAATTTATATAGAGTAAGAAAAACAACTTAAACACAACAACAGTGATATAGATAAAGGTATTGAAAAAGCTACAACTCAAATAAATACTCCCTCCACTTCATCTTATATTAACGGTGTTTGATTGGGCACAGAGATTAACGAAGAAAGAACTTTCGGCTGTTCGGCACATAAAAAACTATCCTTGTGGTTTTAAACATGCCACGACATTTCCATATGGCTATAAGTGCAAGTCAATAAGAGTAAAATGAGAAGTTTCGCGTGAAAGAGTTTCTAAATATAGAAATTTGTCTTTCTTTTTGGACAAATTAAAAAGGAAAGAGTGTCATATAAAAATGAATTAGAGAGAATATATAGATACAAGTCAAGCTAAAAATCGTCTTAAATTTCTAATGGAAAGAAAAGTATAAAATTTCTAACTCAAAATCTAGTTACTAGTTGTTTTGCACTAAATTCAAATTTACTAGTCCTACTCCTTGACCTCTTCTTCATATGTTTTCTTAACACCTGATGTACTCCCTCCATTGCATTTCATATAGCATGTATGACTAGACAAAATTTCAGATGTTAATTAACCGACTTACAGATTATCTTAGTGGAAGTTAAAGAAAATATTTATTAAACAGTTGTTAGTTTCATAGATGAAACATCAGAACAAAATTTAGAATTTGAATAGTGAATCACTGAAAGCTGTGAGGAAGTTGTATAAAACAATATCATTAGCGGAATAGTACTAAAAAGGGCAGCCCGTGCATAAAGTATCCTGCGTACCCTAACGCAAGGGTCAGTGCCGATTCCACAGCTCGAACCCGTGACCTACAGGTCACACGGAGATAATCCTACCATTGCTCCAAGGCACCTATCTATTAGTGAAATAGACACTATCAAAACATTTTAGAACCTCCCATAATAGAAAAGGGTGTTAAACAAATTAAAACGGGGGAGTATCATTGTGCCAACTATATTTATCATTCACGCGACACTTTTCAAGACAGATCCAAAGAGCCTCTATAAATCAAAAGTCCCTTTGGTGGGGAAAAAAAGGGAATAGTGAAAGCACAGTTGGGAGTTCCTATCGATGAAAAAGACTACAATAACAACAACTATGTTTTGATCCCTAACTAGCTAAGCATAGGTGGGAGTTGGTATCGATGAAAAAAACTACAATAAACAATAACTATGTTTTAATCCTAAATAAACTAGCTAAGCATAGGTGGGAGTTGGTATCGATGAAAAAAGTACAATAAAAAATAACTATGTTTTAATCCTAAACTAGCTAAGCATAGGTGGGAGTTCCTATCGATGAAAAAAACTACAATAAACAATAACTATGTTTTAATCCCAAACTAGCTAAGCATAGGTGGGAGTTCCTATCAATGAAAAAAATTACAATAACAACATCTATGTTTTGATCCCAAACTAGCTTGAGCCTGGCGGCTATACGAATCCTCAATAATCATTCCGCTCCATTTTGGCCTTTTTCCTCCCAATTTTCTTCCATGAAAGAAATTAATCAAAAAGAATTTAACTTCTATTACCTAACTAACATCTTGTTTGGATGGTTGTTACATGTTGTATTGTATTGTATCGTATTGTTACTTTAAATACAATACTATATGATACATTATGAAACGATATATAACAACCATCCAAACAAGCTCTTAACGATAATTATAAGTAAACATCAAGGATTAGTAAACTACAAAAAATAAGACTGGATTAACTGCTACACATGTTAAAATACTTTGATAGTGTAAATTATTTTACAGTGTCAGTATACAAAAGTTAAATTCAATAGAAAAACTATAAAAAAGAAAAGAAAAGGAAAGCACCTTGGCAAGTGAAAACTCTTCATCGGGGACAATAGATTTGTCGGAGGAAGTAATAGCAGAGGAAGATGGCTGAGAGGAATCAGCAGCTCTAGTAAGAACCTTAAGTCGAAGAATAGGAAGATTCTGGTGTTTTGTCAAAATTGAATCTTGATTAGTAAAAGTGGTCAATTTGTGTACAAGTACTGATTTCAATGCCAAAGCTCGATTATTTTGGGCATGATTTTTTTGAGTGTAATTACAAACTACAAAACTAAAACTCTGAGAACAGAAGAGGGTTCCTCCAGCTCCCATGGCTGCTACAATTTTGGGTAGAGGATATTATGAGTTGGAGGACAAGAAGAGGCTGTAGTGCAAATAGAAAAGCTAGCGCCAAATGTTTGGATGATGATGATGTGGCAATTTTTCTACTTCTAGTTCTAGTTTATACGAAGTACTATTTCTTTTATAACCACACTTAAACTTTTTGTACTAGTTGTAGTAGTATTATAACCACAAAATCTATTTAAACATTAGGGGGTTGGCTGACGTGAGCCAAGATTAAAGAAATTCTTTAATAATAGTCCCAAGATTAAGTTCTTTAATGAATACTTTTGCCAAGAAATGGCCGTGTTTGACTAATCAATTTCCAAAATATTTTTGTTAATATTGGGGTATTTTTATTTGGCCAAGGTTCCAAAAGTGTTTTTGAAAAAAAAACTACTCTACCTTTTTAGCTTTTGAAAAATAACTTTTGCTACTATACAAAATCACTTTTTTTTTAATTTTATTAAAAACTTAGTCAAACAACTCAATTCTCTAAAATAAATACTACTTTTTTTGAAAGAAAACAGGCTATAAATTTGGTTTTGTTTAATCGTCATTTGAAAAATTGATCCGAAGGAGAAAGCTATTGAGGAAAAGCCTCGTTTAATGCGTTTCAAGTGAGAATCTATTCCATTAATGGGATCAATTATTTGTTGTGGTAATGTGAAATTTTGACTCACGAGTCTAGTCATTTCAACCAAGTACAGATAAGGAAAGACAGTTAATTCGTGCACGAAAACATGACAATAGTATGACACACATGTACTTACTTATTTTTGTTGTATTTGTTGATTTGCATCCTATATGAGACATTACATTGAGGGAACAACACCTCAAAAAAGTGTGAATATTACGTCAGTTGTGAAATGGTGACTTTAAAGAACTGCCACAATAAGCAAGAAATTGCAGTGGTTCTAAAACATCCATATTTAACATTCTTATAATTTGGAGGTTTTGTGAATATTGCATCTGGTTTAAACTGCCAGTGTTCTTATTTAAACTAATATTCGTACCCGCGCGTTGCACGAAAAATATAAAATATAACATTTGAAAAGAAAATATTATTTGGAATTTTGTTACTATTGAGCCTATACATTGACAATTGGAAGGAAGTATGAGATCACCGAGAACAAAGGTAGAGCTTTCATTTTATAATTTCTATTCTCGGCATCGACAGTAGTAGCAGATGTCGTAATTATAAATAGTACTTTCTCCGTTTCAATTTAGATGAGATAGTTTGATTCGGCACGAAATTTAAAGAAAAAAAGAAGACTTTTGAAACTTGTGGTGTTAAAAGTTTATGGGGTAAAAGTTTTGTGGGCCATAACATTGATGTGGTTATAAAAACTTCTCATTAAAGGTAAAATTGGTAAAATTAAGAGTTTAAAGTTGAATTATTTTCAAATTTAGAAATATGTCATTTGTTTTGGAACAGACTAAAAAGAAAAGTACCTCGTATAATTTGAAACGGAGGGAGTAGTATATAATAATCGGAAAAGGACCAAAAATGCCCTTGAACCATCTGAAATAGCTCAAAAATGCCCTCCGTTTGTTTTTGGTAACAAAAATATCCTTGTCGTCTATTTTTTGGACCACAAATGCCCTTAAACTGTTAGTCTTGTCATTAAAGGTGACATGTCAGTCCAACTGGGTTAGATTTGCTTACATGACCATCCACCTAAGCAATCCAACATAGCAAAATTATTTTTCCGATTTTGTTTTTAAAAATACAAAATCAACACTTAATCCAAAAAAAGTAAAAACAATTCTGGAAATATTATTTTCCGAAAAAATAATTTTGATTTTAAAAAAAAAAAATACAAAATCAACACTTATTCCGAAAAAAGTAAAAAATATTCTGGAAAAATTATTTTCCGAAAAACTAATTTTGAATTTTAAAAAAATTACAAAATCAACACTTATTCCGAAAAAAGTAAAAAAAAATCCGGAAAAATAATTTTCCGAAAACATATTTTTTCCGAAAATATTTTACTTTTTTTCGTAATAAGTGTTGATTTTGTATTTTAATAAAAATTTTCGAAATAAATAATTTTTCGGAAAGTGTTGATTTTGTGGTCCAAATGCCATTAAACCATTATTTTTTCGAAAATAATTTTTTCGAAAATAATTTTTCCGGAATTATTTTTACTTTTTTCGGAATAAGTGTTATTTTTGTATTTTTTTAAAAAATTCGGAAAAATATTTTTTCCGGAAATTATTTTTTCAGAAAATAATTTTTCAAGATTTTTTTTTACTTTTTTCGGAATAAGTGTTGATTTTGTATTTTAAAAAAAATTTCGGAAAAATAATTTTGCCATGTTGGATTGCTTAGGTGGATGGCCATGTAAGCAAATCTAACCCAGTTGGACTGCCATGTCACCTTTAATGACAAGACTAACAGTTTAAGGGTATTTGTAGTCCAAAAAATAGACGGCAAGGATATTTTTGGTACCAAAAACAAATGGAGGGTATTTTTGAGCTATTTCAGATTAGTTCAAGGGCATTTTTGGCAATTTTCCTATGTGCCATTAAAGGGAACGACGAGATCGAATCTGTATTATCAAAAACATTTGGTGAAACCCTGTCAAAGGGAGCAATGATATGGTATCATAATTTACTGTCTAACTCTATCGATTCTTTTGCTATGCTTGCAGATTCTTTCGTAAAAGCACATGCTGGAGCCATAAAGGTCGAGACCAGGAAGCCGAACCTTTTCAAGGTAAGATAAAAGATAACGAGATGCTAAGAGAATTCGTATCTCGTTTCCAAATGGAACATTAAGGCATCTACACACTCCCTTATTGAAAAGATTGTTAATATTCATATATAGATACAGGAGAAATTATCCTTTTGTGAGCCTTGTACATTGATTCATTTTGCTTATCCGTAAATTATTTTCTACTTAGTTTGGTTTGTATTTCATTCCTTTTTTTACAGTCAATATTCGATATTTTTCTACATACTTTTCTGATTTGTACCAAGCTATACCACGTATCCTTAGAACTACGTATAAATTCAACTCTATCCGTTTTTCGGGTAAGCAGTTTGACAGATTTACCGCCAGTCATAGACGATTGGGCTGTTCAAGCTTTCACTCAAGGTCTAAACTAACGAAGCTCGGTGGCTTCAAGGCAGTTGAAGCAGAACCTGATCGAGTACCCAGCTATCACCTGGGTCGATGTAAACAATCGGTATCAATCGAAGATCAGAGTTGAAGACGACCAGTTGGGTTCTGGGTCCGTTATTAAAAGGGGCATCAACCGAAAATCAAGGCCGATCAGGGACCGATACCACATGTATAATGAAGATCATAGGGGTAACGAACCAAGACGTAACCCCGTACAAAGCGATAAAAGAGGTGATCGAGGCCAAGGGTCTCGGGGGTTAATGAATAGGAACAGGTTCGACAGGCATACCGGACCTAAGGAAGCACCACGGTTATCGGAATATAACTTCAACATTGATGCATCCGCCATCGTATCGACTATCGGACGCATCATAGATACTAAATGACCTCGACCTCTGCAGACCTATCCTGCCCAGAGGAATCCCAATCAAATGTGCGAATACCATGGCACTCATGGCTAGAGAATGGAAGATTGCAGGCAACTGGGAGAGGAGGTAGCCCGGTTATTCAATAAAGGGCACCTTCGAGAATTTTTAAGTGACCGGGCCAAAAACCATTTCAAAAACCATTTTAAAAATAGGGATTTCAGTAGACAAAACGAACAAGAAGAACCACAACATATCATCCATATGATCATTGGTGGGGTCGATACCCCTAGGGGTCGGTGCTTAAATGCACTAAGATGTCGATTGTAAGAGAGAAGCGATCCCAGACTCAAGATTATGCACCCATAGGAACCTTGTCCTTTAATGATGAAGATGCAGAAGGAGTCATGCGACCCCACAACGATGCACTGGTAATATCTGTACTTATGAATAAAACTCAAGTTAAGCGTGTGTTAATTGACCCAGGTAGTTCGGCCAACATTATTAGATCGAAGGTCGTAGAGCAGCTCGGTCTGCAGGATCAAGTCATGCCCGCAACCCTGGTTCTAAATGGATTCAATATGTCATGTGAAACTACTAAGGGCGAGATAATTCTGCCAATAAACGTGGCCGGAACCATCCAAGAAATGAAGTTTCACGTAATCGAAGGCGACATGAGCAATAACGCCCTTTTTGGAAGACCGTGGATCCACAATATGAGAGTTGTACCCTCGACCCTCCACCAGGTTCTGAAATTCCCAACATCAGAGGGAGTCAAAATGGTCTATAGAGAGCAACCGGCCGCGAAAGAGATGTTTGTCGTCGATGAAGTAATTCTGATATCTTCACTATCATCGACAAAAGGATCAGATTCAAAGGGGAAACGGAATACCAAATAGCAATCACAAACGTCAGCTTCGACCCAACTAGAGAATCAGAAGACCGACGAAGATGATGAACATGGGATCCCTCGATCCTTCGTGGTCCCCTATGATTCCGATGCTACCCATTCAATGGTTGAAGAACTGGAGAAAATCATGTTAATCAAACATCTGCCCAAACGAAAGGTATACCTGGGCACGGGGTTAAATCCCGAGTCATGAAAAAGCTTATTTAATTTTTTATATCTAACATGAACTATTTTGCTTGGTCCCAACTCGACATAACAAGGATCCCACCGGAGATAGCCACTTATAGACTAAGCTTGGATCCAAAATTTCATCCGATAAAACAAAAAAGAAGGCCTTAGTCCGAGGTCAAACATGCCTTCATCAAAGACGAGGTAACCAAACTTCTTAAAATAGGATCCATTCGGGAAGTAAAATACCCCGAATGGCTAGCAAATATGGTGGTAGTCCCTAAAAGGGGGAACAAACTTAGAATGTGCATAGATTATAAAGACCTGAATAAAGCATGCCCTAAGGATTCTTTTCCTTTGCCTAAATAAGAAACGCTTTGCAAAGTCAACAAAGACGTGGGAAAGAAGCTTACCATGTGTTTTGGCCTCCCATGGACCTTTGATAAATCGCGCCACGAGCACTCGGCATATGTAGAGGTCGAGGCTAGGTCCCGTACCCAACTCTTAAGGTTAGGAATTGCACCGGGCATCCAAGCAACCGCTACATCACGGAAAAGGATATCAGTGACAAAGAAACGAAGAAGCAAAATAATAGGAGCTAACAATAGAATTGTACTTACGCCTCATATTTCATTTATCGGGAAATGGCATCTTCTCGGCCGTGATAAGGTCGGAAGTCTTCACTCGAACGAACCGGCTCATCCAACCTCAATCCTTATCCTCGTCTATGCTCGAGAATAGTACTTTGGTAGCTCAGCATTGAAGTTTTATTAACCCATCTTGATAGAGACGGGGGCTGTATAACCTGATAAGGTGGTCGAGTGTAAAAGGCACCCCCTCGACTTTGCTCACGAAAAATCAGAGCAGGATAACGATTTGCCAAAAAGAAGGGTGAATTTGTCCTAGGGTTATTTGATACTGGCGGCAGAAGTCAACAACAACGGGATCGAGGGGGCTCAACGTGAAAGTGTAAGTGTACACACTTAAAAACCCTTCTGCATAGGTGGTGATATCTTCTTCGGGAGCCGGGATCACCACTTCTTTATTTTCCTAGTTGCAATCTTTCCTTACCTGCTTGAGGTATATCTCAGTTATCGAGTATATATACCTCGACACTGGCTCATATCGACCGGGTACCGACGAGGCTTTATCAGTCTTAAAATCAGAAGTGAGAACACACTCCTCAGGTTGTGGCTCCACCGGTGTTTTGTCACCGGCAGGCCGCGATGAAGAGACGTTCTCTTTCTGAGGAACAGTTTTTAACGTTTTGGCCATCTAAATTTCTGTGAACAAAGATTAGAAGTATTTTGGTGTTTTGAGAAGAAATTTCAGTGAAAATCACATAATTGCAGATGAACTCAGAAGATACGAAAAAGAACTTAGGAGATTTGGAGATCTAAAAGTAAAAAATGGTAAAGAGAGGAGCTATTTATATAGTTGGAAATGGCGGTTCAATATCAGCAGTGGCCGACTATTGTCTGACACACATTTAATGCCTTGGTAACTGAACCGACGGGACAGTTATCACATACGTCATGGTCGAACTCGATGCAAACGTCAGTGTATATTTAGTCGTATCATTGGAAAATCATGTCGTTTCGTGCCACATTCTTCCCGAGAAACTAGGGGACTATCTGTATACGGTCAAAATCGGTTTTGCCCTTCATGTAATTAGTCAAGATTGGAATACGATCGACCGAGGGTCATTTTCGTAATCCCGAGATAAGATCAGAGGTCGAGTTACCAAGTTCAAGATTCAGGGACCGATCAATACTGAGCTCGAGTCCAAATCGAACTATGATGTGGAGTGATGTTATCGAACTCAAGATCCGAGCCCGAGTCAATACCAAGCTCGAGTCAGTATCGAGCTCGAAATCTGGAAATCTACCAATATCAAGTCCGACCAAGATCGAGATTAGAGACAAGAGTCGTTGTAGCCACACTTGGGGAGAGAATCTCGGCGGAAATTAAGGAAAAGCTAAATTAATTAATCTATCATTAGATCCCCACTATGTATTTTTTATTATATCCAAAGTAGGATCCCTCCACTATAAAAGAGTGGCTATCATTTATGTAAAAGGATGGAACATTAAGGCATCTACATGCTCCCTTATTGAAAAGATTGTTGATATTCATATATAGATATAGGAGAAATTATCTTTTTGTGAGCCTTGTATATTGATTCATCTTGCTTATCCGTAAATTATTTTCTACTTAGTTTGGTTTGTATTTCATTCCTTTTTTACAGTCAATATTCGATATTTTTCTACATACTTTTTCGATTTGTACCAAGTTATACCACGTATCCTTATAACTACGTATAAATTCAACTCTATCCGTTTTCGGGTAAACATAGTTATCCCTACAGTTAGTACATTTTTCCAACAACACATAATTAAGAAAAATCAATCTTATTCTTGTATCACTTGAATGCATATTCAGATTCAAAATGGTTGGATAATTTGAGCAATAACAACTATTATATTAGTCGAACTATTATGGTTTCATATCAAAAGACTTTTCATAAAAGACCAATTGGTACCACGGTATAAAAACAATGGGGCAACCCACCCCAATTGGTTATTATAGGGAGAAACCAGCGATAAAATTGCAGAGCTAAAGGCGGTTAGATATATGATCATCAACACTACTCTACAAATAAGTTGACTTACGCCACACTATTCTAACATTGCCCCAGAGAGAGAGAAAATTTTATTAGTCAGAGCAAAATGACATAAATTCGAAACTAAGTTAAATAGAATATCGGTATAAATGTACAAAAAATCTGCACCTGATATTTGCTTATATTGAAGTTGCAGAAGTCTTCTTTCCAGCGACATAAATTACTAAAGAAAATCATTGATAATTAGACCTCCCTGTAAATGACAAATGAAAAGAATAATATAAACAAATAACTTTTAGAAACTTTTTGTACCTTGCCAATCAAAACAGGAAGTATGGTTGAATTTGTTACATAACCCATGCCTGTAACGATAATAGCTAGCTTGCCAAGTTTCTTTAATTTCATATATAAGCCAAATTTCTGTATATTACAGCACATGGCATGAAAATGAAAATAAACATAAAATGTGTTCTTATGATTATTTTGCTTTGTAAACATGTGTTCCTTTGATACAACCTATAACATCATGGGTTGTAGTAACACAATACAAATTGTGACAGACACTTCTTGCTTGACTTAGGGTGTGTTTGGTATAACGGAAAATATTTTTCGTGAAAAATATTTTTTAAGAAAATATTTTCTTGAAAAACAAGTAGTAATTTTATTCATTTTACGGTGTTTGGTACGCGTAAACTTCCAAATACATAAACCTTCGAACTCATAACTTTGGAACTTGTAAAATTTCGAACATATAAACCGAAAGATGAAAAAACTAAAACTGAAAATATATAAAATAAAATTTTTTTTCGGGGGGAGAGGGGGGCGGGGGAGTGCAGAAAAAAGAAAAAACAGAAATTTAAAATTACAAAACAAAAAGTAAAAAAAAAATGTGCGGGGGTAAGGGGTGGGGCAGCGGGAGTATGAGGGGGCAGGGGCGGCGGGGGTGCAGAAAAACGAAAAAACAGAAATTTAAAATTATAAAAAAAAAGTAAAAAAAAAAATGTTTTTGGGTGGGTGGTGACGAAAAAAAAACTAAAATTTGAAAAAACAAAAGCCTTTTCTGAGAGAGGGGGTGGGGTAGGGTTAGGTAGGGTGGGGTTAGGTGGGTGGGTGTGGGGTGTGGGGTGGGTTGGTGAGGATGGGGAATAGGGTGAGGAAGGTTGAGAAAGAGTTTTGAAAAATATTTTCCTTCTCTTGATAAGGAAAATATTTTCCTACAATTGGAGGAAAATATTTTCCTACAATTGAAGAAAAATATTTTTCAAAATATTTAAATCAATAAAACATGAAAAAATTAAAAAATATTTTCCAAAAAATATTTTCTTTCGTACCAAACACACCCTCAGTCCTTCAATGATCACATAAGTATCCTTTCTAGTATCTGGTTTGATAAAAAATCATGAGATTGTTTCCTGCAAATATACTGTGCAAATAAAATTTTCAATTGTTTATACAAATATTTAGTTGCTACAGTTCGTTCCAAATCACTTAAAGAACTGTTTATAAAGAATTGGAATAACTGGAGCAACTTCTTACACAGTGGGTGCTACGGAGATCAAAGAAATTTCATATAAGTCCTAGCAAGTACTTAGGAATACGGGAAAAAGATGTTGACTTTTCTATAATTTATACAGAATTGTCAATCCTACTTTTAGAAACAGAAACAGAAATACTACAGAAAAGTAGAACTTTAAACTATGTGAAAGTTGAATATGTTACTTTTGAATTCTGTTGTAACGATCCGACTTGTCATTTTGAGAATTGATATCCGTTCAATGGCTTAAGGTCTCGAGCAGAATCGTATTGTGAATTATAACTTGCGTGTGTGGTCGAATTTGATTTTCGGATGATACATGATTAAATTGAAAGAACAATTCTCATTTTTTGAAACTTAAGTGAAAAGAATTGACCGGAGTTTGACTTTTGAGTAAACGACTCTAGAATAGAATTTCGATAATTTCAATAGTTTCGTATGGTGATTTCGCACTTAGGCGTATATCCGGATTTGGATTTGGAAGTCCGTAGGATAATTCGGCGCATTTTGACGAAAATAGAAAAATTAGAGTTTTGAAATATATACTCCCTCCGTTTCAATTTATGTGAACATATTTCCTTTTTAGTCCGTGCCAAAAAGAATGACCTCTTTCCTTATTTGGCAACAATTTACCTTTATGCAATGATTTATAGCCACACAAAATATATGTGCCTCATTTTACACCACAAATTCAAAAGTCTTCTCTCTTTTCTTAAACTCCATGCCCAATCAAATGAGTTCACATAAATTGAAACGGGGGGAGTATAAGTTTGAACGAGGGTTGACCTTGTTGATAACGGGCTCGGATTTCGATTTCGGAAATTTGAATAGCTTCATTATGATCAAATTACTAACGTTAGACCACCCAGTTATTTTGGTGGACAATGAAGCGAAGCTCGCTTCGCCAGACCAGACGCGGATCCTGTCTTCCCTTGCATGCAATGGACAACGAAGTGAGGCACACTTCGCTAGAGTAGACGCGCCCCAGCTCCAGCTCTTTTAAAGCCAATTCGGAGTTCATTTTCCCTAACTTGGACGGATTTTGGAGCTCTTCTCCACTCTCTCAAGACCACCAACTCCCCTCTTCTTCAAGGTAAGCAATCCCCATTATCTTGGTGTGAAATTACATTATTTCTACACTAGTATTGATGAAATCTACACATAAAATAGTTAGATCTTCAAGAAATTTCTTCAAGAACTCGAATAAGGTTTTGCAAGATTTCTTCCAAAAAGGTAATCCTAAACCCTTAGACTTACGTGTACGGATTTATAATGGGAATATGAGTATGAATTAAGTATTGAAACTCATGGTATGGTGATTGAAAGCCATAAATCCCCAATTTAAATACATAACCATTGTAGAGATTGAAAGGTGATTAATTGATGTAAATTTTGTTAGTTGGGTGTGGATGAATGGTCGCGTGTGTGATGATTAGAAGTTATAAATTTGTTTAAGAATGATGGTGGGATAAATCGTTGGTAAATGGTGGCAGTTAGATGAACTAATTCTATGGTTAAGAGATGTAGAGATTTATGCACTCTAGGTGTTTGACAAAATACCTAAATTGCCTAAAAATATAAAAAAATTTACTAATATTGGTCCAATTGAATTATGTTGATATAGTTTGAAGTTGTAAGAGTAGTTGGAGGTTTTAATATCACTAAAGAGCTGAATCAAGAAAGCTCGGTTTGTGGCGATTTTGCCGAGGGATTTTTCAGAAAAAATTCATTGGATTCGAGCAATTCGGAGTTGGATAATCGCGAAAAAGGCTTACCAATGGATTAAGTTAACATGTTTTGAGGTAAGTGTCTTGTCTAACTTTGTGGGGGGGGGAGGGGGAATCACCCCTTATGATTTGAGATGAATATGTCATTCGTGTTATGTGAAGGTCGTGTACGCGATGTGACGAGTAGGTACACGACCTATATGTGGTATTTGACCGGTTTGGACCGTTAGGTTCCTTCTATGCAATTGATTGTAATTATCGTTTCATGATTTTATCTCTTATTGTTAGAATTGTTTGTACGTGCTTTACTTGAAATTGTTAGCACATGTTCCATCTTTGTTGTCAAGATCACCTTATATGCCAATTATTGATCGTAATCACTCAGAATTCTTGATTTACCTGCTACATGCCTTAATTGTTAATTAATGCTCATAAATTGTGCCTTGGCTTATGGATTGTCATTTTCTTGTTATTTGATTTCGTGAGCTATCGTGTAGCTTTTTTCATTAGTTGTGACTTCTTTGTGTAGCCTCGTTATTTCTTTTGATTTTGTGGTATATCATAGTTGGTTGTAAATTGGTCGACTAATATTGTGAGGGATCGGGTTGCACACCGCAACATATATGATTTAATATTGAGAGGGATCGGGTTCTACGCCGTAATGGATATGATTTATTATTGAGAGGGATCGGGTTACACGCCGCAACCGATATAATTTATTATTGTGATGGATCAGGTTGTACGCCGTAACAGATATGATTTAATATTGAGAGGGATCGGATTGCACGCCGCAACATATATGATTTATTATTGTGAGGGATCGGGTTGTACGCCGTAACAAATATGATTATTATTGTGTGGGATCGGGTTGCACGCCGCAACATATATGATTTATTATTGCAAGGGATCGGGCTGCATGCCGCAACAAATGTACAAATATGAAATTATTGTGACATTAAGATTAATTCCGATTGTGATTTTCACGATGCATTTCATGTTAGGACGGTTACTGTGATTTCTTAAATCACCTCATTGTATTTTGATTATAATTAATTAACCATCAATATATTAAAAATAAAACAATATGGACTTCTTGTGTGATTCATGCATCTTATGTGATATATTAAGTTGTTGAGAATTTAGCAGAGGTAAATGAATGAATTTTCAAGTTGTTCCACTTGTGTGTCTTCCAAAAATAAACCTCATATCTTATTCGGAGATTTACTAAATTAAATGGTGATTTTATTTTTACTCTAGTTGATATCTCAATCTTCTCATCATCTTATTGTCGTGTAAATTGCATGAAAAATTGTTATTTCGTTTTACTTTAATAAATCCCATATTTATCTGGTTAAAACTTGCTTGAATGTCTTATTTTGTATAAATACAATATTTTATCGGATCTCATATACTTCTAAACTAAACTCAACTGATATTCTATTTGTTCATCCTCTCTACTATTTTACCTTATCTAAATCCTAAATTGGCTTAATGATTCATTTTATGCTTTACTGTATTTAATTTGAAAATTATATTTAATTGTGTTTAAATTATCCATTGGTTGATATTGATACAGAAATTATACACATGGTAGCACGAGGATTTTTTCGTGCAAAAGTAATTCGGAAGATGTGGGCACAAGATGCCACATGTATAAGAATTGGGAGTTGTGAATCATGAATTGAAATTTCGAGGAGTGATACCTCGGGAAATTTATGTTGAAATACATGCATCATAAATAATTTAATCGATTGATTTGTCATATGATTCCTTACTTGAACCTATCTATATGTCATTTGTACTCTGACTATGTTGTTGCTTAATTACTTGATTGTTTTCTCATTGCTATCTGTATTCTCATTGTTCTCATTGTTGATTTGAATTGAAAATTCTTCTGTTATTGGCCTTACATTGATATTCTTTTCTTGTTAGCTTTATGTAGCATTTTATACAGGTTTATATATTCGGTAGGTGTCTTGACCTGGCCTCGTCACTACTTTACCGAGGTTAGGCTTGATACTTACTGGGTACCGCTGTGGTGTACTCATGCTACTCTTCTGCATATTTTTGTGCAGATCCAGGTACCTCAGACTTGTTAATATTCCTGTTATCTGATCGTGCATATCTGTGGAGACTCAAGGTACACCTGTTGTCGCATTCGCAAGCCTCAAAGTCACCTTCTGATATTTGTTTTGTGCTATTTGATACTATTCTGGAATAGTTGTACTTAGAGATTTTTTAGTAAACTCTGTAGAGCTTGTGACTTGTACTACCAGTTTTGGAAATTGTAGAAAATTTTCTATTTCATATTCAATTAAATATTTGATTGATTTATTATTATTTCAACTGAACTGTTAAAAATGACTGAAATTATTCTAACGTTGGTATTGCCTAGCAAGTAAAATGTTAGGCACCATCACGGTCCCGAAAGTGGGAATTTAGTATCAGAGCTCTAGGTTCATTGGTGTTAGGAGTCATAAGCAGACTTAGTAGAGTCTTGCGGATCGATACGGAGACGTTTGTACTTATCTTCGAGAGGCTACGGAAACTATTAGGAAATTCCACTTCTTTCATTCCTTATCGTGCGACATTGATTCAGCTTGAAACATATATCTCATATTCCTTTTTATTCACTCGTGTATGACATTGCGCACTCGGTATCAGCTGTGCGCCGACGGTTCGTGATGCCGCAGATGGACTATGAGGGGCCAGAGATGCTCAAACTTTGTCTCAACGTGTGGTCCCGACTGAAGGTGCGGATGTATTGAAAGATCACTCAGTGATTCACGTAGGGGTGCAGTGAATCTAGGCATCTGGTTGATGAGTACGAGCTGTAAAGATTAATTTTGTGGATCATCGGACATTGTGACCTATGACTTCGCACCAAGTGTGGGATTCCACTATCAATGGACAGATTGCGGGGTCATGTGTTATATCAGTTTTGGCCTCAGATGTATATATGTGGTATTGAAAGGTTCCCCAAAATTTGCATGTAACGACCCGGCCAGTCGTTTGAGTATTACAACCCCGTTTTCCTATTTACTTTTCAATTTATTCTTTACAGTTGTTATGTGACTTGTCGGGGTAATTGGTTCGGGTCCGATGGGATTTTGGAATGAATTGGAACACTTAATTTCAAGGTTTAAAGTTTAAGTTAAAATAGTGACTGGATGTCGACTTATGTGTAAACGACCCCGGATTTGAATTTTGATGTTTCCGTTAGCTCCGTTGGATGATTTTGGACTTAGGAGCGTGTCCGGATTGTGATTCGGAGGTCCATAGTGGAATTAGGCTTGAAATGGCAAAAACTGATTTTTTGACAAGTTTGACCGGGGAGTTGACTTTTTGATATCGGGGTCAAATTCTGATTCTAAAAATTGGAACATTTCCTTTATGTCATTTATGACATATGTGCAAAATTTGAGGTCAATCGGACTTGATTTGATAGGTTTCGGTGTTGAATGTAAAAGTTGAAAGTTCTTAGTTTTATTAGGCTTGAATTGGGGTATGATTCATGGTTTTAGCATTGTTTGAGGTGATTTGAGGGTTCGACTAAGTTCGTATGATATTTTAGTACTTGATGGTATATTTGGTTGAGGTCCCGGGGGCCTCGGGTGAGTTTCGGATGGTTAACGGAATGAGTTTTGAACTTGAAACTTTGCTGGAATTTTCTGATGCGTGTGTCTGGTTTCCTTCTTTGCGTTCACGAGTGGGTTCTCGCATTCGCGAAGGGGAACTTAAGGCAGGTAATATTTGCTCTTCACGTTCGCGAGTGGGGTCTCGCGTTCGCAAAGAGGAGTTGGGGGCAGGCGAGGTTGTTCATTGCGTTCGCGAAAGGGAAAATAGCTAGTGAGGATTTTTCCCTTTGCGTTCGCGAAGGTTCGCTCGTAAAGCATCGCGTTCGCGAGCTGTGACTCGTTTTCGTGAAGGAAAATGTTTGGACAACACAATTTTGTGCTTCACGAACGCGAGGGACCTGTCGCGTTCGTGAAGAAGGAATGCCTGAACAGAATGTTTAAATTCTGAAAATAGGACGAATTTTCCATTTTTGACGGATTTGAGCTCGGAAAGAGGCGATATTTGGCAGATTTTCAAGAAAAAAATAATGGGGTAAGTGTTCTTAACTCATTATTGGTCAAATTACCCGAATCCATGGTTGTTTTTAACATTTAATTGGTGAATTAAGTTGGAAAGTTTAGAAAACCCTCTTGGTTTAATTTGAAGATTTGAGGGTCGAGTTGATGTCAGAATTAGGTAAAATTGGTATGGTTAGACTCATGGTTAAATGGGCTTTCGGATTTTGTAACTTTTATCGGGTTCCGAGACGTGGTCCCCACATGCGAATTTTGGGTGAAATTTTGGATTTTGATGGAAAAATTATTAATTCATATAATTTTTATTGACTGAATCGGATTATTTGTGGCTAAATTCAAGGCGTTTGGAGGCCGATTCGTGAGGCAAAGGCATTGCAGAATAAAGAATTACACGGTTTGAGGTAAGTAACAATTTTAAATTTGGTCCTAAGGGTATGAAACCCCGGATTATGTGTTATGTGACCGGTTTTGAGGTGACACACACGCTAGATGACGAGCATGTGGGCGTGCACCATAGGAATTGTGACTTGGTCAATTCAATGAAACTATGTAGTTGAATAATCCGTTGATATCCGTATATTTTTTTCCACGTATTTAGAGAAATTAATCTATAAATCATGTTTAAACTATGTATTGACATTGTTGGGATCTATAGAGGCCGTGTACATGTTGAATTATCTGCTAAATTGCGGTTTCATACTCAGTCACGATTTTTACTCGCATATTACATCTCAGTCTCTCTCTTATTCATTATTGATGCATCATATCATTGCGGTTGGGCTGCTTATCATGATTTTCGAGAGCCCGAGAGATGGGAGAGGTTGATGACTGATTGAGGCCGAGGGCCTAATTGTGGGGATATTTATGGGATCGGGCTGCACGCTGCAGTATGTTTCATTGATTTATGCCATGATTGGCTTGTTATAGCACTTGGGCTGAAGGATCCCCTCCGGAGTTTGTACACACCCCTAGTGAGCGGCAGGTACCTACTGAGTGCGAGTGCTGAGTAATTGAGAGGAATGAGTGACTGTGAGGAAAGAGTGACTGTGAGGTTGGAGTGAATGAGAGGACTGAGTGACTGTTACTCTGAGAGGATGCATTGATTTCATTATTGCTACATTTCAGCTGTCATATATCACTGTTTTGAAAATTTCTGAAAGACATTATCTTCTGTTTCAGTCGAAGTTGATATGAAATTACTGTGAAATTTTAAATGATGCATGCCTACCCTTTTTTTATTGAAAATTACTGTATTTGGACTTACGTGTGAAGCTCGTCACTACTTTCAGTTCTTATTTATTATTGTTACTTACTGAGCTGGTTGTACTCATACTACACCCTGCATTTCGTGTGCAGATCCAGGTGATCCCGGACACAGTGCGTGTTAATTCTTTCGCACAGTTGATTTTACGGAGATTCAGAGATAGCTGTCGTATTTCGCAGACCTTGTCTCTCCTTCCCTATCTCCTTATTTACTATATTTGGTCTCAGACTATTATAGACCGTATTTTCCAGACATGTAATATATAGATGCTCATGTACTCAGTGACACCGGATTTTGGGAGTGTATTTGTATCTGTAATTGTGAGGTCTTTTATTGAATTAAAATTATTATATTTTCAAACTTAAAAGAAAAATGTGGGTTATTGATGTTGTCGGCTTGCCTAGTACTGAGATAGGCACCATCACGATAGGTGTAATTTTGGGTCGTGACATTGCACATGTTTAAGGCCTGGGATTTTGCATGGGATAATGATGGGACTTGCGGTATGTCTGCGTCAATAATCCTATACTTCAGAATCAAAGGAGTTAGAGAAACAACTCCAAATTTACAGAAAGTCTATTCAGCATGGGCATCTCGATTGCGGCATTATGTGGTGCTTCAGAGGAAGTATGGTGGTTGATGAGCTTCTGGTCTACGTGGTTCGTGCCAAGATTTATCTGTATGTAGCTTTACTTTTGGGATTGTTGTGTACAAATATGGGGGGAAGTGTTATGCCAAGGAAGAATCAAGGAGTGTGTGAAGAAATAGGTCAGCTCGGCGGTGTTGGGTCAGCATAGCAAAGGAAGAAATTGGCCTTATGAAAGGTAGTATTCCACCGGTGTTTGTGGCAAGTTTATGAAAAAGGCAGACCAGCCAATGCAACACCACCTACTTGGGCTCAGTTTTCAGAAATATTTTTTTTAGGGATTTTGTTCCCCAGACCCTCCGTAATGCGCGGTGCACAGAGTTTGAATGGTTGCGTCAGGGCACCATGACGGTGTCAGAATATGCTATCAGGTTTAGTGAGTTAGCCCGTCATGCACCTATCTTGGTTCCTACAGTTAGAGAGCGAGTTCGTAGATTCATCGAAGGGCTCGATTATGATTTTAAAAATATGTATGGCTCGAGAATTGCAGACTGACATTCCATTTCAGCAAGTAGTAGAGATTGCCAGGATGTTAGAACGTGTTCGAAGTGAGGAAAAGGAGTCTAAGGACGCCAAAAGGTCTCGGAACTTTGGAGGATTTAGTGGATTCTACTCTGCAGCTATGACTCATCATGGCGTAGGCTCGGGAAGTCGGTCAGCCCAGTCCGCAATTCAGAGTACTCGTAGTGATCCAGTTAATACTTTTAGTGCACCACCGATAGGAGATTATTACAGTGATTATTTCAATTATCCGGCACAGACTCAGTACGAGCAGCCGCGACCTCAGAGGGGTTGTTATGAGTATGGTGATACTAGGCACATCATGAGAGATTGCCCTAGACTTGGGAGAGATGAATTTTATCAGGACACTCAGGCTACAGGCCCCGTTCTAGTTACTATCCCACATACACAGCCAGTTAAGGGTGGAGGACAGACGGGTAGAGGGCACCCTAGAGGGGAGGCCCGGCCCGTTGATAAATTTGCTATGGTATGGCTAAGGCCGCTACACCAGATGGTTTCATTACTGGTATGATTTAAATCATAATAGAGGAGCCCTATTCTTATTTTGATTCAATTCTGATTATCGAGGTGAGACCTCCTATCATGCTCCATATAGGGCGAGTTTGTGATTTGTACACCACTCACGTGTTTATCCCTGTTGGAAGATTTGATGGTGTTAGCCTGTGTCTATCATTTTGTTTTGTACACTATTGAGGGCTATAAGTCCAAAAGTGACTCTCTGTTACTCACTGCAGGGGGTTTTGGTGTAATTTCGGGATAATTGATTTCAATTTTATGAATTATATGCCCTACCGGTATGGGGGTTCATTATGTATTGTGAATTTGTTTGACGAAATTTATTAAAAGAAGAAAAAAAAATGGAAGGATTTCGATTGGCACGATGTGCATATTACTTGTGATTCAAAGCTGAGGATGATATCCTCGCGGTTTAATGTGATTTGATATGTTTAACCCGGGCTACGTGTCGCGGTAGAAGTTATATCAGGATGGGATACTTGTGGTTAAATTCATGTATTTTAAATTCTCCCTTTGTGAAATTAAATTTGTACTATGGTATTAATGGGGAGTCATGCCTGTTAGGCTTATTTGATAATTCTTGTATGTATTTTTCTGTGCATATTTAGCTATATCCGTATTGTAATTATTGTGTTTTAGCCTACGAGGTGAGTGCCTAGGTGACGTTAAATGTGACTCAATGATTCGGTTGATTAATTATGATGTTTTCATGTTCCTCAAATCATTGTCAGTCTTGTGAAGGTTTGAAGCAAGGCTTAAACTGAGATGAAGTTAATTACCGGTGCTGTAATTGATTATGGGCAACTATTGTGGCTAGAGTTATTATTATGGGCCTATGTATGATGTGTTACGTTATGTGGTTGTGCCGTGCGAGTGTAGGAACGAGTTGCTATAGTCGGTTGAGACTAATACCATGTGTTGATGTGAAGATCATGCATTTTGAAAATGTTTGGAGTGTAAGAAATTTGGTTCTAAGATTTATAAGTGTAGACAGGAGAAATAATCTCAATTGAGATAGTGTTGTCGGACCTATGTGGATTGGGGTGATGTAGAATCACCCGCGAGCATATGTATAAAGAATACACCCATTAGTTGGATGTCCTCAGAAAAGTTTTTGGCACGTTCGAGGACGAACATTTGTTTAAGAGGGGGAGAATATAATGATCCGACTTATCGTTTTAAGAATTGACATCTCGTTCAGAGGCTTAAGGTCGTGAACAGATTCGTATTGTGAATTATAACTTGGGTGTATGGTCGAGTTTGGTTTTCGGATGATACGAGATTAAATTGAAAGAACAATTCTTATTTTTTGAAGCTTAAGTAAAAAGAGTTGACCGGAGTTTGACTTTTGAGTAAACGACTCCGGAATAGAGTTTTGATAATTTCAATAGCTTCGTATGGTGATTTCGGACTTAAGAGTATGTCCGAATTTGGATTTGAAAGTCCGTAGGATAATTTATTGCATTTTGGCGAAAATTAAAAAATTGAGTTTTGAAATATATATAAGTTTGACCGAGGGTTGACCTTGTTGATAACGGGCTCAGATTTCGATTTCGAACATTTGAATAGCTACATTATGATCAAATTACTAAAGTTAGACCACCCAGTAATTTTGGCGGACAGTGAAGCGAAGCTTGCTTCGCTAGACCAGATGTGGATCCTGTCTTCCCTTGCATGCAGTGGACAGCGAAGAGAGGCACACTTCGCTAGAGTAGACACACCAAACTCCAGCTCTTTTAAAGCCAATTCGGGGTTCATTTTTCCCATTTCACTTGGACGGATTTTGGAACTCTTCTCCACTCTCTCAAAACTACCAACTCCCCTCTTATTCAAGGTAAGCAATCTCCATTATCTTGGTGTGAAATTCTATCATTTCTACACTAGTATTGATGAAATCTACACATAAAATACTTAAATCTTCAAGAAATTTCTTCAAGAACTCAAAGAGGATTTTGCAAGATTTCTTCCAAAAAGGTAACCCTACACCCTTAGACTTACATGTACGGATTTATTATGGGAATATGAGTATGAATTAAGTATTGGAACTCATGGTATGGTGATTGGAAGCCATAAATCCCCAATTTAAATACATAACCATTGTAGAGATTGAACGGTGATTCATTGATGTAAGTTTTGTTGGTTGGGTGTGGATGAATGGTCGCGTGTGTGATGATTAAAAGTTATAAATTTGTTTAAGAATGATGGTGGGATAAATCGTTGGTAAATGGTGGTAGTTGGATGAACTAATTCTATTGTTAAGAGATGTAGAGATTTATGCATTTTAGGTGTTTGACAAAATACCTAAATGGCCTAAAAATATGAAAATTTTCACTAATATTGGTCCAATTAAATTATGTTGATGTAGTTTGAAGTTGTAAGAGTAGTTGGAGGTTTTAATATCACTAAAGAGCTGAATCAAGAAAGCTCGGTTTGTGGCGATTTTGCCGAGGGATTTTCAAGGAAATATTCATCTGGATTCGAGCTATTCGGAGTTGGATAATCACGGAAAAAGCTTACCAATGGATTAAGTTAACGTGTTTTGAGGTAAGTGTCTTGTCTAACTTTGTGTGGGGGAAAACCACCCTTTATGATTTGAGATGAATGTGTCATTCATGTTATGTGAAGGTCGTGTACGCGAGGTGACGTGTGGGTACATGACCTATATAGGGTATTTTACCGGTTTGGACAGTTAGGTTCCTTCTATGCAATTGATTATAATTATCGTTTCATGATTGTATCTCTTATTGTTAGAATTGTTTGTACGTGCTTTACTTAAATTGTTAGCATATGTTCCATCTTTGTTATCAAGATCACCTTGTATGCCAATTGTTGATCGTAACTACTCGTTGAATTCTTGATTTACCTGCTACATGCCTTAATTGTTAATTGATGCTCATAAATTGTGCCTTGGCTTATGGATTGTCATTTCCTTGTTATTTGATTTCGTGAGCTATCGTGTAGCCTTTTTAATTAGTTGTGACTTCTTTGTGTAACTTCGTTATTTCTTTTGATTTTATGATATACCATAGTTGGTTATAAATTGGTCGACTAATATTGTGAGGGATCGGGTTGCACGCTGCAACATATATAATTTATTATTGTGAGAGATCGGGTTGCACGCCGCAATAAATATGATTATTATTGTATGGGATTGGGTTGCATGCCGCAACATATATGATTTATTATTGCAAGGGATCGAGTTGCATGCCGCAACAAATATACAAATATAAAATTATTATGATATTAAGGTTAATTCCGATTATGATTTTCACGATGCATTTCATGTTAGGACAGTTACTGTGGTTTCTTAAATCACCTCATTGTATTTTGATTATAATTAATTAACCGTCAATATATTAAAAATAGAATAATATGGACTTCTTGTGTGAGTCATGCATCCTATGTGATATGTTAAGTTGCTGAGAATTTAGCAGAGGTAAATGAAAGAATTTTCAAGCTGTTCCACTTGTGTGTCTTCCAAAAATAAAACTCATATCTTATTCAGAGATTTACTAAATTAAATGGTGATTATATTTTTACTCTAATTGATATCTCAATCTTCTCATCATCTTATTGTCATGTAAATTGCATGAAAAAATGTTTTTTCGTTTTACTTTAATAAATCCCATATTTATCTCTTAAAAACTTGATTGAATGTCTTATTTTGTATAAATATAATATTTTATCGGATCTCCTATACTTCTATACTAAATTCAATTGATATTCTATTTGTACAACCTCTCCACTATTTTACCTTATCTAAATCCTAAATTAGCTTAATGATTCATTTTATGCTTCACTGTATTTAATTTGGAAATTGTATTTAATTGTGTTTAAATTATCCATTGGTCATCTTGGTTGATATTGATACGGAAATTATACACATGGTAGCACAAAAATTTTGGCGTGCAAAAGTGATTCGGAAGATGTGGATACAAGATGCCACATATGTAAGATTTAGGAGTTGTGAATCATGAATTGAGATTTCGTGGAGTGATACCTCGGGTAATTTATGTTGAAATACATGCATCATAAATAATTTAATTGATTGATTTGTCATATGATTCCTTACTTGAACCCATCCATATGTCATTTGTACTCTGACTATATTGTTGCTTAATTACTTGATTGTTTTCTCGTTGCTATCCGTGTTCTCATAGTTCTCATTGTTGATTTGAATTGAAAATTCTTCTGTTATTGGCCTTACATTGATATTCTTTCCTTGTTAGCTTTATGTAGCATTTTGTACAGGTTTATATGTCCGGTAGGTGTCTTGACTTGGCCTTGTCACTACTCTACTGAGGTTAGGATTGATACTTACTGGGTACCGTTGTGATGTACTCATGCTACTCTTCTTCATATTTTTGTGCAGATCTAGGTACCTCAGAGTTGTTAATATTCCATTTATCTGATTGTGCATCTCTGCGGAGACTCAAGGTACACCTGTTGTCGCGTTCGCAGGCCTCCGAATCACCTTCTGATATTTTTTTTGTGATGTTTGATACTATTCTGAAACAGTTGTACTTAGAGATTTTCTGGTAAACTCTGTAGAGCTTGTGACTTGTACTACCTGTTTTGGGAATTGTAAAAAAATTTCTATTTCATATTCAATTAAATATTTGGTTGATTTATTATTATTTCAACTAAACTATTAAAAATGGCTAAAATTATTCTAACGTTGGCTTGCCTAGCAAGTGAAATGTTAGGCGCCATCACGATCCCGAAGGTGAAAATTTTGGGTCGTGACACCTGTAAAACCAATTTTATGGAATATGGTATTTCAGGCACAAATTAGTCTTGGATTTCCCACATTCGAATGACTGTAACTTTGAGATTCCATTGCATCGAGTTGCTTGAAATTTGTCCGATTTCATGAACTTGTGTGGCCATATTTGTAAAACTGTTGTAGTAATCAGACTAGTATAGTGAGTAGATAAAATCGGGATTTGAAATAATAAAGCCATAAATCAATCGGTTACAGAAGTGTAGATAAAATAGGATTTTTGGTGGAAGCCCACATTTGGAGCACGATCAGTCGTCGGTTCATCCTCCCACTATTTTTTTTCTTTTTCTTTATAAAAATAATTTATAAATTAGAGTGTGTAGTTGTTTATTAAAAAACTGCCTACCAAAAAAGTGGGAGAATAACTACCAAATTGTGGGAGGGGATATACAATTCTTTTGAAATTCGCAGGTTGCAAGTTTATTTTCTTGATTTATATTTTAAATTAATTTTTAACTCCAACTATCTTGAAGATTTATCCTAAAGTTTGATATGTGTTGAATCGTAGGTAATTCACTTGGCATCCTCTCATATTTTTGCTTTTGTTATTCTATATAGATAGATTTTTGACTTTTTTTTTACATTTTAAACATATAGCCCAGTGAATTAGTCCACCAGAACTTAGTTTGGAGGTTTTGTGAATATATATACTGTCAATAACGCTTTCTTTATTCCTATTCTTGATTGACGTCAATAAAGTTTTTTGGCAAAATACATCGACAACCCCTTAAAGTTGTCTTAACTTTTCACTTAAACACTTTATCTTAAGTATGTTTCATTTGAACACTTTATCCAGGCTTTTACTGTGTCATTTAGACACAAAAAACTGACATGACAAAGTAAGTGTTTCTCACATTTTTTATGCGTGTGAAATGATTCGAAAAATAAATTTCCCATACTTCTTGCCGAAAATAAATAACTTTTGACGGAAAAATATTCCTCAACAATTCAAAAGGAGGTCGAGATTAAAAAAAAAGGTGCATTGTCCATATCATCTCCTGTTTCAAGGCCATTGAGCTTCATGTCATCAACGATTCAACCTCGGGTTCTAGAGTCAATCCTCCATCAAAATAAAACAATATTCACTTTGTAAATATTCAAAAAATATAGATCTGAATTGACCCAACTCTTTCGACGGTTAACAATGGTGCGTCAATTCTAACCAGTTTAATATTCAATCAAAACACACCAAACTGTACGGGTAAGTTCATATTGATGTTAAGAGCAAACCCCAATATTCATTTAACCAAAACATCAACAAATCAAGGGTTTTAAATTTTGATTCCTAGTTTCAAGTTCTTCAAATTTTTAATGGTAAATTTTCAGATTGAGTCACGATTTTTCCGTCACTTTTATCGGTGCACTATTATCACTTTCGGTGGAATGATGGTGGCAGCCACTTTTATCGGGCCAAGCTTCGTCATCACGAGATGGGGTTCGGAAGGGGCGCGGTTCGCAGAGGTTGCCGATGGAACGACTGCGAAATGTGCGGCTGTTTGTTGTTGTTGCCCATGTGGGCTCGATGAACCTCCTTGTGCTAACTGGGTATAATTTGCCGGCGGTACTTTGCCGGAAATACCAACGTCGACGGGTGTCGTGTGAAGAGCGTAGCTTTCTTGTAATTTTTTTCTGTTTTTCAGAAGTTTCTGTTTCATTTATTTAAGTTAAATCCACGTGTTCCCGTTTTATTCGTTACTCTGGCGTGTGAATTACACGCATATTTTATATTTGGTTGCCTATCAATTTGTGTGTCTAAATAACACAGTAAAAATCTGGATCAAATGGAACATACTTAAGATGATGTGTTTAAGTCAAAAATGAAAACAACTTTAAGTGATCTATTTTGCCAAGTTTTTAGCTGTCTATGTCCCATATATTCTTCATGTGATATTGATTTCCTCTCTCTTTTTTTTGGTAGGCACCAGACTTAGATTGTGGCACGCCGTCACCAATTGGGCCAAGAAGATCACTAGACGATAGTAACAATGCAAATCGAGCGAGTGCTAATTAGTAATCATTGTTTACTAACTATTCTTCTTGAACAACTATTAATCTTTGTAATTTTAATACATTTGATGATGTACTTTGGAGTACTGATATTTTATACGATGAGAAGTGTTATAGAAGTTTGAATGCATAGGATACAATAAATAAGACGTGAATGTGGAACGGTAAAATTGCTAAAATTAATTATGGCTAGAAAAGATTGCAATTACGCATAAATATCTGCAATTTTGGGTGGTTTATTAAAATCTCCATATTAAACAACTATGTCATATCAAACGGTTGAAACTGCGGCGGTTTTAAGCAATATATTACAACAACTTAGAAAAAACGCTTAATTATATGTTGAGGCGAGTGAGATTATGACATTTTTCTCATTAATTAATGCACATCATAACAACAATGTAGTGGACCAAGCACACGCGATTTTGTGTTGACAATGAAACTTTCAATTTTAAAAAGCAAACCTTCAATAAAAGATTACATTAGCTTTCGTTATCCTTGTTCCATCTCATAAATAAGTTTTTAAACCATTACACGTACATACACTTCTAAAACTAGGTTTAAGTTTTATGTAGTGTTGGAGTAAAAAATATTTACACAATATAGTCACTTATTGAACAAATCACTAATATATGAAATTGTAAAACTAACTCGTTAGCACATGTCATAAATCTTTAGACATTTAATATATATTCATAAAATCTTTAGACATCTAATATATGCAACTTAAATCCTTAAAACTAAATGTCATAAATCCAAATATCAACAGTAACAATTGGTTTGATGAAATAGGGCCCATTGACGAGTAGGTCTTTTGGATCTTAACAGCCAAATGCGGAGACGAATGTTCTTATTTCTTTATATAACTAAAATTTTGAAAAAAATGAAGCAAAATCTTAACTAATAAAATCTCTAAAGAAAAAGTCCACCATTTGCAATTTATTGCTGATTAATAATTAATCTGTGTAGCACTGACTCTAACTCATATATATTCACCAAGCTAGTAAACTACTATTACGGAGCAAGCTAATGATTTCAACTTTAACTAGCTTTGTTAAACCTTTCAGTAACGTTGCAAATATTAATAAATTAATTATATGATTGTCCTAACAACAAGTCGTTGTAGTATAGTGGTAAGTATTCCCGCCTGTCACGCGGGTGACCCGGGTTCGATCCCCGGCAACGGCGATATATTCTTTTGTGAGCCTTTTCCAGCAATTTTTTTGTTTCTACTTTGGCATCTTGTTCACGTACTCTTACCTCAATTGTCATGCTATTTTTCTCTTGGATATTTCTTTACTTTTGCCAGTGTAACGTATCTTAATTATTGTCGAAATTATTTGCCACTCTAGACTCAAGTGAAAAAAGATTGAAACAATGTTCTCGTAAATTGGCTAGTACCCAAGTTGGATGGATCTACCTTTTCAACAAGGAGCAATTAGGGATCTATTCGAATTACTTGAAGTGGTTAAACTAAAGAACTCTTTAATTTGTGTATTAAAAATACAGAACCAAGGGAAGGCAGCTTAAACAATAAAATTGCAAGGTTCTCGGCAAACTGCTTATGCGCTATTTACCAGTATAGTTGCAATAGTTACATGCCATCACCATTAAACAAACAAACAAAACAAAATCATAAAATTACCACAAAAAAGGTATATCATCTTTATGTTTCTCTTTGCTTTTGTGGATTTTTTTTCTTTGTTGTCACTGTTGAGAAGTATATAGAATTAATGTTTTGGTGCCTGTCACTGCTGTTAAAATTATCACCTTGTTTTTGCTCTAACGGTTTCAACTTTTGGTTCTTTTTCCACTCTTGGTTTCTTGGTTCTATTTTTTTTTTTTTGGGCTTCTGAATAATTGAAAATAAATGGGGTATAGCCTTATATTTTATATCTAGTGCTGGTTCTCTGTTTGTGTAAATGTGATGATTGAGATGGGAAATTCAAGAATGTTTGTTTTCATCCATTCCAATTCACATACTTTAGGACTTTGTTAATTTATTGGTTAATACATATATTGGTGTTCAATTCCACTTGTGAGAACTCACTGTCGTTGTTGTTGACATGCGGGTTTGCCATCCTAACATTGATTTAGAGGGTAATATCTGCCTCTAACATATGTACTTAGAGAAGATTGGAAACCTGTCCTCAACATTAACACCATCGTTTATGGATTATATCATATTTTTACGGAATTTTTGTCTCTCTAAAATCACAAGTTATTGTATATATACACACAATAAACACGGTCAATTTCGCTCGGTCAGTTCAACACTTGTGCAGGAGTCAAATCACGAGGATCCTCTTAATCACAATGCTGCTGCAGTGTCGAGAGATAGTCCTAATCCTAAGAAATGAAGGTGATGAATGTCGATCAAAAATACAACATCGAATAGAAACAAATATGAGACTGTGAAAATGGTTGATAAACTGATATCAAAGAGCAAAGCTGCAGGGCAAAGAGATGAATAATCTAGTCTTTGTAAAGATGAATTATCAGTATTTTCATGACCAATGAGAAGACATGAACTGCAACAAGATGCAAAAGGGATAAACTTTTCAACAATAGAAAAAACATAATAGCAGTAATGAATTTTGGAGTAAAGCAAGAAAAGATTAAAAGCTTCATGGGACAATATAATGTCCTCATCAACCATGAACCAGTTTCTTGACTACTGCAGCCATATATTTGCCCTGATATTCTGCTACTGCCAGCTCGGTTTCAGTAGCTTTTCTCGAACCATCTCCAGCAAATACACCAGCACCATACGGCGAACCTCCTCGGATGAAGTCCATATCGAACATATCAGCTCCGAACGTATAGCCAATTGGAACAAAGAGCATTCCATGGTGTGCTAGTTGGGTGATTGCTGTCCAACTGCGCGGATTAACTCATTTTTTAGTAACCCGTCCAAGTTTATAGGAGTTGAATTATGAAACTTATTTGACTTAATAGGTAGTGTTGTGTTGAACTTAGGCATACTCACATATAAAATCAAATTGTGATCTATATAGTTAGACGTCAACTCAATACACAAAAATTATGAACAAATAAAAACATTTAAATAGGGACAGAGCCAGTGTACATGTTACGCGTTCGGCCGAATCCAGTAACTTTAGTTTAAATTATGTATTTATCTTAAGAAATCCATTGAATGTGTTTAAATTCTTATTTTAGAATCCACTAACTTAAAAGAACTAAAATTCTAAACCCAGTAACTTCAAATTCTGACTCCGCCATTGCATTTAAACATCTAATGAGATAGAGTAATCTATAAAGAGAATGAGTGGAGCTTACGCAGTGGTTTCTTGTCCACCTCCTTGACTCCCAGTACTTACAAAAAACCCAGCAGGTTTTCCAGCAAGCTTCTGTTCCTTCCACAAAAGTCCAGTTGAATCAAAGAACGCCTTCATTTGAGCCGCCATGCAACCATATCTATGTGGACGAATCCAAGGTTTAATGTTAGTAGATTCAGAACGAGTGTGATATTGTTTGTATGTATATATAGTTTGAGCCAACAAATGAACTCAGCTGAACTAGGGATGGCAAATCAACCTTTTCTTAAGTATCTCGTCCAAGTTTAAATGTGTTGAGTTATGACCTATTTGTTGATTTGACTCAACAGATAGAACCCGAAATGGCTTATCAAAGGGTTCAAAATAGTATAACCCAAGGGTTCAAAATGCGACAGAAGTTCAAACATACAAAATTAATTTGAGATTGAGAATTATATAAATTTGGAAGAACTTAGCTAATATTGAGAAAATTACATTAGTTTTCTTTGTCAAAAAGAAACTAAAAACGGAAAAAAGAAGTTAGGCCTCATTTGTTTACACTTAATGGAGGTATGAATCTTAATCATTCAAATCTGCGTTTGTTTTCAAAGTCTGAATCTTAATTATTCAGATCTTAATTGTTAAGTTATTTTTTTTTTTTACTTCACAACCACTTAATGAGTCTGTATCATTAAGATCTATAACAGAGACTTAATTTCACTAAGATGCTATCATCCATATTCATTATTAACTGCCGCCACCGTCTACCATTATCAACAACCACCATGCCACCCACTACCACCATCATCCTCAATCTTAGCCGCCACCATTGTCGACTACCACCACCCACCATCCCCACCACTCCCACCACCATCATTAACGACAACCAATACTCATCCACCTCAACTGCCACAACTAACCATCCCATCACCATCAACAAACATAGTTGGCACTGCCCATCATTATAAACTACCACCACCTACCATCATCTTCCTCAATCACAACTACCACCACCACCACCACCATCATCCTCAATCATAATAGCTACCACTACCAATCACCACTGGCTACTACCCTAAACTGCCACCAACCACTGCTTTTAATTGGTATTCACAAGCACTACCGTTAGCCATCACCACCAACAACTATCATATTTTAAAAAGCTATATATTTAAGAGATGTAATATTAGATTAATTAGTATTTTATTTGAATTTTATGTTTATTAATTTTCAAATAAATATAAATTTTATACATTCAGATGTTAAAAATCAAAGAGTCTTAATTATTTAGTATTCAGATCTTAATACACATTTTAATATTCAGGCGTGTATTCAGATTCAGACGTCTTAATCTTAAAAAAAAAACAAATGAGGCCTTAGATCATGCTGGGCGGACTGAAATATGACCCATTATTTGATCAAAACTACTCAAATAAACTTCGGGCTTGTTGGGTCATGGCCCGTTTATTAATTTGACAAGCCCAAATTCGTCCCAACTCACAAATTTGCTACCTTAATATACATATATATCAAGCCCAAAGCCACTGATACAGGTGCTTTTAGGCCTCTAAATTTTGGGCTCCCATTTTTTTTAGCTAAGTAGATTTTATGTCTAATGTTCTTCAAAAACTACATAATATTTTTAAGTAAAATTACTGGATTTTTATTAAAAATGAAACGAGAACATTTTAAGTTATATTGTCAACTGAAAAAATATAGAAGAAATTGATTAAAAATTTGTTAACAACTTGCACCTCAAAAGCTAAAAAAATAGAGTTCAATTATATTGTAATTTGAAAGATTCCTTTTTTCTCTTATTAAGGCCTTTTAACAAAATTTTGCTTTAGGCCACAAATTTTGTTAACCTGCCATATATACTACTTTTTTTTTTCCATACGTATGTATATAGTTGGAGCAGAAAACAATAAATTCAATTGAAGCCATGGAACGTCAGAAATCCGCCTATACATACCTGGTGGGAAACCCAAACAAGAATCCATCAGCATCAACAAGCTCCAATGGGGATGGTAACTCAAGAATGGTGTCATCCTTAGGAGGAACCTGCATTTGGACAAGAACATCCTCAGACAATGTTTCAGGGACTCTATATAGTAACCCTTCTACTCCATCCACTGTGCCTACTCCTTTCTTCATTCTCTTTGCTAAGCTCTCCACGTGTCCATACATTGAATAAAACACAATGAAGACTTTAAGATTCTTGGTCGGAGAAGTTACTGTTGTGTCTGCTGCAGTGGATTTTGTAGCAGAATTTGCATATTTGTTTGTGGTTTTGGTAATCTTGTTCTTGCTAGGAAAACATCCACCTCCTTTTCCCATGTTTTTTTTTTCTGAATTGAAAAGCAGAAATTGAGGAGCTATTTAAGGTGGTAGATTAGGATGTAACTAGAATGGATTTAAATTATATACTAATATTATATAGGTATTTACTAAGTGGGCATTGGAAAGTTGTTTAAATTCTTGTTATCTGCTGAATCAATGGGAAAACAAAGGCATAATGATATTTCCATTTTATACCAAACAAAGAAAAGGAATAAAATTTAAGTCACCTTAAAGAAGAAAATGCTACATACCATTTCTGGCTGAGTTCATTTCTATCATAATTAACCACTAACCCTATTCACACACATCCCACTTATCATCACTGCCATAATAATTTTCATCATATTCTCCTAACTCCGGTCTTAGGTGGCCAGTCTTCATAAGTTTTCTCTCCGAATTTAACTTTTATACACCAATAATTCTAAATAACGCATATCTTATTAGTTTATTAAAAATAAATTACAGATAATAATTAATAATATTTTTAGATAGTAAATATATGTTGCTATATGATAGAGAAATGGACCTTCAGCCTAACTCAATCTCAAAAATTAGCTCAAGAGGTGGAGATTGTACAACACTAAGAAAATAAATCACCACCCCACCCACCAATGTGAGACTCAACACTCCCCTCAACCCGCACGCCAGGACTAAATATCTGGAACTCGACAATCTCAGATGAAACAAGAAATGGATTGAGTCTCGCTCTGATACCATGATAAATTCTGATTCTATTCTACAAATATGATGAAGAGAGACAGAGAGGAGAATGAATTGAGAGAAGAAAATTACCTACTTCTCATTATCTAAAATGTAACACCGATAGAACTGAGAACTATGTATATACATATATAATATGACTATATTTTTTGCTCAAATCAGTGGGTCCCCATTATTTACATATAGGCATAAATATATTTTTAAGACTTGGTTGGCAAAGAATACTTGGTAGAGAATCATTCTTGGTGACCAACTATGAAATAAGCGGAGGAGAATTGTTTCCAACTTAGCAACTTGCTTTTGTGAACTTGTTTGTTCCTATAAGTAAAGTGATGATCTTCCTTTATGAATGCACCAATAAGATTTGAGAACTCATATCTTGTATTTCTTTCTTCTCCTTTATTGAGAGTATCTTGTAAGAGAGTTGAGTATTAGGAAACACTTGTATGATCCCCTTTCTTTGGAGTGATTTTGTGAGATTATTCTCCGGGGTATTTAGGATTAATTAGAGTACTTACTCTTGTTGGAATTTTAAGCTTATGTAGCTTAAAGATGGTGAATGAGAAATGGAGGAAAAATAAAATATTTGAGTTTCCCTCCTTGGCAAGGGACATTGTCCTATATTAGAGGAAGAAAAGGCTTTTGATGGGTATATATATATATATATATATATATATATATATATATATATATATATATATATATATATATATATATATATATATATATTGCTCATCTTTAAGCTCTTAAAGAGTTAAGAAGAAGGCAAGCCTCGCGCCGTCGTCGTCGTCGCTCGCTCGGCTCGGCTTCGGCTTCGGCGATTCGAATTTGGATTTGGTCAAAAATTGATTGATTAATCTTTTTGGACGAAATTTCTTTCAATTATTTAATTATTTAATTAAATAATTAACAAAAAATTCAATCCGAAATAACCCATGACCCGTGACCCGGTCCGGTCAGGCCCGTTTTCTTTCCCGGATTATTTTAAATCCGTTTTCCCGCAATATTTCAAACAACCTGTTCCAATAGCCATGGCTGTTTCTGAAAGGTTGCAAACCTTTTCAGAAACAATGCCAGCAACTCTATAAATATACTTTGAATCCAAAAATCTTTCCTTACGAAATTTTTTGATCTTCTTCTTCTTTTCCTGCACAAAAATTCCAGTGTGTTTTACAGCCTTCGAGTGGCTCACTGTTCACCGACGTTTTTGGTACCAACACTCCGGTGAGTTAAATCATTCTATCCTGAGAGAATATATTCCAACACCTCGGGTACTTGAGGGGAATAATTTTCTTAAGGACACACTGTGTATTCAGTGGGCTCGATTTGTTCTTATACCGTTTTTCCAGAATTTATTTCGTTAAACAAGTATTACTAACTTTCTGTTTTGTTTATATATTTCAGAAAGTTTAATGGTTTAATTATTTATTACAACAATCCAGATTTATAACAATCTTAAGGAAATTATTTTATTATATTCTGTATTTTGTTTGTGGAGATTAAAACCTGGGTGGTTTTCTACTCCTTCTGAATTTTACTATTCTGATTTGAAGATATAAAAATTTCATCAGAGTATTGAAATTCAGAAAACGATTTGAAAAACATAAAAACTTCATCGTTTTCTGTGAAACAGTATATAAAAACTTCGATTTTATTTATTATACATACTGTTTGTTGTTAATAACAATATTGTTTAATATTCTGGTTTTGCCATTAATTGAACTCTTCTGTTGTTTATAGTGAGAAATGACAACGAATAACAGAAATTCTTCTGCGACTGTTGCGGCAACGACGATAGCCTCGTCAAGCCGGACTGCTGTTCCACCGGCAGAGAAACCGGAGAAATTTTTCGGAGCCAACTTCAAAAGAGGTAACCGAATACTTAACAGAGTACCCCACAGCAAAACGCAATCTATTCCATATGAAAAATGAAAAGGAAGAAAACCCAACTTGAAATATTTCAAAGTGTGGAGGTGTCTAGCAAAGGTACAAGTTCCTTTACCTAAAGGGTTAAAATCGGACCAAAACATGTTGATTGCATTTTCATTGGATATGCTACAAACAGTAAAGCATGTCGGTTTTTGGTTCATAAATCCGATAATCTCAAAATTTACGTTAATACGGTAATGGAATCAGATAATGCTGAATTCTTTGAAAGCATCTATCCATATGAAACTGAATGTGAGTCGTTAAGTGAAAGACCTAAATGACCTCGGGAAGAACCAAAGGAAAATACTCCAAGTATAGAAGATGAAGGCGTAGCAAACGTCAAAGAACATCTACTTCCTTTGGACCAGATTTTGTGACATTCTTGCTTGAAAATGAGCCTCAAACTTTTAAAGCAGCTATGTCATCTTCTGATTCAGCGTTTTGGAAAGAGGCAGTCAATAGTGAGATTCAATCAATTTTGGATAACCATACATGGGAATTGGTAGATCTTCCTCCAGGAAATAAGCCTTTAGGTTCGAAATGGATCTTTAAACGGAAAGTGAAAGCTGATGGCACTATTGACAAATATAAGGCAAGACTTGTTGTCAAAGGTTATAGACAAAAGGAAGGCCTTGATTACTTTGACACTTACTCGCCAGTAACGAGGATAACATATATTAGGGTGTTAGTGGCACTAGCGCCCGTGTATGATCTTGAAATCCATCAAATGGATGTTAAAACAGCTTTTTTAAATGGAGAATTAGAGGAAGAGATTTACATGGAACAACCTGAAGGTTTTGTGGTTCCTGGTAAAGAAAAGAAAGTGTGCAAACTTGTTAAGTCGCTTGATGGACTTAAACAAGCACCCAAACAATGGCATGCCAAATTTGACCAAACAATGTTGGCAAGTGGGTTTAAAATCAACGAGTGCGACAAATGTGTTTAAATTAAAAATACTCCAGGTCATGAAGTCATTGTTTGTTTATATGTTGATGACATGTTGATAATGAGCAAAAACATGGTAGATATAAATGTTACTAAGCGCATGTTGGCTAGCAAATTCGATATGAAAGACTTAGGAGTTGCTGATGTGATCTTAGAAATCAGAATTCACAAGACTCTATAAGGTCAGCATTATCACAGTCTCACTACATTGAAAAGGCACTTGACAAGTTCAAGTATTTGGATTTCAAAATTGCCAAGACTCCAATTGACGTGAGTTATGCACTTCAAAAGAATGAAGGTGAAAGTGACTCACAACTGGACTATGCAAGAGTATTGGAAAGTTTGATGTATATCATGAATTGTACGCGACCAGATATAGCATGTGCTATTAATAAACTGAGTCGGTTTACAAGTAATCCCAATCACATACATTGGATGGCAATGAAACGAGTTTTGGGGTATCTCAAACATACCCAAAATTACGCTTTGCATTATAACAAATATCCCTCCGTGATCGAGGGATATAATGATGCAAATTGGATCACTGGATCATCTGAAGTTAAATCTACAAGTGGATATGTTTTCACAATTGGGGGTGGAGCAGTGTCTTAAAAATCATCCAAACAAACATACATCGCCCGTTCTACAATGGAATCTGAATTCATAGCTTTTGATAAGGCCGGTGAAGAAGCTGAATGGCTCCAGAATTTCTTGGAAGATATTCCATTTTGGCCCAAACCTTTAGCACCTATTTGTATACATTGTGATAGTCAAGCGGCAATAGGTAGGGCAGAGAGCGTTATGTATAACGGAAAATCTCGTCATATATGACGGAGACACAATACCGTTAGACAACTACTCTCTAGTGGTGTTATCACAATTGACTACGTAAAGTCAAGAGATAACGTGTCAGATCTACTTACAAAAGGCCTATCTAGAGAGGTAGTTGAAAGATCATCAAAGGGAATGGGGTTAAGGTCTAGGACAAGTTATCATGGCGGTAACTCTACCTAGCAGACTAGAGATCCCACGAGCTAGGTTCAAAGAGATCAAACAAAGTTATGAATGACGGTTCAACATTGTCAAATAACTCAACTCATTCTCGTGATGAAGACAATGTTCAGAAATCGAGGTAAAACATTAAGGCTTTTTGATGAGTCAACAAAGCTTAAAGGTTTTTTAATAATTTGCTAAGTCTGGCAGGATATGACCAGATAGTGTGTCTATAAGATTACGCATTTAGAAATCACCTATGTGAGTGTGAAGTGTAAGCCGCTTCAAGGGGAATGAAAGTAAAGGCCCATTCTCTAACCACTCATGATACCAGGCGGTGTTCATGGCTGAAACGAACACAACCGTGAGAACCATAGATGGTTAAGGATTGATTGTGTGACTTATGTTGTCTAGGTATACAACAAAGCTCAACGGTTCAAAGATATAAAATCTACCGATTGACCGAGTATATCCGATATAAGTTCACTACGAAAAGTTCAAAGGAAAACCTACTTATCCAGATGCAATTAATTCTTGCATGTAAAACACATACGCGTCCGTGCATTCCTTTATTTTATAGCCATTCCCATTCATGTGGGAGATTATTGGGATTTTAAACTTGTGTAGCTTAAAGAGAGTGAATGAGAAATGGAGGAAAAATGAAATATTTGAGTTTCCCTCCTCGGCAAAGGGACATTGTCCTATATTGGAGGAAGAAAAGGCTTTTGATGGGTATATATATAATTGCTCTTCTTCTAGCTCTTAAAGAGTTAAGAAGAAGGCAAGCTTCACGCCGTCATCGTCGCTCGCTCGGCTCAGCTTCGGCTTCGGCGATTCGGATTTGGATTTGGATTTGGTCAAAGATTGATTGATTAATCTTTTTGGACAAAATTCCTTTCAATTATTTAATTAATTAATTAACGAAAAATTCAATCTGGAATAACCCATGACCCGCGACCCGGTCCGGTCAGGCCCGTTTTCTTTCCCGAATTATTTTAAATCCGTTTTCCTGCAATATTTCAAACAACCTGTTCCAACAACCATGGCTGTTTCTGAAAGTTGCAAACCTTTTCAGAAACAATGCCAGCAACTCTATAAATATATTTTGAATCCTAGAATCTTTCCTTACGAAATTTTCTGATCTTCTTCTTCTTCTTCTTCTGCACAAAAGTTCCAGTGTGTTTTACAGCCTTCGAGTGGCTCGCTGTTCACCGGCGTTTTTGGTACCAACACTCCGGTGAGTTAAATCGTTCTATCCTGGGAGGATATATTCCAGCACCTCGGGTACTTGAGGGGAATAATTTTCTTAAGGACACACTGTATATTCAATGGGCTCGATTTATTCTTATACTGTTTTTTCCAGAATTTATTTCGTTAAACAAGTATTACTAACTTTCTGTTTTGTTTATATATTTCAGAAAGTTTAATGGTTTAATTGTTTATTACAGCAATCCAGATTTATAACAACTCTAATTCTATATTCTCTTTTATCAGTGAATTTGCGCCTCATCCTTGTGAACGTAGGTCACATTAATCGAACTACGTTAAATTTGTGTCTGCTTCATATGCTTTAATTTTCCGCTATTATCAACTTGAATTGTCTTTTTATTGTCATTATAATGTATTTTGGTTAAATTTCATATTACACAAGATTTTCATCCTAACAAATTAGGATTAGAGTTGGATCTAATCGGGATAGTTTCAATAACCAATCTGACTCTAAAAAAGACTTATGTTGAGAAATTTAACTGAAATGCAAACTTCGGATGTGGTAATTAAAGATAAAAGTTATCCTAATTCAGGATGGCTTAGATATGGCACTTTAAGGAAAAGAGAAGAAACCAAATAAAATAACGAGAAGTTTACCGTAAGAGATAAAAAATCAAAATCATGTATCATTTTAAATCTCTCCAATGAGGTTTGTATATATTTTGTATGTGGTGTGTGTTTCTTCCTCTCTAAAATTCCAATCAAAACTTTCTCTCTTAATACAATTTTGATACATATCAATAACTTTATGTAAAAAGATTGCATTGATAACTTAAATACAAATTTTATATAACGATTCATACATTATACAACTATTTTTCTACTTTTATACAACATTCAAATAGAAAAATATATATAACTACAACAGAATACAATTTACATACAATTATACTACAACTTTACTACAATTTCGTAAGTATATTGTATGTCATGTGTTCTTCTTCTTCTTCTTCAAGTTTCAATCTGAAATTCACCAAAATCAAGTTTAATTTTCACCAAACACCCTCAAAATTGAGATATAAACTCCAAACAATATTCTCAATTATTTGCAACAACACCCAATCCAAATAAATAATGATTTTTGAAAACCCAAATTCGAATTCAAAGCTTCAAAGTTTTTTAATGATTGTCAGTGGTGGAGAGTCAAACACCTTCAAAATTTATTGATTGACAATTTCAATTTGATACCAATTGTGCAACATGAAAAGAAATTGTTAAGTTAAAACTCTATAGTAAAACGATTGAAATCCATTGATGAATTCCATTAAAAATATATACAACATGAAAGGATAATAAATAGAGGATATCAGAGGAAGAAAAATTGGAGAAAGAACAGAGAATGAGAGATTGAGAGACAGAGAGTGATGGAGAAAGAGAGAGCGCAAAAGAGAGAGAGCGCGCGCAAGAGAGAGAATAAGGATAGTTCATATCATTTCCTTCAACTAACACCATAATATTAGTCCAATCTTTATTACGTAAAATTTTACCAAAATAATTTCGACATGTCTCATAATTCACATTCTATCATTATTATAAATTACCCAACTCAGTACCTAATCAACAATCATTAAACAATCTTTATACGTACCTATTTTCTCTTGTAAGTTAATTCTTGCAAATAAGCAAAAGTAACCACCTAATTAAAAAGATGGCCTTCTTCCAATAACCATTGTCAACAAGGCATATCACTACTTCACAAGCATGACTAATTCGGAAACCTATCCTCTCCCAATCAAAGGATTCTCTCTTTTTAATTCGGATATTATCCAATTGAGTTTACGTTCTATGCACATATGCTGTAAAGTTATTTACAACATCAGATATTTATAAGATAAAATTACAGATAAATTTTTATGATAAGTATTCATTGGTAGTCTAGCAAAAAAGGTAATTGACCATCAATCACATGTTAAGTTATACCGGTAGTGTAAAAAATCTCATCAAACATGAATCTCAAAATCTAGTTCATATTATTTGTTTTTTAATATTTTTGCACACCCCTTAATCGTAAGAGTAAATCATAACTATCTTTTATCTCTCTCTTAAAATTCTTACTCAATTAACACTTCGCTAATTGGAGTAGTAAGATAATTTTTTTCTTCTACAATATCAAATATTATGAAATAAATTCAGTTTGCCAAAATGACATAGGATGTATATTTTCAGTTAGTGCTATTTTCATGTTTTCAGACTCTCGTGAACTTATGAATACATATTATGGAACGAAAGGAATTGAATTCATTAATTTATTTTCAGAGAGTTAAAAACTCATTTGGGCATCATAACCACGAATACTGGATATCGAACTTGAGTTTTTGACCATAACAAATTTAGATAAACTTTACAAATATTCGTTCAATTAAGAATAATTTATGCAATTAGTTCCTGTTTATTGCCCCTTCACATTTGAAACTTTGAATATTATATTATTTTCTGCAGCCAACCTCAATAAGAAGCACAGTACTGTCATTTTGTCGGAAATGTTAAGATGTATCTCTGGATGAGCCTCCAAATATTTGTCTAAATTACTCCAATATTATTTAAACTTTACTTTTTTATGGAAAGGGGTATCTATATTAGCTATATATTGTGTAGTTTGATTTAAAATTACAGTGCATCCCTTCATCGAAAAAGTTAATTATTGACTTTTTTAAAATTTGAACATTTTTGATGAGATTCCTGGCTATACTACTGGTTGTATTATTGTATGCGGACGGCCCTACTGCTAGTATAATTGGAATTCTCGTCGGATAAAAATTTCGACTCAAACTTTATTGAGTGCACCATGTAAAGCACAATTTTACATAACGAAACAACAAATACTCAACTTAAAGTTAGGGCTAAAGCGTTAATTGAGATTTAGCTGAAGTTCAAACTTGATTTACTCTGCAAATTCTCATACTCAAGCGTCAAGCCTGCTTTGGCATAGCAATACATAAGAGTTCATGCTTTAAGATGGATTTCTATCACTAGAAAATACAATTAAGATGTTTTCAGAAAATTAAACAGTGGTATGCTAAATTGTTGGAGAAGTGTGATATATTTTCTTTTGAGAGGAGGAGTGATGTTTGTCAATTTTGGATTTTTCAGGAGAGAGAGCCGTGAGAAAAAGAGAAAAAAAGAAGGAAAGATTGGAACCTAAAATTAAGGAACCGCTAATTCCTTAAGTTCCTATATCTTAAAACTTGTTGCTATGTTAGATAATTTGGTTTAAATATCTCTAATAGTGGTAATTAGGCTCTTATAATTGCATAGCCAGGTAAATTTCTCAATCTAAAACTTGAGCCCATAAACTACAAAGGGTGGATCCGCATCTGTTTCAATTTCTCAAAGAGGTTTTTTTCGTTCATATATTATATTTCAAATTTATTTACCCGATTTATTTAAAGTTTGTTATTTATGAGATGTAACTATGTATTCTTTATACATTCCCCTTAAAATACTCTTGATAGCTGAATATTACCTTAATTACCACCGTGATTAGCGCTTGTTTTCCTCAATAAGCATTAGTTGTCATTTACTTTAGGGATATTTTTCATTTTTATCTCTCTGATGAATCTGCCCTAATCTTTTTATTTCCCTTCTTATTTCACCTTCTTTTTCCCCTAATCGCGTAGTACAATTGAGGAGTGATTGGTTCTCAATTTGTCATTTTGCACGCATGAGATATGATTATTTGCCAGTGCCTCATGGATTTGACCGATCAAGTAAGAGGCCATCTTCAAGAATATTTCAAGAATAATAATAAAAGAAGATAAAAACTTGCATGTCTTTAGTCCTGAATTACCATAGTCCTTGTGACCGGTGGCGCGCACGCGGTGGTAAGCGGGTCATCAAAAAATAATACTGTGTATATGTATAAATTAGGATTAAAGCTGTGTAAATTTTGTATAAATATTTTGTTTGAACACACTTGACAACTACTATTTTACGACTAAAGTTATGTACTTTTAAGATTGAACCAGCTTGCACAAAATCCTGGGGTCCGCCACTGCTTGTGACTTAACCATTTTTTCCATATAAATTTAATACAACATTTATACAAACTTTCATGTGACATTCATACAAATTTAATACAATTATAACAACATATAGTACAACTTGAAAATATATTTTTCATACAACTATAATACATCTTTAGTGGAATTTTGATACATAAATACAATTGTATATAAAGTAAAGTATTTATAACTTAAATATAAATTTCATACAATGATTCATACAATATACAACTTATTTACAACTTTCATATGATATTCATATAAAAACAATACAACTACGACAGAATACAACTAAATACAATTTTCATGCAAATTTCATACAACTATAATACAACTTTAATACATCTTCTTCCTCTTCGAGTTTCAGTATGAAAACTCAGATAAAATCAACTATAATATTCACCAAACACCCTGAAAATTGAGATATAAATTTCAAAGGATTTTTTCGATCGTTTGCAATAATACCCAATCTGAACAAATAATAATTTTAAAAATCGCGCACTGAAAATCAAAGCTTTGAAGCTTTTTTTATGGCTTTCAATATCTGGTGGGACAAAGGGGTAACAGACAAAAACTGGTTCGCTAGTGACAGACGATAATGTAAAATCTATTATTGAATTTTTTTGAAGAAGAAAAGAAAAAATAATGAGAAAAGAGAATGGAAGCATAGAAGATCCAAAGAAAAAAAAATAGGGGAGAAGAGTGAAGAGAGAGAGGGAGGGGGGAGATTACTAACTGAATGTATGAGATCCGGTTACCAAATAAAAAAGCTACAAACAGGGATACTCATTTAATACTAAGTTGTATAGAATTGATAAATTGTATATCAACTTGTAGTTAAGTTAAAACCTCAATAGAGAGGATAAATAATTTTAAGAATTAGTATAGCTAAGTAAAAATTCCTTTCTCAAATTAGTCAATGAACTCGTAGACACTTGACACCTTTTGTTAAGAGCTTGAAAGCTCTGTTAATGGTGAGAGAGATGAAGAAGAGAGAAGACGAAAGAAAGGAAAGAAGTTTCTGGAAAATGATTTGTTATTTCCACTCCCTCAATCTACAATACACTGTACATCCTTTTATACAAAAATATCTGACTCCTTAATTACTAGTATTAACACTAACTAACTAATTTGCCAACTCATCTACAGCTCAGCATCCCTCAACACTCCCCCTCAAGCTATGTGGTATGAATAAGTTGAACACTCCTAGCTTGGATAACAAAAATTAATGTTGAGCTCGACCAAGACCTTTAGTTAAAATGTCTGCCAGTTGAAACTCTGATTTCACATGTGCTGTTTCTATCAATCCCCTTTGTATCTTTTCTCTAATGAAATGACAGTCAATTTCTATGTGCTTTGTCCGTTCATGATAAATTGGATTCGCTGCAATCTGAAGAGCTGCTTTCCTATCGCAAAACAACTTCACTGACAGCCGAATAAGCAAATCCAGTTCTCCAAACAGTCCTACTAGCCAAACCACTTCTGCAATTGCTGTTCCCATGCTTCTGTACTCAGCTTCTGCTGAACTTCTTGATATAATGCTCTGTTTCTTCGACTTCCATGAAAGTAAATAGTCTCCAATCTTGACAACAAAGCCACTGATTGATTTCCTTGTCATAGGACAAGTAGCCCAATTAGCATCACAAAATACTGTCAGCTCATTAGAGCTTTTAGAAGACAGTAAAATCCCTAAACCAGGTACATTTTTTAGATACTTGACTACCCTTAAGGCTGCTTCCATGTATGACTCTTGGGTGAATGCATGAATTGACTCAAGTTCTGTACTGCATAGGCTATTTCAGGCCTAGTCATAGTGAGGTATAGGAGCTTGCCCACCAGTTTCTGATAACTTGTGGCATCTTCTATTGCCTCATCTATCTCTGTAGTATCAGTTGCAAGACCTTTTTCATATGCCATACTAGTGAGTCTTTGATTGACTTCCAAGGGTGTATTTGCAGGCTTAGATCTTGCCAAGCCAGGTCTGAGATTAAGTCTAAAGTAAACTTTCTTTGACAAACAGAAATCCCAGCTTTACTTCTAGCTATTTCAAGACCAAGAAAATACTTCATCTCCCCCAAGTCCTTGATCTTGAAATGATGCTGAAGTAATGCCTTAGTGGCCTAAATAAGAGAGGCATAAGAACCAATGATCAAAAGATCATCCACATACACAAGGATAATCACAATATGGCCATCAACTTTCTTAGTGAAAAGAGAGTAATCATAGTGACTCTAGGAGAACCCAGAGGTAAAAAGAGCCTTAGACAATTTCAAATTCTACTGTCTGGATACTTGTTTCAGTCAATATAGGGATTTTTGCAATTTGCATACCTTGGACAACTCCCCCTGTCTAGCAAAACCTAGAGCTGCACCATGTAGACATCTTCCACCAAATCTCCTTGCAAAAAAGCATTAAAGACATCCATCTGGTGCAAGTGCCAATCATACATAACTGCCATGGATAAAACAGCTCGAACTGTGACCATCTTTACTACCGGAGAAAAGGTCTCCTGGTAGTCCAACCCTTCCTGCTGTGTGTATCCTTTGGACATCAAACGGGCCTTATACCTTTCTACCTCTCCCTTAGTATTATATTTCACCCTGTACACCTACTTACATCCTATGGCCCTCTTACTAGCAGGTAAGTCCACCAAGGACCAAGTGTTATTATAAAGCAATGCTTGAACCTCCTGTTTCATGGTTGTAACCCAGTGTTCATCTTGCAGAGCCTCTGAATAGGAATTGGGTTCTTTGATGACAGAATAATTACAGATGGAATCAAAGTAGGAGGCTGAAAGGGATGTGTAAGACATGTAGTCAGACATAGGGTAAATGCAGGAAGTTGAAGTGTGATTACTAGGTAGTGGACCATGCACAAAGTCATTTAACCATCTAAGAGGTCTAAAAGTTCTAGCAGTTCTCCTGGGCTGTGGGAGAGAAACATCAGGGGAGTTATTAGGTGATTTATGATCTGTTGCAGAATCATTGGATTGTGTGAAATGTCCCGGTGATGAGAGTACTGGACTGGGTGCTTCAGGAGTATCTTGTATACCAGGAAATGATTCTGGGCCAAATCTGGGTTCTGGAGAAGGTGGTTGTACTATAGGTGAATTATTCTGGGTAGATGAAGACTCTGAAGGTGGATCCATATATGGCATGGGTGCAGGACAAGCAGGAATCCTATAGGCATTTTGTGTTTGAGATGATTTGAAAGGAAAAACATCCTCCTTAAAAACAACATCTCTGCATATGAAGAACACCTTGCGTGAAAGGCTATATAATTTGTACCCCTTTTGTGTGTTAGAATATCCCATATGTACTGCTGCTTCAGCTCTCGGACCAAACTTATCTCCATTAGCCCCAATGATTGTTGCATAGCATAGGCTGCCTATGACTCTCAAATGATTCAAGTTAGGTTGTTTGCCAAAGAAAACTTCAAATGGTGATTTGTTTCCCAATACTGGAGATGGTATCCTATTAATGAGATACATAACATTGACAGCACAAATACCCCAAAATCTTAAAGGCAACCCTGCTTGAAATCTAAGTGCACTGGCCACTCCAAGGATATGTTTGTGCTTTCGTTCAACCACCCCATTTTGTTGGGGAGGTGTGAACACAAGAGCTCTGGTGTATGATCCCTGCATTACTGAACAAAGCTTTGCAGAAGGAATTGAAAAACTCAGTCCCATTATCACTTCTAGAAACCTTTATTGATGCATTAAATTGAGTTTGCACAAGCAACAAGAATTCCTTAAGAACAGTACTAACATCACTCTTCAGATGTAGAAGGAATACACATACCATTCTACTACAATCATCCACCAAAGTAAGAAAATACCTACAATCATCAAAAGTAGGAACCTTATAGGGACCCCAGACATCTGCATATACCAAGTCAAAAGGCTTTGCAGCTCTACTATTACTTATAGGAAAGGGAATTCTTGTCTGCTTAGCTAGAGGGCATACAGTACAAGACTTAGTATTATTCATGTTACTTATAACTAAAGAAAGTTGTCTTATAGACATGTCCTAGCCTCTTGTGCCATAGCTCCTCCTCATCATGTACTGTTAGGAATACTGAAGGGACAAGCGATGATGGCATTTTATTCTTTGAGTGCCAGTGATACAGATCTTCTTCCATTCTACCAATCCCCTTCACCTTTCTAGTGTGAAGGTCCTGTATTAGGCAAAAATCTGGATAGAATGCCATGAAGCATCTCAGCTCGCTTGTCAACTTTGCTACTGACAACAAATTAAACTTGAATTCAGGGACACATAAAACATTATGAATGCTTCCTTGCAACAATTCAGAACTTCCTATGTGTGTAATGGGGACTCTACTGCCATTGGGTAATAGCATCTTCTAATTCTCACGTTTAGTAACTGTAGACAACATATCACTGTCTCCCACCATGTGATTTATAGCAACACTATCTACAATCCATTTATTATTCCTATCATTAGGAGGAGAGGGAGTAACAATACCTGCTGCATTAGCTGCTGCTTCTGTTTCAGTATTGTTACCTTTGTTCAGCATCTTCAGGATTTGGTTATACTGTTCTTGGGTGAATACCATAGGTGATAGAATTGCATTCATATTTGTTGCACCTTGACCTGCAACAATATTGTTCATCATTCCTTGACCCTGATCATGTGTAGCAAAACCTTGATTGCCACCAATAAAGCTTGAACCACGATGCTCTTCACCAGGAAAGCATCCATGATTACTAGTGTTATAACCTTGATTGTAGATTCCAGGATTGTAACCCTCCAGGATAATGCTGGCCAGAGATCACATTAGAGTTTTGGTCCTATTGTCTACCAATTGAGATCACATTATTGACAGATGCCCCATTCTTCTTTCTCCCTTTATAATTCGGAGGGTATCCAACTAATTGGTAACAATTTTCCTTGGTATGACCTTTTAGTTTGCAATGTTCACAAAATAGATTGAAGTTCCTCTTTAATTTCTGTTGTCCACCTTTTGCACTCCATAGTGCTGTAATGTCATTCACTTCTACTATGGAATTAACCCGAGATGTTGGTGTCAATTGACTCTCACTTTCAATAATTATTGCATATGCTTGATTCAAGGTTGGTTATGTTATTTTCATGAGAATTTGACGCCTCGCCTGGTCATATGAGTCGTTCAACCCACTGAGAAATTGAAGCAAATGTTGCTGTAAGAAATGTTCTACATTTTTCTTGGATTTTGCATATCCACAATTTGGAAAAGGTACCATTACATCATACTCTGCCCATAGCTCTTTCAGCCTAGTGAAGTACATAGAAACAGAGTCTGTTCCTTGAGAGATTGTTGCAACTTCCCGATTTAGCTGAAATATACGTACTCTGTTTACTTTATCAAAATGCTACCGTAGATCTTCCCATACGAGGTGTGCATCAGAAGCATAGACAATTCCACTGAATAGATGTGGCGCAACCGTGTTCATTATCCATGAAAGGACAATTGCATTGCATGTTTCCCAGTGCTCATGAAATTCATCATCGAATAATTCCTTTTTACAAGTTTTGGTAACAAAACCTAATTTCCGTTTAGCTTGAAGTGCTATACGCATCGATCTTTGCCATAGTCCATAGTTCTCAAATCCTTTTAGCTGGATCGGAATCAGAATTGAACCCGGAGTGTCCGATGGATACACAAAGAGTGGATGCGTATGGTCAATTTTAGCTTCATTTCATGTAGTCGCGACTCCTGTTCCGTCTTCAATCGCCATTTTGCTGAATTGGGCAGAAACTCAAAACCCTAGCTTTGCGATATGTGACTTTGGAATGATTTCTTCATGATTCTGCAGGAAATTAGAAATGCAATAAGCTTCGAGAATTAGATGAGTTTTGAGCAAAATTCCGATCGATTCTCACAACTCTGATGCCATGTTAAGAGCTTGAAAGCTCTGTTAATGGTGAGAGAGATGAAGAAGAGAGAAGACGAAAGAGAGGAAAGAAGCTTCTGGAAAAAGATTTGTTATTTTCACTCCCTCAATCTACAATACACTGTACATCTTTTTATACAAAAATAACTGACTCCTTAATTACTAGTATTAACACTAACTAACTAACTAATTTGCCAGCTCATCTACAGCTCAGCATCCCTCAACACCTTTATGCAACCTATATATGCTCTAAAATGCTTAGTGCTCTCCCATAATCTATCATTTTAGAAATTAAGATATTTGTTAAGTTAATACTATCTATATCTAAACCTTTAACAATTAAACATGACAAAGGTTACTCGTTCATATATGCACTTGAAGAAATGAAGAAAAAGGAGATTGTCGAATTAGGAAGGCAATACAATATATTTCTATTCTTCTACTATTTGGTCCAACAATGCTTTAAGCGGTTGTTTCGGTCTAACAAAATATTAATAATTCTTTCTTTTGGAGGTGAGAAATGAGAGCTCTGTAGGTGCATGTTAAGCAACGATTACTAAAGTAAGCCAGCGATGATGACTCATCGAAAACGATATTATCAACAACTGCATAATGAGGGTTACTTAATATTTAGATTCACGTCTATTAAGGATAAGAATAAGATCAAACGTTTCATTTTCAATAATAGACCCGTCTTGTTAAAATAATGAGATCCAAATTTAAATATAAATGATGAACCTATATGTATGATCATTTTATGGGTGATGTTCCCAGGATTAGCAATCAAATATTGGGCTGAGGACAAACAGAATAATGCAAATGAAAATTGAAAGAATGATAGGAGTAGATTGGAAGTTTGTGAACAACTACACCTCAACACCAACTGGGAGAATTTATGTGAGATGAAAAGCAACAATATAGAGGTAGTTGTGATAGACTCTTCTACTCAAGTGTTGCATTGTTTATCTTAGTTCAAGACAAGAACTCCTTCTTTTCTGCTTATATGAAATTTATTTAGAGTTTACATACTATGGCTAACGGAAGATCGATCACTCGATCTGGAAACAACTAAGGACCATCTATTCAAATATTAGAGGTCCTTGGCTTATTCTAAGAGATTTTAATACAATATCATCAGTGGATGATAGACTAAACAGATACTAATTCTCCTCACTAGAAGGCAGGGTAGAGAAGCTAAGAGAAAAATTTGGAAAAATGTGACAACTTTAAATGAAGATCACTTTAATCATATGCTGATAGAAGAAGAAAAAGAAACTCTTTGCATGATTGAGAAATGGAATAAAATTCCAGAGAGGGTACTTAGACAGAAATCTAGAGCCACTTAGATAGCTTACAGTGATTCAAATTTCAAATACTTTCATACCTATTTGAAAGCTAGGCAAACAAAAGTATAGAGTTTCATGCATATATACATAACAGAATGAAAGCGCCGGGATTGGATGGGTACCATGCTGAGTTTTTTTAAATATTTTTTGCCAACTACGGGTGATGAGGTGTCAGAAGTAGTGATGCAGTTCTTTCATTCAGGAAACCTACTAAAGGAGGTAAACAATACCATTGTTACACCCATCCCAAAGGTTCCTAATACAACTTATGTTAAGAAATTTAGACTTATTGCATGTTGTTCTATAATGTACAAGATAGATTGTGTAGAAGGAATATACTTGATAATGTAATTGTAGTATATGAATTGGTGAAAGGTTATGCACAGAAATCAGTGTCTTCCAGATGAATAATTAAAGTTGACATAAGGAAGGCATATGACTCGGTTGAGTGGAGCTTCTTGAGTTCGGTGTACTTCACACGTTGGCGAATGTTAGTACAACGAGCTACTCGTTATTAGTTAATGGAGGTCTAACACCTAGCTTCTCAGTAAGAAAAGGACTCAGGCAAGGTGATTCAATGTCACCTTACCTTTTTGTGCTAGTAATGGAGTATTCAAACCGGTCTTTGAAGAAGCTAAAATAGAATTCTAACTTTAACTTCCATCCTAAGTGCCTAAAACTAGACCTTATTTCCATCTGATTTGCAGATGACTTATTACTGTGTTGTAGAGCTAATAGAATTTCTTTAATCTCATGTTGCAGCAATTTGAACACATCTCTTCTACATCATGTCGCAAAGCTAACATGGAGAAGGCTCATTATACGTTGCATATGTCTCTTCTGTTTTTAAGGATCAGATATTGGAGGAGCTTCATTTCTCCCTTGGTACTTTATTATTCAGATACTTGGAAGTCACATTGTCATCAAAGAAACTTAGTGTATCCCAAAGTATGCCTGATGGAAAAGATGGTTTCTAGAGTTAGATGCTGGCCCTCTAAGTTTCTTCCTTATGCAGGCAGGCTGCAACTAATTAAAAGTGCACTATTTGAGATACAAACCTGCTGGGCTCAAATTTTTCTACTTCCTAGTGCATATATAATGCCGTAATCTTTCCCCATACCCTATATACATATAATATATGCGTATATAATGTCATCTTGTCATGGTTCAATGTACATGTATAAATGAATGCAATGCATAAGGAAGTAAGATCAATATGCCTTCGGTTAATACCATGAAATAAACTTTATCAACTTACTTATTTTTTGAGACCCATGAACAGATGATATAATAATAGGATACATAGGGAATCAAGAACATAGGCACCCTTAGTACTTCTAAGAAGAGTCATTTGTGACAGTTCCGCGTTTGCTTGTTTCGCTTGTATCATATGGATCATGCCAAAAGGGAAGAAGGGATAGCCTTAAAATACCTTAACACAGTCTGTCCAATGACCACGTTGAACTCATGTCATCGCACTTTAATCTACAACAATGATAATAATACTATCGTTATGCTACGAATGATGCAACTATCGTACAACGAATGACAAGCTTATTTTATATTAAAATGGACAGCAACTCCCATGTTTTCCTTGCTTTCCCCAAGTCCATCAAAACAACAAGTACACATACAACCTTCAACTATATACCTTCAGCACCACAACACACCCAACATCCCAACAACACCAATCAATCTACACAACAACAAGTGCACAAATGTCACCAACAAAACTACTATTTAACATGACGAGCGGCAAGCTTGGATTGGAACCAAACTCCAACTCTTTTTCCCATCTCCACTATACTTACAACAGCATCAACAGGTCCATCATATAAACATATATATTGATATGACATTACAACCTTATATTCGTCATAAAAGTAACATCAAACAACCCAACAAGATATAACAATAATATGGACAACTTCTAGGTAATGTGTGGTTGCTTCTTCTCCTATTTACAACATCATCAATATACTTAACATATTGACAAGCATAATAACAATAAGAAAATTATAACCAAGCTATTCCCTATGATTTCCAGCCATATGAAGTCATATACACAACTCCAAAATACTCCAATAAGAGACAACAACTTCTTATACAACTTCAAATTCTATATTTTAATTCTTCATCAAAATAACTTAACAAACACATAGATAAGCTTAATCCTAAGAAATAGGGTATTATACATACCTTAAATAATCTGAACAAACTAGAACCAAAGCTTCCCTTAGCTTACAAGCACCCTTAAGTACATCACAACACCACAGAGACTCTCTTCTTCACTTAGGCTATCTTTTGAGGTTAGGTTTAGGTAAAACAATTGTGTCTTACTACACTTTCATTTTTCATTGTGCCAGGTCTATTTACTGGCTATCGCTTTTGCTTTTTATCCATCTTCTGGTTTTCATGATGTTGCTATTTTTTCTATGATTTCTGTTGGTGGTACTGATACTGTTTCTTTTCGTCTTCTTGAGCCGAGGGTCTTTCGAAAACAATCTCTCTACTCCCTCGGGGTAGGGGTAAGGTATGCGTACACACTACCCTCCCCAGACACCTTGGAGAACTGTTAGGGAAGTGTTGAGAGAGTTTGGAAACTATCCTTGGTCAAAAATGACCAAAATGAGCCGTCCAAACACTTTAAAATGTTTAAGGGTCGTCCACCGACTAAGTGGGTCCCATTGGGAGCTACTTTCATGGTCTCACGAAAACATGATTATCTATCTACTGGAATATCGTATCAACTAACGATTTAATACATCAAAAACTAGACTCATAGATCTTCAATTTGGTAGGTGGATCATCCCGTAATTCCACGTATATTGGGAGAAAATCTCATCTACATTTGATCTAATTATTAGCATATTTATGAATGTAACTTGTGATGACATTTGCCAACTTTTATTCCACAACTCGCTTGACTTCAAAATGTAATACACGACTATCATAATAACTCATAACATAACATCCTTATCATGTTAAGCACTCTAGTACCACCCCAAAAGTACATGTTATAACATTCCCAACTTGTCGACATTCGACGGAACTTATTTTTTTCAATTTGTTTAACTTCTAAGCCTTTCAACCCTCTTGGTACTTGTTATCCATGATCTTAAAGATTTGTAACCTCCAAGGTAACATGATTAACTTACTTTATGTACTTTCAAATACGATCTCATTTCTGATCTTACATCAATTGACTTACAACGTACTCTCACGTACGAAAACATGAGGTGTAACATCATTCCCCCCTTTGGAACATTCGTCCTCGAATGTTGACTGATGAGCTTATCAGTCTCATAACCTATAGCTCTTACGAATACTTTAATATTGTCCTTGCTATCTAGGCAACTGTTCTGTGAATAAATCCAAAGGCCAGGGCATTCCTCCTTTTATGCCTCTTTCTCACACCACGACTTGTGATCGGAATTCTTCCAATCCGTAACTGTTGCTACCTTCTGTCATGCAGCCTGTATGACTCTGACGTTGCATGTGCGCCTAAGCGACTCTTCTCTCCTCTTTCCTTCAGCTTTTAGCCAATCTATAGGCCTCACTTTGTGAACATATATAGAACTATGACAATCTGTCCCTCTGAAACTATAAGTGTACTGAAGTTCTTCGCTCGGTACTTTGTCGAACTTACGCTATTTCTATATCTTGTTTCATAGCCTCGATTATCTATGCTTATGGCTTTACTACAACTAGGTAGGTCATACTATACCATAAATCTTACTTCAATTTATTATTATCGAGGTCTGCTACCCAACTTCAGGTTACTCTCTCGCTGCTTATCCTATATGTATAAATCTAACTCCTTTAATGCTTCCTTATTACTGCTCATCTTAATAATGATGGTCTAATATCATCTCATACTTTGTAACTTTTATCCATCCATTGTTGATTCACCTTAATGTTGATCCATAATTTACCACTAATAACTTAAAACCTCTTACGTAATACATTGTTACTAGGTGATGTAAACTTAGGGTCTACCAAATTATATAGAGAATCTGGTTCTCTATCAGTTTCCACAGAACACACACACACACATAGTGGTAATTAAATAACACAACAATATTTTACGTGGAAAACTCCCAGCTCACGGGATTAAAAACCACAACCTACACTCGTAGGATTTCAACTTCACTAACCGAGCAACTTTAGATTACAACCTATTGTAACCTAGGAATTAAACTCTTAATCCCTCACCTACTTGCAATAACTATATTGCAAGCCTCTTTGTAATAATGCTATTACAAAGCAACAAACCTTGACTAACTCTAGTCAAGAAACTAAACCAAACAGTGGTTTAAATCTGTCCTACAAAGACACTTCTTGAAAGTAGTGTAGGATTACAAATGAAGAACAAATAACAAAGACTCAATAAACCTAAGGACTTAATATATCTTCAATCTTTGGATCCGGTCCTTGAGGTTGCAACAACCTTGTTCTTACAAGAGATGATGACTAGCACTTGAGAGAATATTGTCTTTTGATTTACAAGTGTTGGAGCAATGAAATCCCTTGCCTCGTGCTGATAATATGTGTGTGGGGTTATTGGGATGATGTAAGCAAATATCTAGTACAAGGCATGCTCTATAAAGTGAATGTTGCACTGTTATGTGTGCAGTGCAACAGTGCAACGACTTTAACAGCTGTAAGGAGTTGACCTGTACTGTGATCAGAGGAACTGATCTCTATCTGTTCCCTCTATAGTTTCCTTTGTTGTTCCCTTAATTGATTTCATTGAGAGTTGAAACAGACATCTGACAAGTTACTCTGAACACAAAGGAACTAATTATTTCAGGTTCCTTATCTGGTTCTCTCATGAAGTTTGTCAAATCATCAAAACAAAAGACACATAACTTATCAATTTCCCCCTTTTTGATGATGACAAACTTAGGGTTGATATTCCCCATGAGAACCAGATATGCACATTGTTTCCCATACGAATCATCCATATTCCCCCTGAGAACCTTTCTCTATCTGGTTCTCATATGGAGTTTGTAAAATCATCAAAATACAAAGGCACATAACTTATCAATATTTTCCCCTTTTTGATGATGACAAACTTAGAATTGAAGTTCCCCCTGAGAACCAAATCTCTATATTGTTCCCCCTGCAGAATAGCCATATTTCTCTTGAGAACCTGTTTCTCCCTTTCAATTTTCTTCCCCCTTTTTGGCATCATAAAAAAAGATTAGCCAAGTAAATGCAAAAAAAAGTCCAACAAAGTTAACTCATGCCACTTGTGTGCACACAACATAGCTATAAATAGAACGCAAGACTATAACATGCATTAATAGACGACAATGCTCACTAAGTTAGGGGAAAAATATTGTAGCAGTACCATAATTACAAACATACACAAGTCAAACAAAACTAGAGTACCACAATCGAAAGGGAAGGACAACAAAAAGACATGGTAAGATTAAACAGGAGCTGGCAAAAGGGTAGGATATGGGACACTGGATGCAGAAGGGAAGGACTAGGAAGCAAGGGCTTTGAGGAGGCTGTCAATGCAAGCATTAACAACCCTTTGATCGTTGATCAGCTGCTCTTTCAGGTTCTCCACTTGGTTCATCAACTCCAAATTTTTAGCTTTTAGGCGGGCAGCTTCTTCTCCCTGAGCATTGCTGGAACCAGGTTCCTTGTTGGCCTGATTGAGCTTAGACTCAAGAATAAAATTCTGTGCCTTTAACCGCCTAATTTCCTCATTTGCAGCATTTTGGGCATCAATAAGCTGAGAGATTGTGGAACTGCTGCTTATTCCCCTTTTTTTGTCAACATGCTCACATTCTTCCAAGGTGTTCATTGAGAACATTTGTTTACGAGTTCCCACAACTTCTCTCCCTAAGGGGACCTCAAATCTTTCAAAGACTTTTGTGAACATGAAAACATATGGCAACCCATGACTTTTATCCTTGAAGTCTACCACTTGCTTCATGTGTTCAACTAAAATCCCAAGCAGATTGATGGGGGTGTAGCCGTCCAGTGCCTCCAAAAGAACCAGGTCTGCTATAGAGGCCATGGATCACCTTTCAGCTCTTAGTAGCAAGACCTTATTCACCAAATCGAACAAGAGTTGGTATTCTGGAAGCAGTGCCTTCTTGTGCACTCGTTTCCCTTGTTGAACAACTTGAGGCTTGAGAATAAACTTCCTAAAACTTGGGGAACAAGTTCCCTCCACAATTAAGAGCCCTTCAGCAGGCACCCCAAGAATATCCTCAAGCACAATCTCATTATTCACAAATTTTGCCCCACTGATCTTTAAATAGATGGTGTCGCATTCCACTATGAACAAATCAACAAAGATACTATGAACTTCCTTCTCATAAACCTTTGGACTCTGAGCAGAAAAGTGATGAGTCCTCTCTTGGAAGTCACAGATTTTAACCAACTGCCTCATTCCAGACTTATCAAGAATGTCAATGTCAAAAACTCTCCCCCACAAAACTTTTTGCTTTTTCAATTTTGCCTTCCTTTCAAGCTCAGACACATCAACCTCGGACCTTTTTGACGAACCAGGTTCCTCACAGGTACTTAGCCTCTTTCTGAGTGGCCTTTTCTTCTCAGCAGTCTTCTTCTTTTTCAACTCTTTCGTCACCACCAACCCCAACAACTTTTGCAGATAGGTCATCCTTACTATCATCAAATTCTCCCGCAAACATATACTTCATCTCAGAGTACACAACCTTCAAAGGGACTGTATCAAGGTGAGGAGAAGATGAAGGGTCAGTACTGCCCAGGGGCTATCTAGTAGAGCTTGAAGTTTCATCCCAGGTAGGAGCTGAGAACTCCCCTTAGGCAGAGGGACCAAGTCCCTCTATAGGCTCCCCTGTAGTACTAACCAGTGCTTGGTCACTTTGACACACCTGGTCCCTATTTCCTCGTTCTTCCCCCTGAGTCCCAATACTCACATCACCAGACAAAGAATCCCCAACTAGACGTTCCATATCAACAATAGTCAAAACTAATTTTCACCTATCTTACCCACAATAATTCCCAACAATGCAGTATCAGTAAGAGATGATGGAGACACAACAGGGATGTCTTTAGTGATGTTGAATAAATATTCATATCAACATTGAGTTTCATAAACACCAGACACAACACACCATCCACCGTATCAGGAACCGACACTCCTATCTAGATGGCTGTGCTTCGAGAGATGGAGACATAACAGAGATGTCTTTAGTAGCTTTGGGAGACTCATATTATGGTGAAGACATGGTTGATTTTGAGAGAGGGAAGACACAAAAAGAGGGTTTGTGGTATTTAGAGGGAAAAGAGGGACCAGTTACAATAAGGTGTGAGAAAAAGGGATGGGTAGTCGAGTCGGTTTAAGAGGTATGAGAAGAAGCGGAGGCAATTAATGATGTGGCACACTAGTAGTTCAAAATGCATATGAGTGTAAGAGGAACTAGTAGCCTGAATCATGTGAACCAGGTTCCTTGACAAATTTTGTAAATACGAGCATCATCCTTCCAAAAATTTGCAATGTCATTAGCCACTTGTTTGACCTGTAGTTTCCATGCGTGTTTACCTGTAACAGTATAGAATTGAGTTAGAAGTTACCAGAAAACACTTTTTATAAATTTTCCTTACCATCCTTTCATAGCCAATTATCGAGGGACTAGGTTCTCTGCTATATTAAGACACTTGTATTGTCACATGGCAGTTGCACATAATCAAAGAATACACCAAAGTCTTCCAATTGTTGCTTGATCTACAACAGTTGGACACAACAGGAGGCAGCTACCACATATTCAGCTTCAGTTGTAGAGAGGGTCACATAATTTTGTTTCTTTGTACCCCATGAAATCAAGCAAGATCCCAAAAAGTATGCCATGCCATATGTGCTCTTTCTATCCACCAGATCACCAGTATAATCAACATCATCATACCCAATCAAGTTAAAAATACCTCCTGAGGGATAATAGAGGACCAAGTCCTATGTTCCTTTGAGATACCTCAGAATTCTTTTGACAGCTTTCAAATGAGATTCTTTAGGACTTGATTGGAATCTTATCACACAACACTAAACATAATGTTAGCTTTGCTGGCTGTTAGGTACAAGAGAGATCCAATGGTACTCCGATACATCGTTTCATTTGTAGGGAACCAGGTTCATCCATGTCTAGATGAGTGGCAGTAGTAATGAGAGTATCAATAGTCTTTGTGCTTTCCATCTCAAACCTTTTCAGAGGCTCCTTAATGTATTTATCATCACTTACCATCGTTCCCTTAGAGGTTTGCTTCACTTTTAGCCTTAGGAAGAAGTTCAGTTCCCTCATTATACTCATCTCAAACTCGCTTCTCTTAAGCTTTGCAAACACCATCAACATAGATCTGCACAATCAGCATGTTCCTCCCCCGTTTTTTCAAAAATAGGGTGTTGTCGATTTTTCCACTTGTAAAGCCATTTTAAAGAAGGAACTTGGACAACCTTTCATACCATGCATGAGGGGCCTGTTTCAGCCCATATAATGCCTTGTCAAATTTGAATATATGTTCAGGATGCTCATGACACTCAAAACCAGGTGGTTGTTTGACAAAAACTTCTTCTTTTAAATATCCATTCAGAAATGCACTTTTGACATCCATTTGGAACAGTTTGAATTCCATATGAGATGCAAAGGCAATGAGGATTCTGATGGCTTCCATTCGAGCAACTGGGACAAAAGTTTCATCACAGTTGATCCCTTCTTCTTGATTGTAGCCTTGCACTACTAACCTGACCTTATTTCTTGTTGTATTCCCAAACTCATCAAGCTTGTTTCTGAACACCCATCTGGTTTCGATAACAATTATGTTTGAGGGTCGAGAAACCAGGTTCCATACACGGTTACTCTTAAATTGATGGAGTTCATCTTGTATAGCAGTAATCCAGTCAGCATCTTTCAATGCTTGTTTGATGTTTCTCGGCTCAATTTGAGACAAGGAAGCTGAGAAACCAAACGTGTTTCTTGTCTTCGATTTAGTCTAAATTCCTGAATCTAGAGGAGTGATGACATTTAGGAAAGGATGTGAGCTTTTGTGCTTCCAGTTAGACACCTGAGTCTCAGGGTGAGAAGGACCAGGTTCCACCGTGTGAGACCCATCATTGGCATCCATGGAAGTGTGAGTACCACTTCTTTGCTCAACATCAGGTGTGCTTTGCACAGCATCAACAACTATATTTTTCGCTTTAGTTGTTGTGATGGAGGGACCAGGTTCATCTGAATCAGTTGGAGGTCCTGTCGCATCTTCTTCACCAGACTCCTTGACCTGACTCATCAGATCTGCCCTCCCGTTTTCCATATCAATGACTTCTCCAGGAACCTTTGAATACTCTCCATCTTGATCATTCTTATCATGTGAATCTTTGAATAGTCATTAACAATAACTAAGATGTACTTCTTTCCTCATGTGCTGGGCATCTTCATAGGTCCACACAGATCCACATGAAGAAGATCCAGTGTCCTTGAGGTGCTCACTTCCTTCTTTGGCTTGAATGAGGAACTGACTTGCTTCCTTTTCACACATGCATCACACACCTTGTGATCCTTGAACTTTGATTTCGGCAACCCACGAACCAAGTCCTTCTTGATTAGCTTATTCAACAGAGTTAAGCTTGCATGTACCAATCTTCTGTACCATAGTTCAACATCATCATCAACGATACTCAGACATGTAAGATCACCACCATCAGAGATTCAAAGTCTGCAACATAAATGTTTTTGAACCTTTTGCAATCAGAACCACTTCACCAGTTATAAGATTTGTGACAGTGCAAGATTTTGACAAAAACTCCACTTTGTTTCCTTTGTCGTAGATTTGAGAGACATTCAACAGGCTATACTTCAATCCATTCACATAATACATATTCTCAAATGAGTGAGTGAGTGTTTTCCCAATATTTCGAATTCCCATAACGTATCCCTTTTTTCCATTGCCAAAGGACACACTTCCTCCTTGCAGGGCTTCGAGTGAAAGAAAATCATCGATGTTTCCAGTCATGTATTTAGAATAGCCACTATCCATGTACCATTTTTGGCTGCTTGCTTTCACTACTCCTTGCATAAGAGAATCAAGGGTTAGACCTAGGAACCCAAACAAGTTTGGGTCCCTTGTAATGAGGGAAGGGGAAAATCAAATTTCTTTTTGTCCATACAAGCATCACATATTTCTTTTTCAGAGAATCAGGTTCCTTAGCAGTAGAAACTTTTTCTACAAAAACTTTGTTTTTCTGTTGGGACTGAAACTTTGCTTTGCATGAATCTTTGTAATGACCAGTCTTACCACAGTGAGTACAAAGCCAGTTATCAGGCACAGTAACATATTTGCTATGTGGATTATAGGGGTTTTTTTTCCTTGTGGAACCCGATTCCTTGCCTGCTTCCTCCATTACTTTTATACATGAAAGTGATTGTATCAGAGGACGAGGTCCACTTCAGATATTTATCTAGATTATTTTTGACCCTGTTTAAATCTTTCTGAAGTTGTCTATTCTTTTCATGTTCAGCATCAAGACTCAATTTTATATTTTTGAGTTCATTTTCAAGCTTAAGGTGTACCTCACTTTCCATTTCATTTCCTTTAGAGAAGTTCATGCATTTTTCCATTGATTTTTTTAAGAAGATATTTTCTTTCTTTGTTTCTTCTACTGTTTCCTTCAAATCTACAACTACAACCACCAGATCATCTCTCTCTTGTTCTAACACTCTGATTTCCTCGGTTAAAATATTTTTATCACTAATGAGGTTATGGTAAGCATTAATTAGAATATTAGCCAAAGATACCAGCTTCTTTGTAGAATAGGACTTCAAATTTCTTTGAACGTCTAGAAAGCTTACCTCATCGTCATCATGTTCTTCATCCTCATCATATTTTTCCATCAATGCAAATATGGAATCATAATTTGCAGTTTTGCATTCAACGATCATCATGGAGGTTTCTATATGTTCATCATCACCCTCAGATTCACTAGAGGAATCTCCCCAGGCAGCAAGAGCTTGCTTTACAATATTATCAACGACATCTCTTCTCTTGAACTTTCTGTCGGGGACCGGGTTCCTCTTAACAATCTTGTCAACATTGTGTTTGTAATGGTCCTGCTTGTGGAGAGGACAATCTTTGATGAAATGTCCTGTCTTTCTACACTTGTGACAGCAATCGTATCCTTTAGTGTTTCTGCTAGAGCTGCCCTTCTTGGGAATGCCTCTATTTCTACGAACCATTTTCTGAAAACTTGGTGGTCTGTAGGTTGATTGACCTTCTTCAAAGTTTGGTGGAGCAGCCATTTGGATCCTTTCTAGGTGTTATCCTGATAGAAAGAACATGCTCTGATACCAATTGATGTAAACTTAGGGTCTACCAAACTGTATAGAGAACCTGGTTCTCTATCAGTTTCCATAGAATACACACACACAATGGTAAGTAAATAACACAACAATATTTTACGTAAAAAACTCCCAGCTCACGTGATTAAAAATCACGCTCTACACTCGTAGGATTTCAACTTCACTAACCGAGCAACTTTAGATTACAACCTATTGTAACCTAGGAATTAAACTCTTAATCCCTCACCTACTTGCAATAACTATATTGCAAGCCTCTTTGTAATAACTCTATTACAATGCAACAAATCTTGACTAACTCTAGTCAAGAAACTAAACCAAACAGTGGTTTAAATCTGTCCTACAAAGACACTTCTTGAAAGTAGTGTAGGATTACAAATGAAGAACAAATAACAAAGACTCAACAAACCTAAGTACTTAAGATATCTTCAATCTTTGGATCTAGTCCTTGAGGTTGCAGCAACTTTGTTCTTACGAGAGATGGTGGCTCATATTGATAATATATGTGTGTGAGGTCATTGGGATGATGTAAGCAAATATCTAGTACAAGGCATGCTCCATAAAGTGACTGCTTCACTGTTGCGTGTGCAGTGCAACAGTGCAGAGACTTTAACATCTGTAAGGAGTTGACCTGTACTGTGGCCGGAGGAACTGGTCTCTAACTGTTCCCTCTATAGTTCACTCTATTGTTCCCTAAACTGATTTCATTGAGAGTTGAACCAGATATCTGACTAGTTACTCTGAACGCAAAGGAACTAATTATTTCAGGTTCCTTATCTGGTTCTCTTATGAAGTTTGTCAAATCATCAAAACAAAAGACATATAACTTATCACTAGGGCTCACGTTGCATCGGGGAACATTTGAAGTGATTTACCTGATCCACCTAGGGACGATACTATATTTCATTAACCATATTTCATAACATCCCAACGTGATTTAACTTACGGGGGTATTATAATCTCGTGCAATTCATGAAATCCTTTTTCTTAAAATCATTACTCAATCAAAGGCTTAAACGTCATCCTCTTATCTATCACCAATACACCCTTATTCTACTACTAGGGCAACATTTCATCTTGTCATGACCCCAAAACCTAATGTGTCGTAATGGCGCCTATCGGTGGTACTAGGCAAGCCGACCTTCCCAAAAATACTTCCAAACTAATATAAAAGTAAAGTAAAGCTTTTCATATCAGAAATTTTTCATAAAATTAAAGTTAAACTCAAATTTGGAACAAAGTGCAGAAAAACAAGCCCCAAACATCGGGGTGTCACCAAGTCATGAGAGTCTAAGTATTTAAAGCTATTACAGCCAATGTCTAAATATCAGTACAAAACGGAAAGAAATGATGAAGGAGTAACAAGGTCATGTGGATGCTGGCAGCTACCTTGTAGTCTCCGAAACTCAAACAGGCTTGGACTCAACAATCTTCGTGCTCAGACACACCTGGATCTGTACATGTAGTGCAGGGTATAGTATGAGTACAACCAACTCATCAAGTAACAGAAATAAATAAGGAATCGAGAAGTAGTAACAAGCTATACAGAAAAATGCAGCAACAAAGTGAAATAGATGAAACCTCACAGACACTGTCACTCAAACCCTCAATAACTCGACACTCAACTCTCAGCTCTAAATGCACACACTCAATAGGTACATGCGCTCACTGGGGGTGTTCATACTCATGAGGGGCTCCTACAGCCCAAGCGCTATAATCCGCACGGACAACTCACGTGCTGCACGGATAACTCACATGCTATAATATCATATCAAGGCCCGCACGGACAACTCACGTGCCACCATATCACATCAGAATCCGAACGGACAACTCACGTGCTAAGGTACAATACCTCACAAACAGGCCCTCGACCTCACTCAGTCATGAACCTCTCTAGTCTCAAAGCTCTCAATAAAGAAAGGGAAAACATCCCAATCAAAGTGTTACAGTATATCATCAAGGAAAATAGCAGAGACTGAGGTAAACATGTACAAAAATCACTATGACTGCATATAACTACCATGAGCAGGAATATAGCCTAAGCATGATTTCTAACATGAAAGACAGTCAAGTTCTAGTAGACAGGGATGCATATAAACATAAATAAAGGCTATCAGACTTCACAGTCTCCCGGGACGGACCAAGTCTCAATCCCTCATAGCGTACACCCACACGCCTGTTACCTAGCATGGGTGCCACCTCCAAACAGTCACATTATACCGAACTCCGAGTTTTATACCCTCAAGACCAGATTTAAAACTGTTACTTACCTTAACAACATAGAACTCCTACTCCGGAATGCTCTTTCCTCTCGAATCGGCCTCCAAATGACCCTAATCTAGCCACAAGCAATAAAATACGATCAGTATGAGCTAAAGGAATGAATCACACAAGGAAAATACCAAATTATAGGCCAAATCCTAAAATTCACTCAAACCCGGCCCCTGGGCCCACGTCTCGAAATCTGACAAAAGTCACAAAACCCGAAAGCCCATTCATTCCCGAGTCTACCCATACTAAATTCATCAAAATCCGACCTCATTTGGTTCCTCAAATCCCCAAATCACTCTCTCCAAAATCCCAGCCCTAACCCCTTATTTCACTTCAAAAATCCTACTAATTGGGTGGGAAATTAACGGGGAAACACCATAGCTAATGATAATAGAGCTCAAGCAACTTACCTCAGTGAATACCCTTGAATCCCCTTCAAAAATCGCTCCAAAAGCTCCAAGGTCTGACTTGAAAATGGTGGAAATGAGCAAAAATTACGAAGTCCCCTTTTTATACCTTCTACCCAGCGAAACCGCACCTGCGGTCCCTTTTACGCTTCTGCGATACCGCACCTGTGAAATTTCCATCGCAGGTGGTGCGGAACTCATTTAAAATCCCAGGTTCCGTATCTGCGGCCAAATCTCGCACCTGTGATTGCGCATCTGCGCATCCCTCATCGCTTCTACGAAAATCGACCAACTCCTCACATCCGCATCTATGACTCAGCCTCACATATGTGGGATCGCAGATGCGACAACTCTTACGCACCTGCAGTTCCAACCCAGGTCCTCTATGTCTGCATCTGCGGCTCACCAAGCGTACCAGCGACCTCGCACCTGCGGCTCCCCCTCCGCAAGTGCGGAAAAACACCAGCAGCAGCAGTTCAGCTGCATTTCCAAATTCCAAACCTCCCGTTAGCCATCCGGAATCACCCCGAGCCCATCGGGACCTCCACCAAACATACCAACAAGTCATACATCAACATACAAACTTAGTCGAGTTTTCAAATCACTCAAAACAACATCAAAACACCAAATTACCCTCAGATTCAAGCCTAAGAACTTCTAAACTTCCAAATTCTGCAAACGATGCCGAAACCTACCAAACCACGTCCGAATGACCTTAAATATTACACACACATCACAAATGACACCACGAACCTATCCAACTTCCAAAAATCCATTCCGACCTTGATATCAAATTTTCCACTGCCGACCGAAATCGTCAAGTTTCCAACTTTCGCCAATTCAAGCCTAATTCCACTACGGACCTCCAAATCACATTCCGGACACGCTCCTTAGTCCAAAATCACCTAACGAAGCTAATGGAACCATCAGAACTCAAACCCGAGATCGTTTACTCATAAGTCAACATCCGGTTGACTTTTCCAACTTAAGGTTCTAAATAAGAGACTAAGGGTCACAATTCACTCCGGAACCACTCCGAAACCTAACCAACTAACGTGACATATCATAATATAGCTGAAAAGAACAAAAGGAAGTAGAAATGGGGAAAACGGGGCTATAACTCTCGAAACGACCAGCCGAGTCGTTACATCCTCCCTCTCTAAAACAAACGTTCGTCCTCGAATGGGTCTAGAAACATACCTGGAATCTCAAATAGGTGTGGATATCTACTCCGCATCTCCCGCTCGGCCTCCCAAGTGGCCTCCTCCACAGGCTGACCTCTCCACTGCACCTTCACCGAAGATATGTCCTTTGACCTCAACTTCCGAACTTGCCGATCCAAAATGGCCATCGGCTCCACATCATAAGTCATATCACCCTCCAACTGAACCGTGTTGAAGTCCAAAATATGGGACGAATTGCCAACATACTTCCAGAGCATGGAAACATGAAACATTGGATTCACGCTCGACAAACTGGGTGGCAAGGAAAGCTTATAAGCCACATCCCCTATCCTCTTAAGCACCTCAAAAGGCCCAATGAACCGGGGGCTCAACTTGCCCCTCTTCCCAAACCTCATAACACCCTTCATGGGTGATACCTTCAGCAAAACCTTCTCCCCAATCATAAAAGACACATCACGGACCTTCCTGTCTGCGTAGCTCTTCATCCTAGACTGCGCCGTGTGAAGCCGCTCCTAAATTAATTTCACCTTATCTAATGCATCCTGGATCAAGTCTGTACCCAAGAGCCTAGCCTCAGCGGCTCAAACCATCCTACCAGAGATCTACACCTCCTTCCATATAAAGCCTCGTACGGAGCCATCTGAATACTCGACTGGTAACTGTTGTTATATGCAAACTCCGCGAGCGGCAAGAACTGATCTAGAGTCAATGACACAAGCGCGCAACATGTCCTCCAATACATGAATAGTGCGCTCGGACTGCTCGTCTGTCTGAGGGTGAAAAGCTATGCTCAACTCAACCTGAGTACCCAACTCTCGCTGCATGGCCTTCCAAAACTGCATTGTAAACTGAGTACCTCTATCTGAAATGATGGAAACTGGATTACCATGCAGACGAACAACCTCTCGGATATAAATCTCAGCCAACTGCTCTGAAGTGTAAGTAGTTCCAACCGGAATGAAGTGTGTGGACTTGGTTAGCCGATCCATAACCACCCAAATAGCATCGAACTTCCTCGAAGTCCGTGGAAGCCCAACTACAAAGTCCATGGTGATCCGCTCCCACTTCCACTCTGGGATCTCTAACCTCTGAAGCAAGCCACCCGGTCTCTAATGCTCATACTTAACTTGCTGACAGTTGAAACATCGAGCCACAAACCCAACTATATCCTTCTTCATTTGCCTTCACCAATAGTGCTGTCTCAAATCCTGGTATATATTCGCGGCACCCGGATGGATAGAATACCGCGAGTTGTGGGCCTCCTCAAGAATCAACTCCCTGAGCCCATTTACATTAGGCACACATATCCGGCCCTGCATCCTCAACATGCCCTCATCACTAATGGTCACATCCCTAGCATCACCTCGCTGAACCCTGTCCTGAAGAACGAGCAAGTGGGGGTCATCATACTGACGCTCCCTGATACGGTCATAAAGAGAAGACCTGGAGACCACACAAGACAATACCCGACTCAGCTTCGAAATATCAAATCTGACAAGCTGGACCGCTAAGGCCTGAACATTCAATGCCAAGGGTCTCTCTACTGCTGGGAGATATGCTAAACTCCCCAAGCTCTCCGCCCGGCGACTCAAAGCATAGGCCACCACATTGGCTTTCCCCGGGTGGTACAAAATAGTGATATCGTAGTCCTTAAGAAGCTCTAACCATCCCCGCTGACGCAAGTTAAGATCCTTCTGCTACAACAGATACTGCAAACAGCGGTGATCAATATAGATCTCACAATGAACCCCATACAAATAATGATGCCAAATCTTCAAGGCGTGAACAATGGCTGCTAACTCAAGATCATGGACATGATGGTTCTTATCATGGGTCTTCAACTGGCGCGAGGCATAGGCAATCACCCTACCCTCCTGCATCAGAACACATCCAATACCTACCCTCGAGGCATCACAATACACAGAGTAAGAACCTGAAGCTGATGGTTGAACTAACACTGGAGCTGTGGTCAAAGCAGTCTTGAGCTTCTGAAAGCTCTCCTCACACTCATCCGACCACCTGAATGGAAAACCCTTTGGGTCAATTTGGTCAAGGGCGATGCAATAGATGAAAATTCCTCCATAAAGTGACGATAATAACCTGCCAAACCAAAAAAGCTCCTAATCTTCGTGGCTGAGGACGGTCTAGGCCAACTCTACACTGCCTCTATCTTCTTCGGATCCACTTGAATACCCTCACTAGACACCACGTTCCCCAAGAATGCTACAGAACCGAGCCAGAACTCACACTTAGAGAACTTTGCATAAAGTTTCTTCTCCCTCAATCTCTATAATACAATCCTCAAGTGCTGGGCATGCTCCTCCTGGCTACGAGAGTACACCAGGATGTCATCAATGAATACAATAATGAATGAGTCCAAATAGAGCTGGAATATACTGTACATCAAATGCATGAACGTTGCCGGGGCATTGGTCAGCCCAAAAGATGTCACCAAGAACTCATAACGGCCATATCGGGTCCTAAAAGCTATCTTAAGAATATCCAAATCCCGAATCTTCAGCTGGTGATAACCGGACCTCAAATCAATCTTGGAGAACACCCTCGCCCCCTGAAGCTGGTCAAATAAATCATTAATACGAGGCAAAGGATACTTGTTCTTGATTGTGACCTTGTTCAACTGCCTGTAATCAATACACATCCTCATGGAACCATCCTTCTTCTTTACAAATAGAACTGGTACACCCCAAGGTGACACACTAGGACGAATAAACCCCTTATCAAGGAGTTCCTGAAGCTGTTCCTTCAACTCCGTCGGTGCCATACGATACGGTGGAATAGAAATGGGTTGAGTGCCCGGCACCAAATCAATACCAAAATCAATATCCTTGTCAGGCAGCATGCCCGATAGGTCTGCAGGAAACACATCCGAAAAATCCTGTACCACCGAAATAGAATCCATGGTATGAGTCTTTGCACTAGCATCCCTCACAAAAGCCAAATAAGATAGGCAACCCTTCTCAACCATACGCTGAGCCTTCAAATATGAAATCACCCTACTAGGTACATAATCTATAGAACCACTCCACTCAACCCTCGGAAATCCCAGCATCACCAACGTCACGGTCTTAGCGTGACAATCTAGAACAGCATGACATGGAGATAACCAATCCATACCCAATATCACATCAAAGTCAACCATACTGAGCAATAAAAGGTCCACTCGGGTCTCCAGACTCCCAATAGTCACCACACATGACCGATATACGTGATCCACAATAATAGTATCGCCCACAGGAGTAGATACATGAACAGATGAAACTAAAGACTCACAGGGCATATCCAGAAATGGGCGAAATACGAGGAAACATATGAATACGTGGAACCGGGGTCAAATAATACAGAGGCATCTCTGTAACAAACTGAGACAATACCTGTAATCACAGCATCTGAAGCAATAGCATCTTGTATGGCAGGGATGGCATAGAAACGGGCCTGACCACCCCATAATCTGCCTCCCCCTCTCGGGCGACCCCTAACTGACTGGGCTCCAACCCTAGCTAGCTGAGCTGCACCCCTGGCTGGCTGGCCAGGTGATGGAGAAACTGGTGCTGGTGCCATCGGCAGAGTACTCCGCTGTGGAGTCCCACCCAATAGCTTAGGGCAATCTCTCATAATGTGACCAAAATCTCTGCACTCGAAACAACCCCTCATTTGACGAAACTGCTGCTCCTGATGCCCAAAAGAACTACCTGGGGATATCTAAGTGGACGGGGCATGATGAGAACTCTGCACTGGTAGTGCACTGAATGATGACTGGCCATGCTGATGACTGTGAGAACCATGGCCAGATGATGCACCACGGTGAAATGGCCGAGCTGTCTGAGCCTGTCTGAAATAATGACATCTACCGTGCTGGAACTGACCCCCAGATGGAGCACCGCTGAATCCAACTTGACCACGAGGCCTCTTGGCTTCCCTCTCAACCCTCTCCTGACCGCAAAGCATCTCAATCTGCCGAGCAATGTCATCAACCTCATCAAAGGGAGCAGCAGACACCCTCTCTCTGGTCATAAGCAACCGTAGCTGAAAAGTGAGACCATCTATAAACCTCATAATCCTCTCCCTGTCTGTGGGAACCAACAAGATAGCATGATGGGCCAACTCTGAGAATCACATCTCATACTACGTCACAGAAATATCACCCTGGCAAAGCTGCTCAAATTGTCTGCGCAGCCCTCTCTGCGGGACTGAGGCACGAACTTCTCCAAAAAGACCACGGAGAACTGCTGCCAAGTAAGGGGTGCTGCGCCAACAGGTCTACGCCTCTTGTAAGTCTTCCACCATCTGAGTGCAGCCCCAGAAAACTGAAAAGTATGAAGGAGATCCCACAAGTCTCCAGAATACCAGCTGTACAGAGTATCCTCTAACACCTGTCCAAGAAGTCCCGGGCATCCTCTCTCTCTGTGCCACTGAAAGGTGGAGGCTGGAATCTCCCAAACCTCTCCAACCTACGCTGATCATCCTCAGGCATAGCGGGAACCACATAGTCTTGAGCAGCTGCAACCGGTTGGGCTGGTGGTGCCCCCGGTGTCTGGAGTACCTGAACAACCTGCTCAGGTGTGCGGGCGGCGGGAGTCTGAGCACCTCCCCCGACCTGAGAAGTGGCTGCGGCAGACGGAACAGAGACCGCCTGAGCAAGACTGGTACACGCAGTCAGAATCTGAGCTAAGGCCTCCTGAAGGCTTGGAATCACAATAGGCATAGGTGGGGCCTGAGCTGGTGCATCAACAATTGGAATCCGGTCCTGATCTAGGACAACTGGTGTATCTGCAGGTACTGCCCCAGCTGTTGTGCGGGTTGCACCTCTGCCCCTACCACGGCCTCGGCCTCTCGTGGCCCTGGCTGGTGGTACTGGTGGCTGGCCCTCCTGACCGGTAGCACGAGTCCTCATCATCTGTGAGAGACTGAAACAACAGGTGTTTAATTACCAGAATAAATAGATTCACACGACAAGAATCCAAGAATGTGAACTTTTCCTAAGGTTTCTGCAGCCTCTAGAAGATAAGTACAGACGTCTCCGTACCGATCCGCAAGACTTTACTAACCCGCTCATGACTCGTAAGACCTATGTAACCTAGGCTCTGATACCAACTTGTCACGACCCCAAAATATAACGTGTCGTGGTGGCGCCTATCGGTGGTACTAGGCAAGCCGAACTTCCCAAAAATACTTCCAAACTAAATATAAAAGTAAAGTAAAGCTTTCCATATTAGGAATTTTTCATAAAATTAAAGTTAAACTCAAATTTGGAATAAAGTGCGGAAAAATGAGTCCCAAACATCGGGGTATCACCAAGTCATGAGCGTCTAAGTATTTAAAGCTATTACAGCCAATGTCTAAATATCAGTACAAAACGAAAAGAAATGTGGAAGGAGTAACAAGGTCCTGCGGACGCTGGCAGCTACCTTACAGTCTCCGAAACTCAAACAGGCCTGGATTCAACAATCTCCGTGCTCAGACACACCTGGATTTGCACGTGTAGTACAGGGTGTAGTATGAGTACAACCAACTCAGTAAGTAACAGAAATAAATAAGGAATCGAGAAGTACTGACGAGCTATATAGAACAATTATCACCAATACAGAACAATTACCACCAAAGGCTTAAACGTCATCTTATTATCTATCACCAATACACGCTTATTCTACTACTAGGGCAACATTTCATCTTGTCACGATCCCAAAACCTAACGTGTCGTGATGGTGCCTATCGGTGGTACTAGGCAAGCCGACCTTCCCAAAAATACTTCCAAACTAAATATAAAAGTAAAGTAAAGCTTTCCATATCAGGAACTTTTCATAAAATTAAAGTTAAACTCAAATTTGCAGTCTCCGAAAGTCAAACAGGCCTGGACTCAACAATCTCAGTACTCAGACACACCTGGATCTGCACATATAGTGCAAGGTGTCGTATGAGTACAACCAACTTAGCAAGTAACAGAAATAAATAAGGAATCGAGAAGTAGTGATGAGCTATACAGAAAAATGCAGCAACAAAGTGAAATAGATGAAACCTCACAGATACTGTCACTCAAACGCTCAATAACTCGACACTCAACTCTCATCTCTAAATGCACACACTCAATAGGTACATGCGCTCACTGGGGGTGTTCATACTCATGAGGGGCTCCTACATCCCAAGTGCTATAATCCGCATGGACAACTCACGTGCTGCATGGACAACTCACGTGCTATAATATCATATCAAGGCCTGCACGGACAATTCACGTGCCACCATATCACATCAGAATCCGCACGGACAACTCACGTGCTAAGGTACAATACCTTACAAACAAGTCCTCGACCTCACTCAGTCATGAACCTCTCTAGTCTCATAGCTCTCAATAAAGAAAGGGAAAACATCCCAATCAAAGTGTTACAGTATATCATCAAGGAAAATAGCAGAGACTGAGGTAAACATGTACAAAAATACTATGACTGCATATAACTACAATGAGCAGGAATATAGCCTAAGCATGATTTCTAACATGAAAGACAGTCAAGTTCTAGTAGACAGGAATGCATATAAACACAAATAAAGGCTATCAGACTTCACAGTCTACCGGGATGGACCAAGTCTCAATCCCTCATGGCGTACACCCACACGCCCGTCACCTAGCATGGGTGCCACCTCCAAACAGTCATATTATACCAAACTTCGGGTTTCATACCCTCAAGACCAGATTTATAATTGTTACTTACCTCAACAGCGTAGAACTCCTACTACGGAATGCTCTTTCCTCTCGAATCAGCCTCCAAATGACCCGAATCTAGCCACAAGCAATAAAATACGATCAATATGAGCTAAAGGAATGAATCCCACAAGGAAAATACCAACTTTTAGGCCAAATCCCGAAATTTACTCAAACCCGGCCCCGGGCCCACGTCTCAAAATCTGACAAAAGTTACAAAACCCGAAATCCCATTCACTTCCGAGTCTACTCATACTAAATTCATCAAAATCCGACCTCATTTGGTTCCTCAAATCCCCAAATCACTCTCTCCAAAATCCCAGCCCTAACCCTTTATTTCACTTTAAAATTCCTACTAATTAGGTGGAAAATTAACGGGAAAATGCCATAGCTAATGATAACAGAGCTCAAGCAACTTACCTCAGTGAATACCCTTGAATCCCCTTCAAAAATCGTTCCAAAAGCTCCAAGGTCCGACTTGAAAATGGTGGAAATGAGCAAAAATCACGAAGTCCCCTTTTATACCTTCTGCCCAGCGACACCGCACATGCGGTCCCTTTTACGCTTCTGCGATACCGCACCTGCAGAATTTCTATCGCAGGTGCGGAACTCACTTAAAATCCCAGGTTTAGCATCTGCGGCCAAATCTCGCACCTGCGATTGCGCATCCCTCTCGCTTCTGCGAAAATCGACCAACTCCTCACATCCGCATCTGCAACTCAGCCTCGAATCTGCGGGCTCGCAGATGCGACCACTCTTATGCACCTGCGGTTCCAGCCCAGTTCCTCTATGTCCGCATTTGCGGCTCACCAAGCGCACCAGCGACCTTGCAACTGCGGCTCCCCCTCCGCAGGTGCGGAAAAACACCAGCAGTAGCAGTTCAGCTGCATTTCCAAATTTCAAACCTCTCGTTAGCCATCCGGAATCACCCCGAGCCCCTTGGAACCTCAACAAAATATACCAACAAATCATATATCAACATACGAACTTAGTCAAACTTTTGAATCACTCAAAATAACATCAAAATACCAAATTACCCTCGGATTCAAGCCTAAGAACTTCTAAACTTCCAAATTTCGCAAACGACACCAAAACCTACCAAACTACGTCCGAATGACCTCAAATTTTACACACACATCAAAAATGATACCACGAACCTACTCCAACTTCCGAAAATCCATTCCGACCCCGATATCAAATTTTCCATTGCCGATCGAAATCGCCAAGTTTCTAACTTTCGCCAATTCAAGCCTAATTCCATTACGGACCTCCAAATTACATTCCGGACACGCTTTTGAGTCCAAAATCACCTAACGAAGCTAATGGAACCATCAGAACTCAAACCCGAGACTGTTTACACATAAGTCAACATCCGGTTGACTTTTCCAACTTAAGGTTCTAAATAAGAGACTAAGGGTCTCAATTCACTCCGGAACCACTCCGGAACCTAACCAACTAACGTGACATATCATAATATAGCTGAAAAGCACAAAAGGAAATATAAATGGGAAAACGGGGCTATAACTCTCGAAATGACCGGTCGGGTCGTTACACATCTCTTCTAATTTCTCCTAGTCATAGACTCCTTTGAGGTCATTCAGGTTGTACCGAGTTTTCTATAACTTACGGAAACCATCAGCTCTCTTGTTTTGATGGGTTTAATCCCGAGGACTTACCTATTATCGTCATATTCTCACTCACATTTTCTTATCCTTACTTTTATCTACCTAAAACTTTGTCGCTCTATGATATTTTAGCTTGCGACCTACACATATATATATTTATACTACTCGCACCCTTCCTTCAACTTGCTAGCACCATAGATTTCCTTTCGTGCCTTCTCAGTTGTGTTTAAATGTAAGAATTATTTTTCTTGGTCGTTTTGCCACTTGTTGCATGAATACTTGGCTTATCTTATTGCCCACAAATACTGGAATTTCTTGTAACTCATATGATCTCAAATATCACCTTTAATTTATTTTTTTCAATTCATTAGCCACGATATGTGCCACTTTCTTATGGAGTGTATACAATATTATAGTGAGACTGTTGTTACAAGACCATTTCTTCACGTTAATATGCTTAGGTTGAAGCCTTCTTCCTTATTTCCTCAGCTAGTCTTTCATTATAGTAATTAGGGGAGACTCTCTAACTCTTGTAAAGCTGCGAGCTTATTACATCATATACCTGCTGGAATATTTTATTCTTCTTGCTCGCCTATAATTATCCCTAGTTACTTACTTTGCGCCCTTGTGCTCGTAGGGTTGCTTCTGAATTGAATTATTGACTGTCTTCCTAGTTTCACTCTCTTTTATTTCCATAACACTTATACGGTACCTTTAGCTACCCCAACTCCTAAATGAATATTTCTCAAGGACTGCGATGTTATATCTGCGAAATTGAATTCACTATGTTGGGGCTCACTACGTTTATCTTGCACAATCTGTTGATTTGTCTGTATCCGCTTGTCTAACCATAACTAGGCTCTTCCTGAATCAACTACTAACTACTCATTGGTCCATTATCATATCTATTTTTTGCATAATCTCTCTTGGGATATGTCCTTTGTCTTAACTTACCTCTCACACTGGCTCCTGATGTATCAAGTGTCCATTCACACTTATTTATCAACAACATCCTAGTCGGGAACTCTTACTGCCTCTCCCCGACATCGTGCTTGCATAATGTTCTAGAGTCGCGACATATCTGTAGGATCTGAATAAATTCAACCTCATCCCTTTCGCCTTTTTATCATATTCTTCCTTTACCATTCCATAGTTACCTAAACCACTTAACTCCAACTTAATACCACATCACACCATATTCCCCCGTTTATAAGAGTACGAAGATTTAGTGCTACGACGATCTACCTATAGATGTTTTACCTCTTCATCTTTGGCGTCTTTTCACATCATCAAAAACCCTTAATAGCCTTACGGTAACCCTTATGTACCAGGGATAACTGAATTCCTTATACACAAGGGTGGCACCTAGTGTAACTGGCACACTTGGTTCCTTAAGCTTAACTCTCTGCTCAAAGTGCTTGCTTTAGAGAAGCGTCTTCCTGAATGAACTTTAAAAGTTATTCTTTTGTTGTCCATTCTATTATTGCTGGAACGCTATCTCTGAAATTCTCACGATGCCGACTATTACCAAATCTTCTTATCCCTAATTCATGTTCGATTTATCTTGTTCACTAGCCCATACTGATTTCTATTACTCCGAGGGTCTAACTTACCCTTTTGGTAATCACGTTCAAGTCACCAACTCATTTCTCAAAATGAGGGTATGACTTTATAGCTTATACAGTTTTATTTTCTCAAGGCATGTCACCTCTTGTCTTTTCTTTCACTTGACTATATATTTTGATTTACCTTTATCACTCATTTATCACATCTTATTCATAATGCTTCATTTACTCTCTTCTTATTCTCTGGCTAACATTTCTGTCTATCACTTTATTCTGAAAACTTCAACAAAACATTCTTTCACTTTTAGCTCCCCTTTCTTCATGTCATTGGCTCCTCAGGACGCCTAACTTTCTCTCATTTGTTTTATTATGGGCGGGAGTCATACTAAGGTAAATATTTATCCCTTCTAGGATTCCACTTCCTATCTTCTGAAATTTTTGAACATTTTAGTATTCATATCTGACTATACTATTCTAGAGTGCACCATCTGGGTGTCTCACAAGGAGATCTATTACCACGTTTGCACTATCCTTCGAAAATATTAGCTAATGATAACAATCCATCCACCATTTTGGGTTACTCTAACCCCACCTGGATCCTGATATCCCATCCTTCTCTTAAACTATATCTGTTAGCTCCCATAGGGAATAACTGAGATGGGTGTGGCCAATTATATATATTCTTTTCTTGAATTGTAAATACTGATAATCTTCACTAACTGGGTAACTCGTACCCTTCTTCACCTTGCTTATTTTACTTGTTGAAACTTGTATCTACCTTATGATTCTCTTATTGCTTTTTGCCATATTAGTGGATAGATATTCATGCCTAAGGGATCCTTCTCAAGAAGCTTAGACGTCTTAGTACATACATGATCTGCTGAATACCTCACATTTACTCATCATAAGCATGATGCAAAATTGAGTTCCTTTAACTCAACTCTTCCACAGCCACATTCAATCTCATACCAACTGTCTTTATGGATGTAGGTATCATTGTATTATGAATAAAATAGAATTTAGGAGTTTGAATTCTTACAACTGAGCTCTACCACACGATCTAGAGTAAGAAGAAAGAGTGAGAGTCCTAAATGCCCTGTAGTCTCATGCTTATAAGTGTAGTGCACAACACACCCATAAATAAGACTCTACTAGACACGATTTGTAGACTCCCTAGGACAGAACTACTCTGATACCACTTTTGTCACAACCCAAACCGAAGGGCCGCGACAGACACCTAGTGCCTAACTCACCGAGTACCAATGTAATGTATCCTTCTTATCATAATATCATGGGTAAATGAGTCGGAAAGGCCGTCATGAGATAACTAGAATTAAACATAAGAGAATACTTAACATAGGATGACCCAACATGGTATACAAACTTATACATGTGGCATACAGGCCTATAAGACCGAAATGATCATTTGTACACTCAAAATATAGGTCGACAAGGCCATACAATCATCCATATACATGGCATATGTCTACAAGCCTCTAAGAGTATATAAACGTCATAAAGGCTGGGACAGGGCCCCGCCATACCAATCAATATATGTCCAAATCATACTGACCAAATAGGAAACTGCGGAGCAAGTGGAGTGCACCAACACCTTCCGCTGAGCTGATAGCATACTAGGAGGTCTGTCAACCTATATATCGGGACCTGTGAGCATGCAACGCAACATCCCCAGGCAAAAGGGATGTTAGTACGAATAAAGTACCGAGTATGTAAGGCATAAAAAATGGTATATAAAAGACATGAAAGAAACATGGAGTAAATGACTCAACCTGTAAGTCTAAATGGCTCAGTGAATCATGAAACCTTTATAGTGTCATGTATATGCGTATAAATTTCATATTATGCATAGGTATATGCGTACATAACATCCTCAAGCCTCTGAGGGCATCCCGTCATATCATATCGGACTCAGTGTGCGAAATCATCAATGTATATCAGCTGATCAGATGGTGATACGTATATAACTCTGTAACCTTTTTACATACCCCATATACATATAATATATGTGTATATAATGCCATCTTTTCATGGGTCAATATACATGTATAAATGAATGCAATGCATAAGGAAGTAAGTCGATAAGATCTCTCAAAACGTCATAAGATCAATATACCTTCGGTTAATATCATGAAATAAACTTTATCAACTTACGAATTTTCTGAGACCCATGAATAGACGTTATAATAATAGGACACATGGGGAATCAAGAACAAAGGCACCCATAGTACTTCTAAGAATAGAGTCATTTGTGAAAGTTCTGCGTTTGCTCATTTAGTTTGTATCATATGGATCATGCCAAAAGGGAAGAAGGGATAGCCTTAACATACCTTTTTACAGTCTGTCCAATGACCACGTTGAACTCGTCTCGTCTCACTTTAATCTACAACAACGATAATAATACTATCGTTAAGCTACGAATGATGCAACTATCATTCAACGAATGACAATCTTATTTTATATTAAAACGAATAGCATCTCCCATTTTTTTCTTGCTTTCCCCAAGTCCATCAAAATAACAAGAACACATACAACCTTCAACTATATACCTTCAGTACCACAATACACCCAACATCCCAACAACACCAATCAATCTACACAACAACAAGTGCACAAATGTCACTAACGAAACTACTATGTAACACGACGAGCGGCAAGCTTGGATTGGAACCAAACCCCAACTCTTTTTCCCATTTCCATTGTACTTACAACACCATCAACAGGTCCAGCATATAAACATATATATTTACATGACATTCCAACCTTATATCCATCATAAAAGTAACATCAAACAACCCAACAAGATATAACAACAACGTGGACAACTTCTAGGTATTGTGTGGTTGCTTTTTCTCCTATTTACAACATCATCAACATACTCAACATATTGACAAGCATAAAAACAATAAGATCATTATAACCAAGCTATTTCCCACGATTTCCAGCCATATGAAGTCATATACACAACTCCAAAATAGTCCAATAAGAGACAACAACTTCTTATACAACTTCAAGTTCTATCTTGTAATTGTTCATCCAAATTACTTAACCAACACATAGAGAAGCTTAATCTTAAGAAATAGGGTATTATACATACCTTAAATAATCTGAACAAACTCGAACCAAAGTTTCCTTTATCTTACAAGCACCCTTAAATACATCACAACACCATAGAGACTCTCTTCTTCACTTAGGCTAACTTTTGAGGCTAGGTTTAGGTAAAACCACCTTGGATTCAACTTGAAACCTTGGAGAACTGTTAGAGAAGTGTTGAGAGAGTTTAGGAACTGTCCTTGGTCGAAAATGACCAAAAATGAGCCGTCCAACCCCTTTAAAATGTTCAAGGGTCGTCCACCACCGAAGTGGGTCCCATTAGGAGCTGCTTGCACGGTCTCACAAAAACGTGAATATCTCTCTATTCGAATGTTGTATCGATGAACGATTTAATGAGTTAGAAACTAGACTCATAGATCTTCAATTTGGTAGGTGGATCATTCCTTAATTCCAAGTATATTAGGAGAAAAGCTCACCTACATTTGACCTAATTTTCAGCACATTATGAATATAACTTGTGATGACCTTTGTCCACTTTTGTTCCACAACTCGCTTGACTTCAAAACGTAATACACGACTATCATACGACTAAAATAACTCATAAAATAACCTTTGTATAAAGTTAAGCACCCTAGTATCACCCCAAAAGTATATGTTATAACATTCCCAACATGTCGACATTTAACAATGCTTATTTTCTTCAATTTGTTTAGCTTCTAAGACTTTCAACCCTCTTGGTACTTGTTATCCATGATCTTAAAGATTTTTAACCTCTAAGGTAACATGATTAGCTTACTTTATGTACTTTCAAAGACAATCTCATTTCTGAGCTTAAATCAATTGACTTACGATTTACTCTCACGTACGAAAACATGGGGTGTAACACACACAATATATGATGAATTTTCTATATTCTTTTCAAAATACATTTAAATTTTTTTCTTGTGTTTTCTTGCACCCTTGAATTTTATATTTCACATAAAACAAGAAATTGTCATTTAAATCATTAATCCATCATATCCCATTTTCAAACTTTACCATTAAAAGGAGAAATAAAGAATGTAGAGAAATTAACTTAAATAGTCGCTCAATTAAAGAAATAATCGAAAGATATATAATATATGTATAATTTATGTGTATTAGCTAGCTTATGTAAATACTACTTATCGAACAACCAAATGTGTAACTTCCCCGATTGTAGGGAACTTTACATAACTGTCACAGTTTAAAAGAAATATAATAATTATTTAGCATGAAACTCAATATTACAATTGTGGCAGGAAAATAATTATATTTGTAGCACACAGTTCCATTAAAATAGGAATATTAATTATTAATCCGTAAACATAAGCAATTTGAATGGAAAGTTAATAATTCTTTGTACAAAAATCATACCTTTTTCTCTTTATGTATTAGCTTTCCTTCTTTTTCTTCATCTTCTTAATTTAGTTTTATGCCGAATCCAATATATTTTCTAACTTTGTTCCATTCGTTTTCTTTTTAATTATCTTTCTTAAGTTTTTCTCTTCCTTCTTTCTTCCTTTCTTAACATAAAGATTTTACTTCGATAATAATATATGTTAATATATACAAAACGTATATATAAAAAATATACATTGAATTAACACATATAAAATATATATAAAAAATACATCTTCAATTAAGATGACACTTAGACATGTAAAATATACATAAAAATATATATCTTAAATTTAATTAAGATGGCATATAAATATACATAAAAAATACATCCTGAATTAAAATGGCACTTGACATATAAAATATATTTGAAATATACATTAAAAATACATATTAAAATAAGATGGCACTTCACAAATAAATATACAAAAATTATACACTTCACAAATAAATATATAACAATTATATACATATAAATATATTTTGAATTAAAGTGATACTTGATATACAAAGTATAAAAGACGTATAAATCAATACATCTTGAATTTAGGTGGCATTCACATATGCATCAGATTTTCAAAAATGGAGTGAAGAAGATGAATGTTGGAAATGGAGAATGGAGATGGACAAAAAAAGTACTTCATATGATTAGTGAGTCAGTTAATTTATTAAATGTTGAACTTAATTTTTATAATATGCTAATAATAAAAAAAAGTATTCTTTATGCAATAAATAATAAATGATGCTATTTTGTTTTTTAAATAATTGTTAAAAAGGGATCAAGCATGTGAAAAACTGTAGATTGATCATAAGTGTTAAGCCCATGATACAAGCACAACCAGTTGGGCCTAAAATCATGTAAGTTTCAACCTTTATTACTTAAAATTTTACCAAAATAACATCGACATGTCTCATAATTCATATTCTACCATTAATATAAATCACCTAATTGACCATTATAAAGTAATCTTTAAACATACAGATTTTCTCTTGTAAGTTAATATTTGTTAAATCAGCAAAACTAACCAATGTGTCTGTAAATGTAGTGTCAACAAGGCACATCAGTGATCAGTACTTCATTAGGATGACATTAACTGTGATTCCTTTCACTAATTTGGAAACCTATCGTCTCCAATTAGAGGATTTTCTCTCTTTTTACTCGGTTATTATCCTATTGAATGTAAGTTCTACGTAGTCATAATATTAAATTATTTATACTATCAGATCATTTATAAAGTAACTACAAATAAATTTTTATTAGAAGTATCCATCGTAATCTAGTAAAAAGAGTAATTAACCTACAATCACATATTAAATTAAACTGATAAAGTAAAAACGTAAAATGAATTACTCTGGCAGTGTCAACTTCTAACTTAAAATCTACTTCCTCTTGTTCTTTTAATATTTTTGTACACCCCTAAATCAAAAAAGTATTTATCTAAACTACCTTTTTCTTTTCCTAAAAAATCTCACTCAAGTAAACTTCGCTAATTGAAGCACTAAGAGTAAATTTATTTATTTATTTCTAAAACGTCAAACGTTGTGGCAAAATTCAGTTTTCTAAAATGACAAATTTTTAGGACCGGAAATAGTATATATTTTCAGTTATTGTTATTGTTATTTCATGTTATTAGAATCTCGTGAACTTATCAATACATCATTATATCTTATATTTTCATTTTAATTTTCCACGCGATGTTTGTGCTCAATTATGACTTTCCACTCAATATCTTATACCCGATTTAGTGTCCCAATTTTTTGGTGGAAACGGTTGTTTTAAATTGTTAATCAAAAAACAAAAAGAGGCAGGGCAATAAACTCTTAGCTACCATATTGTTTACCCGAAAAACGGATAGAGTTGAATTTATATGCAGTTCTAACGATACATGGTATAAATTGGTACAAATTAGGAAAGAAAAATAAATATGTATTGAAATTAGTTATAAAAGAAAATAATGCAAACCGAATGAACTAGTTAGCCTAAGCCTTCAAGTTTTATCACCTCCAAATTAAGTGAAGAACGATTCATCGAAGAAACAATATGACTAAATACCAAAAGCCAAAAAAGGATAGTATTTGCTCTATTTTCTGTATATATCAGAATGAATGTGTGTATCAATCAATAATGTGTATCAATCAATAATGTGTGAATACCCCTTTACAAATGATAACCACTCTTAATATAGTGGAGAAATCCTACTTTGGATATAATTAAAAATACATAGTGGAGATCCCATGATAGATTAATTAATTAGCTTTTCCTTGATTCAAGCCGTGATTTCTGCCGAGATTCTCTCCTCACTTGCGGCTATAACGGCTTTTTTGTTTCTTGGCTCAGTCTCGAACTCGGCCGATCTCAATTTTGATCGGTCTCTGGGTCTCGAGCTCGGTCTTGACTGATCTCGATATTGATCGGTCTCCGAGTTTCGAGCTCGATCTTGGCTGATCTCGATATTGATCGGTCTCTGGGGCCCGAGCTCGACAACCTCACTTCGTATCGTGGCTTCGATATTATGATGATGAACCTTAGACCATAATGTTCCAATCTCGGTTAGTCATAAGAAGGGCAGACTCGATTTTGACCGTATACAGATAGTCCCCTCGTTTCTCGGAAAGAAGATAACGAGAAACGATATGAATTTCCGATCTTCGACTTAGTGGATAATGATGTCAGTGATGAGCCTGAATATGACGTATGTTACAAACGTCTCGTCGGTCCAGTTACCAAGCCATTAAATGTCTGCAAGTCATTGGTCGGCCACTACCGGTTCTGAACTGTCATCACCACGTTATAAATATTCAAACTCCCATCCTCATCCAACCTTTTTACTCAAAAGCTTCTTCTCTATTCTTGCATCTTCTTCAGAAAATCCTTGTGCTTCATATACTTTACATCGCATGCAACCCTAATTTTCTTTGCCTTTATTCATCAGTGGCGAAAACCTCCAAAACGGTGTCGCAAAAAGAGGCCGCATCTTCATCACGACCTACCGAAGGCGAGGATGCGGCAGAGCCTCGCCCCGAGGAGTTCGTTCCGGTAGGGTGCTCAACTGTCATCAATTTTAAGGTTGAAAAACCTTCTTCGGTACCGGGCCGATATGAGCCAATCTCGAGGTACCAGTGTTCAATCACTAAGAAAATTCTCGACAAAGTAAAATAGGAATACAACTGGGGTGATAAGTATGTGATAGTCCCATCGCCTGAGGAATCAATTACCACCCACGTGGAAGGGTTCTTAAGCATTTATATTTATCCATTCACGTTGGGCCTGTTAGATCCTGTTATCGTCGCCTTTTGCAAAAGGTATGACGTGACCCTAGGCCAGATCCACCCTTTTGTTTTGGAGAATAGTGATTCTCCTCCGATTCTTCTCAAGCAAAATCGAGGGGTGTTTATTCACCCTCGATCACCTTATGCGCCTTTATAGTCCCCGACTCTATCGAGGAGAGTTAATCAAGCTTGCTCGCCGAGAGACCAAAGCTTCGTTCTCGAGTATAGACGAGACTCGTGATCGAGGTTAGATGGGCCGATTTGTTCGAGTTAAAACCTCGGACCTGATCCCTGCCGATGACTGCCTTTCATTTTCTTGATCCACTTTTCCTTTTCTGTTACAGCTGTGGCTCGGATGCCGGAACCGATTTCAGACCTTAAAAATGGGTTGAAGGTCTGGTGCTGCAGAGACCGTACTCCGAGCGTGCTTGGGTGGAATTAACAAAGGATCGATGGGAGGCCCGTAGTCATGGTAAATCTCTTTCTTAGTTTGTTTGTCATTTGTTCTTCTTTACTTGCTTACCCCCTTTTCCCCTTTGTAGAACTTGGGAAAGACGTTGCCATGAGGCCCCCCATCTGGTGATGAAGAGGTTCCTGCCCCGAAGCAGGTTAAAGAAAAGAAGAGAAAAGATGTACTGAATTCTCCGGTCTTGGAAAAGAAAAAACCAGCGAAGAAATCTCGCAAGCCAAAGGGGGGCTCCGGTGTCATGCCTTCGAAAATGATCCGCCGATTAAGGGATGAGCCCAAAGAAGGAGAAGAAGAATTAGCCTATGTACGGGCTAATGTTATGATACAACAATCCTCCGAATCGGCGGAGGTGAATAAGGGAACCCTGGCCATAATTTCGGAATAAGGAAAAGCCGAGACTATTCCGTCTTGAGCTGAGATGGTTGAAGGGGAGACCGAGGGCAGGACTTCTCGGGCAACAGAAGATATCTCGAGGGGTGAGCTTGGGATAATCGATATTAGCGAATCCCCTCAGATTTTGGATGTTATGATCCGTGAGGCCAGCATGTTGGAAGGTCGATCTTACGAGGGCATTCAGGAGCCGACTGATATCCACGACTTTCTGGATGGGCTCGAGTCAGCTGCCTCAGAGGAGATTATCGGGTTCGGTAGATTACCCATACTAAAGAAAGCATCATGGTCGGGCTCTACCGGGTCTTCATCGGTTCCAAAACTGGTGGACCGATTCCCAGCCCCGAGTGTTGATCCCGATCGTAGGCGGAAGATAGTGCTATCCATCCCAGAGGATACCCGAATTTTCTCTCCCCCCCCCCCCCCCCGTGGGGATTGCTAGTTACCTTCGGTCCTTGGTGACTGAAGAGGATCAAACCGTGATGAATGTGGTAGGACTCGCCTGCCTTTGAATTGGGTAATTTCGATGGCATCTCTGTTGTTTCTTTTACACTTAGAGTTGTAGATAATTCTAACATTTTTTCCATGTTTGTAGGCTTCGGTGTTGCATCACGAGACTTTTCTCCGAATCCGAGAGGAGAATGAGGCAGAGGTTCGGAATCTCACTGAGAAGAGTGACTCCTACAAACTTCTTAGTGAGAAACTTTGAGCAGATTTGGCAGCAGCTCGGGATAAGCACGAGGACATGGCTGAGCAGGTATTCTGAGTTCTTCACGATAGTGAAGACGAATTGGAGATAACCACTAACGATCTGATTCTGTAGGTTCAGCAAAGGCTTGAACAGATCGGACGGCTCAATTTGCAGGTAGATGAGCTAATGGACGAGGAGGAAAAATTCAAAGAGAATATGGATATCCTCGCTTCCAAAATGGAGGCCGTTCAAGCGCAATTGGAGTCGGTTGAGGCCCAGCTTCGGGCTGCAAAAGAAAATGCCTCGGTGCAGATCGAGAGGGTTAAAGAGCTTCAGAGTCGGTTAGATTTGGCCACTTCCGATAAGGCAAGCTTGGCTAATGAACTTGAAGTAGCCAGATCCGAAGTGGCAGTAGCCATATCTGAGGTGACCGAGGCTAATAAAAGAGCTGATGCTAAAGTGGACCAGTTTAGGATTGATGTTGAGGTCAACCAGGCCAAGGCCAAGAGCATGGTCGAACATGCTAAATGGCAAGCTCAGAGGGAAGCTCTCGAGGGAGTCATTGCTCAGGGCTTCGATGTTGAGTTCGTAATTGAAAATGCCAAGGCGGAGGAAACCAGGGCTCGAAGGCTGGCCTTCCCTGAGGAAGACTCTGATAGCTCAAGCGAATCTGAAGGCGGGGAAGATCCCGAGGACACGGCCTCTGATGAAGACCAAGCCACTTACGACATTAAGTTTCTTTTTTTTCTTTTGTATTTATTCTGAGGCCGATTTAGCCTTTTGTAAAAAAAAACTTTTGAATATAACATAAGGCCTTTCTTGCCTTTTTGGTTTTTGTGTTTTTCCTTTACCTTTCTGTATTTTACAAAGGTCGAAAATGCCTTAGCATAAAATTGTGTCCGAGGGTTCAGGCAAACCTTGCCTTTATTTCCCTTCTGCCTTATAAATTTATGAAGTTGTATTCTAAGGTCCGAGGTTCAGACAATTTTGATTGAGACCGACCCAGTGTCGCCTTTAGGTCTTTACGATTGAGTAAGTGCTTGCTCAAACTCGAAGTAAGGTAACCCTTAGATTTTTTAGTTGAGCGAGAATGATCTCTCGAACTCAAAACACACAGTTCTTAGGCTTTTATAGAAAGATTTTTTATGGCTTTGTCCCTTTTTCAGCTTTTATTTGCAAAACTTGTAATGCCTTAGATAAAATAGGGAATTGTTCGAGAGTTTTTGAGGCTTGATATTATCGGAGCCTTCTATGATTTTGTCGGGGTAGCCTTTTTAACCACTTTATGAAAGATTTTGAAGGCCTGTTTCGTTACGGAATTCGGACGTCTCTGATCCGTGTTAATTTGGTCGTAGCCTCTTTGGTTCGGGATTTGCTTCTTGGGCTTATTTTCCCATTTTACTTCGAGCTTGCCCGAAGTGTCAGTCCCTGAGTGGGGTGGCCGTAGCCCATAAAATCGAGGGTTGCCTAAAAGGTCTTATGATCTCGGAGTTTATATAATTTGGTCTCGTTTATTTCGGGAAGCAGTCCCCGATTGAGGGGGTAATCATTCGAACTCCGATCATGATCGGCCCTTAAGCCTGTTTACATAATAGATCGAGAATATGAAGTAGAAAACCTTTTCGAGGTACGAGATATTGGTAAAGAAGAATACTTCTCTTTATAAATCATTATACATGCGTACATGTTTTGTGCCACGGCTCGAGTAAACTGCACGGGCATGGTTTGTTTGATCTTTCGGACCTTACAAATTTTTTCTATCGAGACCTTGCAGCCATGAAGTAACTCCCTCGCACCGAAGTTGATATTTCGAGGGCAATGCCCCCCAGTATTCGGGGTTGATTGTAAAGAAGCCTCGGATACTGCTGAATTGTTCTAAGTTAGCACGATCAATGGTTGCCTCACTCAAAACCTTACCGGAAAACCCATTTGGAACAAAACCAGTCTAATAAAAAAAGAGTGCAACGCGTGCTTTTAGACCTAAGGGCTTCATGTTGAAGAATCCATCGTTGTTTCTCGTCGAACACCTGCAAGGGTTAGTTTTGAAATATAAATAAAAATAGGTGAGGTCGTACCTTAGCAGTAGTATCATTTTAGGTGTGATACATTCCAATTGCTTGGTAGTTATTTGCCGTTTATCATGCCGAGCTTGTAGGATCCTTTTCCGACGATTTCGAGAACTTGATACGGTCCTTCCCAATTCGGGCCCAGTTTCCCTTCATTCTGATTTCATGTGTTGAGGGTGACTTTTCTTAGCACCAAGTCCCCGATGTTAAAATGTCGAAGATTGATTCTTCGATTGTAGTACCTTTTGATTCGCTGTTTTTGGGCTACCAATCAGACGAGAGCGGCTTCGCGTCTTTCTTTCAAACATTCTAGGCTCGTATTCATGATCTCGTTGTTCGACTCCTCTGTTGCATATTAAAACCTAATGCTAGGTTCTCCGACCCTGACCGGTATCAGAGCTTCGGCGCCATAAACCAACGAGAACGGTGTTGCTCCGGTACTGGATTTCGATGTTGTGCGGTATGCCCATAGGACCTCAGGCAGTATTTTTCTTCATTTTCCTTTGGCTTCGGTCAATCTTTTCTTTAAATTTTGGATGATGGTTTTGTTGGTCAATTCTGCTTGTCCGTTCCTGCTGGGATGATAAGGTATTGATAGGATTCTTTTGATCTTGTGATCCTCGAGAAATTTAGTTACCTTGTTGCCGATGAACTGTTTTCCATTATCACATACGATCTCCGAGGGCATCCCGAATCGACAAATGATGTGGTCCCAAATGAAGTCTCTGACTTCCTTTTCTCTGACTTTCTCGAAAGCCTATGCTTTAACCCATTTAGAGAAATAATCAGTCATAAACAAAATAAACTGAACCTTACCTGGGGCCGATGGAAGAGGGCCAACGATGTCCATTCCCCATTTCATGAAGGGCCATGGGGATAGGACTGAGTGGAGTAGTTCCCCGGGTTGGTGAATCATGGGCGCAGGCCTTTGGCATTTGTCATATTTTGGAACGAACTCCCTTGCATCCCTACCCATATCGGTCCAATAATACCCTGCTTTGATCACTTTATGGACCAGCGAATTGGCACCGGAATGATTTCCACAAGTGCCCTCGTGAATTTCCTGTAGGATGTAGTCGGTATCTCCCGGTCCTAAACATATTGCCAATGGTCCATCGAACGTCCTTCTAAATAGTGTTCCGTCTTCGGATAATGTGAACCGTGCTGCCTTTGTGCGCAGAGCTCTCGACTCCTTTAGATCTGATAGAAGCTTCCCGTTATTTAAGTACTCTATGTATTTGTTTCTCCAGTCCCAGGTTAAACTTGTGGAATTTATATTGGCATGACCTTCTTCGATTACCGATATCATTAGTTGTACGACAGTCCCCGAGTTGAGTTCGTCATCTTCGACTGATGAACCTAAATTTGCAAGAGCGTCGACCTCGTTGTTCTATTCTCGAGGTACATGTTGCAAGGTCCATTCCTTAAATTGATGTAGGGTCACCTGTAGTTTATCCAAGTACCTCTGCATTCGGTCTTCTCGGACTTCAAAAGTCCCGCTAACTTAGTTTACCACGAGGAGGGAATCACTATTAGCCTCTATGACCTCCGCTCCAAAGCTTCTAGCTAGTTCGAGACCTGCAATCATGGCCTCATACTGGGCCTCATTGTTAGTTAATTTTGTAGTTCTGATAGACTGTCTAACTATATTACATGTAGGTGTTTTTAGTACAATGCCTAGTCTGGACCCCTTCGTGTTCGAAGCACCATCTGTAAAGAGGGTCCAGACTCCCGAAGATGTACCTGATTTTATTAGTAGTTCTTTTTCAATCTCGGGTACGAAGGCCGGCATAAAGTCAGTCATGAAGTCCGCTAAGATTTGAGATTTGATGGCGGTTTGGGGTAGATACTCAATATCGTATCCACTGATTTTTATGGCCCATTTGGCCAATCGACCCGAAAGCTCGCGTTTGGGTAAAATATTTTGAAGAGGATAAGTTGTTACAACACATATCGGATGACACTGAAAATATAGTTTTAGTTTCCTAGAGGCGCTTATTAAATCAAGCACTAATTTTTCTAAGTGTGGATATCTAGTTTCGGCCTCACCTAAGGTCTGACTGACATAATAAATAGGGAATTGCGTACCTTGTTCTTCTCGGACCAGAACTCCACTTATTGCTATCTCCAAGACAGCTAAGTACAAGTAAAGTTGTTCGTTCACTTTTGGGGTAAGAAGCAGCGGCGGGCTCGATAAATACTGCTTTAGTTCCTCCAAGGCCTGTTAGAATTCCGGAGTCCATGCAAAGTTACTCTTCATGTTAAGTAGTGAGAAAATCGGTGGCTCCTATCTGAGGATCTCGAAATGAATCGCCCTAGGGCGGCTATCCGTCTCGTTAGCCTCTGCACGACCTTTACATTATCCACTACCATGATATCCTCTATAGCTTTGATTTTATCAGAGTTGATCTCGATCCCCCGATTGGACACCATGAAACCAAGAAACTTGCCCGAGCCAACCCCGAATGCATACTTTTCGGGGTTGGGCTTCATATTGTACTCCTTCAGTATATCAAAAGTTTCCTGTAAATGCTTTAAATGGTCCTCTGCTTGTAGGGACTTAACTAACATGTCATTAATATAACCTTCCATTGATTTTCTTATTTGTTCTTCGAACATTCGGTTTACTAAGCGTTGATAAGTTGCACCAGTATTTTTTAGACCGAATGGCATTACGTTATAACAGTAGGTACCGTACTTAGTGATAAACAAGGTCTTTTCCTGATCCTACGGGTTCATTTGTATCTGGTTGTACTCGGAGTAGGCATCGAGAAAACTGAGAGTCTTGTGGCCGCCCGTGGCATCGATCATACGATCGATATTAGGCAAAGGAAAAGAATCCTTGGGGCATGCTTTATTGAGGTCTTTATAATCTATGCATATTCTAAGTTTGTTTCCCTTCTTAGGGACTACCACTACGTTTGCTAAGCATTCGGGGTATTTCACTTCTTGAATAGATCTTATTTTGAGAAGTTTGGTTACCTCGTCCTTGATGAAGGCATGTTTGACACTGGGGCCTTCTTTTTTGTTTCACCTGATTGAATTTCGGATCCAAGCTTAGTCTATGGGTGGTGATTCCCGGTGGGATCCCTATCATGTCAAGATGGGACCAAGCAAAACAGTCCATGTTAGCTATAAGAAATTGAATAAGCTTTTTCCTGAGCTCGGGACTTATCCCCGTGCCCGGGTATACCTTTCGTTCGGGTAGATGTTCGATTAATGTGATTTGTTCTAGTTCTTCGACCGTTGACTTGGTAGTGTCGGAATCATCGGGGACCACGAAGAATCGAGGGATCCCATAATCATCATCTTCGTCAGTCCTCTGCTTCTCTATTTGGGTCGAAGCCTACGTTTGTGATTGCTATTTGGTATCCTTTTTCTCCTTCGAATTTGGTCCCTTTGTCGAACGATGACAAACATTTCCTTCCCGGCTGATTGCTCTTGGTAGATTGTTTTGATTCCCTCTGGTGTTGGAAATTTTAGAACCTGGTGAAGGGTCGAGGGTACTGCTTTCATATTGTGGATCCACGGTCTCCCGAACTGGGCGTTATACCTCATGTCGCCCTCGATCACGTGGAACTTCGTTTCTTGGATGGTCCCGGCCACGTTAACTGGTAGAATTATCTTGCCTTTAGTTGTTTCACATGCCATGTTGAATCCATTTAGTACCAGGGCTGCGAGCACGACTTGGTCCTGTAGACCGAGATGCTATATAATCCTCATTCGAATGATGTTGGCCGAACTATCTGGATCAATTAACACACGCTTAACTTGAATTTTATTCATAGGTACAGATATTACCAGTGCATCGTTATGGGACTGCATGATTCCTTCTACGTCTTCGTCATTAAAGGACAAGGTTCCTTTTGGGATGTAATCCTGAGCCTGAGATCGCTTCTCCCTTATAATCGATACCTTAGTGCGTTTAAATACTGGACCTTGGGGAACATCGATCCCTACGATAATCATGTGCATAATGTGTTGCGGCTCTTCTTGCTCGTTTTGTCTATCGAGCTCCCTATTTTTGAAGTGATTCTTGGCCCGATTACTTAAAAATTCTCGAAGGTGTCCTTCATTGAACAACCGGGCTACTTCTTCTCTCAACTGCCTGCAATCTTCCGTTCTGTGGAAATGGGTACCATGATATTTGCAAATTTGATTGGGATTTCTCTGGGATGGATCGGTATGAAGAGGCCGAGGCCATTTAGTATCTTTGATGCGTCCGATAGCCGATACGATGGCGGATGCATCAATGTTGAAGTTATACTCTCATAACTGCGATGCTTCCTTAGGCCCGGTATGCCTGTCAAAACCGTTCTTGTTCATCATCCCTCGAGACCCTTGGCCTCGATTACTTCTTCTTTCACCATGTACGGAGTTACGTCCTGGTTCGCTTCCCCTACGATCTCCATTATACGGCCGGTATCGGTCCCTATTCGATCTTGGTTCTCGGTCGATGTCCCTTTTGATAACGGACCCAGAACCCAACTGGTCGTCCTTGACTCTAATCTTTGACTGATATCGATTGTCTACATCGGCCCAGGTAACAGCCGGGTACTCAATCAAGTTATGCTTCAACTACCGTGAAGCCATTGAGCTTCGTTTGTTCAGTCCTTGGGTGAAAGCTTGAACGGCCCAATCGTTCGTGACCGGTGATAGATCCATTCGTTCCATTTGAAAACATGATACGAACTCTCTTATCATCTCGTTATCTTTTTGCCTTACTTTGAAAAGGTCCGACTTCTTGGTCTCGACCTTTATGGCTCTGGCGTGTGCTTTAACAAAAGAATCTGCAAGCATGGAAAAAGAATCGATAGAGTTAGTGGTAGATTATGATACCATATCATTGCTCCCTTTGACAGGGTTTTCCCGAATTTCTTCAATAATACGGATTCGATCTCGTCGTCCTCTAGGTCGTTCCCTTTAATGGCACATGTGTATGAGGTGACATGTTCGTTGGGACTGGTTGTCCCATTATATTTAGGGATCTTGGGCATGCAGAACTTCTTGGGGATCGGTTTGGGAGCTGCGCTCGGGGGGAAAGGCTTTTATACAAACTTTTTGGAATCCAAACCCTTCAATATCGGTGGTTCCCCCGGGATCTGATCAACCCTGGAGTTATAAGTTTCTAACTTTTTGTTGCTTGCTTCAATCCTCTTTTCTCCTGACTCTATCTATTTTGTCAGTTCCTTGAGCATCTTTATAATTTCGGGGTTAGTCCCCGATTTTTGTTCATTTGACCTTACCGCAGCTAGTCCTGTTCTGAGGGTGACTTCTCGGGGTGGACCGAGCTCTGGCCTACTCAGTGCCTGGGTTTGGCTCTGCAACTGAGCTATCGCTACCTGTTGAGCTTGCAACATTTTGAAAATCATACGCAGGCTTACCTCGTCTTCTCCAATATTTTGGGTATTTCGAACTGCAGATCGAGTTCCACCATAAATGTTGTTTTGGGGGGTCAGAATGTTGGTTTGCTTCGATGGCCACATGCGAATTAACGTCAATTAGATCTGCAGCCCGAGTTCCAATGGGTTCAACCGGTGGCCTTTCATCCCCGGGCATCACGTTGTAATTGTTATCTTGATGGCCAAATTCGTTGTCGATAGGTAAGACCATTAACTAAGAGTTCGTCAATTTAGCCTGAAATCAAAAATACTTCCAAGAGCAAGTGTAAAATAGTGTGTTTTTACAAAGATTTGTACCAAATAACCACTATTATCCTTAGCTCCATATTGGGCGCCAAACCGTTTACCCGAAAAATGGATAGAGTTGAATTTATACGCAGTTCTAAGGATACGTGGTATAAATTGGTACAAATTAGGAAAGATAAGTAAATATGTATTGAAATTAGTTATAAAAGAAATGAATACAAACTGAATGAACTAGTTAGCCTAGTGTCACGACCCAAACTAATCTCTGTCGTGATGACGCATATCGTGGAACTAGGCAAGCCGACTCATTTCCAAAACAAACCGAAATTTTTATTTCAAAGATAATTTAAAGGTTATTTAACATAAAACCTCCATTTAAAGAGTTCAAATCAAAGAAAAACAGAAGTGCGAAAAAGAAAAACCCGACATCGGGGTGTCACTAGTCATGAGCATCTTCTACAATCTGTCTAACAATATCAAGGCTAACTCAGCCTGGAAAATAACTAAATACAACTAGAGGAAGATAAGAGGGAGAAGAGCAGGGGCTGCGATCGCCAAACAGCTACCTTGCTATCTCCAAGAAAACCTGCAACCAGAACACTCAATAACCGCTACCGTGTCTGGCTACACCTGAATCTGCACACAAGGTGCAGGGAGTAACGTGAGTACGCCAACTCAGTAAGTAACAACAATAAATAAAGACAGAGCAGTAGTGACGAGCAATAAAGCATATAACGTTCATATCAGGAAATCTCAGTAAAATACCACATGCTTTTAAAAATCAGGATTTGAATCAAATTATCTAGTTTAAACCCAGTTCCAGTAAAAATTATTTAAAGACATTTTTCCAACAGTTTTTCAAACAAAGGCTCAATGCAAAGGTGAACAAAAATGATGAAATCATAAACAGCCCCTCGGGCAAAACATCACTCATATATAGCCCCTCAGGCAAACCTCACAGTCACTCGTGCCACTCGGGCATACCTCACAATCACTCTTGCCTCCCAGTCACTCAGCACTCGGCACTCGCACTCAGTAGGTACCTGCGCTCACTGGGGGAGTGTACAGACTCCGGAGGGGTTCCTTCAGCCCAAGCTCTATAATCTGCACGGACAACTCACGTGCGATAATAATAAAGTATGCTGCAGGCGGGCAGCCCCGATCCATACTCATCCTTACAAATCAGGCCCTCGGCCTCACTCAGTCATAAAGTATACTGCAGGCGGGAAGCCCTGATCCATACTCATCCTCACAAATCAGGCCACTCGGGCATTTCAATTAAACAGGGCATTCGGCCCAAAACATTTATATGCATCAAAATAGAGTCATAAAACTGAGTTATGCGGTAAATAAGTATAAACATGACTGAGTATATATTTTCAATCGAAAACAGTGAGAGGATGGTAAGAAACAGCCCCTAAAGGTCCAAACAGCATTGGCGCAAGGCCCAAACATGGCATTCAACCCAATTTACACAAAATCTTTCTAAAACATATAAGTATCAATGGTTTCAACAAAGTATGCAACTTTACAATTGCTACGGGATGGACCAAGTCACAAATACCCAACAGTGCACGCCCACACGCCCGTCACCTAGCATGTGCGTCACTTCAAAATAGTAGAATGATACGAAATCCGGGGTTTCATACCCTCAGGACTAGATTTACAATCGTTACTTACCTCAAACCGGTCAAATCTCTAACCCGCAATGATCTTGCCTCTGGACTCGGCCTCCAAATGCTCCGAATCTATTCACAATCAGTACAATACCATCAATACGCGCCAATGGGATGAATTCCACAAGAAAAACTACAAAATTAGACCAAAATTCGAAATAACATAATATAGCTGATAACACCAAAAAGAAGTAGGAATGGGGAAAACGGGGTTATAACTCTCGAAATGACCGGCCGGGTCGTTACACCTAGGCCTTCAAGTTTTATCACCTCCAAATTGAGTGAAGAACGATTGGTAGAAGAAACAATATGACTAAATACCAAAAGCCATAAAAGGATAGTATTTGCTCTATTTTCTGCATATATCAGAATGAATGTGTGTATCAATCAATAATGTGTGAATACCTCTTTACAAATGATAATCACTCTTAATATAGTGGAGGAATCCTACTTTGGATATAATTAAAAATACATAGTGGGGATTCCATAATAGATTAATTAATTAATTTTTCCTTGATTCAAGCCGTGATTTTCGCTGAGATTCTCTCCCCACTTGCGGCTATAACGGCTTTTTTGTTTCTTGGCTCGGTCTCGAACTCGGTCGATCTCAATCTTGATCGGTCTCTGGGTCTCGAGCTCGAACTCGAACTCGACCGATCTTAATCTTGATCGGTCTCTGGGTCTCGAGCTCGATCTTGGCTGATCTCGATATTGATCGGTCTCCGGCTCTCGAGCTCGATCTTGGCTGATCTCGATATTGATCGGTCTCTGGGGTCCGAGCTCGACAACCTAACTTCGTATCGTGGCTTCGATATTACGATGATGAACTTCGGACCATTATGTTCCAATATCGATTTGTCATAAGAATGGCAGACTTGGTTTTGACCGTATATATATATATATATATATATATATATATATATATATATATATATATATATAACACATGTCTATAGTTATAGATCCCAACCAACACGTAAGGAAAATTTTTGAATAGTGGAAAGTCTTTAGAAGGATAAAACAAAAATACCTAAGTGGATGAGCATGTGCTTAAAGCTTTGCAGATAGTAGAAGACCTTTGAATTCTACACATAATTAGCTCTCTCTCTTGCTTTTAAGTATGGAGAAAATCTTTATTTCTTTAAAAACTTACTTAGTAAGGGTTATGGTAGGCAGAGGCGGATTTACATGGACCTAAGCGGTGTCATGGGACATCGCTTCGCCGAAATTTTTTAATATATATATATATATATATATATATATATATAATAAGTAAAACAAAAATTCCAGGTAAACACAATAAAGGTGACACCACTTGCAACAAAGCAGCTTACTAGCTTGATGGTTATTAACTCCGGGAATTGGATGAGAGTTCAAGGGTTCAAACTCCCCTAGCCTAGCATGGGATGCACTTAAAAACTATTGGACCACTTAAAAATTATTTGACCCAATACCCATTGTACAAAAAATCATTAACCCTTTTGACATGGGATTGTATTAAATCTCTCTCTCTCGATGATTATTTTTGCCAACTGATTTTGCTTTTCCTTTTTATTTGTTTATGAACAGAACTATGAATTTGTGATGTTAATTTTGAATTTATGATTAATTTTTGTTGGGTGTCTTTACTGATTTTGGAGGTTAATAAAATTTTGGGTTATTGGCTTATTGAAGACGAACAATTTTATAGTTACAATAAAGTACAAACTTATTTAGGATTTATCTAAAGATTAAAGTGGGTACTTGAATTTTTTATTCAGATTAAATTACAATGAAGAGATACTTTCCTACAACTTTCAAAATTTTAAAATCAAGTTCAACATCTCAAGATTTATCTAACTTGGAAGAAAGAGCTAATGAGTTGGAACAACATCAACAAAGTGAAATAGTTAATTTAAGCTCCTTAGAGGTTATCGTGGTTGAAAATATCACCCAAATGACCATGATGTAATAAGAAGAAAGTATCTTCAAAGAGGTCCTTTCCAACCTCGAGAGCACAAATTTTCTCAAAGAAATTTTTATGGTAAATTGCGTACTTTAATCCTTAAGTTTTACTCGTTCGTTTAGTCTTTAAATAGTGACACCACTTACGAAAAATTTTGCGTACGCCACTAATTGTAGAAAGACCAAATATGGGAAATGTGATATGTTTCTCTCTTTCTATCTATATACAAATCTAGGATTTAAAGAAGATGGGTGCACTATTGTGAAGATGTGAATCTAGAATTTATATTTGACGTGTTTAACTTTAATCTCTTACCATTAACCCACTCTACATTTTTGAAATTATAGGTTTAAAATTATATTCTTTTTAAAATTTTAGTGATTTTCACTTATATATCTATATTTCGTACCGAAAATAAGAACGTTCGAAATATGATTTGAACCGCCAATTTTACTCGTAGAGGTGCACCCAATAATTATTGCACCATAGGAGTCTTTAAGAATGGGTGCACGCACATATATTTAAATAATTTTAAAAAAATATAATATTATTATACATGATTTAGGGAGAGAAGTATGAGTTCACGTGAACCCATATCCTAAGACTAGATATGCCCTTGTTAAATTCTATCTACCTCAAATGGAAGTTATAAAGTAGGTCAGCAGCAATGAGCAAAATCCTTCTTTATGCATATATCCCTTTAAGCTTTTGAATAGGCATAAATCTTCTTGTCGATTATAATCACTAGGTTAAATGTACTGGATTAATAAGCCTTAAACAAGATTAATATTAACTGGAGAATGGTGTGCTTGCGTGGTAATCTTGTGTACATTAGCTCGGGCTAATAATGGAGCTTAGATCAAGAAAAAGTCGTACGTTACCAAGATTATGGCTCAAATTAAGGCGTAAACTATGGACTGTTCAATTCAAAAGTTTTGGAAAACTTAAAAAAATTGATTGTTCAATTAGGGTGCACAATTTACGAGCTAATAAGAATATGCAATTACCCACAAAGGTTGTGGTTAAATGATAAGTATTCTTAATCCTTAACTAGAAGTCTTTGGGTTCGAGTCCGAGTATGAAATCGCCTTTGATTAAAAGCATTACACCTTCAATGTGAGACTTTCTTACGTGAATCCTGATTTAGTCGGGACAAAACAAAAATATTTGCAACTGGGGCAAAATGGGCTCAAAGTCAGAGGAAAGTCAAATATATATATATATATATATATATATATATATATATATATATATATAAAATTGGGGGGGGGGGGGGGAGCGTGCATTAACACTAGGAATATGGTTCTACCGGATAATTCGTTGGTAAAAGTAGCTGATCGTAATGCCATTTTTTACATCAAGCCATCAGGTTTGATTCATATATTTAGCTCAGGTCCTTGCTTATGACATGTGAATATTAGGATAACAAGTCAAATTTACATTAGTATGGGCCATATTAAATCTATGGCAAGCAAATTCACCTTTTTCTTTTCTTTTTTTACAATTATGGTATCCGGACAAACTTATGCAACCTTAACTAGTTCATCTGAATAATTAATTTGAATTAGTTTGAAACTTGCTAGGTTAATTACCAAAATATCAGTATTATAAAGAGATATAGGAAGTGAAGGAAATTACAGACAGAAAAGGCTCCTCAAAAGATTTGTTTAGCATCCCTTTGGTCTTGGAAATACTATGATTAGTGGAATTTCATGTGTGTTTTAGTGGTATAGTAGCTGTCTATAAAGCTGGGCATTTAGAAGAAACAGTTAATTAAATGGGCAAATGTACGGATTAAATAAGATAAATATAACAAGTTAGTCAATAATTAAATGAGGACCACTAAAGCATAAAAGTTTCTTTTGAATAAAAAAGAAGGAAAAAGAAGAGGTGCCAAGTTATTATGACTGTGTCACATGATAAAGATACCTTTGATATCAAATATAGTACTGATTAAAACGTTAAACAAATACGTATTAAGGAACATAATTATGGGGATGATTCTTATTTGCCAAGAACTAGGTGTTCTGATCCAATCTTTATTAGGTGTTACCTATTAAAAATCCCAAGTTTCAAGATGGGAAACAGGACCTTGACTTGTCGGGATAAACATGACACCAAATTAACGTTAAACAAATCATCAAAGCATGTGAAATGGAATCCTGCCCACGCCTTGCGCATCTTCTTCAAAGTTCAATCTTTTCCATTTCTTTTCTTTCTTCCTTTAAACTATTTTTTAAAAATAATTTAACTTATATACATTAACGAAATTAAAACTTTTGACATTCTTAAAATTATTAAGTTTAGCAGGTTGCTTACTTTTATGTTCATGTTATCGATTCAACTTATTGTGAACAATTACATATAAATATTTTTTAGATGAGTTGATAGTCTAATTAATTTTGTTTTTCACATTATTGACACATAGAAGTTAAAACACAAAATATAAAGACACCATATACTTTAAAAAGAATATCCCAACTTTGAAGGAATCTCCTATGCATCCCCTTATTCTCTTTCTCACTTCATCCTTATCCTTTCTAACAACCTTTAGATATACTTTAATCCTTATTGACCTAATTATAGGAATAGCAACACTAGTAAACTATTTTAACCTAAGGATTCTTTACCTTCTTGCTTAAGATAACTCCAACTTGAATAAGAAATTACCATTTTCTAGACACATAAAGCCTCATTAGCTACCTTTTATAGCTTAGCAAAGCAATTTCATGATTAAGTTATACAGGGGAAACCTTTTTAATGGAAATGTCCACTGCTACAGACTTTAATTAAAGACTAGTGGTTATAATCTCAAGATTTTTTATTTAAAAAGTTTAAGCATAGTCTCTCTATCCCAATATCAAACGACCTAAGTTTCTCCTTAAAATAGGAGAAAATGGCAAAAGATGAACTTTTATATTTGATGTGTTCTATATCGTCCTTTAAGTATATTTTTGAGTGACTTTGGTTCTTTAGGTTTGCCAAAAATGAATAATAGATACTCTACCTCTAAAAGTTGCACTTGACTCCAGAAATAAATCAAAAATAGAAGAAAGTAAAAATGCACCTTCAAATGTGAGTTCATACTATATTCTTCTATTTCAAAGTTTCTACTACTAGAATTTATTAAATTTTAATGGAGATCAAAAGTGCTCACTTTTGATAAACTTAAAGAGCCAAAACTGCTCATAATTATTTTTAATGGACAATTTAAAACCTACTGCAAGTATAATATGGACATTGTTTTTGTTATTTTCTCCTTAAAGCTAAGTAGTCCACTAATATCATCAGTACCGGAAGCAGAAATTTATATTAGGAGATTAAAAAAAATACTAGGATATCATAGTTGGCTTTGAACTTATGACCAAAGACAACTTTTAAACTCCTTTACTATTACACTCTATTTTTTCTTCATATCAAAAGGAATCAAAGCTTATATATAATCCAAATTTTTACTTTAATTGTACAGTATAATTTTCGATAAAGGAGATTCGATTGAATCCATTAAATGCACTTAGTTCCGCCACTTAATATCATCATTCTTTAATTTATTAGTAAATTCAGCCTCTACTATATATGGTGTTTTTTTTTTTTTTGGTCCTTAATGACATCTTTTTCATGTTTGGTTTATTAAACAAAAATCGTTTCTTTCACTATACAACTTTGTATTAAATTAAAACCCTAATGAAATAAAAGAATGAGCATCCCTTCAAACACCACGTTTCAACAAAATGTTGAACCTTCTAGAAGGAAATGCTATCCCCTGCAAAGTCTAGATAAGGTGACAAAAAAACCTCTGTGGAAAGTGAACCTCATACGACCATGCATGTTCTCTGCAACATACACCGCTAGTCCAGTCTTTTCTATGAAATAAGATGGTGTACTTACGGTTACCTACAACTTGTTTTGCATGAACTTATCACATTGTATTCCTCGTCATACATTTATCTAGATTAGGAAAGCAGTTCGTGTTCATAAGACATTTCGTGTTTACATAGGGTTCGGGAAAGAGGCGCATCCCAACAGTCTACTCTAATGCAAGAATTAATGAATGCTTTCACGATTCGAACTTGTGATCTATAGGTCACACGAATACAACTTTACCGTTACTCCAGGCTCCCGATCCTTCTTACATTCATATAGATTTCTAGGTCTTTTTTGCCGTATAATGTAAACAATGTGGGTCGGGTTCTCTGCCATAGACACTGTTAAAGTCATGTCTGCGGCTATTATTAGGCAAGTTTGATGGTTTCTCCGGCAAAGCATAATGTGATCGGTTTTAAAATTCATTTATAAATATTATTGTAGTTGTATAGCCTCATTTATAAGAGCCGGTAAAATATACTAAATTTTAAATCTGTTTATTTTTTATGTATAAGTAATCCAAATTAAAAAAAAAAAAAAGTACTTCCTCCGTTTCAAATTAGATGAGACACTTTTCTTTTTAGTTTGTTCTAAAATAAATGACACATTTCTAAATTTGAAAATAATTCAACTTTAAGCTCTTCATTTTACCCTTAATGAGAAGTTTTTATAACCACACAAATGTCATGGCCCCACAAAGCTTTTATCCCTTAAACTTTTAAGACCACAAGTTTTAAAAGCCTTCTTCTTTTTCTTAAATTCCGTGCCGATTCAAACTACCTCATCTAAATTGAAAGTAGGGAGTAATATTTAGGTGAACTCGTACCTAGAACTCACTTTCGAAAGTCGAAAAGTGTTGGATTTTTTATCTAATTAGATAAGAGGTGTGAATACGAAATGGAGGAAAACGAAAAGTTTGAAGTTGTTTCCTTTACTAAAGCACTTTGTCTCTCATCGGAAAATGGAAAGAAAATCTTTGTGCTTAAATAGAGAAGCACATCTTCTAGCTCTTAAAGAGTTAAGAAGAAGTAGTGCCTCGCGCCGTCGTCTTGTCGTCGCTCGGTTCGGTTTCGGCTTCGGATTCTGTTTCTGCTTCTATTTACGAACACAAGTTTATAACAAGCTTAAAGAATTTAATTTTATATTATGTGTTCATCTTACTTTCTGCTTTGGGAGACTATAATCCTAGCGATCTTCTACTCTCGTTTTGGAGATTAAAATCTTCGAATTTTCTATTCCAATTTGAGATTAAAGTCTTTCTGACTTTCTACTCAATTCGAGATTAAAATTCTTGTGATTTTCTACTCGGTTGTTTGTATTCGGTTTGAAGATATAAAAACATCACCGACTTATTGATTCTGGTTGTGTCAATTTATTTTACAGAAAAATGACAACAAGTACGGAACAACAGAATGGTTTTGTTGGGACTACTACTGCTCCAATGGCTACTGCATCTTCAAGTCGCACAACTCCTGCACCGGCGATGGCACCGGCAGAAAAGCCCGAAAAGTTTTCCGTCATGGACTTTAAGTGTTAGCAGCAGAAAATGTTCTTCTACCTGGCCACACTTAGTTTACAGCGCTTTATCAGCGAGGACGTTCTAGTTCTGGGAGAAGAAACTCCTGAAAATGAGCGATTTGTGGTCACAGAGGCATGGAAGCATTCTGACTTCTTATGCAAAAATTATATTTTAAGTTGCATGGAAGACAGCTTGTACAATGTTTATAACGTCATGAAAATATCACGAGAGTTGTGGAATGCTCTTGAAAAGAAGTACAAGACTGAAGATGTTGGACTTAAGAAGTTTGTGGTTGCCAAATTTCTGAATTTCAAAATGGTTGACGGTAAATCTGTCATAACGCAAATCTAAGAACTGCAAGTGATTGTTCATGACCTCCTTGCTGAAGGTATAAATCGAGTCAATATTTTTATTCAAGATATTGATTATTTTACTAATTATAAATTTATGATTGAAGGTATGGTCATAAATGAAGCGTTTCAAGTTGTGGCATTTATTGAAAAGTTGTCTCCGCTATAGAAGGACTTTAAGAAATACTTGAAGCATAAGCGCAAGGAGATGACGCTTGAAGACCTTATTGTTCGTCTCCTGATTAAAGAGGACAACAAGACTGCTGAAGAAGTCTCGTGGTAACTCAACAATAATGGGAGAAAATATTGTTGAGAAAACGTCTACAAGTAACAGAAAGAGAAAGAAGTCGTCTAGTCCAAAGAATTACCCGATCAAGAAAAAGTTCAAAGGTAATTGCCACAACTGTGGAAAGGTTGAATATAAGGCTATGGACTGTCGTGTACCGAAGAAGGACAAGAAGAAGAGTCAAGCAAACATGGTTGGAAAGAATGATGAAATTGAGGACTTATGTGCCATGCTATCTGAATGCAACTTGTAGGAAATCCCAAGGAGTGATGGATTGATTCTAGAGCCACTAGCCATGTTTGTGTTAACAAAGAGTTATTTGCCTCTTATGTTCCCGTAGAGCCCGACGAGACTATCTTTATGGAAAAATCCGCAACAACAAAAATTGAAGAGTTGGAAAGATATCTTTGAACATAACTTCAGAAAAAGTTGTGACTCTATGCAATGTACTCCACGTTCCTGAAATTCTTAAGAATTTGGTTTTTGCTAGACTTCTTGTCAAGAATGGATTTAAGTGTGTGTTTGTTTCTGAAAAAGTTGTAATAAGTAAGAATGATGTGCATGTAGGAAAAGGTTACCTAACTGAGAGCCTTTTTAAGTTGAATGTAATAGCTATTGATATCAATAAAGTTCAAGCTTCGACTTACTTAATTGAGTTAAATAATTTATGGCATGCACGTTTAGGTCACGTCAACTTCAAAACTATACGAAAAATGATTAATTTGGAAGTATTGCCTAAATTTGAATGCAATAATTTGAAATGTCAAATATGTGTGGAATCTATGTATGTTAAAAAATCCTAATAAGTTGGTTGAAAGGAATTCAAATCCTTTAGACTTAATTTTACATAGATATTTACGACATGAAATCAATACCATCTCGCGGTGGGAAAAAGTATTTTATAACTTTTATTGATGACGGTACTTGATATTGCTATATTTATTTACTTAATAGTAAAGACGAAGCAATTGAGATATTCAAGCAATACAAAAATGAAGTTGAAACGTAAATAAACAAAAAGATCAAAATGATAAAGAAGTGATAGGGGTGGCGAATATGAATCTCCTTTTGAAGAAATATGTTTGGAATATGGCATTATTCACCAAACAACTGCCCTTACTCACCGCAATCTAATGGAATTGTGGAAAGAAAGAATAGAATGTTAAAGGAGATGATGAATGCCTTGTTTATAAGTTCGGGTTTACCCCAGAACTTGTGGGGGAAATCTATTCTTACAGCTAACCAAATACTCAATCGAGTTTCTATAGCAAAACGCAAACCATTCCATATGAAAAATAGAAAGGCTGGAAACCCAACTTAAAATATTTTAAAGTATGCGGGTATTTGGCTAAAGTACAATTTCATAAACCAAAAGGGTGAAGATTGGACCAAAAATGGTTGATTGCGTTTTCTTAGGATATGCAAGAAATAGTAAGGCATATCGTTTTCTGGTTCATAAATCAGAAAATCCTGACATTCATAATAATACGATAATCGAATCCGATAATACTGAATTCTTTGCGATTATTTATCCGTATAAAAACAAATGCGAGCCGCCTAGTAAAAAATCTAAGCGGCCTCGAAAAGAAGCAAAGGAAAGTGCATTTAGCGAGGAAAATCCAAGACGTAGTACACGTCAAAGGACAACTACTTCCTTTGGACCAGACTTTCTGATATTTTTGTTGGAAAATGAGTCTCAAACATTTAAAGAAGCAATGTCTTTTTCGAAAGCACAATATTGGAAAGAGGTAGTCAATAGCGAGATAAAATCCATATTAAGTAATCATACTTGGGAATTGATTGATCTTCCTCTAGGAAATAAACCTTTGGGTTCTAAGACGATTTTCAAAAGAAAAATAAAAGTTTATGGTACTATTGACAAATATAAGGCAAGATTAGTTGTCAAAGGGTTTAGACAACGAGAAGGTCTTAATTATTTTAATACATGCTCACTAGTAATGAGGATTACATTTATTCGGATGTTAATAGCATTAGTCGCCGTGTATGGTCTTGAAATCCATCAGATGGATCTAAAGACAACCTTCTTAAATAGAGATTTGGAGGAAAAAATTTATATGGAACAACCTTAAGGGTTCGTGGTTCCCAAAAAAGAAAAGAAGGTGTGCCGACTTGTTAAATCACTTTATGGATTGAAACAAGCACCCAAACAATGGCATGCAAAATTTGATCAAACAATGTTGGCAAATGGATTTAAGATTAATGAGTGTGATAAATATGTTTACATTAAAAACACTCCGAATCATATAGTCGTTGTATGTTTATATGTTGATGATATGTTAATAATGAGCAAAGACATTGCGGATATAAATTCTCTTAAGTGTATGCTTGCTAGTAAGTTTGATATGAAAGATTTAGGAGTTACTGATTTAATTCTAGGAATTAAAATCTATAGGACTCCTCAAGGACTGGCATTGTCTCAATCTCATTACATTAAAATGGTACTTGAAAAATTCAAGTATTTAGATTTCAAAGTCGCAAAGACCCCGATTGATGTAAATATGGCTCTTACAAAGAATCTAGGTCAAAGCAAATCTCAATTGGATTATGCTCGAGTGTTGGAAAGTTTAATATATATCATGAATTGTATACGACTTGATATAGCTTGTGCAGTAAGTAAACGGAGTCATTACACAAGTAGTCCCGGCCAAACTCATTGGATGGAAATGAAACGAGTTTTGGGGTATCTAAAACATACACAAGATTATGCTTTGCACCACAATAAGTATCATGCGGTAATTGAAGGATATAGTGATGCAAATTGGATCATAGGGTCATCAGATACAAAGTCCACAAGTGGATACGTGTTTACTATTGGCGGATGAGCAGTGTCTTGGAAATCAAGTAAACAGACATGCATCGCTCGCTTTATAATGGAGTCTGAGTTTATAGCTTTAGATAAGGATGGAGAAGAAGCTGAATGACTCCGGAATTTTTTGGAAGATATTCTATTGTGGCCCAAACTAGTGGCTCCTATATGCATACATTGTGATAGTCAAGCGGCAATAGGAAGGGCTGGAAGCGTTATGTATAACGAAAAATCTCGTCATATATAATGAAGATATAATACCGTTAGACAACTACTCTTTAGTGGAATTATCAAAATTGACTACGTAAAGTCAAAAGCTAATGTGCCAGACACGCTTACAAAAGGCCTAAATAGAGAGGCGATTGATAAATCATCAAAGGGAATGGGACTATGGCCGATGACAAGTCACTGTGGCGGTAACTCTACCTAGAAGACTAGAGATCCCAAGATCTAGGTTCAAGGAGATCAAACAAAGTTATTAGTGACGATTCAACATTGTCAAATAAAATTTTGGTTTATTCTCGTGATGAGACATTGTTCAGTATCAAGGATAAAACGTTAAGGCTTTTTAATGGTTTTTAAGTTTGATACGGAGTATATCAAATAGTGTATCTATGGGATAACACATTTAGGAATCACCTATATAAGTGTGAAGTGTAAGCCGCTTCAAGGAGAATTCTGTAAGGTCAGTTCTCTACGCACTTATGAACCAGGCGGTGTTCATAGATGAAACGAACACAACAATGAGAACCAAAGGCGGTTAAAGGGTTGATTGTGTGACTTATGATTGTCTAGGTATACATCAAAATTCGACGATTCAAAGATATCAAATCTACCGATTGACCGAGTATATCCGACATAAGTTTACTAAGGAAAGTTCAAAGGAAAACCAACTTATCCAGATGCGATTAATCCTTGCTTGTAAATCACACAGTTTTTCATACATGCATATTTTCAGATAGCCATTCCCCATTCATGTGGGGGATTGTTGGGTTTTTTTTTATCTAATTAGATAAGAGGTGTGAATGGGAAATGGAGGGAAACGAAAAGTTTGAAGTTGTTTCCTTAACTAATGCACTTTGTCCCTCATCGAAAAATAGAAAGAAAATCTTTGTGCTTATATAGAGAAGCATATTTTCTAGCTCTTATAGAGTTAAGAAGAAGTGGTGCCTCGCGCCATCGTCGTCATCGCTCGCTCGGCTCGGCTTCGGCTTCGGATTCGAATTTGGTCAATTGATAAGATTGATTGATAATTTTTTGGACCAAATTCATTTCCCATTTTCTGTTATATAATTTTTTTTCTAATATTTGTTTGCGGAATTTTAATTTAAAATTTGCAGTTCCCAACTGTCGTTTTGAGTTTAAAATTCTCGACCAGACTTCTTCCGAAATGGTACCTCGTATGAACATGTAACTTCGCACCTATTCAGCCCAGACTGTTTGGTTATAAAATCATAGGTTTTGCCTCATCGTTTGTTGAGTTCGATGAAGTTCTGTAATTTCTATTGCCGGTATTACAGAATAGTTGTTCCGTTCTATCCTGGGAGGAATTAATCCAACAACCTTGGGCAACAGTGAGGGGATTAAATTCCTTAAGGAAATACAATTTTCTGTTGGGCTCGAAACTTTATTTATTCTGTTTCTATTCTATTTCTGCTTTTGTTTGTTTTATTTTAAAAAAAAATTATTTACGAATACAGGTTTATAACAAAAAGGACTAAGAAGAGAGCTAAAAAATGAATGATTCATTTTTATATTTGGATGTAATTTAATTTTAAATTTTTTATTTACTTATTTATCCTTAATGAAAATTTTTTATAGTCACACAACTATTATAAAAAATTTAAAATCACAAATTTTAAATGTCTTATCATCACATAGTTGAAATAGATTACTTCAAATAAATTGAAACAGAGGGAATACACTTGCATGGGGAGACGACACGAGAGCATGTGCCTTTCCTTGTCACAAATGTTGTCTTTTCCATTCTTCCCATCATATTTCGGCCTTACTGCGCCTAAAGCTCATTCTTTTGCTTTTTATGACTTCTAACTCGGCTTTGAAGTGATATTTAACTATATATTTCTCACTCTATCTCATTTTATGTACAACGTATGACTCTACACTAAATTTAAAAAAGAAAAAAAACTTATAAAACTTGTGATTATAAATGTATCATAATATTTATTTGATTATAAAATAGTATCGTAAAATAAGAAGTTTAAATTTAAATTATTTAAAAATATTTAAAAAATAATTCCTTTGAGACAAATTAAAAAGGAAAACATATATGTTACATAAATAACATTACATGACATAAATTCAAGTTTAAATAGAAAATAGTAATTAATTGTGTCTTACTGTTCATCTTATTCCCCGCTGTCAATTAAAATGACGAAGGGTGTTGTTTGACCAAAAAATATACATCTTGGTTCAGATAATTAAATTTATATAAATGAGGGTTAATCTTAGCTAAAAATAATATCCCTAAGATAGAGTTCACGAAAGTGCAATAAATACTATGTAGGTATATTTGGATAACGACTGCAATATACAATAAATATTCTAGAAATCAAAGGCAATAATATAGCATTCAGTATCAATGAATAGCAATAAATGTCATTTAAGTAAATAGAACGAATGGATCACCCAAGAAAGGATGGAATCGATGATTGTTCTTTTTGACAAGGATGTGTGATGGACAATCCTTTGAATATCTGAGTTATTCTCGGATCTAGTAAAAAAGTGTAGACAAGAATCTTAGTGAATAGGTGATGTTTGTATACTTGCAATAAGACCCGATTCCTTTTCTCAAGTCAAAATGTATTTTTACAAATGAATATCACATGTCGCCTATCATTGTATTTTTTCTATTTATATGGAACATGTTCCTAAAAATCCTAACAGTACAAGTGCAGAGAATATTCACTAGAATATTCTCTTTTGTATCATATCTTAAAACTAGTTGTTACAGCTCTGTTAAGGGTGCTCGACCTCGGTCTCGATGACAACTCCTCGACTTCAGTTGTTTAGCTGACTCTTCAAACGCGACCTTCGCTGACAATTAAATTATTTCGACGCGTGGCATCACATGAATGTTTTACTAATACCATTTCGACTAAAGATGGATTTTGACCCATACAGTTAGTCCCTCCTTTTATCGAGGTCATTCCCGCGGATGAGGTCGGTGAGCAGAAAATGTCGTTATTAATTCGATTTTATAGAGTTGGCTAAGGTCGTGGTCGTGGAGACATGGCTACGTGGCCTTATGAGGTCTGTATATTTTGAATTTTTTGAATTACCCGGGAAGTTTATTGGAGCCATCTTGTCCAAGAGAAGAGGTGACGTCATGAAACCATGCATCATAATGATGCCATTTCCCGATGCATTGCATCGGTAAAGGTGTGACCCTTGATTGGCTGTCATTTTAATTTCTCTGCTAATCATGACCCGCTGTTTCGATTTCGATGCTTCTCAAACCTTATAAATAAGGGAAGATTTGTTGGTTTTGAAACTTTTCCAAACTCTTCATTCTCTTTAAGTAATAGTCTCTTCTTCATGTTTTCTGCAAAACTCTTTTTATTCCTTGTTTCAGTGACTTACATCGTTCCGCATTCCCTTTTGCTTGTTATCCCCCTCCGTTACATTGAATCATGTCTAACGTACCTTCTGAGTCTAGCAAGGGGAGTCGTATTACTCCCTTGGCAGTGGTGTTCCCATCCCGTGAGAAGAGTGTTCCTAACACCGTTGAGGATGGAACCTTCCCATCACTAGGGGTGTTCGTAAAAACCTGAAAAATCGAACCAAACCGACCAAAACAACAGATACTTTTTAGGTTTGGTTTGGTTTTGGTTTTGAATTTTAATAACCGAACAAATTTGGTTTGATTTTGGTTTTAATCATAAAATAACCAAAAATGATGAGGAAGGCGATTTCATGAGGACGACGATGTATGGCGACTAAGGGAGGACTTGAAGGCAAGAGATGAGGAGTTGGTGGGGGTAGTGGGGAAGTACAACGTCCTGGAGGGGACGTTGAGGAGAAAGGAGGAAGAGCTTGAACTTAGCAAGGGGGTCAAAGCCTAGTGCAGTGATCTCTAAGCTCAGGTAGTCTAGTTGGGGAGCCAACTTGAGGAATGTCAGTTAAGGTTAGAGGCTCTTAGTGGCGAGATCGCTGAGAAGCAAGAGGATCTAGGGAAGGCAGATTCTGTGCGGTCAGAGGCTTTGAGGAAGGAAGAGTCCCTTGAGATGGTGATCCGGACTCTCCGTTCCGAGCGAGAAAATGATTTAACGACAGCAAGGTTCTAAGAAGAGCAGCTCAATGAAAGTATTGGGGAGTTGGAGAAAGAGACTTCTGATCTCCACGATAGAGTTTCTGCTCTGGAGGCTGAGAAGGCTCAAATACTGGCACGGTCGTCCTTTTCCCGCACTTCAGATTTTCCCAACGTTCCTCGGGAGTTATATGACGAATGGATTCATGTCGAACCCCAGTTATATCTCTTTCAAGATTTGCATATGACAGGATCTGTTTCTGAGGCTGCCCTCGAAGGTATTCGTGTTAAGGCTCATGAAGCTCGAGTCGTTTGTGGGTATGATCCCGCTACGCCTGAGGCCGATGAGGAGGAGGGTGACGAGGGTGTAGATTGTCTTGAGGAGAAAGCCTGGTATGATACCGCTTATCCTAGTGGAAAAGGTGGCGATGACGAGGGGGATCGAGATGGCGAGGGTATTGGTGGTCAGAGTAGCGACGCCATTGAGGGCCAACTTGGCGAGGGCACTGAAGGTCTTGATAGCGGGGATCGATAGCTTTATTTTGACTTTATTGTGTATTATTGTCGGCGTCTTCACTAGCCTTATAAACAGTTTAAGTATGAAATATCAAAGTTGTTCCGTGCATCTTTTTCCCTTCCTGTTGTTTTTTTTCTGTACTTGTATGTTTTTTGCTTCTATTGTTTGCTCGTTTCGCTTTTGTCTTTCCTATCGTTGTTTCTCTTTTAGCCGATCGTGGCCTTGGAGCCGAATATTCATAGGTTGCATGTGTTTCTTTGTTGAGATGTGGCTGAGAGCCGATAGGTGTTCGTTCAAGCGAGGTCGAATATAACCTTTCATTGAATCGCGACCAAGGGTAGGTAGGTGATTATTTGAGCTTAGTCAAACATGACCTTTCATTATGTCATAGCCGAGGGCCGGTAAGTAATTGTTCGAGCAGGGTCGAACATGACCTTTAGTTAAATGGTGGCCGAGGGATGGTAGGTGTTTGTTCGAGCGGGGTCGAACATAACATTAAGTTAAATCGTGACCGAGGGAGGTAGGTGTTTATTCGAGTGGGGTCGAACATAACCTTTCGTTAAGTCGTGGTCGAATATGACCTTTTGTTAAATAGTGGCCGAGGGCCGATTAGTGTTTGTTCGAGCGGGGTCGAATATAACCTTCAGTTAAATTGCGGTCGAGGGCCGGTAGGTGTTTGTTCGAGCGGGGTCGAACATAACCTTTCATTAAATCGCGACCGAGGGCTGGTAGGTGTTTGCTAGAGCGGGGTAGAACATAACCTTAATACGAAAAAGGTGTTCTGATAAGCATACTTTTCTTATTGCTTTGACATTATTGCTTTGGTTACATACTTGGAGAAAATTACATATTTTGGGTGTTGGCTGGTATTCCAATACTAGTCCCAGTCTACCTAGTCCCTTCATTGTTTGACTTGGAGAGTATTGAGAAGTTGAGCAATGAAATAGTAACTACGGTCCCAGCCTCGTGTACTTCGACCCGAAGTGTTCCTGTCGCTGCCTCGTTAAAAACCTCCTTGAGAAAACCCGAATGGGACAAAACTCAAGTGAGGGAAAAATAGTACGACTTGGGGACGCTTTTTCTCTCAGAAGTTGAAGTATTTGAGGTGGCTAATGTTCCAGTTGTTTGGTAGTCACTTTCCTTCCATTGTCTCTAGTTGGATTGAACCCTTATTCACTTTGGCTATCATTTTGTACGGACCATCCCAATTCGTTCCCAGCTTGCCTTCCCGGGGGTCTTTGCTCGCTTGAGGTTTGGCTTTCAGTACGTAGTCTCCGACTTTCAGCAGCCGGACCTTTGTTTTTTTGTTGTAATAGCGTTTTTCTTGTTATTTTTGGGAGAGCATTTTTATGCACGTCATATCTCTTCGTTCGTTGATTTCGTAAAGTTCTTGCCTTCTACTCTCATCGTTACTTGTGCCTATTTCGTGGGAGTACCTTAGGCTGGGTTCTCCAACCTCGACCGGTATCACTGTCTCGGTTCTATAGACCAAAGAGTAGGGTGTTTCTCCTGTGCTCATCTTCGGAGTTGTTCGGTAGGCCCATAATACTTCTGATAGTATTTTTGGCCATAGTCCATTGGCGTCTTTGAGATTTTTCTTCATAATGTTTAGTATGGACTTATTGGAGGATTTTGCTTGCCCGTTACCCGCTAGGTGATATGGGGTCAAGAGTATCCTCTTGATATGTCATTTCTCGAAAAACTCAGCGGTTATCTTTCCTGTGAACTGGGGTCCGTTGTCACAACTAATTTCCTTGGGTAGGCCGAATCGACAGATGACATATATCCATATAAAGGTGATTACCTCTTGTTCTCATATTTGGGCGAATTCTCCTGCTTCCACCCATTTAGAGAAATAGTCAGTTAAAACCAAAATGAATCGTACATTACCTCGCCTTGCTGGGAGGGGACCCACGATATACATTCTCCATTAGATGAACGGCCAAGGGGGGGTGACTGAGTGGAGGTGTTCGACTGCTTGGTGAATTATTGGGGTGTACTTTTGGCATTGTTCACATTTCCTTACAAAGTCTGCAGCATCCTTTTTCATGGTGGGCCAAAAGTATCCTGCCCATATGAGGCATCTGACTAGTGCTCAATTGCCGGAGAGAGCTACGCAATGGCCTTCAAAGACTTCTTCGAGGACGTGTTGGGTTTGGTTAGGGCCCAAACACTTCGCCAGAGGGCCACCGTAAGTTCTATTGTCTAGGTCGCTAATGAGGAGACTCTATTAAGCTGCCTGCATTCTTAGTTTCTTGGCTTCTTTTTTGACGCATGGGAGCATGTCGTCATGTAAATATGCGATAATACGATTGCACCAGTCCCAAGTTAGGTTTATGGTTTTTACCTCGATTTGGTCTAGTGATGAATTGAAGAGGTGGACTACGTCTTTATCTCCGGTTGTGATGCTTTAGGTAGTTGTGGCTAGTTTGGCAAGGCTATTTGCTTTGACATTCTATGCTCGTGGGATCTGATCGAGCTGGCATTCATCGAACACAGGCAATAGTTTTCAGATTTTAGTATGGTTTTTTTGCAATCTTTGTTCCTTGATTTATAAAGTCCTTATGACTTGGTTGGCTATGAGCTGGGAATCACATGGAGTTTCAACCATTTTACACCATACTTGAGTGCTAGCCTTAACCATGCAATTATAGCCTCATACTCTGCCTCATTGTTAGTCATATCCGGGCACCTTATGGACTGGCGAATTACTTCGCCTGTTGGGACCTCGAGTACGAGTCCCAATCCGAACCCTGATGCGTTGGATGCGCCATCGAAGGAGAGGACCCAGAGGTCTTGTGTTTGGATGGAAGTTTTAACGGATTCCCTTTCGACTTCAGGCATTAGTTTTGCATTGAAATCGGCGACGAAGTCGACGAGCACTTATGAATTTATCGTCATTCGCGGCTGGTATGTGATATCATGCTCGCTTAGCTCAATGGCCCATTTGGACAGCCTCCTCGATAGCTCGGGTTTATGCAAAATGCTTCTCAGGGGAAAGGTCATAAAGATCGAGATGGGGTGGCATTGGAAATGGGGTCTAAGCTTTCGTGAAGCTACAACCAAGGCTAGAGCTAATTTTTGGAGGTGCGGGTACCTTGTCTCGGCGTCGACGAGTGTTTTGCTAATGTAATAGATGGGAGATTGCGTACCTTTATTTTCGCGAATCAAGACTACGGTTACCGCTACCTCAGATATGGCTAGATAGACGAGGAGTTGCTCTCCCCGTTCGGGTTTTGAAAGCAGGGAAGATGATGATAGGTATTCCTTCAGTTCTCATAGAGCCTGGACGCACTCGGAAGTCCATTGTGTTATCTAAGTGACGACTGTGAGATGAACCTTGATAGGGCGGTGATTCGACCAGTCAACCTTTAGACTTGTTTGGTTAAGAGTTCCGGTATCCCCTCGATAGCTTTGATTTGGTCCAATTTGACCTCGATCCCTTGCCGCGACACTAGAAAACCCTAGAACTTTCTTGAAGCTACGCCAAAACGCATTTTTCTCTAGGTTCAGCTTCATTCTGTACCTTCTGCGTATGTCAAAAGTTTATTCCAAATGACTGATGTGATCATCAGCCCTTTCGAACTTGACCAACATGTCGTCTATATATACCTTCATGGTCTTACCGAGTTGTTCTCTGAACATCTTTGTTACCAATTTTTGATAAATAGCCCACGCGTTCTTCAGTCCAAATGGCATAACCCTAAAGCAATACGTCCCTTGGTGGGTGATGAACGTGGTTTTCTCTTGATCTTCTTCCTCCATAATAATTTGATTATAGCCTGAGTAAGCATCCAAGAAACTCAATAGTTTATGCCCAGCTGTTGCGTCGATGAATTGGTCGATATGGATTAGTGGGAACAAATCCTTCAGACATGCTTTGTTCAAGTATGTGAAATACACGCGCACCCGCCATTTCCCATTTTTCTTTTTGATCATCACTACGTTGGCGATCCACTTGGGGTACTTTGACTCCATGATGGAGCCATTCTCTAACAGCTTTTCCACCTCCTCGCGGACTGCATCGTTGATGGCAGAGTTGAATTCATGCCTGAACTGTCTTACTGGGGGGTGGAATGAGTCGACGTTTAATTTGTATGTGGTGATTTGCTTTGGGATGCCCGGCATATCCGCATGGCTGAAAGCAAACAAATCTGCATTAGCTATTAAGAATTGACATAATTTACCTAGTTCTCAGAGTTTGCATCCGATATAGGCCTTCTTGCTATGGTCGTTGAGGTTCAATTGGATGGAGTCGAGGTCTTCTACGGTCGAACCTGCAGCCTTGACCATGTCGGGATCCATGATGACGCCCTGTGCACTTCTTTCTTTGTCTTTGTCTTTTTTATATTGGGTGGCCGTGCTTTCCAAGGAAGAAGGTTGTATTCCGGGGATGTGCGTTGTTCCACGCGTATGCTAAATATTCCACATGGAGTTGGGAATTTAATTATTTGGTATAGGCTGAAGGGGATAGCTCTCATGGGATGTATCCATGGTCGCCCTACTATGGCGTTTGTATGCAGTGGCCTAGTCCAAGATATGGAATGTGGTCTCCATAGTCATGTCGTCGGCCAGGACACAGAGTGTAATTTCCCCGGATGTCCGCTCAACCGCATCATTAAAACCGGTAACGTGATGCAGCACGACACTATCTTATCCTCGAGTCTTATTTGGGTAAGGACTCGAGGATGGATATTACATGCACCGCTTCCATCATACACCATGATGCATTTGACATCGGTATCTAAAATGCGTAAAGTAATAACGAGGGAATCATTATGAGGAAAAGTCAAGCGGTTGACATCCGACTCGTCGAAGATGATACTTTCTTTGAGCCGTTGTATCATTCGCGGGTGATAGACCGCTTGAGCTTGTGAGTGGTGGTGAACTTTATGCCGTTGATAGAGGTGTCGACGCCGCCGTCGATGATCATGTTGTCAGTACGAGATGGCGATGAAGGATTTGGCGGACCTCGATTTTCACGTCCTCTAGTGAAGTTGGTCCTCCCCTTATCGCTTAACAGCTCTTTGAGGTGCCCTTGACGTAACACGTTTATGACTTATTGTCTGAGGGCGATGCAATCTTCTGTTTTGTGCCCGCGTTCGTGGTGGAACTCATAGAGGGCGTCGTATTTTTTGGTGTTCGGGTCTGATCTCATCTTTGGCGACGACTTCAGTTTTGTTACGAGTTTCTCAAGAGCGTAGACTATTTCTATAAGCGAAACGCAAAAAGTGTGAGTAGATAATAAATGAGGCATACCTCTTTCGTTCCGATGAGTCCATGTCCTTGGCCTAGATGGGCCTTCTTTATAGCGGAGGGAGGGTGCGACGGCCTCCCTGACATATGGTTGGTGTAGTTCCCTGTTACGTCGTGGAATCAGTTGATCCCTTCGGCTTGTTCTGAGGTTAGCCGGTGAGTTAGTCCATTGAGGTCATCCTCGTCTGCTCGGACCTCGGCACAATAAGCATTGTGGATTTCGTCCCAAGTGGTTGGAGGATACTTCATCAATCGTCTCAACAGTTTTCTAGTTACTCTTGAACCATCTCTACTCAGCTCATTCTGGAAAGATGTGACCGCCAATTCTTAGGATACGTTTGACATATTCATCCTTACTCTGTTGAACCAGGAGAGAAAGTCCCTCAGTCCCTCTACCAAGGACTGCTTATTAGAAAATATGTCATTTACTCTTGCTTCGGCCTTCTTGGCTCCGGCGTGGGCGGTTACGAACTTATCGTCCATTTCTTTAAAAGTTTCTATGGAGCGGGTTGGTAGCTACAAATACCATGTTAATGCCCCTCCCGTAAGGGTTTCACCAAACCTCTTCAGCAAAATGGATGACACTTGTTCCTTGGCGAGGTCGTTGCCTTTCACGACGGTGACGTAGTGAGTCACATGATCCTCGGGATCGGTCGTTCTATCGTATATCCTGAGATAGGGTGGCATTTTGAAGGTCTTTGGTATGGCGTGCGGGGATGCATCATCGTTGTACGGCTGTTCCACGAACCTGTCGGCGTCCCTTTTCGGCAGCAGCTTAAGAGCGCTTGGTATCTTGTCAACTCGTTCTTGGTGTTCTTTCATGTGGTCTCGGAGTGCCTTGTTTTCATCTCCATTTCTTCCATCCTCTTTAGAATGGAAGCGAGGGTGTTGTCACCTGCATTGTCAGTAATATTATGAGTTATACCTGTTATTGGAGGAAGGGGTCGATTGCACTGCTCGTCTGTTTGTTGTATCATGCGAGCCCTTACGGTTTTTGCAGTCATGCCTAGAGCGGGCTTGTCGAGGACGCTCGCTAGCGTGTCCGTCTTCCATGCTTCGAGGAGTTTTTTCACAACTGGGGGCGTCTCTTCTTCCGCAGACGTGGAGGCCCTTTTTTTGCTGGGTTTTGTAATGCTGCAGTGTGGGGGAGGCGACCTCTCTCGCTTAGGGGACACGTTGGGTGTCATGTCCTCACCTACTATTTCACAACTTTCGTTGATGACATTCATGAGGTTGGTTGGGAAGTCACTTGTTATTTTTGTCCTTTCTCCTTGGTTACCTGCCATGTAGGGTTTTGTATCCACAAAGAAAGGAGATCTCGAGGATTTTGACATTAGTAACTTGCGTTAATTGTAGATCTAGAGGAAACTAATAATTTAACTAAGTCCTCCCCATAGACGACGCCAAATTGTTTGATAAAAAAATATTGATCTTGGTTCAAATAATTAAATTTATACAAATGAGAGTTAATCTTAGCTAACAATAATATCCCTAAGATATAGCTCTCGAAAGTAAAATAAATACTATGTAGGTATATTTGGATAACGGCAGCAGTACATAATAAATATTCCAGAAATCAAAGGCAATAATGTAGTATTCTATATCAATGAATAACAATAAATTACATTTAAGTAAATAGAATGAATGAGTCACCCAAGAAAGGATGGAATCAGTGAATGTTCTTTCTGACAATACTGAGTGATAGACAATCCTTTGAATATCTGAGTTATTCTCAGATCTAATAAAAAAGTGTAGACAAGAATTTTAGTGAAAAGGTGGTGTTTGTATACTTGCAATGAGACCCGATTCTTTTTTTCAAGTCAAGGTGTATTTTTACAAATGAATATCACATGTCCCCTATCATTGTGTCTCTTCTATTTATAGGGAACATGTTCCTAAAAACCCTAACAATACAAGTGTAGATAATATTCACTAGAATATTCTCTTTTGTATCCTATCATGAAACTAGTCATCACAACTATGTTAAGGGTGCTTGACCTCGGCCTCGATGACAACTCCTCGACTTCAGTCTTTTAGCTGACTCTTCGACCGCAACCTTCGCTGACAATTAGATTACTTCGACGTGTGGCATCCCATGAATGTTTTAATAATACCACTTCGACTAAAGATGGATTTTGACCCATAGGTGTAATGTAACGGTGGAGAAGCTATGCTGAATTTTTGTTGTTGTAAGAAATGAAAAGTTGAATATTATTCCCTCCGTTGTAGTAATATTTGACTAGGAAAAATTTAAGAAAAAATATATTTTTTTAAATTTACAATTTAAAGAAAGCCTTAAATATTTGCGTGACTATAAAAATAAAAATAAAAGAGGAAAAATATTCATATTAAATAAATATGTAGCAGAAGAACCCAGATTCCAAATGAACAAATTCAAATTTGAAAAGCATCTTCCTTGTTCTTGAAGAATGAGGGGCAAAGGGATTGATCAAGAAAGATCTTTTGCTCTTCTTATATATAAGATCGTGATTGGATCCGCATATTTTTGGTAAAGAGAATAATCTTATCCTTTGAGAATAATAAAAAATGGACAGTGTTCAATTGGAACATGAAAACGTGACTAAATTGGTCCTAGTTACTCTTTGGGGCGGAGTGGAAGAAGGGGGGATTCTCGAACGCGGAAAGGATCCAATGAATTTGAAAGAATTGAACGAGGAGCCGTATGAGGTGAAAATATCATGTACGGTTTTATAGAGTAGCAGTAAGGGTGACTTATCTGTTAACTTTTCCACTATCACCCCAAAAAAATCAAATTCTGCCTTACATAAAGTTGCCAAAGTACGATTAACCTCTGGATTTGAAATCACTTCTTATATACCCGGTATTGGCCATAATTTACAAGAACATTATGTAGTCATAGTAAGAGGGGGAAGGGTTAATCTTTTATAGGATAAAAATATTAAAATTAAATTGGTTTTAACATGAAAATATGACAAGCGATAAATTAGAAAGGAAAGAGTGATACGTAAAATAGAATAGAGGAGGCAATAAAAAAAAAAGGAAGGGAGAATGGACAGATGTATAGTACTAGCTAATCTTATAGTCAATTATCCACATTGTCTAATCATGTTGTTTCTTGAGATAAATTATCTTCGGCAAAAGTCCAAATATACCCTAATATTTTTGAAAATGATCTAAAAATACCCTTTGTTATACTATTGGGTTATCTATACCCCCACAGTTATACTATGGATTCAAATATACCCCTCATTTAAACGGAGGGACACGTGTCATCATCCTATTGGCCAATTCTAAATAACTCCTAATTAATTAAACAGCAATTTAATAAAGCAATTACTTTGTTTTGTAAAACTAGAAAAAACTGAATTTTTTTACTAAAAACTGAAAAAATCAAAATATTTCTTTTTCAAATTTTACAAAAAAACTGCTTAAAAAAACTGAAAAATATTTTCTAATACAATGTTTTTGTAAAAACTTAAAAAAAAAAAAAAAGCAATTTTCTAAAGAAATATTTTGTAAAAACTGAAAAAAAACTAATTGTTTTTTAATTAAAAACTGAAAAAATCAAAAATAGTTTTTTCGAGTTTTTAGAAAAATATTGCTTTAAAAAAATTGAAAAATAATTTTTAAAGCAATTATTTTTGTAAAAACTAAGAAAACAAACTAAAAAGTAATTTTCTAAAGTAATGTTTTTGTAAAAACTAAAAAAATAAATATTTTGTTTTTCAGTTTTTAGTTTTAAAAAAATCAGTTTTTTCCAGTTTTTAATTGCTTTAGAAAATTATTTTTCAGTTTTTTTAAAGCAGTTTTTTTTGTAACAGCTGGAAAAAAATCATTTTTGTTTTTTTTTAGTTTTTTGTAAAAAAAATCAGCTTTTTCAGTTTTTACAATAAAAAATTGCTTTAGAAAATTACTTTTTAATTAATTAGGAGATATTTAGAATTTATCAACAGGACGATTACATGTGTCCCTTCGTTTAAATGAAGGGTATATTTGAACCCAAAATATGACTGCATGAGTATAGATAACCCAATAATATAACGAAGGGTATTCTTGTAGACCATTTTCGAAAGTACAAGGGTATATTTGGACATTACCGAATTATCTTTATTGCATCAAAACTAAACTGAGGGCCCCCTATGGTTTCGTTTCATTTTCTGTTCTTTCTTTTGTAGACAAAATGAGAACAAAGAAGACTAGAAAAATTCAGAAAGATGAATTTACGTACAACTTATCCATTGACAGTCATGTGTGTTGTCAGAGCCCCTTTGTGTTATCCAAGTAATGAAGTACCTTCTCAAGCACTGAACAAAGTATCTTTTAGTTCTTTTATCTTTTACCAATAACTATTAAGAAAATTTTCAGTTACTCAAATATTTAATTTCCAGACTGGTGATATTAGCTAAATTATGGTAAAATGTAGACTTTCAAACGACTGGGAACAAAGCTCTTTTCCCCCTCCCTTTTTTTCTAGTATACTAGAAATATATTTGTAACGATCCAGCAGTCGTTTTGAGAATTAGCGTCCCGTTCGACGCCTTTAGATCTCGAGCAACATCGTCTTATGTGTTATGGCTTGCAGGTGTGCCTGAGTTCGGATTTCAGATGATTCATGGTAAATTTGGAAGAAATATTCTTGTTTTTTGAAGTTTAAGCGATAAGAGTTGACCAGAATTTGACTTTTGTATAGATGACTCTGAAATGGCATTTTGATGATTCAAATAGTTTCGTATGGTGATTTTGGACTTAGACGTGCGTCCGTATTTGGATTTGGAGGTTCGTAGGGTAATTTGAAGCATTTCGGCGAAAATTAAAAAATTAAAGTTTTTGAAGGTTGGGAGGTTTGACTGAGAGTTAAATTTGGTGATATCGGGGTCGGAATACGATTCCGAGAGTTGGATTAGCTCTGTTATGTCATTTGGAACTTGCAGGCAAAATTTGGCGTAATTCTAAGTTGATTTGATATGTTTCGGTGCGAGTTGTAGAAGTTAGAAGATTTGAAAATTTATAAGTTCGATTCGTGTGCGATTTATAGTTTCGACGTTGTTTGATGTGATTAGAGGCCTCCAGCAGGTCAGCATTTTGTTATGAAACTTGTTGGCATGTTTCGACGGGGTCCCGAGGGCCTCAGGAGTGTTTCGGATGGGCTACGAGCCATTTCTTCAGTCTTTTAAGTTGCTGGTTTCTGGTGTAGTTGTTGCTCTACGCAATCGCGAAGATGAAGACACAATCGCGTAAGGTTTCTTGGAGATCAAGGATTTTGTTCATCGCGGATGCGATCGTGAAACTTATACAGTCACATGTCCGCATTCGCAACTGTCGCTCCGAGTTCGCGTATTGGAGCTGGGCGCTAGTGGTTATTTCTTCATCGCGTTCGCGAGTTTCTTTGTGCGTTCGTGTAGATTGTGGTCTTTATTCATCGCATTCGCGATGTATTTGACACGAACGCAAAGCGTTATTTGTTCTGGGCAAGTTCTTCGCGATTGCAAGGAATGTTCCGCGATCGCGTAAGAGGAATCACTAGGAAATATTATAAGAACTCTATTTCAAGGGTTTGGCCATATTTATCACATTTTGAGTTGTAGACCTCGGATTTGAGCGATTATTTGTGGGTTTTTCAAGAAAATCTTTGGGGTAAGTGTTCTTCACTAGGAATTGATTATACTTCTTGATTTCATCTTTATTTTTACCATTAAATTAGTGTTTTGAGTTGAGAAAAAATGGAATTTTTTCAAGAAATCTTTCAAAATGTAAAATGAGGATTTGAAGGGTGATTCGATATCGGAATTTGATAATTTTTGTATGGTCGAACTTGTCATCGAATGAGTGTTCCGGTTTAGCAAATTTTATCGGGTTTCGAGGTGCAGGCCCGGGGGTTGACTTTTTAGTTTTTGTTAAAGATTGAAGGTTTATTATCCGAAATTATTTTCTATGAGTTTTATTTATGAATTGATGTTATTTTGGATAGATTTGAGTCGTTCGAAAGTTGTTTCACCGGAGAAGGTCATTTTAGAGTATCAATATAGCTTATTTGAGGTAAGTATCTTGCTTAACTTTGTGTGGGGGAACTACCCCTTAGGATTCGAGTCATTTGTGCTAATTGTATCATGTGAAAGACGTGTACGCGAGGTGACGAGTACGTACTCGGGCATATTTGTAAAAATATGACCGTTTAGGGCTATTAGTTTCTTATGTCCATTGAATATAAAGTTGTTTTGTCATGTTAAATTCCTTATTTGATGAATTCACCCTTACATGTCTTATTTGGAATTAATTGCTTCATGTTCTACCCTTATTGTCGATGAAATTCTTATGTGCCTTAACTGAAGTTGTTGCATCTTTTATTGCCATCATATCCTTTCCGTAATTATTTATCCTTGATAGAAGCTATCATTATCTTTTCCGTAATTGCCTATCATTAGTTGAAGTTATTATTATCTCACCCATAATTTACTTATCCTTAATTGAATTTGTTGTATCTTTTCCGCAATTTCTCAACCCTAAACGAGGTTTTGTTATCCCTTATCATTGTTGATTTATCCTTATTTAAAATCATTGATTCATGTTATCCCTCTTATTGTTGAATTGTAATTTTGTGAAATCATTGCTACACACTATCTCTTCCTTGTTGAGCAATTCTTATTTAGACCATTATTCCCTATTGTGTCTTTCATTGTGAGCTCGTTCTTCCATTCCTTTGTGTTTTGAAATTCCCTAGTTGTTTTACTTGCCGCATTCTCATATTATTGTCGTTGTTGTTGTTCTATTCTGTGTTGTTGAGCCGAGGGCTATGCGTGGTTGTGATATTAAAATATTTTTGAGAAAATATTGTGGCATATGGACACATATTGTGAAAATCATTTTTTTGAGTTTGTTATGTTTTGGCCTATGTGTTATTGTTGAGATAATTGTTATGTTGTTTGCACGAGGTTTCTACCGTGCTGTTGTTATTGTGTTTGCACGAGGTTTTTGCCGTGTTGTTGTTATCGTGTTGCACGAGGTTTATGCCATAATGTTATTATTATTGATAGGCATGTGGTGCTATAAGGTAAGCATGTTGAAACGCATGAGGTGAGATAAGGTGGGCTTGAAACGCATGTCGTGTTGTTGTTATGTTATTTGCACGAGGTTTCTATCGTGTTGTTGTTATTGTGTTTGCACAAGGTTTCTGCCATGTTATTGTTATCATGTTGTATGAGATTTTGGTCGTGTTGTTGTTATTATTGATATGCATACAGTGGTATAAGGTCTGCATATTGAAACACATACGGTGAGATAAGGTGGGCGTGAGTCGTCCGTGCGGTTATGAGTTGTAATGTGGGAACAAGATGCCAAGTGATTAGGGTTCATGAAAATGGATCCGTGAGCTATGATTATGAGGTTTGGTACCTCGTGTGAATGCCTGGAGAGATTTTGTTTGAAAGCGGTTGTTCTTATTGAGTTATTGATGGTTTTCCTTTATTTGGTTTCACCGGACTTAGATGGTGATTAGCTTACTCTACAACATTATTACCTAACTACTTCATGTTGAACATTGTTGTTACTAGTGCATCATTGCAAGTATTGTTTTATATTCCTTATCCTGCTTAGCTTTATATTAATATTTTTTCTCTGTTAGTTCACCTTCACAATTGTTCAGGTTTTTTAGTCTGATAGATGTCTTGACTGTACATCATCACTACTCTATCGAGATTAGTCTTGATACTTATTGGGTACCACTGTGGTATACTCATACTATGCTTCTGCACATTTTTGTGCAGATCCAGATGCCTTGGTTGTTATTGATTATTAGCTAGCTGGTCGAGCACTGCTGTGGAGACTCAAGGTAAACATATCGTCGCGTTCGTAGGCGTCAGAGTCACCTTCTGTTATTGTACCTGTACTGTTTAATTTTATTCTGAATAGTTGTATTTAGGAACTTTCTAGAAACTTAAGTAGAGCTTATGACTTGTACTATCGGTTTTGGAATTGTAAATTGTTTATAAAGATTTCTATTTCACATTTACCAGTTGATGGTTGAATTCTTTTATTAATTCAGTAAGTTTTAGGCTTACCTATTCTTAGGGACTAGGTGTCGTCACGACATCCTACAGAGGAAAATTGGGGGCATGACAAGTTGGTATCAGAGCTCTAGGTTCATAGGTGCTACGAGTCATAAGTGAGTTTAGTAGAGTCTTACAGATCGGTACAGAGATATCTGTACTTATCTTCGAGAGGCTACAAGACTATTAGGACAATTTCACTTCCTTCATTCCTCTCGTGCGAGTTTATTGATCTCGGATTTTGAACCTTTGTCATTCTATTCTCTCGCAAATGGTGAGGACACGAGTTGCAATTACCGATGACGCTGCCCCCAGAGCCGGCGTTGCTAGGGGCCGGGGCAGAGGAAGAGGCAGAGGTCGAGGAAGAGTGCATGCTACAACTAGAGCACTTGTCAGAGCAACAGTTGAGGAGCCGCTAGTAGCTCCGGGTGGGGGACAGGTACCGGAGGCACCTGTTGTTACCCTAGAACTTCAGGAGACTTTAGCATAGTTCCTGAGCATGTTTGGTACATCGACTCAGGCGAGGTTGATTCCGATTGCACCAGCTACTTCACAGATCGGGGAAGGTGCTCAGACTCCCGTTGCCCGTACTTCGGAGCATCGAGTCCACGTTGGTCAGGTTCTAGGTGTTATGCCGACACAACTTGTTGTCCCAGTTCATCTTGTGGTTAGGGTAGCAGCATATGAGGGAGAACAACTTAGGCCTGCGATGTTCAAGAAGTACTATCGTCCTACTTTCAGTGGTTTGGATTCAGAGGATGCGCATGGGTTCCTAGGGGAGTGCTACCGTATTCTCTACACCGTGGGTATTGTGGAGATGAGTGGGGTTGCTTTTACTACGTTCCATCTTAAGGGAGCAGCATATCACTTGTGGCGGGCGTAAGAGTTGGGTAGTCCGGCCGATGCAGATTCACTTTCATGGGTTCAATTTTCAGGGATGTTCTTGAGAGAGTTTGTTCCCCAGACCCTTCGGGATGCATGACGCTTGGAGTTTGAGTAGCTGTGCCAGGGCACTATGTCAGTGTCAGAGTATGTTGTTATATTCAATTATTTGTCCAGACATGCACCTGCTTTGGTTTCTACAGTCAGAGAGCGAGTCCGCAGGTTCATTGGGGGGAGGGGCGATCAGTCATGATATCCGGTTCAGCATGGCTTGGGAGTTAGAGTCAGATGTTTCTTTTCAATAGGTAGTAGAGATCGCCCGTCGATTAGAGAGCATGCAGGGTCAGGAAAGAGAGAGAGAGGATAGGGAGGCTAAGAGGCCTCGTAGACCAGGAGGATCTACTGGTCCCTATTTTGGAGGCAGCGTATGGCACGGTAGAGGTTTTGTGTGTCAGCCAATTCAGTTTACACTACAAACTTTGCACGGTGTTTCAGGTACCCATGGGTCTCAAGGTACCCATACTGGATAGCTTCCACAGCCACGTCAGCGGAGAGGTTGCTTTGAGTGTGGAAATACCATCCACATGGTGAGAGATTGTCCCAGACTCCAGACAGATGTGTCACAGCGGGGTATTCAGGCTATGAGTTCTGCTCCAGTTGCTGATTTCCCTGAACCACCAGCTTGGGGTGCAGGTCAGGCGAGTAGAGGGCGCCCAAGAGGGGTAGGGCCGGCCCGTTGATGTTCTTTCTACATTAGGGTTGAGTCCACTTCACCAGATGATGTTGCACGGGTATGGTTTTGATTTGTTATAGAGGAGCATCATTCGTATTTTATTTCGGTTCTGCTTATCGGGGTGAGTCCTCCTATGTTACTTCATATACAGGTGAGTTTAGTGATTTGGTACTTTGCTTATATGTTTTCCCCTATTGAAAAATTCTATGGTGGTAGCCCGTGTCTATTGTTTTGTTTATTTCGTTATTAAGAGCTATGAGGCTAGAATTAAAAAAAAAATGTTACTCATTTCGGTAGTTTTGATGTGATTTCTAGATGGTTGGTTACGATTTGTGGTTTAGATACTCTACTAGTGTGGGAGTTCAGTATGTGTTATGATTTTTTTTGGCGAAATTGAATTAGTGGAAGGTTTCGGTTGGAATGATGTGTATTTTACTTGTGATTCAGAGCTGAGGATGGGGTCCTCACGTTTTCATGCGGTTTGATATTTTTGAACCGGGTTGCGGGCTACGGTGGAGTCATATTAGGATGGGATCCTTATGATTAGTTCATATGCATTGATTCTCCCTAGTGGAATTGATTCATAATATGATACTGATAGGGAGTGGCATCTGTCGAGCTTTTTTTATAGTTCTTTCATGTGTTTCCTTGTATACTCGGTCATTTTCGCATTGTGCTTATCGGGTTTTAGCTTGCGAGGTGTATGCCCAGGTGGAGTTAGTTATGACTTGCTGATTCGGGTGAGTAGTTATGAGGTCTTTACGTTTCTTGCATCGTTGTCAGTGTTATAAATGATTGGAACAAGGTTCTAGCGGATATGAGTTTAATTGCCGGTGTTGGGTTTGACGATGGATATATATTGTGATCAAAAATCTTGTTATGGACATAGGTGTAGTATGCTATGTCGTGTGTTTGTATCTTGTGGGTGCAGGCATAAGTTGTTGCAGCTGGTTGAGGCTGATACTGTGTGTTGATGTAGGAATCGAGTCTCTTGGAAATGATTGGATGGTGAGAAATTTGATTCTAAGGTTTACCAGTGTGGGTGGAATAGATAATTTTCAGTTGGGATGGTGTCGTCGGGCCTATGTAAATCGGGGTGAAGTGGGATCATCCGCGAGTGTATGTATGGTAGTTCGCTTGGTGATTTGATGATCTCAGAATGGTTCTTGACACGTTCGAGGATGAACGTTTGTTTAAGAGGGGGAGGATGTAATGACCCGGCCGGTCGTTTTGAGATTTAGCGTCTCGTTCGGTGGCTTTAGGTCTCGAGTAGCTTCGTATTATATGTTATAGCTTGCGTGTGTGACCGAGTTTGGTGTTCGGATGATTCAAGGCCAATTTGGAGAAGGATTATTATTTTTGAAGCTTAAGCGGTAAGAGTTGACCGAAATTTGACTTTTGTGTAGACGAATCCGAAATGGAATTTTGATGATTCCAAGTATGGTGAATTTGGACTTAGGCGTGCGTCCGGATTTCGAGGTCCGTAGGGTAATTTGAAGTATTTCGGCGAAAATTGGAAAATTGAAATTTTGGAAGGTTGAGAGGTTTGGCCGAGAGTTGAATTTGGTGATATCGGGGTCGGAATGCGATTCCGAGAGTTGGATTAGATCTGTTATATTATTTGGAACTTGCATGCAAAATTTGGCATCATTCCGGGTTGATTTGATATGTTTTGGCGCGAGTTTTAGTAGTTAGAAGATTTGGAAATTTATAAGTTCGATTAGTGGTACGATTCGTAGTTTCGACATTATTTGATGTGATTTGAGGTCTCGATCAAGTCCGCGTTATGTTATGGAACTTGTTGGCATGATTCGATGGGGTCCTGAAGGCCTCAGGTGTGTTTCGGATGGGCTACGAGCCATTTCTTCAGTCTTTTAAGTTGTTGGTTTCTGGTGTTACTGTTGCTCTACGCAATCGCGAAGATGAAGACGCGATCGCATAAGGGTTCTTGGAGCTCAGGGATTTTGTTCATCGCGAACGTGATCGTGGTCACGTGTTCGCGAAGCTTATGCAGTCATATGTCCGCGTTCACAGTTGTCACTCCGTGTTCGTGTAGTGGGGTTGGGCGATGATGGTCATTTCTTCATCGCGTTCGCGAGTCGCTTTGTGCATTCGCGTAGTTTGTTTTCTTTATTCATCGCGTTCGCGATGTATTTGATGCGAACGTGAAGCATTATTTGTGATGGGCAACATTTAGTTCTTCGCTATCGCGAGGAATGTTCCGCGAAAGTGTAAGAGGAATTTATAGGATAGATTATAAGAACTCTATTACGAGGGTTTGACTATTTTTATCACATTTTGAGTTGTAGACCTCAGATTTGAACGATGTTTCGTGAGTTTTTCAATCAAATCTTTGGGGTAAGTGTTCTTCACTCGGAATTGATTATACTTCATGATTCTATCTTTATTTTTATCATTAAATTACTGTTTTGAGTTAAGGAAAAATGGAAATTTCTGAAGAAATCTTTCAAAATGTAAAATGAGGATTTGAAGGGCGATTCAATATCGGAATTTGATAATTTTTGTATGGTTGAACTCGTCATCGAATGGGTATTCGGGTTTTATAAATTTTATCGGGTTCCGATGTGCGGGCTCGGAGTTGATTTTTGGGTTGACTTTTTAGTTTTTGTTAAAGATTGAAACTTTATTATCCGCAATTATTTTCTATGAGTTTTATTTATGAATTGATGTTACTTTGGCTAGATTTGAGTCGTCCGGAGGTTGTTTCACTGGAGAAGGTCATTTTAGAGTATCAGTCTAGCTTATTTGAGGTAAGTATCTTTCCTAACTTTGTGTGTGGGGGGGTGTGTGGGGGGGAACTACCCCTTAGGATTCGAGTCATTTGTGCTAATTGTGTCATGTGAAGGTCGTGTACGCGAGGTGACGAGTACGTGTCTGGGCTTATTTGTGAAAATTTGACCGTTTAGGGCTCTTAGATTCTTATGTCCATTTAATATAAAGTTTTTTTGTCATGTTAAATTTCTCATTTACTGAATCCACCCTTACATGTCTTATTTGAAATTAATTGCTTCATGTTCTACCCTTATTGCTGATGAAGCTCTCATATGCCTTAACTGAAGTTGTTGCATCTTTTATTGCCATGATATACTTTTTGAAATTGTTTATCCTTAATAGAAGTTATCATTATCTTTTCCGTAATTGCCTATCATTAGTTCAAGTTATTATTATCTTACCCATAATTTGCTTATCCTTAATTGAATTTGTTGTATCTTTTCCGTAATTTCTCAACCTTAAACGATATTTTTGTTATCCCTTATCATTGTTGACTTATCCTTATTTAGAACCATTGATTCATGTTATCCCTCTTATTGTTGAATTTTATTTTTGTGGAATCATTACTACACATTATCTCCTCCTTGTTGAGCAATTCTTGTTTAGACCATTATTCCTTGTTGTGTCTTTCTTTGTGAGCTCGTTCTTCCATTCCTTTGTGTTTTGAAGTTCATGAGTTGATTTACTTGCCGTATTATTCTCGTTGTTGTTGTTGTTGTTGTTGTTGTTGTTGTTGTTGTTGTTGTTGTTGTTGTTGTTGTATTTAGTATTATTGAGCCGAGGGCTATGCGTTGTTATTGTTGTTGTTGTTGTTGTTGTTGTTGTTGTTGTATTTAGTATTATTGAGCCGAGGGCTATGCGTTGTTATTGTTGTTGTTGTTGTTGTTGTTGTTGTTGTTGTTGTTGTTGTTGTTGTTGTTGTTGTATTTAGTGTTATTGAGCCGAGGGCTATGCGTGGTTGTGATATTGAATCTGTTTTGAGGAAATATTGTGGCATATGGGCATATATTGTGAAAGTCATTTTGTTAAGTTTGTTATGTTTTGGCATACATGTTATTGTTGAGATAATTGTTATGTTGTTTGCATGAGGTTTTTGTCGTGCTGTTGTTATTATGTTTGCACGAGGTTTCTGTCGTTCTGTTGTTATCGTGTTGCACGAGGTTTTTGCCATGTTGTTGTTATTATTGATACTTATACGGTGGTATAAGGTCTGTGTGTTAAAACGCATACGGTGAGATAAGGTGGGCTTGAAACATATGGCTAGTAGGGGGACTACTAAAAGCCATGTGGCGAGATAAGGTAGGCTAAAACGCAGAATGCTATTTCGGAAAAAATAATTTTCAAAAATTAAATGTAAAGGCTCCCGCGGTGATATAAGAAAAGTTTGCGATTCATTTTATGATTTGAGACTACGAGGCGGTACCTCGGTAGGGCTATTATTGTTAATTCCCCATTCTTTTGTACTTGTCATTGATTGTTGTCTTCTTAGCATACTATTAATTGTCTTCCTCCGTGTTACACTATTTGCTTAGTTCTATGTAGTTAATCTTGTTGTGCTAGTCGTTGCTTCAACTTCATTGATGCCTTTATTACACTGTATATTTCGTGGTGATCATTTCTTATGTGACATTCATTGTCTCTACTCTTATTTGTTGACTTGAATTGTGGTAGAACACTTGCACAAGCATACACGTAATTAAATCACCCATATCGGTTTTAGAAGATTAATCCTAACGTTATTGACCATTATACATACTCTTGTCTACTTGCCTTTTGTGTGAGGATTGTTTTATTGGCACGTGAGTCGTCTGTGCGGTTATGAGCTGTAATGTGAGCACAAGATGCCAAGTGATTAGGGTTCATGAATTGGGACCCGCGAGCTGTGATTTTGAGGTTCGGTACCTCGTGAAAATGTCTGAACAGATCTGGTGTGAAAGCGATTGTTCTTATTGAGTTGTTGTTGGTTTTCCTTTATTTGGTTTCACCGGACTTAGACTGTAATCAGCTTACTCTACATCATTATTACGTAATTGCTTCTAGTTGAACATTGTTGTTACTAGTGCATCATTGCAAGTATTGTTTTGTATTCCTTATCCTGCTTAGCTTTATATTAATATTGTTTCTCTATTAGTTCACTTTTACACTTGTTCAGGTTGTTTCTGGTAGGTGTCTTGACTATCCCTCGTCACAACTCCACCGAGGTTAGTCTTGATACTTATTGGGTACCGATATAGTATACTCATACTATGCTTCTGCACACTTTAGACGAAAAAAAAGTTTGGCCAAACAAGCTATCATTCGTTATCCAATAAAAGAGGTCATCTCCACAAAACTCAAAATTATTCACACACGAAAAATGAAAACGAAGAAATAAAAGGAAACTTATTTATAATTTTTAATTAGAACTTTACTAATTCATGATTTTTTTAGATGATGGATCCTGAATTTCCCTGGATCACTGCTTTTGGCGTTCCTTATTTTCTTCGATACGAGGGTCGATATTATTAGTTTAAACGAGTTCTACATCAGTGGGAACTAGAATCCTGTCTTTGATCTGCCCAACTATTGGCTGATGATCTGTCCCGCAGTCCCCAAAGTTATACTAGGATTTGTTTTTTAATAATAGGAATTGGTTTGATCATACATGATGAAATGGCTTAGGTAAGAGCCGATATATTTCGATTAACTATTGACTAAACGTTTTACTAAGATTTAAATTATATACACAAGAAGTATAAACGATTACTAACTAGCTAATTGCGGTAGCGAGTTATTAGTATATTCAATTACCAGATTACTAACTAATACTATTAATTAAAAAAAGCTACTTATAATTATCTAATATATAACTGATCTGATTGTAGAAATATTTTTCACTATCGTGCATTTACGCAACTTAAGGATAAGATATGCGTAAGAATTATCCTCCTTAGACCTCACTTGTTTCTGTCGTTGGCATAGGCGGATGTAGCTCACAAGCTAGGGGTTCAATCGAACTATAAATTTAATATGTGACTTAGATATATATGTAAAAAAGATCATCAAAATTTCAATAAATAATACATTTTGAATCCATAATTTTTAATATGCAACGGGTTCAATGCTAAAAACATAAAAATAAAAATAAAAGATGAACCGGTCAAATTAAATTTTTGGATCCGTCGTTGTTGGTGCATAGTCCAAACAAGTTGACACATGGAATCTGAATATTGTTAAGGGAATGGAGGTTCATTTCATAAGGCTAGCTTTATAAATAGTCACACCAAGACCAATTACTCTCTAAAGTCGCTTCTTTTCTTCCTTGCTTCTTCACTATCTATCCACTTCCATCTCAACATCAACAGCTATTACAAGAAAGGCAGACAAAAAGGAACTAAAAAAGAAAGAAAGAATTAAAGAGAGGAAAAGGGTTATGAAAAACAGCATGACTCACCAGCTTGATGATCAAATGGTACTGATCTCTCAGTACTATCCTGATATATACACTCAACTGGTATCAGAACCAGGTTAGTAGGAAATCTTTTACTGTATCTTTGTATTACCAAGTCTCAAGCCACCAAAAGGGATGTACTTTTGCCTGTCTTATACTGTATCTTTGTATTACCAAGTTTCTAAAAATAATTGTTTTAGATTATTTGTGCTTTTTGAAATACAAGACTAAATTAATTACATTTTTTCCTATTTTACTTTTGATATTAATTGTTCTTGAAGATCACAAATACCTCACTTATGATTAAATATTAAATGAAAAGAGATTATATCGTCATAAATAAGGGTAAAACAGTCAAAAATCTTTCTAATCTAATACTCCTTTTGTTCCACTTTATGTGAACCTATTTTTTTTTTGTCCGTTCCAAAAAGAATGAGTCATTTCTAAATTTGATAATAATTTAGCTTCAATTTACGATTCTAATCTTAATGAGAAACTTTTATAACCACGCAAATACTTTGGGCCTTTTTGACTTGTTTAGGACCACAAATTCCAAAAGTCTTCATTTTTTCTTAAACATCGTGCCCAGTCAAACATGTTCACATAAATTGAAACGAAGAAAATATTTTTTAAAGGATATGTAAAAGTGAAACACGACATATAATTTAAGACTCGAGCAGGAGTAAATAGTTTCATTATATTATGTGACTATTTCGTGTAAACCTTAAGTTGTTAAAAATAGAACACTTTTAATAATTTTCTATTATTATCACTCCTCATGCGGGATTGATTCTTTATAATAGGCCAAACACATAAAAATAATTCTTTTGCTTTTTAGGCATGCAGCAGTATTTATTGAATCGTTACGGTAGAGTACTTATTGCTTACTCTGCTTATCGCTTACTCTGATATCTGATCGTACGATCATCTCATCTAAAAGTTTAAATTATTAATATTCTAACATGAAGTTTTGGTATGTGATCAGGAGAGGCGAAACAGCAGCGGAGACGAAAGAAAAGCAAAGGTGAAGGGAGCAGAAGTGGAGTAATGAGAAAGAGGAAGCTTAGTGAAGAACAAGTTAATCTTCTTGAGCAGAGTTTTGGGAACGAGCATAAACTTGAGACAGAGAGGAAGGACAAGCTTGCTTCTGAGCTTGGCCTTGATCCTCACCAAGTTGCTGTGTGGTTTCAGAATAGGAGAGCACGTTATAAAAACAAGAAACTGGAGCAGGAATATTCTAAGTTAAAGACTCAGTATGATATTGCTATCGTTGAGAAATGTCGTCTTGAAAATGAGGTAGGTCCATGTCACATTTTTGTATATTTAACATAATACTCTCTGCGTATCAACTGATGTGATACTGTTTTAGTTTTAGTCAATTTCAAACCACAAAATATCTATAGTATTACTTATTTTAGACCATAAAATTCAAAAATAATTAACCACAAGCACATAAATTAGAACGAGAAGAGTAACATATAAACAATGTCTTTCTATCTTGTTTTGTAATTTTCAGATAAATAAAGTGTTAAGATACTGAGGATTTATAAAAGAGTTTAACTTCAATCCATGCATTGCGAAACAAATTGAACTATCAGATCATTAAAAATAACTACAAATAATTATCTTTAATTAAAAAATAGAATAAGTGACTTATGAAAAATATATATTTCTTTCTTTCTCCCTCCGTTCTCGCTTCATTTTATGGAATCTTCTGGTCATTCAGATGAGACATGAACAAACAAGAAGCAAAAGAGCCATGTTTAGTCATATACCTGGACTCTAGGCTCGAGAAGGACCACAATTGTTGCTTGATTCGATAAAGTGAAGATTGTAGAAAAATTCAAACTACAATAATACTCAAGAGATTAGGCAAAACCCAAAATTGATCAGCGGGGTCTAAACTAATTGTATTCGTTAGTCAAAAAGTATATATATAAATATATTCTTCTTTCACTTCCAATCAAAAGGTTGTGAGTTCGAGTCATCCCAAGAGCAAGGTGGGGAGTTCTTGGAGGGAGGGAGTCGAGGGTCTATCGGAAACAGGCTCTCAACCCAAGGGTAAGGGTAAGATTTGCATACAAACTACCCTCCCCAAACCTCACTAATGGGATTATACTGGATTGTTGTTGTTGTTGTACTATATATATATATTTTATATATATATATATATATATATATATATATTACCGACAATCACTTTTGTGAGCGGCTGTCATTTTGTGACCAGCTATAAATATACATTTTTTCTAAAAGATTGCTTTACTCTGCTTAAAATGTACCCACTCAAATACTAAATCCCCCATGGTCGCTAAATATACTCTGGATCCTTGTCGGTGAAGCAACACATGCTATCCTTTTCCACTTGACACAGTAAATCTGTTCCTCCTAACTAAGTAACTTTTGGCTCAAAATTTATATTTGTATTAAAAAGTTCACTTAATATATATAAATAAACTATCGAACGCAAAGCAAAAAAAAAAGTTATAGTTCGAAATCCATAAATTAAAAATTCTGAATCCACCTTTGCCTATTATAATTATCGCTAATTATATCCATATATACCATGGTAGCTTTAGTGAAGGCATTTGAGTTCTTACATATTTTCCTTTTTTTTTTTTTTATGTGTACAAAGTATTCCACATTCACGAAGAGTTCGGGAAAGGCCGTACCCAAGAGTGATGTAGATAGCCTACCATAATGCAAGTTTTAGTGACTGCTTCTACGGCTTGAACCCATGATCTATGAGTCTTTACATATATATACTCTTTTTTTGCAGGTAATCAAGATGAAGGAGCAGTTATCTGAAGCAGAAAATGAGATACAAAAGCTGCTATTGGAGCGTAATTGTGATGGTGTTTCAAGCAATAGCCCAATTAGTACTTCATCATTCACAATGGATCAGCCACCTTTTCTTGGGGAGTTTGGAATGGAGGGAATGTTAATGGATAATCTCTTCTTTATTGCTGAAAATACTTATAATTATCAAGAGGGATTAGAATGGGTTAACCCTGTATATATATGATATATGATCCCTAATTAATTAGTTTAAATTCTAGAAGCTCCAGAATGTGGATAGTGATCCCACCTTGCTAATGTATGTACAACTTTCTTCTATCCTTGTTTTCTGCTTACTACTAGTACATTAATGTAATAATGCTAGTTGTATATTTAACTGTATGCGTTGCAATCATTACTTAATTTGTGGTCTTAACAATTAGTTACCCTAATTTGTTGTATGCTCCATTTGCCTCAAGCTTGTAAAGTTCCTGTAAATTCAATAATTGCTCTTTTAAATAGGTAGATAAAATCAGTTAAGGTATTGGTAAATGGTAATGGTCTTTCTTTCGTGTAAATATAGAGTGGCATGTCAGATTTCAAGAGTAAAACTTCCAAAAAAAAATTATTTATAAATTATATAAAAAGTATCATAAGTCATACTAATTAACAATTTAAAATATTTAAAAAGCATATAAAAAAATCGGTTAAAGAAAAATTCATTCGATCATTCTCGAAATCCGCATCGCATAAATTGGGATAGAGGGTGTAACGACCCGACTTGTCGTTTTAAGAATTAATGCCCCGTTCCGTGACTTAAGATCTTGAAAAGTTCCGTAATATATATTATGACCCGCGAGTGTGGTCGAGTTTGATTTTCGGAAGATTCGGAATTAAATTGGAAAAATAATTTTTATTTAGAAGCTTAAATGGAAAGAGTTGACCGGAGAGTTGACTTTTGAGCAAATGACCTCGGAATAGAACTTTGATGATGCCAATAGTTTCGTATGATGATTTCGGACTTAGGCGTGTGTCCGAATTTGGATTTGGAAGTCCGTAGGACAATTCGACGTATTTTGGCAAAAAGTTGGAAACTAGAAGATTTTGGAAAGTTCGACCGAAGGTGAAATTTTTGATAACGAGGTCGAATTTCGATTCCGAAAATTTGAGTAACTCCATTACGTCATTTATGACTTGTGTGCAAAATTTGAAGTCATTTCGGATTGATTTGATACATTTCGGCGCAAATATAGAAATTGGAAGATTTGAAAACTCATAATTCGATTCGACGCGCGATTCGTAATTTCGGCATTGTTTGACGTGGTTTGAAGCCCCGACTAAGTTCGTATTGTATTTTGGGACATGTTGGTATATTTGATTAAAGTTCCGAGGGCCTCGGGTGGATTCCGAAAGGTTAACGGAGCAAATTTAACTTGAAGGAAGCTGCTGGAAAATGGCAGGAGTTGTTGGAATCGCACCTGCGGAAGTTTGGGTGCAGGTGTGACCATCGCAGAAGCGAGATGAAGCTCGCAGATGCGGCCTAGAATGGAATGGGCAGAGGTCGCAGGTGCGATGCATTTTCCGCACCTACGTGACCGCAGAAGCGGAAGCTCTTCCGCACGTGCGAGAGGGCAGTGGCCAGTAGACGTCGCAGAAGCGAGAATTTGCTCGCAAAAGCGAGTGCACAGTTGCAGCATTTTGCCCGCAGGTGCGAAACTGGACAAAATCATTAAGGACCAAAATTGGTCATTTCGCCATTTTTCGATTTGAGATTTTGGAGCTCGGTTTTTGGACGATTTTGGAGGAGTTCTTCAAGACTTTGACTTGAGTAAGTATTCTATATCCTATAGTGATTATATTTCATGAATCTATGATTATATTCATCGTTTAATTCAGATTTAAATGGAAGAAATTAAGTTTTTTGCAAATTCTTCCAAAAACGCAAATTTACGATTTGGAGGTCGATTTATTATTGGAATTCGATAAAATTGGTATGGTTGAACTCGTATCGGAATGGGTGTTCGGATATCATAAAAATTATGTCGGGTTCCGAGAGGCGGGTCCCGCGTTGACTTTTTGGATAAAATTTTTAAATCGATATATTATTATCCGGAATTATTTTCGATGAATTTTAATGAAGTTATACAATTAATTTGGATAGATTTGAACGGTCCAGAGGTCAATTCAAGCAAGAAGGCGATTTTGGAATATCGGCATTACTTCAAAAAGGTAAGTATCTTGCCTAACCTCGAGTGGGGGAATTACTCCTTAAGCATCGAGTCTTATGTGTCATTTGTAAAATGTAAAAAGCCGTGTACGCGATATGACGAGTACGTACTCGGTCTTATATGTGCAAATTTTATTGGATTAAAGTCTTAGGCATTTGTGTAGTAAATTGGATAATCGTTGGCATTTATTAAATCATATATTTGCCATGCCTAAATCCTTATTTGTTGAATTTATTTTTATATGACAATTTAATGTGATTGTTATTTGAATATTTATGTAATTTTGTGAGTTTGTTAGTTTGATATTTCTTGGAATTTAATCTCATTATGGATTTTTTTCTGCAAATAATTAATTAAATGAGCTTAAGAAGATGTGTTTATATAATTATTGAGAATGTGGATTAATGAAGGTGTTTCCCTATGCTGAGTAGTTTCTATCTATGTTGATTGTTTTTGAGGTCTTATACACATTATGTGGCGCCTTCGGCTATTTGTATTTGAAATTAATTGATTTATTATATTCTTTGGAATTGGTTGTGGCCATTGGGCAAATTGTGATATGAATTGATTTTGTTGTGTTGCCGTGATAATTTTTCGTGTAAATTGTTGTATTTTGTGAGTTGTTATTTTGAGGATATAAGGGTGGCATTCCACTGTTGATATTATGTGGGTATAAGGGTGGTATTTCACTGTTGTTATATGTGTTGGGATATTGTCTGGGCAGAGAGATAAGGATGGCTATAGGAGAGATAAGGGTGGCTATAGGAGCGATAAGGGTGGCTATTGATATTGTCAGGGCTGAGGGATAAGGGAGGCTACTATAGGAGTGATAAGGGTGGCTATAGGAAAGATAAGGGCGGCTATTGTCCGGGATGATATGTGATGATGTGGAGTTATTGTGTTGGTGATTTTCATGTGATGTTGTGATTTTCCTTGTGTTTATTTTTATACATTGTGCAATTTATCTTGTTGTTGGTAAATTGATAACAATCTGATTTATGTTGAAATTGGGAGCGTGTGGCTATTTTCAGGTGGATTATAAAATAAAATGTGCGTACGAGGTACCGTGAGTAAATAATGAGGATATTGGCACGTGAATTGTAAGTGCAATTGTGATATGAAATGTGGGAACGAGGTGTTGTAGTTAAATGATAATGATATTTGGTACGTGAGTTGTCCGTGCGGTTGTGATATAGAAATTTGCATGAGGTGCCGTGGAATATGAAATTGGGCTGAGACCCGTACTTTATGATTTTTGAAATAAGGTGTCATAGGGTGACTTTTATTCGAAAGATATTTATTTGAAAGAATTTTATTCAAAGGATATATATATTTGAAGGAATTTTATTGGAAAGATATTTATTGAAAGAATTATATTTGAAAAAGATTTATTTGCAAGAATTATATTTGAAAGGTATTTATTTTAAGGGAGTATATTCGAGATATATTTATTAAATGGTATTATATCCTGAAGAGTATTATTTGAGAAGCATATAGGCGAAAGATTTATATTTGAAGGGCTTGATTTAATTGGGTGTATTTGTAATTATTATTTATTGAGCAATATTAATGGTGTTCTTGTTGCCCTGTTGTGCATATCACTGCTTGATTTGTGTTGCTCTTGTTGTTATTTATTTTTTATTATTTTGTATACTATATTTCACAGGTTATTAGACTAGTGAGTGTCTTGACTGTACCTCGTCTCTACTCCACTGAGGTTAGTCTTGATACTTATTGGGCACCGACCGTGGTATACTCATACTATACTTCTACACATATTTGTGCAGAGCCAGGTATTAGAGATATCGGATTCGGACAGAATTAAAGTGTAATCGCAAGGATTCAAGGTAGAGCTGCTTGGTCGTCGCAGTTCCTTGGAGTCTTTCCATTTTATTGTACCGTTAATTATTATTCAAACAGTATTGTGTATTCGATCCTTGAGATCATTTCATGTATTCAGTTAGAGTTCGTGACACAGTATTACCAGTCTTGGGAGATTTTCATATTTGTTTCCGCTGGTAGTTTTGATTACTTATAAAAATAAATGGCTTGAAATGTGATTGAAATCGGCTTATCTAGTCTTAGGGATTAGGTGCCATCACGACGCCTGAGGTGGGATTTTGGGTCGTGAAAAGTTGGTATCACAACTCTAGGTTCATAGGTTCTACGAGTCACGAATGAGTCTAGTAGAGTCTTACGGATCGGAACGGAGACGTCTGTACTTATCTTCGAGAGACTACAGAACTGTTAGGAAATTTCCACTTCTTTCATTCCCTGCCTTATAAAAGGCTTATGGATGAAATTTCTAAGGAGTATTTGAGCCTTTGTATCTCTATTCTCTCAAAGATGGTGAGGACACGTGCTACCTGGTCAGCTGAGCAGACACCCACGCACACTGTTAGGGCCGCAAGAGGCCGGGACCACAACAGGCGGGGGCCGAATTTGGATTTGGAAGTCCATAGGACAATTCGACACATTTTGGCGAAAGTTGGAAAATAGAAAATTTTGGAAAGTTCGACCGAAGGTGAAATTTTTTATAACGAGGTCGGGTTTCGATTCCGGAAATTTGAGTAGCTCCATTACGTCATTTATGACTTGTGTATAAATTTTGAAGCCATTCCGGATTGATTTGATACGTTTCGGCGCAAATATAGAAATTGGAAGATTTAAAAACTCATAATTCGATTCAATGCGCGATTCGTAATTTCAGCATTGTTTGACATAGTTTGATGCCTCGACTAAGTTCGTATTGTATTTTGGGACATGCTGGTATATTTGGTTAAAGTCCCGAGGGCCTCGGGTGGATAACGGAAGGTTAACGGAGCAAATTGGACTTGAAGGAAGCTACTGGAAAATGGCAGCAACTGTTGGAATCGCACCTACGGAAATTTAGGCGCAGGTGCGACCATCGCAGAAGCGAGATGAAGCTCGCAGATGTGGCCTGGACTGGAATGGGCAGAGGTCGTAGGTGCGATGCATTTTTCGCACCTGCGTGACCGCAGAAGCGGAAGCTCTTCCGCACGTGCGAGAGGGCAGTGGCCAGGGGACATCGTAGAAGCGAGAATTTGCTCGCAAAAGCGAGTGCGCAGATGCGGCATATTGCCCGTTGGTGCGAAACTAGATAGAATCATTAAGGACCAAAATTGGTCATTTCGCCATTTTTCGATTTGAGATTTTGGAGCTCGATTTTTGGGCGATTTTGGAGGAGTTCTTCAAGACTTTGACTTAGGTAAGTGTTCTATTTCCTAAAGTGATTATATTTCATGAATCTATGATTATATTCATCGTTTAATTCGGATTTAAATGGAAGAAATCAAGTTTTTTGTAAAATCTTCCAAAAATGCAAATTTACGATTTGGAGGTCGATTTTTTATTGGAATTCGATAAAATTGGTATGGTTGAACTCATATCGGAATGGGTGTTCGGATATTATGAAAATTATGTCGGGTTCCGAGAGACGGGTCCCGCATTGACTTTTGTTGACTTTTTGAAATAAATTTTTAAGTCGAAGTATTATTATTCGGAATTATTTCCGATAAATTTTAATGAAGTTATAGAATTAATTTGGATAGATTTGAGCGGTTTGGAAGTCAATTCAAGAAAGAAGGCGGTTTTAGAATATCGTCATAACTTCAAAAAGGTAAGTATCTTGCCTAACATCGAGTGGGGGAATTACCCCTTAGGCATCGAGTCTTATGTGCCATTTGTGAAATGTAAAAAGCCGTGTACGCGATGTGACGAGTACGTACTCGGGCTTATATATGCAAATTTTATTGGGTTAAAGTCTTAGGTATTATTGTGTAGTAAATTGGATAATCGTTGGCATTTATTAAATCATCTATTTGCCATGCCCAAATCCTTGTTTGTTGAATTTGTTTTTATATGAAAATTTGATATGATTGTTATTTGAATATTTATGTAATTCTGTGAGTTTGTTGGTTTGATGTTTCTTGGAATTTAATCTCATTATGGATTTTTTCTCTGCAAATAATTAATTAAATGAGCTTAAGAAGAGGTATTTATATAATTATTGAGAATGTGGATTAATGAATGCGTTGCCCTATGCTGAGTAGTTTCTATCTATGTTGATTGTTTTTGAGGTCTTATACACATTGTGTGGAGCCTTCGTCTATTTATTTTGAAATTAATTGATTTGTTGTATTTTTTAAAATTGGTTGTGGCCATTGGGCAAATTATGATATGAATTAATTTTGTTATGTTACCGTGATAATTTTTCGTGTAAATTATTATGTTGTGTGAGTTGTTATTTTGAGGATATAAGAGTGGCATTCCACTGTTGATTTTATGTGGGTATAAGGGTGGCATTTCACTGTTGTTATGTATGTTGGGATATTATCTGGGCAGAGTGATAAGGGTGGCTATAGGAGAGATAGGGGTGGCTATATGAGCGATAAGGGTGGCTATAGGAGAGATAAAGGTGGATATAGGAGAGATAAGGGTGGCTATATGAGCGATAAGGGTGGCTATTGATATTGTCAGGGTAGAGGGATAAAGGAGGTTATTATAGGAGTGATAAGGGTTGCTATAGGAGAGATAAGGGTGGCTATTGTAAGAGATGATTTGTGATGATGTGGAGTTATTGTGTTGGTGATTTTCATGTGATGTTGTGATTTTTTTTGTGTTTATTTTTATACATTGTGCAATTTGTCTTGTTGTTGGTAAATTGATAATAATCTGATTTATGTTGAAATTGGGAGCCTATGGCTATTGCCATGTGGATTATAAAATGAAATGTGGGCACGAGGTGCCATGAGTAAATAATGAGGATATTGGCACGTGAATTGTCCGTGCAGTTGTGATATGAAATGTGGGCACGAGGTGCTGTGGTTAAATGATAATGATATTTGGCACGTGAGTTGTCCGTGCGGTTATGATAGAGAAATTGGCACGAGGTGCCGTAGAATATGAAATTGGGCTGAGACCCGTACTTTATGATTTTTGAAATAAGGTGTCACATGGTGACTTTTATTCGAAAGATATTTATTTGAAAGAATTTTATTCGAAAGATATATATATTTGAAGGAAATTTATTTGAAAGATATTTATTGAAGGAATTATATTTGAAAAAGATTTATTTGCAAGAATTATATTTGAAAGGTATTTATTTGAAGGGAGTATATTCGAGATATATTTGTTAAATGGTATTATATCCTGAAGAGTATTATTTGAGAAGCATATAGGCGAAAGCTTTATATTTGAAGGGCTTGATTTAATTGGGTGTATTTAAAATTATTATTTGTTGAGCAATATTAGTGGTGTTCTTGTTGCCCTGCTGTGCATATCACTGGTTGATTTGTGTTGCCCTTGTTGTTATTTATTTTCTATTATTTTGTATACTTTATTGCACAGGTTATTAGACTGGTGAGTGTCTTGACTATACCTCGTCTCTACTCCACTGAGGTTAGTCTTGATATTTACTGGGTACCGATCGTGGTGTACTCATACTACACTTCTGCATATTTTTGTGCAAAGCCAGGTATTGGAGATATCGGATTCGGACAGAATTAAATTGTGATCTCAAGGATTCAAGGTAGAGCTGCTTGGTCGTCGCAGTTCCTTGGAGTCTTTTCATTTTATTGTACTGTTAATTATTATTCAAACAGTATTGTGTATTCGATCCTTGAGATCATTTCATGTATTCAGTTAGAGTTCGTGACTCAGTATTACCAATCTTGGGAGATTTTCATATTTCTTTCCGCTGGTAATTTTGATTACTAATTAAAAAAATGGCTTGAAATGTGATTGAAATCGGCTTACCTAGTCTTAGGAATTAAGTGTCATCACGATGCCTGAGGTGGGATTTTGGGTCGTGACAAGTTGGTATCAGAGCTCTAGGTCCATAGGTTCTATAAGTCACGAACGAGTCTAGTAGAGTTTTGCAGATCGGTACGTAGACGTCTGTACTTATCTTTGAGAGGCTACATAATTGTTAGAAAATTTCCACTTCTTTCATTCTTGTCGTGGGGAATTTGTTGAATTTGGAATTTGAGCCTTTGTATCTCTATTCTCTCATAGATGGTGAGGACACGTGCTACCAGGTCAGCTGAGCAGAAACCTGCGCATACTGTTAAGGCTGCAAGAGGTCGGGGCCGAGGTAGAGGCCGAGGAAGGGTACATGTCGCGACTAGAGCACCTGTCAAAGCAACAATTGAGGAGCCGCCAGTAGCTCCAGTTGGGGGACAGGTACCAGAAGCACATGTTGTTTCCCCCTGGACTTCAGAAGACTTTAGCACGGTTCCTGAGTATGTTTGCTACATTAACCCAAGCGGGATTGATCTCCGTTGCACCAAATATTTCGCAGATTGGGGGAGTAGCTCAGACTCCTACCACAACTCCAGAGAAGCGAGTTCACATTAGTCAGGTTCCGGGTATAGTACCGGTATAATCTGTTATTCCAGTTCAGACTGAGGTCAGGCCAGGTGCATCAGAAGAAGAACAAAAGAGACTTGAGAGGTTTAAAAGGTATAGTCCACCTACTTTCAGTGGCACAACTACAGAGGATGCCCAAGGATTTCAAGAAACTTGTCACTGTATTCTCTGCACCATGGGTATTGTGGAAGTGAGCAGAGTTGCCTTTACTACATTTCAACTGTCAGGCGCAGCGTATTAGTGGTGGAAAATCTATGAAGAACGTAGATAAGCCGATGCAATACCACCAACTTGGGCTCAATTTTCGAAAATATTTTTGAAAGATTTTGTTCCCCAGACTCTTCGAGATGCGTGGCGCACAGAGTTTGAATGGTTGCGTCAGGGTACTATGACAGTGTCAGAATATGCCATCAGGTTCAGTGTGTTAGCCCGTCATGCACTTATCTTGGTTCCTACAGTCAGAGAGCGAGTCCGCAGATTCATTGAGGGGCTCAATTATGATCTTAAAATATGCATGGCTCGAGAGTTGCAAACTAATACTTCATTTCAGCAAGTAGTGGAGATTACGAGAAGGATTGAGGGTGCTCTAGGTGAAGAAAGAGAGTCTAAAGAGACCAAAAGGTCTCGAGGCTTTGGAGGGTTCAGTGGATTTTACTCTTCAGCTATTGTAACGACCCGACCGGTCTTTTTGAGTATTACAACTCCGCTTCCCCCTTTACTGCTCGAATTAAACTTTACAGTTGTTGTGTGAATTGCCGGGGTAAATGGTTCGGGTCCGGTGAGGTTTTGGAATGAATTGGAACACTTAGTTCCAAGGTTTAAAGCTTAAGTAAAAATAGTGACAGGATGTCGACTTATGTGTAAACGGCCCAGGAATGGAGTTTTGATGATTCCAATAGCTCCATATCGTTATTTTGGACTTAGGAGCGTGTCCGAAAAATTTGTTTGAGGTACGTAGTGGAATTAGGCTTGATATGCCGAAAGATGAATTTTTGGTAAGTTTGATCGAGGGGTTGGCTTTTTAATATCGAGGTCAGAATCCAATTCTGGAAATTGGAATAGGTCCGTAATGTGAAATGTGACATGTGCGCAAAATTTGAAGTCATTCCGGATTAATTTGATGTGATTCGGCAAAAGATGTAGAATTTGAAAGTTCAAAGTTCGTTAATTTTGAAATGAGGAGTAATTAGTCATTTCGATGTTGTTAGGTGTGATATGAGGCCTCGAGCAGGTCTGTGTTATGTTATAGGACTTGTTGATATAATTGGTTGAGGTCCCGGGGGCCTCAGGTGAGTTTCGGACGGTTAACGGATCAAATTTGGACTTAAGGAAATGCTAGAACTGATACCTACTGGTGTGATCGCACCTGCGAAGATTTTGATCGCAGGTGCGAAGCCGCATGTGCATGAAATAAGCCGCAGAAGCAGCCAAGAGTAGGACTGGGCAGTGCTCGCAGGTGCGAGGAAACTGCCGCATCTGTGAGGCCGCAGGTGCGAAGGTGTTGGCACAGATGCAGACTGGGGCTGGCCTGGGGCGAACGCAGGTGCGAAGGGTTTGCGCATCTGCGAGCACGCAGATGCGATAAGGGCACCGCAGATGCAAGGTTTTGAAAGGTTGGCATTGTCTGCAGGCGTGCAATTTGTTCCGCAAATGCGGATGCGCAGGTGCGAGCCCAGGCACCGTAGGTGCGAAATGCCTGGGCAGTGTTTAAAACGAGGGTTCCGAGATTTTTTCTCATTTTGGACATTTTGGAGCTCGGTTTGGGCGATTTTGGAGAGGAAATTTTCCACACAACTTGGGATAATTGTTCTTAACTCCCTTGTGATTATATTCCATGAATTAATCTTTATTTTTGGTGTAAGATTATTGAATCTTTAAGAGAAATTGAAGGAAATTTCTATAATGTCACAAAATAAATTTTTCAAGTTTGAATACCGATTTGGAGTCGGATTTAAGTGAAATTAGTATGGTTGAACTTGTAATTGGATAGGTTATCGTATTTTGTGAGTTTTGTCGGATTTCGAGAGGTGGGCCCCACGGGTGATTTTGGGGCGCAATTTTCGGATTTTTGGAAAATATTAGTATTTTGATATGGAATTAATTCCTATAAATTTTGTGGGTTGAATAAAATTAATTGTTACTAGATTCGAGCCGTTTGGAAGTTGATACGAGTAGAATAGAATTTCTGGAGCATTGCTTAGCTTGCTCGACATTGGATTTGGCATGTTCGAGGTAAGTAACTCTTCTAATCTTGGAGTTGAGGGTATGAACCCTGAATATAAGTATTTTGTGAATTGTTGGGAGGTGACGCACATGCTAGGTGACAGGCGTGTGGGAGTGCACTATAGAAATTGTGACATAATTGTTTATGTGGAATTTGATAGTTAAATAATCTTGGCATTTTTCATGCGGTTTTATATGTTAAAGAAATTGAGCTGAAAAGCATATTAAAAATCATGTTGAGGCTATGTGCCAGTAGTATTGGGACCCACAGAGGTCATATTGCTGTGAATTATTGTGTTAAATTGAAAATTCAGACTCAGTCATATTCATTTCATTGCATATCATATCTCAGTCTCTGTTATTTATTTATTGACACATCATATCATCATTTTGGGCTATTTTTCATGACATTCTAAGCCCGAGAGACTGGAAAGATTGATGACTGAGTGAGGCCGAGGGCCTAATTTGTGAGGATATTTTTGGGATCGGGCTGCACGCCGCAGCATGTTGCATATTTATGGGATCGGGCTGCACGCCGCATCATATTGCATATTTATGGGATCGGGCTGAACACCGCAGCATGTTTGATATCAGCCGAGGGCCTGATTGTGAGGATGAGTGTGGATCGGGGCTGCCCGCCTGCAGCATACTTTATTATTATAGTACGTGAGTTGTCCGTGCATCACGTGAGTTTTCCGTACAGATTATAGTGCTTGGGCTGAAGGAGCCCCTCCGTAGTCTGTACATACCCCCAGTGAGCGCAGGTACCTACTGAGTGCGAGTGCCGAGTGCTGAGTGACTGGAGGCGTAAGTGATTGTGAGGTATGCCCGAGTGGCAAGAGTGATTGTGAGGTATGTCCGAGTGGCAAGAGTGATTGTGAGGTATGCCCGAGTGGCAAGAGTGATTGTGAGGTATGCCGAGTGGCACGAGTGACTGTGAGGTTTGCCCAAGGGGCTGTATATGAGTGATATTCTGCATGAAGAGCTGTTTATGATTTTATCACTGAGTTGCATCGCATTGGCATGCACACATGACATACATGCATAGAGATGTATTTTTCCTCATGCTGTATGACATCACATCATTCATGATTTCTCACACATTTTGACAGATGGGCATAGTGATGCATTTGTTTTACATGGGTTATCCGGAAGGAAAATAAAACATATTTATTTATTATTGAAAAGTTTTTTGGAGAAATTTATTGTTTTCAAACTATTCATATTATTGGCAGCTTCAGCAAACGATTCGGGTTTTCATTGATGTATTTGAAAAAAAGAACTACTATTTTTGAAATCATTATTTGGCCTGAGTATTTTATCCCTGAGTTACTTCTGGTATTATTTACTTTATGTTGTTATGGATTGTTGTGGATTATTAGTTTGGGACTCGACCTTGGTGGAAGCTCGTCACTACTTTCAACCTACGGCTAGGTTTGTTAATTACTCAATACATGGGGTCGGTTGTACTGATACTACGCTTATGCACATTGCGTGCAGATGTTGGCTGTTGTTGTTGCTGTGCTCGATGGTTGCGGGATTTGAAGATGTACCTGCATTCCTGTTGTAGCTGCCTCTTGTTCAGGGTAGCCTTAAATTTATAAAAGCTCTGTTTATGTATTATTCAAACAGACTTTGTATTTATTTTATTTTCGCTTTGTATACTCTATTCTTAGAAACTCATGATTTGTACTACTAGTTCTTGGGGATTTTATAAGATTAGGATCTTTATTCACTTAAATTTCTTTAATAATTATTATTGAAATTGGTTGGTTGGAAATTGGCTTACTTAACGGGATGGGTTAGGTGCCATCACGACTAGTTGGATTTTGGGTCGTGACAAGGTGGTATCAGAGCTCTAGGTTCATTAGTTCTACAAGTCATGAGCATGTGTCCAGTAGAGTCTTGCGGATCAGTATGATGACGTCCATACTTATCTTCGAGAGGCTACAGGGCATTTAGGATATATACTTCACATCTTTCTTTCCTTATCGTACGAGATTAATTCAGCTTGAGACATAAACTCTTTGAATTCCTTCCACGTATTCGTATACGCACATGAGCGCTTGGTATCAGCTGTGTATCATCGGCTTGTGATTTCAAGGATGATGTACGAGATGTGTATTTTATGTTTTGGTGATGAGCCAGTCTGGAGGACTTGAGGCCATGGTTAGACCACATCTTAAGCTCGGTAGCTTCAGTTGTAACTCGTACAATTGGACTTATATGTCCGATCATGACCCTATATTGGAATTTGTGGCTCGATGAGCGGTGGAATGCGGTGTGATGGGTATGATGTAACCGCGGGATATGTTAAGACGATTGGAATATAACGAGAAGTGTTTCCTTGAAATGTAATGGAAAAGGCCATTGGGTGCTTGATTTTCGATTTGATGTGACGAGCAGTCTCGAGTAATGAATGTTTTGAAAGATCTTTCACAATGTTAAATTTTGGGGCAAATTAAATTCTCATGTCTGGTTAATGAGTTTGGACTCAGATAGACTAAGTGATTGCATAGTAATTGTGGCTGTGAAAATATATAACAAGATGCCAATTTGAGGCTAGGGAGGTGGGTTATCTCCTAGAGAGTAATCTACGTAGGTGTGTTACTTGTAATGTGAGTGGAGGGTTTTTTTTCTGCCAATGAGGCGTATGTGTGGAGAGTTGAATTTGAATCTGGCTGAGAAAGTTGATTTGAGTGTCAAGAGAAGGATTGCAAGCTTAGCGGATGATTTGGGGTATTTTTACGGTTGGCATTACATGAGTTTGAGAAGAAGCTTTGTTGAACTAACTGTGGCATTATGACAGTAATATAGTATTGGTATTGTGAGTTATGGAGTGATTAAATTTATGGCTTTGATCCAAGTGGGGGTGCCTGCTGCAGACGGCTTAATTTGATGGTTATATATTAAATTTTAGTTTTGGTCTGAGGCATACTTGTGGATTAGTTATGACTTGCAGAGATGGACTTCGAGAATGACTTGAGTAAACGAATTCTTAGATACGGTTTATATTGTACTTTATGAGTATGTAAAAATCATGGGCTGAGTGAGTTGTTATTTTCAAAATATGTAGTATGCACGGAGTATGAATTTGATTGGGGGTATTGGAGTAGAATTACTTCTTTGAGTGTTGTGGTGCTAATGGGGCATGTGTCTTTTGACCCATTTGGGCGGTGCAATTAGATTTGAGCAAAGTGGGTGACTCCCGAGAAATATTCTTGTGGGTTTGAGAATTTTATATAGCAATTGAGAATTTCTCCGGACTTGTGGATGGATAAAATCCGAGATTTACGTTTGATGGTGCCTGGACTTGTGGAAATTCTATATGACTATAGATTCTATATTTTTGTATAAGGAAGGTAAGAAGAACAATTTAAAATTCACATAAGGTATTCTCAGAGTGAGTGTTATAATGTGGTATTTTTGAAGGTGCTTAAGAAGAATACAGTTGCTTATGGGCCGTAAGGTATTGTGGTTCTATACTAAGATTTGTAGGGTGAGCTGTGGCTAAATATCGTGGCATTTTAGCAAGGAGAAGTATTAATCTGAAGACAGATTCGGAAGAAACTCGGAGAAAATAAGACAAACGGGTAGTATGTTGGATCAGTATGGTAATGGATATGATCGGTTCTTTGGGTGCTTATGATGTGGGGATTTTTCTACAGGTGCTTTGTGGCTATACACCTGGACTTGGCGACCTGTGTGGCTTAGTCGAGTTAGAGGAATTTAGTTTTAAGGGCTTGATTATGTGCAAATAGATTCCAAAGTTTTCTTGATAGTTTCTACCGGTGTGTAGAACATGTTGTGTATTGTGATTTCCTCCTGGAAAGAAGCAAGAGAAAGGTTTCTAACTAAAATGGTATGTAAATTATTGGTGTCTCAAAGTTGATAATAAAATTCTTGTGCTTTTCCCATGATGGCAAGATAGATGTTATGTGTTGTACGAAAGCTAGATTTTCATGTACAAGGTGGCAGTACAGTCTTGAAGAGAAGGTAACGAATGTTAGACAACATGGACGGTTTCAAATAACTAGATGAATACTATTACTACTTGGTGTTGTATGAGAAAAGGGGCGGACTTCAGAAGGCGCATTGTATTTTGACTTACGGATGTATAAATTAGTATTGCGGTACTCATATGGTTGATAGACTGCTGATATTCAAATTTTATCAAGTGGTACAGAAGAACTTTCAAAGTATTTCTCGTGGGATGATCGTGTATAAGATAGGTGTAAGGCATTTGGGTGGTGGAGATGGAATCAAATATGGTGATTTGCGTGTTCTATGGATTTGGAGATTGGGAGTTCCCAAGAGGAGATTGCTTCATGGTTGTGGACCGTGAAGTTGTGGCCGGAGCTAACCGGATGATGAAATGTGTTATGATCCAGTCATTATGGATTTTCGGAGGGATGTTTATCTATTTGTGGATAACCCAAGTTGATTTGGGAGTTCATAGGTAGGCCCAATTAAGATGTATATTTTACACCGAGCCGGAATGATTGGCTCCATGCTACTAATATTGAGGGATGTGTCATTTGGTTGAGGTTGAACTTATTCGTGGTCTCAAATGATCTGTGAGTTACTCCTTTATGCTACGAGAAGTTGTGATTCATTGGTTATGTGCACAGATGGTGCGGTTCTATTTGAGCTTTATAGCGGAATTTGAGTTTGATGAGTACTTGGGTATTGTATAATCGATAGCATAATGGTTATGTCCTTTCAGGTTTTGTGTGGTATTTTTGTTATTTGCCTCTCCGTCGTTATTAATTTGGAGCAGGGTGGCTTGGAGTATATAACATGAACCTCGTGTTAGAATCGGGTGATGGTTCTACGGTGTATGATGCATTTTCAGCGTTTCGTTGTAGAGGTACTTGTTAATCTGGCGCGGCAGTTCTCTCATTTGAGTCATTTTCCATAACTCGGTACATTTGAATTGTTGCGTATTAGTGCACGGATGGCACGAGTTGTGGCTCTGAGTTATATTGGTGAGGCATGTCTACAGAACAATTGTGTTTAGTAATATAAGGTCATTGGAACTAGAATGGGTACTATCAAGTTTGATTTTGGTATATTCGGGAGTATAATATTGAAAGTCGGCTTAGAAAGGGATTATGGTTCTGGTTGGGGCGAGAGGGCTCTGTGACTTGTTATCTGGTAAGTGGTCATGAAATTTCGCGCGTTTCCTTTATTATCGACAGTGTACAATGTTTTTGGGATGAGGTTTGGTTTGATATGGGTTTAATACTAGTATGCGGTTGGTTTTGGAATAGTCATTGCGATCAGGAATGGTGCTACGAGCATACGAGTTGTGTAATATATTGGTTGATTATATCCGTGGTTATGGTTATAGCTTGATACAGCTTGTTCAAACTCATACAGTGTGTAAATGTAAGATTCGTGTCTTGAAAGAAATTCTAAAGGTTGGAAATTAAATTCCAAGGTTTTTGGGCTAAGGTTAAATTAAGGATTTTCAGTTGTATTGTGTTGTCAAGCTCATATGGAATAGGGTGACGTGGATTCACCCCCGGGTACGTGCGTGATAAGATGGAACAGTGATTTGATGGCTTAGAAATAACTCTTGGCACGTTCGAGGACGAACGTATGTTTAAGTCGGGGAGAATGTAACGACCCGACCGGTCATTTTGAGTATTATAACCCCGCTTCCCCCTTTACTGCTCAAATTGTACTAACAGTTATTTTGTGATACCGGGGTAAATGGTTCGGGTCCGGTGAGGTTTTGGAATGAATTGGAACACTTAGTTTCAAGGTTTAAAGCTTAAGTTAAAATAGTGACCGGATGTTGACTTATGTGTAAACGACCCCGGAATGGAGTTTTAATAATTCCAATAGCTCCGTATGGTGATTTTGGACTTAGAAGCGTGTCCGGAAACTTTTTTTGAGGTACGTAATAGAATTAGGCTTGAAATGCTGAAAAATAAATTTTTGGGAAGTTTGACCGGGGGGTTGATTTTTTGATATCGAGGTCGAAATCCGATTCTCGAAATTGGAATAGGTCCGTAATGTGAAAGGTGACTTGTGCACAAAATTTGAAGTCATTCCGGATTGATTTGATGTGTTTCGGTACAAGATGTAGAATTTGAAAGTTTAAAGTTCGTTAATTTTGAATTGAGGAGTAATTCATCATTTCGATGTTGTTAGGTGTGATTTGAGGCCTCGAGTAGGTCCGTGTTATGTTATGGGACTTGTTGATACAATTGGTTGAGGTCTCGGGGGGCCTCGGGTGAGTTTCGGACGGTTAACAGATCAAATTTGGACATAAGGAAATGCTAGAACTGCTGCCTACTAGTGTGATCGCACCTGCGAAGATTTTGATCGCAGGTGCGAAGTCGCATGTGCGTGAAATAAGCCGCAGAAGCTGCCAAGAGTGGGAATGGGCAGTGCTCGCATGTGCGAAGGTGTTGGCACAGATGCGGACTGGGGTTGGCCTGGGGCGAACGCAGGTGCGAAGGTTTGCGCATCTGCTAGCCCGCAGATGCGATAAGGGCGCCGCAGATGCGAGGTTTTGAAAGGTTGGCATTGTCCGCAGGCGCGCAATTTGTTCAGCAAATGCGGATGCACAGGTGCCAGCCCAGGCACCGCAGGTGCGGAAATGCCTGGGCAGTGTTTAAAACGAGGGTTCCGAGATTTTTTCTCATTTTGGACATTTTGGAGCTCGGTTTGGGCGATTTTGGAGAGAAAATTTTCCTCACAACTTGGGGTAAGTGTTCTTAACTCCCTTGTGATTATATTCCATGAATTAATCTTCATTTTTGGTGTAAGATTATTGAATCTTCAAGAGAAATAGAAGGAAATTTCTATAATGTCACAAAACGAATTTTTCAAGTTTGAATATCGATTTGGAGTCGGATTTAAGTGAAATTAGTATGGTTGAACTTGTAATTGGATGGGTTGTCGTATTTTGTGAGTTTCGTCGGATTTTGAGATGTGGGCCCCACGGATATTTTGGGCGCAATTTCGGATTTTTGGAAAATATTAGTATTTTGATATGGAATTAATTCCTATAAATTTTGTGGGCTGAATCAAATTAATTGTTACTAGATTCGAGCCGTTTGGAAGTGGATATGCACAAAATGGAATTTCTAGAGCATTGCTTAGCTTGCTCGACATTGGATTTGGTATGTTCGAGGTAAATAACTCTTTTAATCTTGGAGTTGAGGGTATGAACCCTGAATATATGTATTTTGTGATTTGTTGGGAGGTGACGCACATGCTAGGTGACTGGCGTGTGGGCGTGCACTATAAAAATTGTGACATAATTGTTTCTGTGAAATTTTATATTTAAATAATCTTGGCATTTTTCATGCGGTTTTATGTGTTAAAGAAATTGAGCTGAAAAGCACATTAAAAATCATGTTGAGGCTATGTGCCAGTATTATTGGGACCCACAGAGGTCATATTGCTGTGAATTATTGTGTTAAATTGAAAATTCATACTTAGTCTTATTCATTTCATTGCATATCATATCTTAGTCTCTGTTGTTATTTATTGACACATCATATCATCATTTTGGGCTATTTTTCATGACATTGTGAGCCCGGGAGACTGGAGAGATTGATGACTGAGTGAGGCCGAGGGCCTGATTTGTGAGGATATTTATGGGATCGGGCTGCACGCCGTAGCATGTTGCATATTTATGGGATCGGGCTACATGCCGCAGCATGTTTGATATCGGCTGAGGGCCTGATTGTGAGGATGAGTGTGGATCGGAGTTGCCCGCCTGCAGCATACTTTATTATTATAGCACGTGAGTTGTCCGTGCAGATTATAGCGTTTGGGCTGAAGGAGCCCCTCCGGAGTCTGTACATAACCCCAATGAGCGCATGTACCTACTAAGTGCGAGTGCCGAGTGCTGAGTGACTGGGAGGCATGAGTGATTGCGAGGTATGCCCGAGTGGTAAGAGTGATTGTGAGGTATGCCCGAGTGGCAAGAGTAATTGTGAGGTATGCCCGAGTGGCACGGGTGACTGTGAGGTTCGCCCGAGGGGCTGTATATGAGTGATGTTCTGCCCGAGGGGTTGTTTATGATTTTATCACTAAGTTGCATCGCATTGGCATCCACACATGACATACATGCATAGAGATGTATTTTTCCTCATGTTGTACAACATCACATCATTCATGATTTCTCACATATTTTGACAGATGGGCATAGTGATGCATTTGTTTTACACGAGTTATCCGGAAGGAAAATGAAACATATTATCTATTATTGAAAAGATTTTTGGAGAAATTTATTGTTTTCAAACTATTCATATTATTGGCAACTTCGGCAAACGATTTGGGTTTTCACTGATGTATTTGAAACAAAGAACTACTATTTTTGAAATCATTATTTGGGTTGAGTATTTTATCTCTGAGTTACTTCTGGTATTATTTGCTTTATGTTGTCATGGATTGTTGTAGATTATTGGTTTGGGACCCGACCTTGGTGGAAGCTCGTCACTACTTTCAACCTACGGCTAGATTTGTTACTTACTCAGTACATGGGGTCGGTTGTACTGATACTACACTTCTGCACATTGCGTGCAGATGTTGGCTGCTGTTGTTGTTGTGCTCGATGGTTGCGGGATTTGAAGATGTACTAGTGCTCATGTTGTAGCTGCCTCTTGTTCAGGGTAGCCTTAGATTTATAAAAGCTCTATTTATATATTATTCAAACATACTATGTATTTATTTCATTTCCGCGTTGTATACTTTATTCTTAGAAGCTCATGATTTGTACTACTAGTTCTTGGGATTGTATAAGATCAGGATCTTTATTCATTTAAATTGCTTTAATAATTATTATTGAAATTGGTTAGTTGGAAATTGGCTTACCTAACGGGATGGGTTAGGTGTCATCACGACTAGTTGGATTTTGGGTCGTGACAGCTATAACCTATTATGGCGGAGGCTCGAGCAGTCGACCAGCTTAGTCTGCGCATCAGAATACTCGTGGTGCTACAGTAAGTTCTTATAGTGCACCACCAATACTAAATTCTTACAATGGTTATTCTAGTTATCCGGCACAGACTCAGTACGAGCAACCGTGACCTCAGAGGGGTTGTTATGAGTGTGGTGATACTAGGCCCAGCTCGTTGATATATTTGTTATGGTGTGGTTGAGGCCACTACACCAGATGGTGTCGTTACATGTATAATCCTGATATGTTATAAAAGGATATATTTATTAATTTGATTCGGTTCTGAATTTTGAGGTGAGTCCTCCTATTATGCTCCGCTTATGGGTGAGCTTCGTAATTTTGTGACCTACTTACATGTTTAATCCATGTTGGGAGGTTTGATGATGTTAGCCCGTGTCTATCATTTTTATTTTTGTATACCATTGAGGGCTATAAGTCCAAACGTGACTTTTTATTACTCGCTACAGTGGGTTTTTATGTGATTTCAGAATAATTGAATTCAATCTTATGAATTATATACCCTACCGGTATGAGGGTTCATTATGTGTTATGAAAACTGTTTACGAAATTTATTGAAAAGAAGAAAGAAAGGAAATATAAAATTTCAGTTGGCACAATATGCAAAATACTTGTGATTCGGAGTTGAGGACGAGATCCTCGCATTTTTATATGATGTGAAATATTTAAACTAGGCTACGAGCCGCGATGGGAGTTATATAAGGACGAGGTCCTTGTGGTAAAAATTTTATGAGTTTAAATTCTCCCTTTTTGAAATTAAATTTGTACTATAGTATAAATAGGGAGTCATGCTTGTTAGGCCTATTTGATAATTCTTGTATATTTTTTGTGCATATTTAGCCATATTCGTGTTGTAAATATCGAATTTTAGCCTATAAGGTGAGTGCCTAGGTGGCGTTAAATGTGACTCGTTAATTCGGATAAATAATTATGAGGTATTCATGCCTCGCGTGTTGCTGTTAGTGTTACGAAAAAGTTGGAATGAGATTTTGGTGAATATGAGAACAATTGAAGATGCTGGAAATTAATTATAAACAACTATTACGACCAAAGATGTGGTTATGGACATAAGTATGATGTGTGCGTAGGCACGAATTGCTACAGCCGGTTAAGACTAATACTGTGTGTTGATGTCAAGAATTCAAAATTTATTTGGAGTGTTAAGGAATTGGCTTAAAGACTTATAAGTGTGAATAAAAGAAATAATCTCTACTGAGATGATGTTGTCGGACCCCTGTTAAATTTACAGTGACGTAGAATCGCCCGTGAGTATGAACTAATGCAATTAGTAAATTAATGGTCATCAGAAAGATTTTTAGCACGTTCGAGGACGAATGTATGTTTAAGAGAGGGAGAATGTAACGACTCGACTTGTCGTTTTAAGAATTAATGCCCCGTTCCGTGACTTAAGGTCTCGAGAAGTTTCGTAATATGTATTATGACCCGCGGGTGTGGTCGAGTTTGATTTTCAGAATATTCGGAATTAAATTGGAAGAACAATTCTTATTTAGAAGCTTAAATGGAAAGAGTTAACCAGAGAGTTGATTTTTGAGCAAACGACCTCGGAATAGAACTTTGATGATGTCAATAGCTTCGTATGGTGATTCCGGACTTAGGCGTGTGTCCGGATTTGAATTTGGAAGTCCGTAGGACAATTCGACGCATTTAGACAAAAGTTGGAAAATAGAAGATGTGATGACCCAAAATATCATCTTTAAATTTAATAAGTAATTCTGTATTCTAAGACCTCTAAAAGTACCATTTATCATCCCTCGACTTGCGTGCGCATTCTGTAAAATTTTCTGGAAAGTTTTCATGTGAAAAATGAATTAAAATGTGAAATAGAGCTGTAAAATTCAAGTGAGTTGACTTTCGTCAACGTTTTAAGCAAAGGGACCCAGATCAGTGTTTTGACAGTTTTGATAGCTCCGTATCGTGATTTGGGACTTGGGCGTATGCCCGAAATTTAATTTGGAGGTCGCTAGCTCAAGTTATGACCATTTAACGGAACTAGCAATTTAAAGGCTAAATATTCCAAGTTTGACCACGAGGTTGACTTTTTGATATCGGAGCCAGAATCCAATTCTGGAATTTTGAACTGCTCCGTTATGTCATTTATGACTTGTGTGCCAAATTTAAAATCATTCCGGATTCATTTAATATGTTTTGGCACGAGCTTTACAAATTAAAAGTTTAAAACTCAAAGTTCGAATCGGGGTGTGAATTATAATTTCAGTGTTGTTTGACGTGATTTTATACCCCGAGTCAGTTCTTATTATGCTACGGGACTTTGTTGGTATATTTGAGCGGGGTCCCGAGTACCCCGAGAGTGAAACGGATCGAAATCGGAACAAAAATTGGACTTAAGCAAAATCTGAAATTTTGAGTTCTGGTGTAATCGCACCTGCGAAATTTTGACCGCAGGTGCGAGCTCGCAGAAGTGAGACTTTCATCGCAGATGCGGCCTTCACAGGTGCGGCCCTTGTGCACAGAAGCGGACGTCGCAGGTGCGGCATTTTGTCCGCAGATGCGGAACTCGCCTGGCAGCCCCTTTTCGCAGATGCGAGCTCGCATGTGCGAGCCCAGGTACCGCAGATTCGAAAATGCTGGGCAGAATACATAAAATCGGGTCTAAGCCATTTTTACTCATTTTTGAGTTTTAAGTCTCGGATTTGGGTGATTTCAAGGGGGATTTTTACGACTTTCAACTGGGTAAGTATTCTTTATCATAAAGTGATTATATTTCACAAATCCATGTCTATATTCATCATTCATTTCGAATTTAGATGGATGAAATTGGAATTTTTGTAAAACTTTCCAAAAATAAAAATTTAAGATTTGAAGGTCCATTTGATATCAGAATTGGACAAATTTGGTATGGTTGAACTCGTATCGAAACGGGTGTTCGGATTTCGCGAGTTTTTCCAAAATTTGAGATGTGGGTCCCACTGCCGAATATTTTAATGAATTTCGGATTTTTATCCGAAAAATTTGTAAATTCATATGGAATTAATTTCTATGATTCGTATTGAATATATCAAATTGTTTGTGAATAGATTTGAAACTTTCGGAGATAAATTTAAAAGAAAAAGTTGTGGTTGAATAATTGATTGGAATTTGCAAAGCCAGGTAAGTGTCGGGGTTAACCTTGATTTGAGGGAATAGAACCCTTAAATTATTTGTTATGTGAATTGCATGTAAACAAAGTATAGGCGAGGTGACAAGTGTCTATACGTTGTCAAATTAATTGTTTGCCTGCTTACTTGAAAAATCATAAATTATTTTTAATCATAAATTAATTATTATAATAATTATTTCTCTCTTATTCTTTGCAAATATAAATTCTTGAATTCCTGCATTAATTGTTACATGCTATTTGAATTATGCGCCTTAATTGTTATTTGACATTTAGCATAATAAATATTAAACTGCCTATTTGCTCCCTGATTTCCATAATAATTTGCTATTTGTCATTGTTTGCTTCATAATTAAACTATAATTATTGTATGCTTGTTGTCTCGTAATTTTATATTAATTGTTACATTTATTGGAAAAATTTCTTCTATAAGAATTGATAAATGAAAATGTTGGAGGAGCGGGTTGCACGCCGCAACATGATTGATTATAATGAATATATTGGAGGATCGGGTTACACGCCGCAACAGACTTATTAAAAGTCAATATTGGAGGATCGGGTTGCACGCCACAACAGACTTATTAAAATTCAATATTGAAGGATCGGGTTGCACGCCGCAACAGACATATTAAAAATCAATAGTGGAGGATCGGGTTGCACGCCGCAACAGACTTGTTAAAAAGTTAATATTGGAGGATCGGGTTGCACGCCGCAATAGAATTGAATGTGGATATATTGTGAGAGCGGGTTGCACGCTGCAACATAAATTATGGAAGTGATAATTGGTTATGACTGCTGACTTGCCTTCAATTATTATAAATGAATTACCTGATTTATTCTTCTTATTGTTGTTGTTACTAATATTGCGTACAGATTAATGTAAGTGAACCGCCTTAGCCTCGTCACTACTTCGTCGAGGTTAGGCTCAACACTTACCAGTACATGGGGTCGGTTGTACTGATACTACACTATGCACTTCTTGTGCAGATTTTGGAGTTGGTCCCAGCGGCATACCATAGACTTGCTCGGATTTCAGCGACCAGAGGAGACTTGAGGTATAACTGCATGACGCCCGCAGCTCTGAAGTCCCCGTCTATTTTAATTTGGCTGTGTATTTATTTCCAGACAGCTTTACTTTATTCAGACCTTTATTTATATTTATTCTAGAAGCTCGTGCACTTGTGACACCAATTCTAGGATGGTATTTAGACATTGTTGCATTTTTGGATTATTTTACTATATTTTAATCTTTGCTTCCGCTTTTGTTTCCTTGATTATTAATAATGTAAAGATTGTTTAAAAATCTATTAATATTATTCTAACGTTGGCTTGCCTAGCAAGTGAAATATTAGGCGCCATCATGGTCCGAAGGTGGGAAATTCAGGTCATGACAGAAGATTTTGGAAAGTTCGACCAAAGGTGAAATTTTTTATAATAAGGTCGGATTTCAATTTCGAAAATTTGAATAGCTCCATTACGTCATTTATGACTTGTGTACAAAATTTGAAGTCATTCCCGATTGATTTGATACGTTTCATAGCAAATATAGAAATTGGAAGATTTGAAAACTCATAATTCGATTCGACGTGCGATCCGTAATTTCGGCGTTGTTTGACGTGGTTTGAAGCCTCGACTAAGTTCGTATTGTATTTTGAGATATGTTGGTATATTTGGTTAAAGTCCCGAGGGCCTCGGGTGAATTCCGGAAGGTTAACGGAGCAAATTGGACTTGAAGGAAGCTACTGGAAAATGGCAGCAGCTGTTGGAATCGCACCTGCGGAAGTTTGGGTGCAGGTGCGACCATCGCAGAAGCGAGATGAAGCTTGCAGATGCGGTCTGGTCTAGAATGGGCAGAGGTCGCAAGCGCGATGCATTTTCCGCACCTGCGTGATCGCAGAAGCGAAAGCTCTTCCGCAGGTGCGAAAGGGCAGTGGCCAGTGGACGTCGCAGAAGCGAGAATTTGCTCGCAAAAGCGAGTGCGCAGATGCGGCATTTTGCCCGCAGGTGCGAAACTGGACAGAAGCATTAAGGACCAAAATTGATCATTTCGCCATTTTTCGATTTGAGATTTTAGAGCTCGATTTTTGGGCGATTTTGGAGGAGTTCTTTAAGACTTTGACTTGGGTAAGTGTTCTATATCCTAAAGTGATTATATTTTATGAATCTATGATTATATTCATTGTTTGATTCGGATTTAAACGGAAGAAATCAAGTTTTTTTGCAAAATCTTCCAAAAACGCAAATTTAAGATTTGAAGGTCGATTTGTTATAGAAAATTTGATAAAATTGGTATGGTTGAACTCGTATCGAAATGAATATTCGCGTATCATAAAATTTATCGGGTTCCGAGAGGCGAGTCCCGCGTTGACTTTTGTTGACTTTTTGGAATAAATTTTTAAGTCGACGTATTATTATCCGGAATTTTTTTCGATGAATTTTAATAAAGTTATACAATTAGTTTGGATAGATTTGAGCGGTCCGGAGGTCAATTCAAGCAAGAAGGCAATTTTGGAATATCGGCATAACTTCAAAAAGGTAAGTATCATGCCTAACCTCGAGTGGGGGAATTACCCCTTAGGCATCGAGTCTTATGTGCCATTTGTGAAATGTGAAAAGCCGTGTATGCGATGTGACGAGTACGTACTCGGGCTTATATATGCAAATTTTATTGGGTTAAAGCCTTAGGCATTATTGTGTAGTAAATTGGATAATCGTTGGCATTTATTAAATCATCTATTTGCTATGCCTAAATCTTTGTTTGTTGAATTTATTTTTTATGATAATTTGATGTGATTGTTATTTGAATATTTATGTAATTCTGTGTGTTTGTTGGTTTGATATTTCTTGGAATTTAATCTCATTATAGATTTTTTCTCTGCAAATAATTAATTAAATGAGCTTAAAAAGAGGTGTTTATATAATTATTGAGAATGTGGATTAATGAAGGTGTTTCCCTATGCTGAGTAGGTTCTATCTATGTTGATTGTTTTTGAGGTCTTATACACATTGTGTGGAGCCTTCGGCTATTTGTTTTGAAATTAATTGATTTGTTGTATTCTTTGGAATTGGTTGTGGCCATTGGACAAATTGTGATATGAATTGATTTTGTTATGTTGCCGTGATAATTTTCTGTGTAAATTATTGTATTGTGTGAGTTGTTATTTTGAGGATATAAGGGGGGTATTCCACTGTTGATATTATGTGGGTATAAGGGTGACATTTCACTGTTGTTATGTGTGTTGAAATATTATCTAGGCGGAGTGATAAGAGTGGCTATAGGAGAGATAATGGTGGCTATATGAGCGATAAAGATGCCTATTGATAATGTCAGGGCGGAGGGATAAGGGAGGTTATTAGGAGTGATAAGGGTTGCTATATGAGAGATAAGGGTGGCTATTGTCAGAGATGATTTGTGATGATGTGGAGTTATTGTGTTGGTGATTTTCATGTGATGTTGTGATTTTTCTTGTGTTTATTTATATACATTGTGCAATTTGTCTTGTTGTTGGTAAATTGATAACAATCTGATTTATTTTGAAATTGGAAGCCTGTGGCTATTGCCAGGTGGATTATAAAATGAAATGTGGGCACGAGGTGCCGTGAGTAAATAATGAGGATATTGGCACGTGAATTATCCGTGCAGTTGTGATATGAAATGTGGGCATGAGGTGCTGTGGTTAAATGATAATGATATTTAGCACGTGAGTTGTCCGTGCGGTTGTGATAGAGAAATTGGCACGAGGTGCCGTAGAATATGAAATTGGGCTCAGACCCGTACTTTATGATTTTTAAAATAAGGTGTCACATGGTGACTTTTATTCGAAAGATATTTATTTGAAAGAATTTTATTCGGAAGATATTTTATTCGAAAGATATTTATTTGAAAGAATTTTATTCGAAAGATATATATATTTGAAGGAAATTTATTTGAAAGATATTTATTGAAGGAATTATATTTGAAAAAGATTTATTTGCAAGAATTATATTTGAAAGGTATTTATTTGAAGGGAGTATATTCGAGATATATTTGTTAAATGGTATTATATCCCGAAGAGTATTATTTGAGAAGCATATACGCGAAAGATTTATATTTGAAGGGCTTGATTTAATTGGGTGTATTTGTAATTATTATTTATTGAGCAATATTAATGGTGTTCTTCTTGCCCTGTTGTGCATATCACTGGTTGTCTTGTGTTGCCCTTGTTGTTATTTGTTTCCTATTATTTTGTATACTATATTGCACAAGTTATTAGACTAGTGAGTGTCTTGATTGTACCTCGCCTCTACTCTACTGAGGTTAGTCTTGATACTTACTGGGTACCGACCGTGGTGTACTCATACTACACTTTTGCACATTTTTGTGCAGAGCCAGATATAGGAGATATCGGATTCGGACAGAATTAAAGTGTGATCGCAAGGATTCAAGCTAGAGCTGCTTGGTCATCGCAGTTCCTTGGAGTCTTTCCATTTTATTGTACTGTTAATTATTATTCAGACAGTATTGTGTATTCGATCCTTGAGATATTTCATGTATTCAGTTAGAGTTCGTGACTCAGTATTACCAGTCTTGGGAGATTTTCATATTTGTTTCCACTGGTAGTTTTGATTACTTATTTAAAAAATGGCTTGAAATGTGATTGAAATCGGCTTACCTAGTCTCAGGGATTAAGTGTTATCACGACGCCTGAGGTGGGATTTTGGGTCGTGACAGAGGGAGTACTATGTATCACCCTTTAATTTGTTGTATGCTCCATTTTGCCTCAAACTTGGACTACAGTTTTTTTAAAGAAAAAGGAAAAGATTAACTACAAATTCCCCTTAATAATTTAAGATACACTCATTTTGCATTGGAAGAAATTATGATTGGTAACTATTGCGGTCACTTTCAGGTCTTAAGATGATTTGTTACTTATGAGAACATTAATCGTGAACATTTGATGAATTATGAATTAAATATGATGCTTTTTAGGCTTGAATTAATGCTTGAGAAGGCTCTACAATTAAACTATTATTGCTTCGTTCATGCATCTATTTTCTTCTAGGAAAACAACGTTTATTCGTAATGAAATAATCAAAGAAGTTATTAAAGACCATAATTCAATCATAAGACCCGAGTTTTCTTTTTCACTCATACAATCCGGGTTAACCAATTCAAATGTTCATGCATGTTGTTTGACTCAAAATTATTTAGATGTTGGTTTAAATAATTAGATTTAATAAAATAGAGTGAATCTTAGTCAATATTAATATCCAAAAAATATATCAACCGATTTTGTAACAAGATAGTACGGATATTATCTAAGTAGCAATAAATGATGATAACACTCGTAATATTCAATGACCCAAAAATAAGGAAGATAACATTAAATAATAATAATAATAATAGTAATGAATGACATTTAAGTAAATAAGAACATGTGAGTCACCCGAAAAGGATAAGATTTGTGGGTATTTTTTCAGACAATGATTAATGATTGATGAGCCTTTGAATATTCGGAATGTTCTTGGATGGTGGGAGAAAAGTTAGACAAGAATCTCAAGAAAAAGGTATATTTTGTATGTGTGTAATAAAGCAAGATTCGTCAGAGAATATCAATGTATTGTCTTACAAATGAGTATTCAATGTCCCCCTATAACTATGTCTCTTTCTATTTATAGGGGAACATATGCCAAAAAACCTAATAGTACAGATCCAGAGGATATTCTACCTTAAAGTCTTATCCTAAAACTAGCCGTTATTACTCTGTTCAAGAAGAGTGCATGTCCTCGCCCTTGATCTCTGTTGACTCCTTGACTACGTCCTTTATCTCTTGTTAGATCACTTCGGCCTTGAATATGTCTTTTGTCGAAGTCATACTGGTGACACGTGGCAGCCTTTGCATGCCTTCTTAAAGTTGATATGGTTTAAATATAACTAAGATAGTTTTTGGCCCATACACATAGTCTCTCCGCTTGTCGAGATCGCCCTCGCGGGAGAGTTCGATGAGTGGATAATGTCATTCATGGTCGAACTTATCGAACAGATAACATGGGTCGTAGTCATCGTGGCGAGCACGCAACATGGCTCTCTGTGGGTTGCGTATTTCAAATCCCTTAAATTTCCCGGGTGATTTTTGTTGGAGACGTCTGGTCCACGAGAGGGGGTGACGTCATGACATCATGCGTCATGATGATGCTTGTTCCCGATGCATTGCATTGATTTGCGCGTGACCTTTGATAGGATCTGCCATTTCGATTCCGGTGCCAATTATGGTGAGTCGTCTAGGGTTTGGTGCCCATTAAGACAAAATGTTTCGGATTTGGTCTCTGCTTCGTTGCCCTACACTGTATCCCAAGCTTTTTCTAGTACTCTTCTTCATTATCTCACAACATGTCAAACTTATCATCCGATGCTGGGAGTCGTGTCTCTCCCTTGGCGGTTGTGTTTCCTACTAATCTCACATAGTATGTCTACAAAGTCATCAAGATGTTGACCGAGCTTGTCGAGCTTGCCGAGGTCTAAGTGATGGTGCGGCATTTGGTGCACCTGTTCGCCCCTAGCTTCTATACAGGGACAATTTTAAACATTCGCCACCGTGGAGGTAAGTGCTTAGCGGTGAATATGGATAACAAGGCCAGTCACCAATGTTGGCTGGATTTCTTTTATGTTAGGACCGAGGACGTCATGGCTAATATCGATGGCTTCCTTAAGGCTTGGAATAATACACGTAATTGTACATTTTTTTCCCTTTTCATCTTTTACATCTCTTCGCTTATTTCGAGCTAGTTGAGTGATTTCTCCTTCCTTGCAGCCAACAACCAACCTCATCCTTTAGTCGTGCGCATTACTGACTGGGTCAAGCAGATTGCCCCTCATGCCGTAGGGATTCACGACTGGCCATTCTTTAAGAAGTTCAGACCGGCTCTCCTTTTGTCTTGTCTGTGACCGTTGCCCCTCTTTGTCATACGTTGGCTTGCTCTTCTAACTTCTGTGTTTCTTCCTTTTAGGTTTGGCTAGGGGTTTCTCGAAGGAGCAGGGCGCATGTACCCTCGTCTAGGAGAAGGGCTGCTACGCCTTCTATTTCTGCCACCGTTACAGCTATAGTACCTCCCACACCTGCCTCCGCCTTGGCTGCTACGATCTAAGAATCTGTCTCCATCCCAGCTGCTGCTTCTGTTCCTTAGTTGGTTTCCTTGATTTGATGAGGACAACGAGGTCTCCCCTGGTGATAAGGGTTTAAGGCCTCGCAAGAGGAGAGTCATGGGCGATAGAGGGGGAAGTCCCGGTTGTTGTCGACTCACTAGGGGATGACTTGGTTCTCAGGGAGACGGCGACAATTCATATAAGAGAGGATGACGAGGCGAGCACCGAGGCCCTGCAACTAGAAGAGATGATTGTGGACGTGCCGGTGCATCCCGAGGGGAAAACGGCATTTGTGGGGTCACTTGACGACGGCCTTGTACTTCAGAGGCGAGAGGAGGCTTCATCTTCTCGGGCGGCAATGGATGTTTCTTCGCCCACTGATGTCAGAGGAAAAACTGTCGCCGAGGAGGCAACGAGTCAGGATCGGACATTGATATGGACGATCTGAGGATTATCGATGAGTGGCTCGCCCAACTTGAGGTGAGGCATGAGGAAGGTTAGAGGACTATCAAGATCCCAATGGATCGTAATTTGCTTGTTGACACCGAGGATGTAGTTCCTGCCATAGGTCCCCTTTTCTTTGACGTCGAGGGTGAGACCCTCAAGAAGATAAATAACAGTACTCTATCGAAGAGCATCGCTGGCCTTGCTCTCAGGGTAAGTACGACTGATGCCTGCCTTTTTCCTTATGTCTTAGCCCATTTTAGGTTCTAAACTCTTTTCTTCGATTTGTAGACGATTATTTTGGAAATTGAGAGTGCTCGAAGGGACAAGAGGCGTAAAGAGATTTTTGTGAAGTTGAAAGGAAAGTACACCAAGTACTGCGGGAAGTACCAGGAGCTACAGGATCGGCTTCATGAGGGAGGAAACATGGGGCCTTAAGAGAATATTTCAAGAAGAAAGACGAGGAGTTGATGGCAGCCATGGAGAAATTCAGCATCCTTGAGGGAACGATGAAGGCCAAGGAAGAGGAGTTGGAGCTTATTAAGGGAGTGGAGGCCCAATGCAGCGACCTTCAAGCTCAGGTGGTCTAGCTGCAAGGCCAGTTAGTTGAGTGCCAGTTTCAGATGGAGGCTCTTAGGGGTGAAATTGCAGAGAAGTAGGAGGAGTTCGAGCACGCGGAGTCTTCTCGGTTAGATGTTCGGAGGAAAGTGGAGATGCATGAGCTCGCGAACCAAACCCTTCGTTCCAAGGGGGAGAACGATCTGTCAACGACGAGGGCTAAGGAGGACCGGCTTGAGGAGAGGATTGGAGAGCCAGACAAGGAAACCTCTAATCTTTATGATCGAGTTGCCGCTCTAGAGATCGAGAAAGACCAACTGCTTGCGCAGCCTTCTTCGTCTAATGCTTCTAACTTCCCCAACGTTCCTTGGGAGTTTTACGAAGAGTATATCCATGCCGAGTCCCGACTGGATGTGTTCCATGAATGAGCTCCATTTCTAAGATGAGTCTTGAGGATGCTCGGGTTAAGGCTCACGGGGCTCAGCTGACTTATCGTTATGACCTTACTATGCCTCGTCTTGCCAAGAAGGATAAGGAGGAGGGCATAGATCGCCTTGAGGAGGACGCCCGGTAAGATTTTGTTTACCCTCAGGGCGAGGATGGAGAGGATACTGGGGGCCGAGACGATGATGATGTTGATGGTCAGGGTGGTGACGTCGTTGAAGACAGCTGATGAGGATGTTGAAGGTCGTAATGGTGATGGCCAGCAGTTTTCTTTTTACTTTTTTTTGTGTATTTTTGTCAGCTTCTTCAAGAGCCTTTGTAAAAAAAACTCTTTATTTAAATATGAAATATCAAAGTTGTTCTTTGTACCTTCTTTCATTCATGTGGTTTGATTCTATACTTGTATATTTTTGCTTCTGTTGCTTGCACATTTCAGTTTTTGTCCTTTTTATTGTTGTCGGCTTTTAGCTGATCGTGGCCTTTGAGCCGAATAGCCGTGGGCCGTATTGGTCCTTTTATATAGGTCAATGTTTCTTAGTTAGGGTGTGGTTGTTACTCGAACTTGGTCGATCTTAACCTTTTACTAAGTCATGGCCGGGGGCCGATAGGTGTTTATTCGAGCCTGATCGAACTTAACCACTTATTAAGTTGTGGCTAACCGCCAGTAGGTGTTTGTTCGAGTCTGATCAAACTTAACCACCTGTTAAGTTGTGACTGAGGGGCAGTAGGTATTTGTTCGAGCTTTGGTTGAACTTAACCTTTCGTTAAGCCACGACCGAGGGTCGGTAGGTGTTGTTCAAACTTGGTCAAACTTAACCTTTCGTTAAGTTATAGCCGAGGGCCGATAGGCATTGGTCGAACTTAACCGTTTGTTAAGACACGGCCGAGGGTTGATAGGTGTTGTTCGAACTTGGTCGAACTTAACCTTTCGTTAAGTCACGGCCGAGGGCCGATAGATGTTGTTCGAACTTGGTCGAACTTAACCTTTCATTAAGTCGCGTCTGAGGGCCGATAGGTGTTGTTCGAACATGGTCAAACTTAACCTTTCATTAAGTCACGACCGAGGGCCGGTAGGTGTCGTTCGAACTTGGTTGAACTTAACCTTTTGTTAAGTTACGACCGAGGGCCAGTAGGTGTGTTCGAACTTGGTCAAACTTAACCTTTCGTTAAAGCAGTTTCGATACATACGAGTTTCTATTACTTTGACGTTGTTGCTCTGATTACATAATTGAAGAAAGTTACAAACTTTGGGCATTGCCTGGCGTTCCTGTCCCAGTCCCGATATATCTAGTCCCTTCATTGTTCGACTTGGAGAATCTTGAGGAGTCGGGTCATGAAAAAGAAATTAGTTCGTTCTTCGCATACTTCAACTCGAAGTGTCCTTCTTGCCGCCTCATTAAAATTCTCCTTGAGAAAACCCTAATGGGACAAAACTCAACTGAGGGAAAAAAAGTATGATTTGGGGGTGCTTCTCATTTTTTAGAAGTTGAAGTATTAATTGAGGTGGCTGATATTCCATTTGTTTTGGTTTTCCTTCCATTATCTCTATTTGGAATGAACCCTTGTTTGCCTTACCTACAATTTTGTACAGACAGTCCCAGATGCTTCCTAATTTGCCTTCTTATGGATCTCTACTTGCTTGGGTTGGCTTTGAGTAAGTAGTCCCCGACTTTGAGTGGTCAGGCCTTTGCCTTTTTGTTGTAGTAACGTTCTGACTGCTATTTTTGGGCGATCATCTTTATGTACGCCATATCTCTTCGTTCGTCGATCTGATCGAGCTCTTGCCTTCTACTCTTGTCATTGTTGGTGCCGCTTTTATAGGAATACCTTAGGCTGGGCTCTCCGACCTCGACAAGTATAACTGATTCTGTTCTGTAGTCCAGAGAATAAGGTGTCTCTCCTGTGCTCGTCTTCGGGGTGGTCTTGTACGCCCACAATACTTCTGAGAGTATTTCTGGTCATAGTCCGTTGTCTTCTTCAAGTTTTTTCTTCATGATGTTTAATATGGACTTATTGGAGGATTCTGCCTACCCGTTGCCCGCTGGGTGATAAGGGGTTGGAAGTATTCTCTTAATTTGCCATTTCTCGAAGAATTCGACGGTTTTCTTTCCCGTGAACTGGGGTCCGTTGTCGCAACTTATCTCCTTGGGTAGGCCGAATTGGCAGATGATGTTTTTCCATATGAAGGCGATTACCTCTTGTTCGCGCACTTGGGCGAATGCTCCTGCTTCCACCTATTTAGAGAAATAGTCAGTTAAAACTAAAAGAAATCGTACATTACCTCGCACTGGCGGGATGAGACTCACGATGTCCATTTTTCACTTGATAAATGGCCATGTAGAGGTGACCGAATAAAGGTGTTCGCCCGCTTGGTAAATTATTGGGGCGTATTTCTCACATTGTTCACATTTCTTCACAAACTCTTAGGCGTCTTTTTTCATGGTGGGCTATTAGTACCCATCCCGTATGAGGCACCTAAGGAGTGCTCGATCACCGGAATGAGCGTCGCAGTGGCCTTTATAGACTTCCTCGAGAACACGTTGGGTTTGGTTTGGACCCAAACACTTCGCCAGAGGGCCACCATACGTTCTCTTGTACAAGTTATTATGAAGGAGGTTGTATCTGACTGCTTGCATTCTTAGTTTTTTGGCTTCCTTTTAGTCGATTGGGAGGGTGCCATCCTGCAAGTAGGTAATAATAGAATTGTGCAAGTTCCAAGTTAAACTTACAGAATTTACCTCGATTTGGTCTATGTCGAGTTGAGGAGGTGGGCTACGCTTTTATCCCCGGTCGTGATGCTCTTGTTGGCTGCGACCAATTTGGCGAGGCCGTCTACTTCGATATTATGGGCTCACGGGATCTGCTCGACCTGGCATTCATCGAAATGGGGAAGCAACTTACAGATCTCGACTTGATATTTTTGCAACCTTTGTTCTTTGATTTGGAAAGTTCCTGTAACATGGTTAACCACGAGCTGAGAATCAAAGCTGAGTTTTAGCCGCTTCGCCCCATATTTGAGTGCTAGCCTTAGCCCTGCGATTACGGCCCCATACTCGGCCTCGTTGTTAGTCATATCTGGGCATCTTATGAATTGGCGAGTTACTTCGCCGGTAGGGACCTCGAGTACGAGTTCCAGTCCAGTCCCAAAAGCATTGGATGCACCGTCAGTGTACATGACCTAGAGGTCTTGTGTTTGAAGAGAAGCTTGAGCGGCTTCCTTCTCGACCTCGGGCATTATTTTTGCGCTAAATTCTGCGACGAAGTCGGTGATCACCTGTGACTTTATCGCTGTCCGAAACTGGTATGTGATATCGTGCTCACTTAGCTCGATGGCCCATTTAGCCAGCCTCCCCCAACTCGGGTTTATGTAAAATTCTTCTTAGAGGAAAAGTGGTAACGACCGAGATTGGGTGGCACTGGAAATAAGGTCTAAGCTTTCGTGAAGCTACGACCAGTGCCAAGGCCAATTTCTCGAGGTGTGGGTACCTCGTCTCGGCATCGACAAATGTTTTACTAATATCAGCAAAAATATTTTTTTTTAAAGCACTTTTGAAAAAAGTACTCCCTTCGTTTCAATTTATGTGAACTCATTTGACTGGACACAGAATTTAAGAAAAGAGAGAAGACTTTTGAATTTGTGGTGTAAAATGAGGCACATATATTTTGTATGACTATAAATCATTGCATAAAGGTAAATTGTTTTCAAATAGGAAAAGATGTCATTCTTTTTGGTACGGAATAAAAAAGAAATAGGTTCACATAAATTGAAACGGAGAGTATGAATTCTGCACGAGATAATAAGGAACATAAAAAAGGACGTGGTAGAGGTGATAATTGTCACATGTGCCAAGGACATGACGAAAAGGATAGAGATGTTTGGATCTATCCGTAAAAGACATGTTTTGGAAAAAAAGAAGATTTACAAAATAAGTTTTCTAAATGCGCGGTCAAAGAGGCTATAATAGTAATTGACAAATCTCAAATCTTTGTAGTACGTACCTTTTACAATTGAGCTCTTAAGAATGTAAAACAGTCTTTTGTTGTACACGTGGCGACGACGCAGAACGCGAGCAACTTTTCTTCCATCAATACGTAAGATAGATGATTAAAACCGCTCTTCCCTCTTATTTCTCTCATTTGTATCTCTAACTCAAATTCAAATACAACGCCACTCCCACACCCTCTGATAAGAAAAAACTCAAAACACACTCTCTCTCTCTCTCTCTCTCTCTCTCTCTCTCTCTCTCTCTCTCTCTCTCTCTCTCAGTTAATGCAACAGTTTGCTTAATATCCATGGCTGATGAAAAGGGTATTCCAAATCTTGAACGTTCTCTCTCTACCCCATCAGAGAAACTTATCGACAGTCCAAAGGGTGACAATCTTGATGCCCAAAATGTTACTATCAGTATTGACAAGAAGCTACTGATCGATTTACAGCAGCTTTCAATTGGGCCTATTATCAGTGAAGCTCATTATTCTGTGGTTTACCAAGGATTGTGAGTCCCCCTTTTTTTCTAATTTCTACTTCTCTCAGTAGCTTCATTTTCTTGTTCTAGTAATATCTTGAATTAATTTCTTGAATTTTGGTTTTTATCCAAATTTTCGTTCTTGTAATGGACTTGATCATTCTTGAATTGTCGGCTATAATAATCTGTTCCTTCTTCTCTTTTGAGACTATTTTTCTGTCATTCTTGTTGTATATTTGTTTTGGGGGGTTAAATTATCTTTTAGTCTGTAACTGAATTGCTATCTGTTTTGGGAATTAAAAACTGCTTCTATCTTCAAGTCAATAAGTGTGGTGAAAGTTTTGGTTTTTCCAATTAGCTTCAAAATTTTGTATCTAAGAGTGCTGATTGTGCTTATTTCTTGATTAATTTATGTGATAATATAAAATAAAAAAAAACCTTAGAAATTGTACTGGCGATTGTAGATTTTAGACTATATTAACCATATCTGGATTAAGCTTTTCCTTCTTTAATTGAGCATCAAGTCAATGCAGAATCCCAATAGTATTTTATTTTATCTTAGTTCATTTTCTCATTTAGAAAAGAAGTTCTGCATTTATGAGCGTCAGAGTATAGCCAGTCCTAAAACTGAATAAAAGAGAGAGTTTGTGATAGGTTGACAGTTAGTGTATATGCAAGAGGATTCATATAGCCATTTCCAATTAGTTTGAGATTACAAAAAAGTTAATTGATGTTTCTTTAAAAGAAAATTTCAATGAGGTAATAGGTCTTGAGTCTCTCTGCCAATGAGGTAATAGGTGTGACTCGAATGAAGAATTTAATTCTGAAGCGTCTTCTTTAGTCCTATACAATCAAAATTTCATATAAACTATCAAAGGGGAGATATGGAATGTTCCTTAAATTGAAATGGATCCCATTCTTAGAACTACAATGTATAACTTTGCAACTAATATATTAGCTTTAACTAGTTTTTTATGTACTTCCTCCGTTCCATTTTATCTGATAACATTTGATTCAAAATGGAGTTCAAGATCCTAATGGAATTGATTAAGAAATGGAGGTAATGTTCTAATGTTTCGTCTAGATTAACTGTTGGTGGAAGAGATCTGCCTGCCAAGTTTGGTTGTTATAAAAGGGGACTATAATCCAGAGGGGGGGGGTGGTCAATGTATTGTTAAAAGAGATTCAACTTTGGCTAGAAACCTGGAAAAGATGGAACTTATTATGCATACTGAGGTCTCTTTCAACTGTTTCGCAGAATTTGTCGATAATATCTGTTCTTTTACCCAAAGCATTTAAAATCTGCTACTTCTCTCACTGACTTGCTAATTGGTAATGTGATAGGATTTCAGTACTAACAGGATGACATAAATGAAGCTATGCTGATAGTTCTGCTAATTTATGAATATCCGAGAATGCAATACTTCACTTACCTCTCTTTTCGATTTTTCTTTTCTCCTTGCATCAGAAAATAAATACTTCATCAGACAAAGAAAGGAGAGGGTGCATCTGAGGAAAATTTTTAATATCCCTTACATATGTGCATGCTTTAGATACCTCTCATTCTATTCGTGAACGCAGCACTTTGGTTACAACAATAGGTTGACCGCAGATTTTAGGAAGTCTTGATGTTACTATATATACTCTTGCAAAGGTCTTTTGTGTCAAAGTTCAAATTATTAGTAGTCATGTTATTCTGAAGCAAATTTTTATATTACATGTTCCAGATATAAATCCCTGCCTGTTGCGATAAAAGTTATACAGCCAGAGAAATCCTCAAATGTAAGTCCTGAGAGGAAGGTGAAATTTGAGAGGGAAATTACGATGCTATCTAGAGTGAAGCATGACAGCATTGTGAAGGTATGTGCTGTTAACAAGAAATGTGCCACAAGATAAATTTCATTCACGTAGTTTACCATCGTTTAGGTGGCATTACTCCATGTGTTTACCTTAGTTTAGCTGGAGTCACTGCACGTGTTTACTTAATCGAAGAGTCTAAATCAAGAAGGACATTGTTAACTTTGATGTTTAACTAAGGAAAGACAATAAAATCCATAGCCATGTGTTGTATGTAATCATATCAAATATAAAGAACTGTTCAATATGATTTTCTTTTTACCGGTTATGCTTATGTCATTTAATCCTTACAGTTTATTGGTGCCTCCACGGAACCAGCGTTGATATTAGTCACAGAGTTAATGAAAGGTGACACACTTCAGAAGTACCTGTGGAGCATCCGACCACATTGTCCGGATTTCAACCTTTCTCTAAGTTTTGCATTGGGAATTTCTCGGGCAATGGAGTATTTGCATGCAATTGGCATCATTCACCGTGATCTGAAGCCAAGTATTCCGCCTTATCTCTCAGTTCTCTATTTCGCTTCAATTTTTATGTTTACGTGACTGAAGTAAGTAGGCAGTAGCACATTAAACTTTTTCATTCTCAAAATCTGTCTCATTCATGGCCGCGTGTGTACATTTGTAGGTAATCTACTCCTCACAGAAGACAAGACAAGAATTAAACTAGCTGACTTTGGGTTAGCTAGGGTGATGGCAGAAACTGAAATGACCGCAGAAGCTGGTACATACCGCTGGATGGCTCCTGAGGTATATTTTACATTGGGCTAAAATTTTTACGTCCTGCTTAAAATCATATTATATGCTTACCTTTTGCCGATGCCAGTTATTGTACACAGAACCAGCTGATTATGGGGTGAAGAAGAAACACTACAATCATAAAGTAGATGTCTACAGTTTCTCGATGGTTCTATGGGAGCTACTCACCAACGACACTCCATTCAAGGGAAAAACCGACATAATGGCAGCGAATGCTACAGCTAAAGTATGGTTCTGTACCTTAGAATATTACAGTTATATTCATTTTCTATTGTGTTGAAGTTTGACTATATGCTAGTATTGATTTAAACGTTGGAGTTATATAGATGCTTGCTTGGCATTGAGGCATAATTATTGTTGTTTTTACTGAGGTAGAATATAATTTCCATTTCTTTGGTAAAATTCCAGAATTTAAGGCCTAGCACGGATAACATTCCTAAGGACATTGTACCTCTCATTAGCTCCTGCTGGTCAGAGGATCCAGCAGATCGACCAGAATTTGCGCAAATATCAGATATCCTTGCAAACATCCTTGGCGATGCATATATTCAGCAGACGATAACGCCAAATCTTTCTGAGGGGAAGCAGCCTGCTGCATATACTCCGCAAACGATAACTCCAAATCTCTCTGACAAGGATCAATCTACGAGCGAAGAGATTGCTAATTCTTCTGGCACCAACAATTTGATGGATAAGAGTGCAGAAAATAAGAAGAAGAAAAGCAAGAGTTGGTTATGCTGTTTCAAGAGTGGCTACAATGACAATCTCCAATAAATGCAGTAGCTTTTCACTGGTCAAGGTAAATGTAGATAATTGATGCAAGATTACAAGTCCTGCCTCTGCCAATTTTGCTATAGTTAGGATATACAGAAAGTATAGATTACGCTTCAAAGCATATGTTGTCCAAATACACCATCATTCTTGACATTGTACAGAAAGCAACAGCATGGAATCTTGTAAAGAGAAAAACAGAAAAATAAGGACAAGAGTATAGCTCACATCAACTTAACAACTCGCTATCTCTTGCGTATGCATTCTCCGCTGTATTTCTGCAGTTATACAAAACATAATACTAAGTGTGATTTTTGCATGATGTAGTTTTTAGTATGTGATCAGTTATGTTTACGAGGTTCCAAGCTGCATAATGCCCGGTCCTAAGTGGTCCGGTCCTAAGCGGTCTCGGGCTTCGCGGGCTTCTCGTTGGAACCGGTCCGGGACCGGGACCACAAACTAGCGGTCCCGTGTTAAGTGGGCCGGTCCCGGGCCTAAGCGGGCCCAAACGGTCCTAAGCGGGCCAAAGTGGGCCCAACGGAAACTTTCTATTTTTTAAATTATTTTTATACAAGTTAGAGAAAAAAAATGGTAATAAAAATATCTTAGGCAATTCCTAGTAAATTATATTATAGAATTGTCACCTAAATTTTTTAATTCAAATTTAAAGACAAAAATATTGTAAAGAGATATTCAAAGCAATGCGTTATAATATATATACTATACTATATATACATCTTAAGATATATAAGCTATATTCGATTTACTATATATACATCTTAAGATTTATACATTAATATTCGATTTATATATTACATATACATCTTAAGATATATATATATATATATATATATGGCTTATATACTATGTATATAGTAAGATGTATATATATATATATAGAGAGAGAGAGAGAGAGTATAGTATATATATAGTATATATGTATATTTTATATATATATATCTTAAGATGTATATATAGTATAGTATATATATAAGCTATATTCGATATATATATTTATATACTATCGAATATGGCTTAAGATATATATATATACTAAATATACATCTTATTATATTAAGATGTATATATAGTATATCGTAAGATGTATACTATCGAATATGGCTTATATACTATGTATATAGTAAGATGTATATATATATATATATATATATATATATATATATATATATATAGAGAGAGAGAGAGAGAGAGAGAGAGAGAGAGAGAGAGAGAGAGAAGAGTATAGTATATACTATATGTATAGCTTAAGGTATATAAAAAGACAAAAATATTGTAAAGAGATATTCAAAGCAATGCGTTATATTTTTACTATAGCATTAAAAAATCATGGTAATATCTTTCTTAGTCTTCCTCCCCCCTATGGAATGAGCACGACAAGGTGCTAATACCACCATTGAGAAGAAAAAGAAACTAATCAAGATGTGCCAAAATACAAGTTATATATTAATTTACATGATATCTCTTACAAATTTCATAAATCCTTCGAGGTCCGGAGGAATTTTCATTGGTGGTGGCGGAAATGAAGCTTGGTCATCACCGCTTCCAGGCGAAGCATCATCCTCCGCAAGTTCAGCTAGCATTTCTTCATAAGTTTCGTCTACCTCTGGTTGTGATTCAGCAAGTCCAAAATTTCTTTTTTCCGAACGGATCCAATCTCTGAAAAGTACTGATTTTTCCAAGCTCTCCCTCATAGACGCTCTATAATCACCGAGTTGAAGTCTTGCTTGACTAAAGCGCTCTCTGATGCCACTGTTGAAACTTGAATAGTTAAAATGTCTCGGGCCATCCTTAAAAGAATCGGAAAGTATTTTTCTTTGTCCTTCCACTATTGCAAAATATTAAAGGAGCCGTCGGGATTCACTTCCTCAATTCCCTGTGACAAATAAACTTCAAGCTCATTTAGTTGTGAAAAATCACTAGTACTAGAACCTTGAGAACCCCTGAACCCTGCCCAAGCACTAAGTGCTCTTACTCCCGCAGTTCTTTTAGATGATTGAGAACTAGAAGAAGAAGGAGTTGGAACATTTGGTCTAGCATGATCTAATGCAACTTGATAAGCATTATAAATAGTTTGAACATTTATTTTAATTGAGGCTATTGCGTCCGCAAGTGTAGACAATTCCTCATCTTCAAGTGCTAAACCATTATAAACAGTTTCATACCAAAATTGAGAACCTCCTAATTTCATAGTAGGATTTAACAATGCAACAACACCATAAATAGGGGGAATAAGGAAAAAATATTTTTTAAATTTTTTTCTCATGGAATCAATAGCAAATTGATAATTTTTTTCACCCTCTGAAAAATGATCAAACAAATTTGCAAGTTCTGCAATATAAACTAAACAGTTAGAAATAGTAGGATAATATTACCCAGAAAATTCATTTGTAGCAATATGAAATTTTTCTAAAAAATCTACAAGCATTTTAACATTAGCCCAATCCGCATTTGTAAGGTGCTCATCATCATCACTTACATGAGGATTAAACGTTGAGTTTATGGGGTTTCTATATTCATATGCAACAACTAAACTTTCATACATGTAATTCCATCTAGTTGGACAAGGTTTAGGAACCTTTCTTTCTCTTAGGCTAAATTCATCGCATCTTTTAAAATATTCTCTAAGTCTACTTCTACGGTTTGAATAAAAAAGCCAATTAAGAGCCATTTTAATCTTTTCAATTTCAACATTTAAAATTCGCATACCATCACCCACAATTAAATGGTAAATATGACAAATACATCTAACATGAAAAATATTACTAAATGCAGGACTTAGTGTAGTGGTAAGCAAGGCTACATTATTTGTGTTACTAGTAGCATTATCCACTGAAACTGACATTATTTTATCACTAATGCAAAAATATCTACAAATATATCGTGCTAGAAATAAACTTCCCTGTGTGACGTGAATTAATTATTCTATAAGCAATAATGCGCTTTTGCATTATCCAATCCTCATCAATCCAATGACTGGTAACAGTAAGGTAATCACAGTCATTACCACTTCTACCAATATCAGTTGTAATAGCAACACGACAATTTATATGAGTAAATAAATAGCGCAAATATTGTTCATATTCATGTTTATATTTATAAATATCACTCTTTATGGTTGTGCGAGGAAAACCTTTATAAGTAGGATTATAAACTTTTTTAATATAATGCACAAAGTGAGGGTTAGAAGGAAAACTATAGGGTAAGTACATAACAGTAACCATTTTTGCCAATTCTTCCCGATCTTTTTTTGGATCATAATATAAAATACCAACGGTAACAGTGTTAATTTTCGATTGAAATTGATTTGACCCGGTACTAAGGCCAGCCTGACTAGGTGCAGTTGTCCCCTCGGCCAAAGCTTTCATACGAAAATATCTAGCTTTATCTTGAGGGTGTAGCAATATGTGTCTAGTCAAACCCCTCCCCCGACTTCCAACATATTTAAAAACTAACTTTTTGCACAAGTTTTACACTTAGCCCTATTTTTTTCTCTTAGTTGAATAAAAAATGGCCAAACAAGAGATGTTTCTGCCCGTTTAGAAGGTTGTCTAGAAAAAGTAGGGGCAATAACAGGAGGGTCAGCCGGGGGATCATTTAGATTATTATTAGTTGGGTTAAGTTCAGGAGCAGGACTAGTGGGTGTATCGTCATCCGGTTGCGTTTCATCAAAATCTATTTCTTCATCATCATTTTCATCAATAGTTGGATTACCATAAAGAGCATTCATATATTCATGGTTTAATTGTTCACCGGGTGTAATATTATGGCAAAATTGACTCTCGGTAAATTATAATAAACTATTATCGCTATCAAAAATAACAGGTGTAGGACGGGTAACAGGTTTCGGCCGGGGAGCCGGGGGAAGTGGAGGAGGAACAGATTGGCCACTAGATTCACCACTCTTGGATTTTCCCTTATTTTTACTAAATATTTTTTTAGGGAATAAGCCATCTTAATTAATCAAGCAAAGTAAATAAAACAAACAAAACTATAATATTAAAACTTAAGAGTTGGAACGAGTTTACCGAATTGACGAACAACTTGTTGAAAAATAATTATCGTTGAATACTTGAAGACTTCAATTCACCAACTTCATAATTTTGCACAAATTGTAACAATTAAGTAAGCAATTATAGAAGAATATTAGAGAGAGATTGATGATTTTGTGAGAAAAATAAAAGAATGAGGAGGTATTTATAGTTGAAAATAGGAAAAAAGTGTAATTATAAAAAGTTTGGGGTTAAAACAAAATTTGAGGGGTTAAATGGCTATTTTGCAAATAGCCAACAGCTATTTTGGCAGACCAAATGGCTAGTTTTTAAATGGCCAAACGACCAAATTTTTTTTAAAAAAAATTATCCGTTGGGCCCGTTTAGGACCGCTTGAACCGGCCCACTTCTCAGCCGCTCCCGGTCCTAAACGGTCCCGGTCTCGCGGGCCTCCCCTATGAGACCGACCCACTACCCGGCCCACCACCCCACGGTCCCGGTCCTATCCGGTTAGGACCGTTTAGACCCACCGCCCATGTGGGCTTGCGGTTCTGGGCCGATCCCGATCCTAACCGGCCCACATACCACCCTTAGCATAGACACTTACTGTGTGAAAGATTTTTCGTGGTACCTAAGTCTTGGTAATTCTTTCTGCATTTCGCGCTCTGCATTTAAAGATTAATGCAACTTTAGCCAAAACTAAACTTCAGAGCAGCATGTCAAATTTTTAGACCACTTCTCTTAAGTTCAATCTAGTATTTGTACCGTTACTTACTTGACTTGATCTAAAATTAGGACATCCATTGGTCTTCAAGCTCTTATGTGACTTATGATTCAACTTAAACGTTCAATATAACTTTTACGAATTGATCTTGTTTGCCCTAAAAAACGGATAACAATTAAATTTATATGTGATTTTAAGGATATGCAGATTAATTCAATACAAATGATAAATTGCGTTAGATTAAACAGATAAATGACGTAATAAATTGTCGAATCAATTAAGGGGAGTGATCCCGGACTCAGTAACAATTTTAATAAAATGCCTGCCTTCGATCCCGAGCTCACGATAATGAAGAACAGTTAAGGGGAGTGATCCCGGACTCAGTAACAATTTTAATGAAATGCCTGCTTTCGATCCCGAGCTCACGATAATGAAGAACTGATGAACAAAAGTAAGAACTTTGAATAACAGAGAAAATAAGAGTATATTATCTTGATATGCGTGTTACAATGATGCCTAATGAATAGTTAGACTCCCCTTTATATAGTAGGGGAATTTTACCCTAAGTACAATTCCAAAAGAGGTAAAAAATCTTCTATTTTATTAATCACTGATTTTCTGCCGATACGTGCCGAGATTCACGTTGTAACATCTGGCTAGGCACGGATATCACAGCCATTTGTTTGTCGTGCTCGATTATATGGTAATGCTCTCCGAAGTTTTGGGGTTCTAATCGGACCTGGGGGACATGGCCCCGATTCTTCCGAGGGCATGTGTATTACCCAGACCCCGACTCAAGGGGCTCCTAGCCCAAACTCTGGTTCCTTACAGTCACATCCTTGCAGGGTTGCGTCCGGACCCATTACTCCTTCGATCTCTATTGTATGGTTGATACCGATCTCTGTTCGATATTAGTTCATGATCGACGACTCTTTTGGATCTGTCACTAGTCCTGACGGGATAAACGGATCCAGGGCCCCCGAGCTAATCGTCTTCGACCCTGATTTTTTATTGGCACCTGTTATGGACATCCGGTCAAGTTACCGTCAGGTATTCTATCAAATTTTGCTTCAACTGCTGCGAAGCCAATGAGCTTTGGGAGTTGAGTCCTTGGGTAAATACCTGAATGGCCCAATCGTCCGCGATCGGGAGAAGATCCATCTGTTCTATTTGAAACCTCGACACGAATTCCTTGAGCATCTCGTCATCTCTTTGCTTCACCTTGAAAATGTCTGACTTCCTGGTCTCGACCTTGATGGCCCCGGCGTGCGCTTTTACAAAGGCATTTTTTCAGCAGAACGGATTCGATTTCATCATCTTCCAAGTCATTCCCCTTGATGGCGCACGTGTAGGAGGTCACATGTTCGTTTGGATTAGTCGTTCCATTATATTTCAGAATTTTGGATGTACAGAACTTCTTCGGGATCGTCTTCGGAGCTGCGCTCGGAGGGAAATACTTTTTGACAAACTTCTTGGAATCCAAGCCTTTCAGTATCGGAGGTGCTCCTGGGATTTGATCGACCCTGGAGTTATAGGTCTCTACTTTTTTGCCGTTGGCTTCGATTTTCTTTTTTCCCAATTCCACCCGTTTTGTCAGTTCCTCGAGCATCTTTATTATCTCGAGGTTGGTCCCGGTTCAGCCTCACTCGACCTTTCTGTGACTGGTTCATTTCTGCGAGTGTTTTTCCGGGATGGTTAGGGCTCAACTCTGCTGGGGGCGTGGCTCTGGTTGTGCAACTGGGCTATTGCTGCCTGTTGATCCTGTAACATTTCGAAGATCAATCGCAAGTTGATCCTATCGCATTCGTCGTCGTGTGTACTCCAGGTTATCGATCGGGTTCCCCCGCGAATGTTGTTTTTGGGGTCGGTTGGCAAGTTTGATTCAATAGCCATATATAAGTTAGCATCAATCGGGTTCGCGGCTGGAACTCTGTTGGGGTCAACATGGGGCACCTCGTTGCTGGGCACCACATTGTTGTTCTCGCCATGGTGGCCGTATTCAACATCAACATTCAAATGTGCATATTGGGAATTTGACATTTTTAATTTGACCTCAAATTAGGAGCTCAAAGAACAAGTGTAAAATAGAGTGTGTTATGAAAATTTGTATCAAATTGTCACTATTATTCTTAGCCCCACGGTGGGCGCCAAACTGCTTATTCTAAAAAACGGATAACAATTAAATTTATATGTGATTTTAAGAATACGCGAATTAATTCAATACAAATGATAAATTGCGTTAGATTAAACAGATAAAGGACGTAATAAATTATCAAACCAATTAAGGGGAATTATCCCGGACTCAGTAACAACTTTAATGAAATGTCTGTCTTCGATCCCGGGCTCACGATAATGAAGAACAATTAAGGGGAGTGATCCCGGACTCAGTAACAACTTTAATGAAATGCTTGCCTTCGATCCCGGGCTCACGATAATGAAGAACTGATGAACAAAAGTAAGAACTTTGTATATCAGAGAAAATAAGAGTATATTGCCTTGATATGTGTGTTACAATGGTGCCTAATGAATAGTTAGACTTCTCTTTATATAGTAGAGGAGTTTTACCTAAGTACAATTCCAAAAGAGGTAAAAATCTTCCGTTTTACTAATCACTGATTTTCTGCCGATACGTGCCGAGATTCACGCTGTAACATCCGACAAGGCACGGATATTACAGCCCTTTATTTGTAGTGCTCGATTATCTGATAATGCTCTCCGAAGTTTTGGAGTTCGAATCGGACCTGGGGGACGTAGCCCCGATTCTTCTAAGGGCAGGTGTATTGCCCGGACCCCGACTCGAGATGCTTCTTGTCCAGACTCCAATTCCTTACAGTCACATCTCTGCTCTGTTTATTTCATCGGGAACCGAGACGCCCAAAGGGCTCGGTTTCACCCGTATAGATATCATTCACCACAATATGAGATGGACCATGATTCAAATAGCTAGCCAACTGCCTATAATCAATTTGATATTGCATCAACTCTTCCGTTAGATATAGGAAGCAGGAAAAAATATATATATTTTACTGTATCATTGGTCGTATAATCATGAAAAGTCGTGCTCCACTTTAGGTGGGTTTCTTGATAAAAAGGTTGGAGAATCTCTGATGCCGTATTGCTATGTATTCGATTTGGATCACCACTTCGAAAAAGAATTGTCAGCATTTGGTTAAACCCACGGTTTTCTCGTAAAGGCCTACACCATTAATAGCCTGTTTGGTCCAAAAGTTTTTTCCGCGAGAAATAATTTTGATGAAAAACAGTTTGTGTTTGATTAATTAATTTGAAAAGTATTTCTGAACAACAATTAGTGTTTAGCCAAACTTTTAAAAAGTGCTTCTACATATATTTTTTTCAAAAATATTTTTTTAAAAAAATGTTTTTGGGTCAAAGCTACTTCTACTCAAAAATATATTTTTTTCTTCTAAAAGTTTGGTCAGATATTTCAACTTTGAAAAAAAAAATACTTTTTTTGAAGAAAAAAAAAATATTTTTGAGTTTGAAGAAGCTTGGTCAAACAGACTATAAAAGTATCTAACTCCTAAGAAATAGATTTTTTTTTTCTACTTTTCATTTTCATGTTAGACTTTGTTAATACGTCCAAGAGCATGATTGGGCACATGTAAATTTTTAGGAATTGCTAATATAAGTTTTATATTGCCAAGTTATTTAAAAAGATAATTACATTTAGCTGACTATTAGTATAAACTATGAAGGGATTAGTAACTTTTATGTGAATATTTATTAATTTTAAAATTTTCATGTTACCTAAATAATGTGTTTTTATAATTATAGAAATGTCATGACATATATACTACAAATTCTAAGAGTAGTTTTAATATTTGCCAAATTCTATATATATTATATGTATAATTGACATTAACTAATTTAGATTAACCCATAGTTATTATGAGAGAAACTTCAATTTATAATGCATTGCCCAAATAGAAAATGAAAAAAATGCACTTTCAAAAACAAAATGATGGCGTTGTGTATTTGTGTTCATGAGCAAAGCTATAGCTGTTATGAGTTGGTGTGGGTAATAAGTGAAGGAAATTTATGAACCCATAAACATGGCTACTTCCATGTGCAACCAAAGAGCAACATTATCATCTATTCTTTAGTTTAACCGCGTAAGGTAGAGATGATTATTTTCTATAATTCTAATCATTTCTGTTGGTCTTCAAAAATCATTACTTCCCTCGCTTGTTCCAGTTGCTTTATTAGATCGGTTTCCTAGCTAGTACTTTTCTGCTTTTATGTTACTCCAATTGGCAATTCTTAACTGTAAATTGCCCCTTTTCTTTTTCTATTTTTCTTGAGGAGGGAGGAGGGCTTGGGGGTGGGTGAAAATGCGTGAAAGTAGTGAGGGCAAACTCTCGCCGATCATTTGGTACGATGAATAAGCAAAAATAATCTTAGAATAAAAATTTAGTATTGCCTTATTGCTTGTTTAGTTACTAATTTTGGAATAAGTTATCTTAAGATTATAAATAGTACCGGATAACTTATACACATCAGAGGGTGGAATAGTAATCTGAGGATAAGTTATCCCAGGATAAAGTAATAAAATTGATAATCCCAGAATTAATACAACATATCAAACAATTAATAAGAAATAATATCAGGATAACTAATCTCAGCATAACTTATTTCAGTATAACTTATCTTCAAACCAAATGACTCCTTATAGAGTATAGTAGATCGAGATCTAAGCACACTCGGTGCTCGAATTATATAATTAGTTGTAATTATGGCCAATATTTTGGCTAATGGAGTCCATCTCATATAAGCATAAGCATCTTTGCAAAGTGTAGACTTTATTGGCAATATTCTTTGGGACCCAAAAATATTGCATTATGTGGTGGACATCATTTGCACAAGTTGTATCTCTTCTTTTACACCTAAGAGGCCAAGACTTTTTGCCTATAAAAGGAAGGCAATTAGTTCATTTTAGATACACCAACAAGACTTGAGTCTTCATTTGTTGTTTCTTCCTTTCTTCCTTTATTAAGAGTATTTTGTATGAGAGTTAGTGTTGGGAAGTACTTGTGTGAACCCTTTCTTTGGAGTGATCTTGTGAGGTTATTCTCTTAGGGTATTTGGGATTAATTAGAGTGTTTACTCTAATTTTGTACTCTCTTTTGTACTCTTATTGTTATAGTTAAATTGCTCCTCTCCGCTTGTGGACGTAGGTCACTTTGACCGAACCACATTAAATTTGTGTCTTCTTTATCTACTTTATTTATCGTTGTTATCAACTTCCATTGTCTTTGTTATTGCTATTATACCGTTGTTTGGCTATATTCCGCAATACCCAGGTTCCCGATCCTAACATTAGTAAATAAGTAATTATACTGAGCTTGTATTATTATCACCAAAAAAGTACTGCTGAATGTAGTAATTAATATTTCGAATCTACCGACGAAATACCCTAGATTCTATCAGGAATGGTCATAGTAAAATGAAAGAGTGATAGCATAGGGATTCAATGAAGAGAATTACTATAAAAGATCACGATTCAACTTTCATTAGAGAAAAAAGAAAACTGGATTTGTAAGTTTTTTTCTTTTTTAAAAATGAAAAAAAAGAGGGTGATAAAAGAAAGTATCTTTTATTTTGTCGAAAACGAGCTGAATCAAAAATACCACCAAGACAACATGAAAGTAAGTGACCGAATAAAGATATCCAAATTACCAACATCATAACTTTGCAAAATTATGGCAACCGTCAGAATTCCTGCGAATCACCACAAGAGCTTGCCTAAGAATTTATGACTATTTTCTCAAGACCTTCCTTATTGGGGTCAAAATTTAAATGGTAGCTAGCACCAAAGATCATATTTGTGTCATTCTCCATTTCTTTTTATCACCCCCTTCATGCAAAGCTAAAAGAAGCATTAGTGGATAAAAGTTCAACTCCTACTTTGCATCATATCGCGCGAGTTACGAAAATGATAACTGAAAACAGCTAGGAATTTCAACCTAAAAACTTCACCCTGATTTTAGCAACTAATACTAGTTCTCCATTACAGGCGTAATTAAACCCTAGAATCTCTTGATTTATGACAAAAGAAAAATCACTACTACTAAAATTACTGGAAGTTACAGATACTAGAACTATATATCATTATGATTAGGTGAAAATAATGTCTTCCAAATCTCAGAGAAAGCCTCAACGATCACCCCATGATAATGCTTAGCATTTAGTGATAGAAAACACTGCAAAAGTTGCTCCAAATCATTCTTCTCAAACATTTGTTTCTCAAAAATCATTTCCATCATAGACCTTTTGAAATCCTCATATGGATCCTCTGATTTCTTTACGATAGCAAAACTCTCCTTCACTTTCCCGTCAACGCTACAAGGTATCAGCTTCTTGAACACAGATAACCTCGGAGGAAGCTCGTTATCCGATGATGTAGTCGAAACTGACAGCCTTCTACCTGTTGAGACATAATATAATTAACTAATTCAAAATGTGCTCCTCTTTTAAAAAGAATAATTAAAATTTTGTTGAGATTATCACATATTGAGACATGCTACCAAAATAAGGAGGTCTTGGTTCGTCACTACAAAAAGAATGGATTATTTGCACCATATGGCCATTTTTAAGCCATTCTTTAAATTTGGTCTACGTTAGTCTAGTGAGATAAATTTGACCTTTAATTAAAGAAGTTTGATCAATTTTTCTTCTATCATGCAAATTTAGCCAAATGGGCAAAATGTAAGACAGAATTTAACTAGTGGCATAAAAAAGGGCCATTTGTGTAAATGCACATTAAAATACACTTATAATATAGTAATAAGGTAAGCAACTAAAAGTGTTGTCTCTAGCATTTTAATCTCTTAAATAATATGATCACATAAATCAACATGGATTTAAGACATATATATATATAGACTATCAGTAAGCCTTAACCTTCAATTTTACCAAATTATTGATTTGTGGATTGTAATTGGGTAAAGTTTGCTTAAACGTTATCTTATCTAGATCCCACGTGGTAGGAATATATTGAGTATGTTGTTGTATAAAACTTTAAAGTCATTAAGCATTACCCATGTTCATGCCCCTCGAAACGCTGCGTTTTGAATGCTTCACCGGCCTCCTCTTGCTGCTGCCAATCGTTCTTTTTTGACGCCTTGTCTTTGTAGTCTCGTATATGGTCTCCAATTGTTGGTTTAAATCCGAGGACGAGTCAGTCGAATACTCCAAACTTCTGCAAGATGATACTAATGTCTCAGTCTCCTCATCTTCTTCATCCCAAATTTCACTACTAAAATTCCCATCACTTTCATCAGCAGATGACGTGCTCATGCAAAATCTTGTTCTATTTTTCTTCTTTTGAGTTCGTCGTTTGTTCTTCTCTGTTATGGAATGAGAGGGTGGAGGTAAGGCTAAAACCTCACTGTCAGAATTGTCGGAGACAGAAGAGTAGGAAATTTTCCTATGAGGTTGTTCTGTGTCATCGTCGATCTTATTAACAACATGCAACTTCTCTTCTTTTTTCCACTTGAATTCTTGTGAACGTGACGACCTGCTAGAAAATTAAACATATATACAACAGATTGTAAGAAACTGTGGCACGAAACAGTTATTGTTTGTATAGTGTTTGAAGAACTCTATACCAAGTCAGCTTCAAATTCATTTTTTTGCGGACAGTCTCACAATAAATGCACCGGCTTCATTTCAATTTATGTGACATAATTTAATTAGACATGAAATTTAAATTAAAAATTTAAGTAATTCTAAACATGTCATAATATTATTTGTGCGGCTATAAAACTTTTAAACTTTATAATCGACACAAAATTTGTGCAGCAAAGTATCTAACAAGACCTAGTTTGGCTGTCATCGGATGCATATGATTCTCCATTCCCCGAGCTACACCGGCAGCCGGCGGTTACCAGAGCCGATGACACGTGGCGTTTGAAGGAGGAACGATGAGGATGCTGATGGTGATGGGGTATTGAAGGTGGGGGTGGGGTGATTGGGAAATTATTGACGGTAAGTTGTGTGCTAAGGTTAAGGGATGATGATCGGAAGAAGGAATTAGGGACAGGATCTTGAGGAAGAATGGAAGGATCTTTGGAACGGCAAGAGGAATGGAAGGAGGAAACAGCTTTACATATTCTAAGCTTGAAACGTTTTTCCATTCTTTTTTTCTTGTGAAGTCTGTATGATATGGTGGAGGGGACTTTTGCCTTTGACAAACAGAAAATATGGAACTCATTGTTGCGACTATTAAATAGTGAACATTCTACAAGAGGGAAATTGGGGGGGGGGGGAGGGGGGGTTGCCACTTAATTTTTGCCTTTGTTTTTTTGCCTTTGTTTTTTAACCTACTAGTACTGGTGAGAAGGAGTGAAAGGGAGTGAAGTTCATAATTGATTACTACTTTTATAGCTGTTTGGAAAGCTATCTAAGAATTGGATTTGAGTATAATAGTGTATAATTATACCGTTTGATATGTTTGTCTCGCCAAGTAATTATTACTTTTTTTTTTACTTGGTTAATTTCTTTCCTTTTTGTTTTTTTTTTAAATTTATTTTTTATAACTTTTTATTTCCATTGTTTGAATTTCTTATTATTTTTACTTTTAATTTTTTTTTCAATTTTAAAATATATTTCTCTTTGTACATATTTATCTTTTATTTCTTCACCTTTACTTTTTGTGATTCCATGTAATTGCTCGTATATTTTATTTCTTATTTATTTTATTTTTTGTTAATTTAGCGTAACCGCGTTATTATTCTAGTTTTTGAAACAACACCTCCTAATATTAGAAATAATGAGTCATTAACAAACTTGGCATATAATGAGTAATATCGTTAAAGTAGAATTTTGTTGTTGAATGAGATTATAAACTTATTATATTTCCTAATCGTAAGTTGTATTAGAACTTAGTTTTATTATGTTGGAATTTGACATATGTTAAACTATTTTATTTTATTTTTGGATTTTGAAATTGTGTTATATTTTTTGTTCTAATTTACTTGTTTTAGTAGTATTAGCTTGTTATTTCACATTGCATGTTATTCATTTTAGTTAGAATTGATAAATTTATTTTATCAAACATTTAAATAATGTTATGACATTATATTTATAAATATTAATTTATTTTATCAAACATGCATTCCATGATGTTCTTACAAAATATATTTTTAAATTTTTATAATTAATTAAACCAATAATTATTAATTAAAATATATCTCAATTATTTGTACAATATTAGTTATAAATATATGATTACTAATTAATGTATATTCAAGAAAAAAAATATGCATCTCAAATACAAAATATAATATCATTTATACTTACTAAAAATTATTTATAGGCATATATTTATTATATCAAATTTTAAGTTTTGATAATTACTTTATTTAAAATTTAATTTAACTGTATAATTATACTTGTACAACCAAACAGTACGCTTGTAATTACACTGTATTTACGTCATGACAAACAAATAGGTTGTCGTAATTACTGTATTGTGTAATTACTAGACTGTATAATTACTACCCTAGTAATTATACCAATTTCAATTACCGGGTGACTTTCCAAACAGATTTATAATTGTGTGTGGTTTTTTTCGTTGACATGATTAAGACAAGTGTTTATCTCTCTTCATAAATCTCAACCATTTCTCATAGTTCAAAAGCAATTTGATTCTTTTTCCTTGTTATAAAAAGCTCATGTGTTGGAGAGCTTTTGCCAATTAGGACATTATTTAACCTATTACCAAATTGGTATATTTAACCTCAACCATTAATTACGGAGGTAAATTTGGACCATTTCACAAAGTTCTAGGGCAAATACGTCTTTAAAGAATTAAAATCCTCATATTTCAAAGCAACTCAGCCCAAAGTGATCAACCTAATTTTACAAACACTGATTAGTCTAACAACGACTGTGAGACTTACTTTAATGGTAGAGTACCTTCACTACTAAACAATACATTGGATATTTGAGTCATAAAAGATTAAACTGGGATAGTGTTCATTTCCCTGATAGGACTGGGAGTAAATGAAAAAGAAAAAAGAAAAAAGAAAACGAGAAATCACAAACACAGACTAGCATAATTAACCATCACCATCAAACATAAACATAAGAAAGAAATTAACCAAAAAAATAGAAAGTTCGGTGCACAAGACATCTCGTATTTACGCAGGGCTCCGAGAAGGACGCACCCAAGGATTGTATGTAAACAGCCTACCCTAATGCAAATATTAGTAGCTTGTTCCACAACTTAAACCTGTGACATATAGGTCACATGAATACAGCTTTACCGATGCTCTAAAGCTCCCCTTCATACGAAAGAATTTAACGAGGGGTGGAAAAAAAAACTGATTCCCAAAATTAACAATAATCTGTGTAATATGACCATTAATTTGACTTCTTCTCAAGTGGGCCAAATTTTAATGACATTTGCCATGGCATAATATCCACTATAACAAAATTTGTGGATCATGACATAATATCTACTATTAGGCCAAGGATTTCTTGCTATAAATAGAGGAGTTTCTCCCCATTTGTAAACACACCAATTCAAGAGCTTTTCGCTCTTGTCTTTCTTTCTCCTCCTTTATTTCATTATAGAGTATATTGTAAGAGAGTGAGTGTTGGGAAACACTTGTGTGAACCCTTTCTTTGGAGTGATCTTGTGAGGTTATTCTCTTGGGGTATTTGAGACTAATTAGAGTATTTACTCTAATTTTATACTCTCTTTTGTACTCTTGTTGGTATAGTGATATTGCTCCTCTCCGCTTGTGGACGTAGGTCACCTTGACCGAACCATGTTAAATTTGTGTCTTCTTTATCTTCTTTAATTGCCGTTATTATCAACTTGCATTGTCTTTGTTATTGTCATTATAACATTATTTTGCTAAATTTTGCATTACCCGATTTACCGATCCTAACAAATTGGCATCAGAGCCAGATCTAACCGGATTAGTTTAAATAGCCAAAATGACTCTAACAAAGTCTTATGTTGAGAAATTTGACCAAAGCGCAAAATTCGGAATGTGGCAATTAAAGATGGAAGCTATCCTAATTCAGGATGGCTTATATTTGGCACTGCAAGGAAAGGAGAAGATGCCAGATAAAATAACGGACGAGGAGTTTGTCGTCATAGACAAAAAGGCAAAAGCAAGTATTATTTTAAATCTTTCAAATGAGGTTTTGCATGAAGTTGCAGCAGAAAGCTCAGCCAAAGGCATATGGAAAAAGTTTAAAACCCTATATATGAAAAGAACAGTAGAAAACAGGCTTTACCTAAAGTAAAAATTCTACACGTTTCGTATGGCTGAAGGTACCTCTATACTTACACATCTTGATACTTTTGATTCTCTTCTTATGGATTTAAGTAACATAGATGCTGAAATCAAAGATGAGGATCAAGCTGTGTTATTGCTTGTTTCCTTACCCCAGTCGTTTAAACATATAAGAGATACTATGCTTTATAGAAAGGATAATATCTCTTATAAAGATATCATAGATAGAGATATTACTGGAAAAACTAGTGGAAACCAAGGGGAAGGCTTATTCATAAGAGGTAGATCTAATAAGAAAGATTCAAGTAGTGAGAAACCTAAATCAAAGTCAAAATCCAGATACAGAAATGTCATGTGCAAATAAAGAGAGGTCACATTATTTTTGAATGCTTTAAATTGAAATACAAAGAAAGGCATACATAAAAGAAAAATGAGCACAAAAATACTGACACTGCCGAAGCAAGTGTAGTTGCTGATGAGACTGAGGGAACTATTTTTTTAGCAACTAATAATAGTTTCAAATCTAACAATGAGTGAATTTTAGATTCGGGTTGTTCTTATCATATGTGTCCCAATCGGAATTTATTTACCACATATGAATCTATTGGAGGTGGAGTTTTCTTGATGGGCAACAATGGTGCCTGCAAAGTTACTGGAAATACTACAAAAAAAACTGGAATTAGTTACGAATGTCGTCGCTAATCTGTCGCTAAAACGCTCGTAGCTAGCAGAATTTCTTGATAATCCGTTGCTAATTCGTCGCTAAATGAGATTAGCAACGGATTTATTTGTTTAGCTACAGAATTTGTCCGTCGCTAAAACCTGATTTTTTTAGTAGCGAAAAGGTATAGTCCGAATCAAAATGTACGATGATGTGGTGAGAACTCTCACCGATGTTAGACATGTTCCTGACTTGGAAAAAAATCTCATCTCTTTGGGCACTCTAGAATCTCTTGGGTGCAAGTACACAGGTGAAGGTGGAGTTCTGAAAATTTCTCATGGTGCTCTTGTGATCATGAAAGCACGCAGATCTGGTACGTTGTATACTCTTTTGGGATCTACTGTTACATGTGCTGCTGAAGTTTCAATATCAGATAAATCAGATTCTGACATCACCAAATTGTGGCATATGCGATTAGGGCATATGAGTGAAAAAAGTCTTTTCATCCTCGGCAAAAGAGGTCTCTTATGTGGCCAAAGTACCAGAAATATAGAGTTTTATGAACATTGTGTGTTCGGGAAGCAGAAAAGAATCAGCTTCAAATCTCCAGCGATTCATAGAACAAAAGGTACTTTGGATTACATTTATTCAGATCTTTGGGGTCTTTCACGTTCCCCATCAAAAGATGGTACCAGGTATATGTTAACTTTCATTGATGATTATTCAAGAAAAGTTTGGGTTTATTTCCTGAAAAATAAAAATGATGTTTTCTTAAATTTCAAACAATGAAAAGTTTTGATTGAGAAGCAAACAGGAAAACAGGTTAAGCGGCTTAGAACAGATAATGGCTTGGAATTTTGTAATGATGAATTCAATGAATTTTGCAAGAATGAAGGAATTGCTCGATATCATACTGTGAGAATGACACTTCAGCAAAATAGTATGGCAGAAAGGATGAATATAACTCTTTTGGAAAGGGCTCGTTGCATGATTTCAAATGCTGGGTTGACAAATGCCTTTTGGGCAGAAGCTATCTCTACAGCTTGTTATATTGTCAACTGAGCTCTTTCTGCACCTTTTAACTTTAAGACTCCAGAGGAAATGTGGTCAGGTACTCCTGCTAATTATTCTAATTTAAAGATATTTGGTTGTCCTGCATACATACATGTAAATGATGAAAAATTAGAGCTAAGGGCTAAAAAGTCCATTTTCCTTGGGTATGCATCTGGGGTAAAAGGATACCGACTGTGTTATCCTGATCCCACGGCACCAAAATTTATAATTAGCAGATATGTAACCTTTGATGAATCCTCTATGTTACATTCTAGAAAAGAGTCTCCTAGTTATTATAATACAGATAAAGGAAAGAGTACACAGAAGCAGGTGGAGGTTGAGATTGGCATTCTTTCTGAGCCAAGCTCATCAACTTTGGAGCAAAATATAGTTGAAACTCCTGAAGTTGAGCCAGAAGCTGAAATTCCTAAAGTTGAGACTCCTGAAGTTGAATTAGAAGAAGAAGAGTATTCTATAGCCAAACATAGACCAAGAAAAGAAGGTAAACAACCATTAAGGTTTGGAGATTATGTTGCATTTGCTTTTTCAGTTGCACAGAAAACTGAAGAAATTGGGGAACCATCAAAATATTCAATAGTTTCTGGTGCTGACTCAGTCAAATGGCTGATTGCAACGAATGAAGAAATTGAGTCTTTCCACAAGAATGGTACTTGGTCTCTTATGAAGCCGCCATTAGGAAAAAGAATTGTTGGTTGCAAATGGGTCTTCAAGAAAAATGATGGCATTCCAGGGGTTGAAGATGCGTGTATAAGGCACGATTAGTTGCAAAGGGCTATAGTCAGGAACAAGGAGTTGATTTTAATGATATTTTCTCACCTGTTGTTAAATATAGCTCTATTCGTATCTTGCTTGCCTTCGTTGCCATGTATGATTTAGAATTAGAACAACATGATGTTAAGACAACTTTCTTGCATGGCAAGCTTGAGGAACAAATATACATGCATCAACCCGAAGGCTTTGTAATTGAAGGAAAAGAAGATCATTTTGCTTGTTGAAGAAATCCTTGTATGGATTAAAGTAGTCTTCAAGACAATAGTATAAAAGGTTTGATTCCTTTATGTTGGGTCATGGTTATTCGAGGAGTATGTATAATAGTTATGTTTACTTCCGGAAGTTAAACGATGGTTCATTTGTGTACCTATTATTATATATTGATGACACGCTCATTGCTGCTAAGGATTTAACAGAAATTCACAATTTGAAAAGTCAGCTGAAAAGTGAATTTGAGATGAAAGAATTGTGAGCAGCTAAGAAAATCCTTGGCATGGAGATCAAAAGAGATCGAAAAGCCAACAGGCTATTTCAGACCCAGAAGAAGTACTTGGAAAAGTCTTGGAGAGGTTTGGCATGAAAGATGCTAAACCAGTTAGTACTCCTCTTGCTGCTCATTTTAAGTTATCAGTTGCTCAGTCCCCGCAGTCAGAGGAAGAAGAGAGGTACATGGAACAAGTTCCTTATTCCAGTAAAGTCGGCAGTATTATGTATGCAATGGTTTGTACACGTCCAGACATTTCACAAGCAGTAAGCGTGGTAAGTCGGTATATGGCTTGCCCTGGTAAAGCACATTGGCAGGCTGTGAAATGGATTCTCAGATACTTGCGAGGTACTTCAAACACACGTTTGGAGTTTGAGATAAATACTAATACTTTGGTTGGTTTTGTAAACTCAGATTATGCAGGTGATCTTGACAAAAGAAAATCACTAACATGCTATGTATTTTGCATTAGTGGTTGCACTATTAGTTGGAAAGCTACATTACAACATGTAGTAGCTTTATCTACTACCGAAGCAGAATATATGGCAGTGACCGAGGCAATCAAATAAGCCTTATGGTTGAAGGGTCTATTTGCGGAGCTCAGTTCACACCAAGGTGGTCTTACAATTTTTTGTGATAGTCAAAGTGTCATTCACTTGACTAAAGATCATATGTATCATGAGAGGACGAAGCACATTGATATAAAGTATCATTTCATCCGAGAAACCATTGCTGAAGAAAAAGTCTCTGTTCATAAGATCAACACTAGAGACAATCCTGCTGACATATTCATAAAACATCTTTCAGTGTCCAAGTTCAAGCTTTGCCTGAACTTGATTGGCATTTATGAAGAATGATTTTGCCCATTAGGGGTTTTTGCGGAGAAGGTGGAGTAAATTTACTATATATAAGCCGAAATTAGGCCAAGGTGGAGATTTGTAATATGACCATTAATTTGGCTTCTTCTCAAGTAGGCCAAATTTTTATGACATTTGTCATGACATAATATCCACTATAACAAAATTTGTGGATCATGACATTTGCCATAACATAATATCCACTATTAGGCCAAGAATTTCTTGCTATAAATAGAGGAGTTTCTCCCCATTTGTAAACACACCAATTCAAGAGCTTTTCACTCTTGTCTTTCTTTCTCCTCCTTTATTTCATTATAGAGTATATTGTAAGAGAGTGAGTGTCGGAAAATACTTGTGTGAACCCTTTCTTTGGAGTGATCTTGTGAGGTTATTCTCTTGGGGTATTTGAGACTAATTAGAGTATTTACTCTAATTTTGTACTCTCTTTTGTACTCTTGTTGGTATAGTGAAATTGTTCCTCTCCGCTTGTGGACGTAGGTCACCTTGAACGAACCACGTTAAATTTGTGTCTTCTTTATCTTCTTTAATTGTCGTTATTATCAACTTTTATTGTCTTTGTTATTGTCATTATAATATTATTTTGCTAAATTTCGTACTAACCGGTTTATCGATCCTAACAATCTGGTGGACAGGTGAGGATTGTTGATATAAAGCATATAGGAGAGGAAAAAGTAACCGTTTGTCTTTCATCATGTAGCCATTTGGGATGAAAGTTTTTTGCATAATAGGTCCAATATATATTGAAAAGTCATACCAAATAAGAATCCAAGGTAATAAAGCAAAATCATGCATCCATATGCTTATCTTACTTTTTTCTCTCCTTTTCCTTTCCTGTAACTACTGTCTCTTTGATAGAGATCAAGCTGCCTTTTTGCATTATTCATATTGCACTAGCTAGACAGCTAAACAATGATGAGGTGCTGAAGAAATACTCATTAAGATTCTAAGAAGCACAACTCGGCCTACATTAATCTACACCTGAGTAAATTTCGTGGGTGGTCACCCAATTTTATGCTCATTATCTCAAAATTACTATTTTTTTTTTGTTACATAAAAATTATTTTACTTTGCTCCACTTTTCACAAAAATAATTTTAATCATTTTTGTAAAAAGAAAACTCACCTAAAATGTCAAAGAAAATGATAAATATTTGGGGTAAATTCAAATTGTCCTCTTAAATATACTCCTTTGCTATTTTGATCCCATAAGGTTGTTAAATGTGAGCGCTATTGATTTTCATCGAATATTTAATTGCTTATTAAATATACAGAAAACTAAAATTACCAATATAGTTCCGTCAAATGGGCCAAAAAAATAAAATCATAGGTGCTCTGCTCACTTAAACATAAAGTTACTATTAAAATATATATTATGTGTGAAACTAGTTGAGTAGTAAACAAGAAACCAATGATACACTTTAGTTTTGTATCCTCCTATTGCAATATATATAATCACACCTCTTCCAGACTAAATTAAATGGTTAGTATTTGATCCTTTAAATGATAAAAAAAAAAAGCTAACTAATGATTTGTCCTAAAGACAAATCAATGGATGGGCACAAATTCACTGATCACCATAATTGACTTTAATGACACTAACCTATATAAACCTTGAAAATGAGTTAACTCCTTTCATGATATATGAATTTTAGATCTTTAGACCGCATGGTTAATTATGAAACAACAAAATTCAGTTATCTTATACCTAATTGCAAGTAACACTAAATACTTTAACGGGATGAACTTGTCAAATTCAAAAGTCGCAAAATCAAAATATTACACAAGATGTTAGAAATAAATTTTAAAATAACATCCTACACCTTAAAAAGCTAAACCAAATCTTATAATAAGCCAAAAATAGCCGAAATTGTAAAAAATACATTTCTAAATGTGATTTCAGAGTAAATCTCTTTTTCGCATTTTTCATTAAAATATTATAGTTTATTAAATACTCGACGAAAATCAAAAGTACTCTTTTGACAGTCTTATGGAATCAAACAACTAAGGAGTATATTAAAGGCGCATTTTAAACTTACTCAAAATATTGTAATAACCTAACCGGTCATTTTGACTTTTAAAATCCCGTTCTCCTAAATAAAACTCTCCGTATGTACTTTTATTAATTTATGACTTGTGAAAACGGTTGGTTCGGGATTTGGAAGTATTCGGGTTGAAATCGAAACACTTGATTCCTTTAGTTGGCCTTAAAATGCTAAGTTTGACTTTGGTCAATATTTTGAGAAAACGACCCCGGAATAGATTTTTGATTGAATTGTCTAAAATAGAAATTTAAGTTTGGAAATTTGACCAGGGAGTTGACTTTTTGATATCGGAGTCGGAATCCAGTTTCGAAAATTTTTATAGCTCCGTTATATCATTTATGACTTGCGTGCAAAATTTGAGGTCAATCGAACTTGATTTGATAGGTTCCAATGTCGTTTGTAGAAATTAAAAGTTTCAAAGTTCATTAGGCTTGAATCTATGTGTGATTCGTGTTTTAGTGTTGTTGGATGTGATTTGAAGACTCGACTAAGTTCGTATGATGTATTAGGACTTGTTGGTATATTTGGTTGAGGTCCCGAGGTGCTCGGGTGAGTTTCGGATGCCTAACGGATCATTTTTGGACTTGGCTTGATAGCTGAAGTTCTGTTTTTTGCAGGTTCTGGTTTCCTTCCACGCGGTCGCGTAGGGTTAAGTGGGTAACTAAAACTTTATGGTATGCGATGGCGTGGGCGAGTCCGCGATCGCGTAAGTTTGGCAGACTGTGTTATGCGAACGTGTGGCTAAGACCGCGTTCGCGAAGAGGAAACGAAGTAGAACCTCACCACACGCTTAACCCTTCACGATCGCGTGGATGAGTATGCGATCACATAGGTCTAGGAAGGCTGTGTTTAGCGATCGCGTGGATTTATCCGCGATCGCATACGCTTAATTCTGGGCAACCTTATTTTGTTCTTCGCGATCGCGTGCCTTTGGCCGCGGTCGCATAGAAGAAATCACTGGACATAATGTTTAAGTTCTGAAAATGAGATTTTTAATGAATTGGAGCTCGGATTGAGGTAATTTTTGGCAGATTTCCATAGAAAACACTATGGTAAGTGTTCTTAACTCAATATTGGTTAGATTACCTGAATCTATCATTGTTTTTAATATTTAATTGGTGATTTAAGTTGGAAATAAATTGAAAACCCTCTTGGATAGAATTAAGGATTTGAGGGTCGAATTGTCATTGGAATTTAGTCATTTTGGTATGGTTAGACTCGTGGTTGAATGGGCGTTCATATTTCGTAACTTTCGCCGGATTCCGAGACGAGACCCCACGGGCAATGTTTGAGTTAATTTCGAATTTTTATTGAAAAATATAGTACTTTCTTATGGAATTGATTCTATATTTTGTTGTTGACTGTATCGAATTAATTATGACTAGATACGTGTCGATCGGAGTCGAAAAATCGAGGAAAAGGCATACTACGTAATTAAATTGGAGCAAGTCGAGGTAAGTGACTTGTCTAACCTTGTGTGGGAAAATTTTTTCCTAAGATTGGTATTGAAGTGATAAATTAAAATGTGTTAAAAGTCATGTATACGGGGTGAAGAGTGTATACACGGGCTAAATGTGAAAGATTATATCTTTAAATTGTGTATATCATTATTGCATGTTAATTAAATAATTCTACCTTATTATATTCTTCATCATTTATTTAAATGTTTATAATTTAAATTGCTTGACATTTTCTTGCTAATTGTTACCTGTTTAGTTGGAACTTGATTTTTTTTATTCTGTGCATTATTTGAAGGCTGATTTTTTTTAAATTAAATGTTATTAATAAGAAGTATTTGACATTTTAAATTTGGTATTTAAGCAACATATTAAGGTTTTTGAAATATTATTTTGTTGAATTAATTATTCCTGAATATTTTTGTAAGGTTTTCGGACTCATTGTGATGGAGCCATGAGCTTTTATTTGTGAAAAACTATTATTGTTAATTTATTTGGCATGAGCCGTGAGCTCTTTATTGTGAAAAGTATTGTTGTTGAATTATTTTGGCAAGTTGAATTATTTGGGCACTTGAGGTGCAAATTGTGATATATTGTGATATTGATACGCATGCGGTGGTATAAGGTTTGAGTGTTGAAACACATGCGGTGAGATAAGGGGGCTTGATACGCGTGGCTAGTAGGGGAAACTACTAGAAGCCATGCAGTGTGATAAGGATGGCTAAAACGCTGGATGCTATTTCGGAAAAAATATTTTCTTTAAAATAAATTGTGAAGGCTCCCGCGGTGAGAAAAGGAAATGAGATATTGCGAATTTATTTATGATTTGGGACTACGAGGTGGTACCTCGGGAGTGCCCTTGTTGACATTGATTTATGGCCGCAATTGCCTTTGATTATTTGTCGTGATTTTCTTAAAGTTAAAAGAAAATTCTGTTTTGATTCCACGAGATATTATTTGCCATTATTTTGTGTAATTAAATGGTGACATGCTACTTGATTCATTTTCATTGTCATTTTATTTTATTATATTGTTAAATATTTTACCATAAAATTATTATTTTCCAGTAGGGCCTAACCTGACCTCGTCACTACTCTACCGAGGTTAGGCTTGACACTTACTGGGTACCGCTGTGGTGTACTCATACTACGCTTCTGCACATCTTTTTGTGCAGATCCAGGTACTCCTTACCAGCCCCGACATCAGTAAGTTACCTATATATAGAGACTTAGAGGTATATCTGCCAGCGTTCGCAGACTCCGGAGTCCCCTTCTATTATAATTATGTTGCTTCCTTATTTTCTTCAGACCTTGATATATATATAGACATTGAGGATAAATTCTTAGAAGTTTGTGACTTATCTTTACCAGGTTTTGGGAGTTGAAATTATTTAAAGTTTTAAATTTCTATTTTTATTCCACATTGATAGGCTTACCTAGTCTTAGAGACTAGGTGCCATCATGACATCCTACTGAGGGAATTTGGGGTCGTGACAAATATAAGGATCAATTTTTTTATTTTATTTATCTCATATTTTAGGTGGGTTTTTAATAAAAAAAATGATCAAAGTTATTTTTGTGAAAAGTGGAGCAAATTAAAATATTGTTTATGTAACAAAAGAAAAAAGGAAAATACATAAGATGCACCCTATACTTGTCCGAAAAAATTAGTTCACACTTAACCTTTACGGGCGTCGTAATACCACCCTATACTTATTTTTAGTGTAATAAATACTATCCTAAAAGCTGATGTGGCAAAAATATTAAATATAAAGAAAAAGTGGGCGTGTAAGATTCTAAAGCAAGGCCAACCAACCCGTCCTTCATCTTCACCAACCCCACCTCCCCTGTCTTCACGCCATCCTCATTTCTTATCCTTTCACAAATTTTCCATCTTCTAATCCTTTAAACACTTTTATATAGAAACCATAGAGGCCCAAAAAGCAACCCCTCCCCCCCCCCCACCCAAAAAAAAACCTTAATTACTAGTAATACTTTTTAGTTAAAATATCTAATTGAATTCCTTTCTAAGACCAATCAAAATTGAAAGTCATGCTCACTCTAACAATTATGATGTTAAATCTCTCATACCCATATACCTTCCAGAGCTCTTATTCTTCTTAATCTTTTTTTTTTTTTGATAATTTATTTTTTTTAAATCTATTGTGGATAACTCTTGGTTCTTGTATTGATGGTGACATTTCACCGGACTTAGGTTGAATCTCAGAATGAAGAAGAAGAAGAGGTGCTAGGGTTTTCTTCTCAATGCCTATGCTTAATGAGGTAAATGGCCACTAAATGGAGATATACCGGTAAAGGAAGCTATTGGGCATCAAGAAAGTTATTGGGCATATTGGGCCACCACCAGATCTTTTCCCCACATGGGATATACATATAGTTTTAAGAAGTTTCTAGAATAGCCTAATTATGTAATCTTCTTTTCATTTACACACGTGGATAACAAGAGGCGGTTAGTAGATAGTGAAATGGATATATTCCTTTTCTACTTGTAACAAAGACAGATTTCAACAGAATACAATTTCAATTTGGCTTCTACAAAATTTCTCTCTCTAAAATCAACATGGTATCAGAGCCTATGCTCGACCCAGTTATTTTTCACTATCAATTTATTACATATTTCTTCTAGATCTTCTAGAATTCTGTTCCGTTACTCGAAGTTCTCTGAATTTCATCTTTGAAGTTGTTTTAATGGCAGCAATGGCGACGAAAATTGATCCAGATCATCCCTATTTTCTTCATGCTTCGGATTCTCCTGGAATGTGCTTGATTTTACCTCCTTTTGATGGAACTGGATACAGAGGTTGAAGAAAATAAATTCTAATTGCATTATCAGCCAAAAACAAGCTAGGATTTATTGACGAAAGCTTAGTCAGGCCCAAAGATGACTCACCATATCTGAAGTATTGGATTAGGTATAACGACATGGTGTTTGCTTGGCTTCTGAACTCTCTCACTCCAGAAATTAGGCCAAGTGTAATTCACTCCAAATCTGCAAGGATTTTGTGGAAACAACTCGAAGATAGGTATATGCAATCAAACCTAGCACAATCATTTGAATTACAAAAAATAGTTGCTGGAAACAGTACATGGATCCTAAAAAATTACAACTTATTTCAATAAGATGAAGGCTACCTAGTGTGAAATAGAATTGCTTGATGCTAGGACTATGTGTATCTGTGTTGACTGCAAATATGGGGCTAATGACAAAAATGTTGCACTCGAAGAAAGACAGAAACTAGTTCAGTTTTTAATGGGGTTGAACTAGTCATACACTAGTGTTAGGGGTAATATCATGATGATGCATCCACCACTTAACATTGATAGAGCATATTACCTACTTTTGCAAGAAGAAAGGCAGAGGGGAATACAAAGTATGGGTCAATATTCTAGTGAATCTAATTCTTTTGCTATTCCAACACAAAGGTCTAACCAGACTCAAGGAAGAACCACAAATTTTACAATGAATACTGATGGTTATAATTTCATAAATAACCAAGAAAATAGGAGGAATATCAATTGCAACTATTGCAAAAACAATGACACACAGTTGACAAATGCTATAAATTTTATGGTTATCCACAAAATTTTAAGCCAAATTTTAAACAAAGAAGATTTTAAAATCCTATTCAAGGGAATGCTGTCACAACAGATGAAGGTTATGGGAAAGTTCAGGCAAATGATACAGAAGCAATAATTGGTATAAAGCAGGAACAATTATCACTGTTAATGGAATTGCTTCAATAAGTTAAAATTGGTCATCAAGCTGCAACAAGTCCTGAAATCAATGTGAATGCTAACTGTGCTGGTACATGCTTATCTATTCTTCCCTACTCACATAGTAATTCTAAGAGTCATATTTGGATCATTGACTGGTCCTTCAGAACACATGACATTTGACTCTACTATCATAGTTAATATCAAACCATAACTTATCCATGTTAATGTTAACCTGCCTAATTCACAAAGGGTAAAAGTTACTCTAGCAGTACAAGTAACCATACATCCAAATTTGACCATACACAGAGTGCTTTATGTCCCACACTTTAAATTCAACCTCATTTCAGTTAACAAATTATGCAGCCAATTCAAAGTCCTTCTTACCTTTGCTGAAACTTGTTGTTTGATGCAAGGCCTTTCTTTGAGGAGGAATCTGGTCCTTGGTGATGTCAAAGTTGGACTTTATCTTTTCCATTAAATTCATCATTCTGCTGATTCTCTGCATCCACATCAAAATGTTACATTTACACAAAATTCCTCTCAAACTTCTTGTCATTCACATACTATGTCTAATTCTGTTAGTTGTGGTAACAATTTATGGCATGTAAGGCTGGGACATTTACCCATTTCTACCATGAGATACATTTCTGTTTTACCACAAAATGCTATTTGTAAAGAAGATATTCCTTATTCCATTTGCCCTATGGCTGGACAACACTAATTACCTTTTTCTGATAGCAACAGTTCTACTTCTCACATTTTTGAACTCATTCATATTGATACCTGGGGTCCTTATAAAGTACCTACCCATAATAGTTTTAAGTACTTCCTTACAATTGTTGATGATTTTAGTAGGGGTACTTGGACCTATTTGTTGAGCACCAAGAGTAATGTTTTCACTGTCCTAAAGTCTTTCATATCTATGGTAGAAAGACAATTTGAAGTCAAGGTCAAGAAAATTCGGTCTGATAATGCCTTTGAATTAGGCAGTAGTATTGCAGCCATAGCCTATTTCTCTTCAAAATGAATTCTTCACCAAACCACTTGTGTTGGTACTCCTCAACAAAATGGTATTGTTGAAAGAAAATACAAGCATTTGATGGAAACTTGTAGAGCCCTTCTTTTCCATTCTAAAGTACCTATTTGTTATTGGGGTGAATGTCTTCTTACTGCCACTTTCCTCATTAATTGATTTCCAACTAAACTTCTTCATTATAAATCTCCTTATGAAGTACTTTTTCACAAAGCTCCTGATTACACTTTTCTTAGGAGTTTTGGTTGTCTATGTTTTGCCTCCACTTTGCCTCATATTAGAGGCAAACTTGATCCCAGGGCAATTACTTGTGTTTTTCTTAGATATCCTACTGGCAAGAAAGGATACAAGTTATTAAACCTACAGACTAGAGAAATTTTCAATTCCAGAAATGTTATTTTTCATGAGTCAGTTTTTCCTTTTACAAACTTTCACACTAGCTTCTCTTCTTTGTTTCCTCCCTCTTCTAACACTGATTTCTCTATATATGCTGATTCCTCACCTGCTGCTACTCCTTCTTCTCTATTCCCCCTGTTTCATCCCCTGCTCTATCCCCTTTAACTGAACAACCTTCTGCTCCTATTTCACATACTGCTTCCCTTCTTTCACATCACCATAGTCCTGTTTCTAGCCCATTATCCACACCATCTTTCTCTCCTTCTGATTCTTCTACTGCTTCTACCACTTCACCTTTCACATCTGCCTCTTCTACTAATCCTAATCCTAATCCTGTCCATTCACCTAATTCAGTGTTACTCATGATGTCTTGCGCAGGTCTTTAAGAGAGCACAATGCACCTGCCTATTTGTCTGACTATATTTGTGGAGCAGTCCATTTAACTGATGTTTCTACATCTTGTTTCCTCTTACCAGTATCCCATTCTATTATTTCTGCTAACCTACTCTCAACTCCTAACCAAAACCTCTTGAATTCCCTACCTCACATACATAAGCCTTCTAGTTATTCTCAGGCAACATTTGACCCTGGTTGACAAGAAGCAATGGCCAAAGAGCTTGATGCCTTGAAGGATAATGATAAATTGGGAAGTTGTTCCACTATCAGTTGGAAGGAAAGCACTACCCTGTAAGTGGGTCTACAAGGTCAAACTAAAATTTGATGGTAGTGTGGAAAGACTCAAGGCTCGTTTAGTTATTCGAGGAGACACTCAAAGAGAAGGGATTGATTTTACAGAGACTTTCTCTCCTATGGTCAAAATGACCACAATTCGGTGTATTCTTGCTATTACAGTCAAGAAAAATTGGGGTCTTTATCAATTGGATATGAACGCCGCTTTTCTAGATGGGGATCTACACGAAGAGGTTTATATGAAATTTCCAACTGGCCTAGACCCTCCTGCTCCTAATTTGGTTTTTCGTCTCAAGATATCTCTTTATGGGCTTCGTCAAGCTTCTAGACAATGGTATTCTCGCTTGACTGCTGCCCTTAATTTCAAAGGTTTTACTCATTCCTTTAACGACTACTCTCTTTTTTACAAGAAGAATATTAATTATGTCTCTTTGCTGGCTGTCTATGCGGATGATATCTTACTCACAAGCAACAATATTAAGGAGCTCAATAATTTAAAATATTTTCTAGATCAGGAGTTTAAGATAAAGGATTTGGGCAACTTATCTTATTTTTTGGGAATGGAAGTCCTTCATGAGCCCTCTGGTCTGATTCTCTATCAACGCAAGTTCACCCTGGAACTCCTTACTGAATTTGATTGTCTTGGTTTATCTCCTACTTCTTCTCATTTGGATCCTTCTTCAAAACTCCATGCAGGGGTTGGTGCTCCTCTTTCTGACCCTTTGCTCTATCGTCAACTATTGGGGAAACTCAATTTTTTGACTCATGCTCGTCCTGATATCTCTTTTGCCGTTCAACATCTTAGTCAATTCATGCAGGATCCTCGTGAGCCTCATTTTTCTGTTGCTCATCACTGTCTTTGTTACCTCCTTTGTGATCCTGGTTTGGGCCTTTTTATGTTTGGTGATCCTTCTCTTGATTTGATTGCCTTCTGCGACTCCGATTGGGGTTCTTGCCCTGATAGTCATCGTTCGGTTAGTGGATTTTTCATCAGTTTGGGGGGTTATCCTGTTTCTTGGAAATCCAAGAAATAACCTTCCGTCTCTTGTCTTCTGTTGAGGCTGAGTACCGGTCAATGAGGCGTGTTGTTGCAGAGTTAACCTGGCTCGTTCGTCTTCTCGATGACCTTTCTATCGTCCATTCTTTACCAGTCCCTCTTCACTCGGATAGTCAGGATGCTATCCACATCGCTAAAACCCCTGTCTTTCACGAGCGTACCAAATATGTGGAACTTGACTGCCATTTCATCCGGCAACAGTTCCAAGTTGGTCTCATCTCTCTTTCTTTCCTTCCTTCTCAGCACCTGTTCGCTCATCTTTTCACCAAGCCCCTTTCTGGGCCTCTTCATCGTGGTTTGCTAGACAAGTTGGGTATTCTTTCCTCCCCCTCCAACTTGGGGGGGGGAGGTGTTTCCGGTGACATTTCACTGGACCCAAGTTGAGTCTCAGAATGAAGAAGAAGAAGAGGTGCTAGGGTTTTCTTCTCAATGCCTATGCTTAAATGAGGTAAATGGCCACTAAATGGAGATATACGGATAAAGGAAGCTATTGGGCATCAAGGAAGTTATTGAGCCTATTGGGCCACCACCAGATCTTTCTTATTTTCCCATATGGTTTGTACATATAGTTTTAAGAAATTTCTAGAATAGCCTAATTATGTATTCTTCTTTTCATTTACACGTGGATAACAAAAGGTAGTTAGTAGATAGTGAAATGTATATATTTCTTTTCTACTTGTAACAAAGATAGATTTCAACAGAATACAATTTCAATTTGGCTTCTACAAAATTCCTCTCTCTAAAATGAACATTTGTTGGTTCTCCTTTTCATTTTTTCCCTTTTATCAGAAGTAAATTCTTTATATTACTAACTAGCAAAATTTCCATTCTTGTTTTGGAACTTTTTACCCATTTCAGAGAAAGAGGATGATCCATAGGAAAAAGGATGTTGTTTCTTCTTCTCGTTGCAATTAAGCTTCTTTTTTCTTATCTAAATGTTAGAAATTTAATGGAAGATGGTGACTTTTTATGAATGAATCATTTTATGTGAATGGTGGTCAAATCTGTTGTGGTGGTGCTGACGGTTTTGGTAGTGGTGTTGTGGCAGGTTTGATGGTGGGAAACGGAGAAGAAAAGATTGGGTGACATAGAAAATAATATTTTTGAAATCTGACATGGTGTTGACGTGTCAGTGACATCGCAATGATGTGGAAGCAAGTGTAGAACACTTCCCACCATGTGACTGGTTATATGTGTGTTAGGGAGGTGTTTGTTATTGCACTAAAAATAAGGATAGGATGGTATTAAAACACACGTAAAAGTTAAGTGTGAAACTAATTTTTTCGGACAAGTACAGAATGCATTTTATGTATTTTTCCAAAGAAAAAATAGTGACTTTTGAGTAATGTATACAAAGTTGGATGACAACACATGAAATTTACTGTAATGACCCAACCGGTCATTTTAACTTTTAAAACCCCGTTCCCTAAAATAAAGCTTTCCGTAGGTACTTGTAATGATTTATGACTTGCGGGGATGGTTAGTTCGGGATTTGGAAGTGTTTGAGGTGAAACCGGAACACTTGGTTCCTTAAGTTGGCCTTAAAGTGCTAAGTTTGACTTCGGTCAACATTTTGAGAAAATGACCCCGGAATAGAATTTTGATGATTTCAACAGCTCCGTATGGTGATTTTGGACTTAGGAGCGTGATCGGAATTTTATTTGGAAGTCCGTAGTGAAATTAGGCTTGAAATGGCTAAAATAGGAATTTAAAGTTTGAAAGTTTGACCGGGGAGTTGACTTTTTGATACCGGAGTCGGAATCCAGTTCTGAAAATTTTTATAGCTCCGTTATGTAATTTATGACTTGTGTGTAAAATTTGAGGTCAATCAGAGTTGATTTGATAGGTTCCGACATTGAATGTAGAAGTTAAAAACTCTTAGTTTCATTAAGCTTGAATTGGGGTATGATTCATGGTTTTAGCGTTGTTTGATATGATTTAGAGGTTTGACTAAGTTCGTATGATGTTTTAGGACTTGTTGGTATATTTGGTTGAGGTCCCGAGGGCTTCGGGTGAGTTTCGGATGATTAACGGATCAAAAATTTAAAAAGCTGCTGTAATTTTTCCTCTTCTGTTGGACATTTTGGGCTGTGATCGAGCCCAGATATCGAGCCAGATATCGAGCCCAGGGTTGACGAGGTACAGGCTCGAGCTAGTGTATCGAAGCCATGATCGAAGGTCCAACTCGAGGGCCATGATCGAAGGTCCAGCTCGAGGGCCATGATCGAAGGCAAGGCTCGAGGGCCAGGATCGAGACCCAAGATCGAGGGGTCACAATCGAAGGCTCAAGCTCGATGCCATGATTGAGGCTATGATCGAAGGCCCAACCTCAATACCCTGATCGAGGCCATGACCGAGGTCCAGGCTCGAGCCTGTGATCGAAGCCGCGATCGAAGGTAAGGCTCGAAGGCATGATCGAAGGTATGGCTCGAGGGCTAGGATCGAGACCCAAGCTCGATACCCTGATCGAAGGTACAACCTCGATGCCCTGATCGAGGGCACATGTTCGATGCCGCGATCGAGGCCCAGTTCGAGGACCAGTTCCGAAGGCTGCTGGGCAGTTTTATAAAAAGAGGGCATTCGTCCCATTTGCCATTTTTGACGAACTTGAGCTTGAGCAGAGACGACTTTTGGCAGATTTTCAAGGGAAAAACATTGGGGTAAGTGATTCTAACTCGGATTTGATCAATATACACGAATATATCATTGTTTTCACAATTTAATTAGTGTTTTGAGATTTGAGATTTGGAAAAGTTTAGAAATCTCGTAGAAACAAATTTTTGAGATTTCGGTATCGATTCGGAGTCGGAATTGAGTGAAACTGGTATGGTTGGACTCGTAATTGAATGGATTATCGGATTTCATAACTTTTTCCGGATTTTGAGATGTGAGCCCCGCAGGCAAAATTTTAATTAATTTCGGGATTTTTATTAAAAATATAGTATTTCCTTATAAAATTTATTTCCTATAATTTTTAGTGATTGTATCGAATTATTTTGGCTAGATTCGAGCCAGACAGAGTTGGATAATCGTGGAAAAGGCAAAATTATGGATTAAATTAGAGCAAGACGAGGTAAGTCTCTTGTCTAATCTTGTGAGGGGAAAATTACCTCATAGGTGATTGAGATTAAATAATTGTTGCTAATTGTGGGGGGCTACGTACGCACGTGGTGACGAGAGTCCGTGCGTAGCTACTATTAATACTAAAGTCCGGGTAGTTTATAATTCAAAGCATGCCTTACTTGTGTAAATTGTATTCTTTGATTAATTAATATTAATTGATATATATATATATATATATATATATATATATATATATATATATATATATATATATATATATATATATATATATATATATATATATATATATATATATATGAATATATTGTGAATTATTTGACAAAGATATTAAAGGATGAAAATCTCATAGGCTTGATTTTCTATTTAAATCAATTAATTGTTAAAAGAAATTGTTCTCCTCCCAAATTTATCTTATAATAAACATATTGTCCTTCCGGAGGCACATAAGAAAATGTCCTCCTTTCTTGTGGAGCGGGCCGAACGCCTCGGCAAGATAGATGCATCTATGGATCGCGCCGCACGTCCCTCGGCAATGTACACGACACTCTGGATCGGGCCGTACGTCCTCGACAGAAATCGTGCTTAATAATAATAATTACACGATACTTTAATAATTTATTTCAGCTTGAGAAACTAATTAATAAATTGAAAAATCCTTGGAATTTAATGAATTATTATTCTTGCTTGTTTATGGAATTAATTGTTACTCCTGTGAATGAGATTTAAATTGATAAATTGGAATTTTTCTGAATTGAAGGAATTTAATTAATATATTGAGAATTATTACATTTAAAGAAATTTGATTATCTCTGCTGATTAAATAAATTATTGTAAATTCTGTAAATCATGCTGATTTAAATATTCTAGTTATATTTTAGTTATTATTATTAACCCGTAGTGAGTGTCAAAGTCGGCCATCTCGTCTCTACCACTTCGAGATTAGGCTTGATACTTACTGGGTATACGTTGTTTACGTACTCATACTACACTTGCTGTACTTTTTGTGCAGGATCTGAGACAGGTACTAGTGGAGGACCTATCATCACATACCCACGTCATCCCGAGGCATATTGGTGAGCTGCCTTTCTGAGCCGTTCTGCAGCTATCAGTGTCTCTTCTTATATTTATATTCTGTCTATTTCATTTCAGACAGTATTTGAAGTTTTGTATAATCTACTAGATGCTCATGCACTTGTGACACCAGGTCTTGGCACACACACATTGGTAGAAGTTGGTATTTTATTATTTTCTTGGAATAAAAGTTTAACCATGTACGTATGACTTATTAGTTGGCTTGCCTAGCTGTAGTGTTGGGCGCCATCATGACCTATAGGTGAAATTGGGTCGTGACATTTACTCCAGTATAGTTAAAACCTAAAAGGCATAGGAAACTTATGGTTAAAGAAAGGACAAGTTGCTCATTTGGTCGGTCGGCCAAAACTAATTATATTTGCTATCCAAATTAAAAGGTATGTATAAAATATGTATATTATACACTAATATACAAAAAAAAACATATACGTTTTGCTGGCTATTATTTTTGAAAGGTGCTATACTGCTTAGTCTTTCCATAATAAAAAGACTAATGAAAACCTCTATAAAATCAATTGGATTTGACTCGGGCCCGGCTCACTCTGCTTGAAGCCAAATCCTACTTTTTGGCAAAGACATGTGACCAGATAACAAAAAGAATTATAGACGGAAAGCCTTTGCACGACAGAAAAGCAGCTGTTGTGTGATCAAGAGGGCATGGAAAATACATTCTAGGCAAAATGCTCACATACTACTAGAAATTGTTGACAAAAAGGCAATTTCGAGCTCTAGTGAATCTAATTCCAGTGATGAATGTGGCTGATTCATTTTTTGATCTGGTCTATGAATATGAAATAAGGTGTTGTCCAAAGACCAACGTGTTATATTTTCTAATTTGGAGATAAGCAGATGAAGACGCGTGGATAGTATCATATGCTAAAGGAAGAGCCAAATGTCAAATGTTCTAGAAGATATTGTTTTATCATACTTAGTAAAGAGCTGTAATCATGTATTCTTTTGTATATATTTTTATTGTAGGTTGTTAGGAAGTTGATGATTAGATTCTTTTGTTGGGTCGGCAGGGGCTCTTCCAGCCTAGTCCATTTTATTCCTTTTGTAGTATATAAATAGGCTTCTACAGTGTAAAAGAAGAACACACAGAAAATGAAAGCTTGAAAGTTTCACAAATATTTCCTTTAAATTGCTTTATGGTACCAGAGCAATTGATCTGAAAACCAATTTTCTATCAATCATTTCTCATATTATTTTTATATCAATACAATAGTAGGAGAAGATCAATCTTCCAAGAACAACTCAGCACTCATTGATGCTAGTCATCCATACTTTTTGGCTTCCTCGGATTCCCCTGGAATGACCCTTATCACCACTATTTTTGATGGAACAAGCTTTGGAAACTGGAGACATTGTGTCTTGATTTCTCTTTCTACAAAAAATAAGTTGGTTTTCATTAATGGAACCTGTATAATGACTAAGGAAGACTCAACACTTCTTGTTCAATGGACTAGATGTAACGACATGGTCCTTGCTTGGTTACTAAACTCATTCAGCAAGGAAATCACAGAGAGTGTAATCTACTCACAAATTGCTGCTGAGTTATGGAATGAGTAGGAAAAAAGGTACAAACAAGCTGATGGAACTAAGTTGTTCTAATTGCAAAGAGAGCTGAACAATATTCAACAAGGTGTTTCTGGAGTAGCAGGGTATTTTACTAAACTGAAGAAGATTTGGGATCAGCTAAAGGAACTAAATACTTTTATGACTTGTTCCTATGACTGCAACTATAGTGCTAAGACCCATAACCATAAGGTGAACGAGGATCAAAAACTCATTCAGTTTTTGATGGATTTAAATGATGCTTATACAGGAGTGCGAGAAAATATCCTAATGATAAAACCTATACGTCAACAGTCCAAGCTTACTCTATAATCTTACATGAGGAGTCACAAAGAGAGGTATATTCTAACTCACCATTTTCTGTTGATTCCTCATATTTCCTATCACCTGGGCAGAAATGGACATAAAAAAGGGGGAACCAGGACAATACTAGAAGCCACACAAGACATGACTTTTGATAAAACCCTCATGCACAATATAAATGTTTTCTCAGTCCCTCGTTTGGTTAATTTACCTAATACTTATAAAGTTCAAGTGACATGTTCAGGTAGCATTCACCTTTCCTCTAATTATGAACTTCACAATGTCCTTTTTGTACCTGCAGTTACACATAATTTACTGTCAGTATATCAGTTATGTCATCAGGACAATTGTATGATGTTATTTGCTAAGTTTGGTTATTTTCTACGTGACCTTTCAGTATGGAGGGTACGAATTTTTGGTGAAGAAAAAGCAGGGTTGTATGTGCTGAAAGATAACACCTCTCAATTGATCATTTCTCCTTCCAAGCTACATGAACAAGTTATTCCAGTGTTAAGTTTTGAGTCCAAGGCTTGTAGTTCTGAGTCCAAGTCTTGTAGTCCTGAGTCTTTTTCTTTTTTGTCTAAGTCTGTTAGTCCCAGTCCTTTGAGTCCTAGTCGGTTGAGTCATGTTTGTCAAGAAACTTCCCATGAGATTATGAAAGAAAAGGTTTTTGTTTCTACTATTTCTAATAATGTGCAACTTTGGCATCATAGATTAGGGCATTTACCCTTTCATTCAATGAAACACATAACTACTATACCAAAATTCACAGGAAAAAGAGAGATGCCTTGTTCCATTTGTCCGATGGCAAGACAGTCTAAGCCTTTCTTTTCCAATCAGTAAAATTGCATCCAAATAATATTTTGACCTAATACACATTGGTATTTGTGCCCTTGTAGAACCTCAACTTATAAAGGTAAAAGATACCTCCTAACAATAGTAGATGATGTTTCACGATATACTTGGACATATCTCCTAACTACTAAGTCTAATGCCTTTCCAGTTTTAAAAGCTTTCCTTCTTCATGTTGAGAGACAGTTTTCTACCAAAGTTAAAACCATTCGATCGGATAATGCTTATGAGCTAGGAATAGGAAAGATTGTTACTAATTTCTTCAATTCTCAAGGTATAATTCACCAGATTTCTTGTGTGGCTACTCCATAACAAAATGGGATAGTTGAATCTAAGCATCGACACTTGTTAGAGACTTGTCGAGCCTTGATTTTTCAGTCTCATCTTCCTAAGAAGTTTTGGGGTGATTGTTAGCTCGCTGCTACTTATTTGATTAATAGATTCCCCTCTAGGGTTCTCCAATACCAATCACCATATCAAGTCTTGTTTGGGTATGAGCCTAATTATAGTCATCTACGGGCCTTTGGTTGTTTATGTTTTACTCCCACCTTAACTAGAGGCAGGGATAAACTGGAACCTTGGGCTTTTCCTGGTGTCTTCATTGGCTATCCTTTTGGAAAAAAAGGGATACAAAGTTCTAAATTTGCAGACTAATCAGATTTCTATTTCAAGAGATGTTAAGTTTGTTGAGTCTATTTTTCCTCTTTCTTCTTCTACATCTATGACCAAATTGTTTCCTCCTATTTGTTCTCCTATTTTCAATGATACAATGTCTCTTCCTGCCCTTCCCCCCTCCACTCCTACCACCTCCATTTCCTCTTCTTCTCTAAGCAGTTTTATATCTAGTTTTCCTTCATCTCCATCTCCTTTACCTCGCTCTCCAATTTCTTCTATTATTCAATACCCTTCTTCCAATATTTCTCCTTCTTTAGTTACCCATTTTTCCATAGGTAAATTGTTATCTCAGGCATCAACTCAAGGCTTGCGCAGATCTCAAACGGATCACAACCCTCCTAAGCACTTATCATACTACATTTATAATAATGCTTCCTCTGTGTTTTCCCCTGATCCCCCTTTTATTCCCTTTCACTCATTTTATTTTACTGCATTATCATATGAGAACCAACATCTTGTCACTTATATATGCCAAATACAAGAACCATATTCTTACTAGCAGGCAGCTTTACATCCGGCTTGGCAATCTGCGATGGTAACAAAATTTGAAGCTTTGGCTTCCAATCGAACTTGGGACGTGGTTCCTCTGTCAGAAGGAAAGAAAGACCTGCCCTGCAAATGGGTTTATAAAGTGAAATTAAAGTCAAATGGTACTCTTGAGCACCTCAAAGCACGATTGGTAGTAATAGGGGATACACAGAGGCAAGGCATCGACTATACAGAAACATTCTTACTGGTGATTAAGATGACTACAATCTGTTGTATTCTGAGTATCGCTGTGAAGAAGGGTTGGACACTTTACTAGCTTGATGTGAACAATGCCTTTCTTTATGGAGATTTAGATGAAGAAGTGTACATATGCTTCCCTCCTGGGATCACTCTACCTTCCGATTCTCATGTCTGTCGTCTACGCAAATCCCTCTATGGCCTTAAACAAGCATCTCGCCGATGGTATGCTCGCCTCTCTTATGCTTTACGTACACGAGGCTTCAGTTCTTCTCTCATTGACTATAGTCTCTTTTTCAAAGCTTCGGGCGATCTTGTGACAATTCTGGTAGTATATGTTGACGACATTATGATTATCGAGAATAATCAAGAAGGGATCGCTGAGCTCAAGCATTTTCTTGATACTGAATTTTGAATTAAGGATCTTGGTCGGTCTCATTATTTTTTGGGCATGGAGTTGCTTCACGAATATGGTGGATTGGTGAACACACAACACAAATTTGCTCTTGAGCTCTTGTCTGAATTTAATTGCCAGGGATCTAGGACTGTCTCCACTCCTTTGGATCCTAGTGTAAAGTTTTCCTCTGTCTTTGGTTCAACTTTGCCTGACACGACTGTGTATAGACGCCTCATAGGAAAGTTGAATTGTTTAACAAATACTCGTCCGGATCTCTCCTATGTAGTGCAAACTCTCAGTCAGTATATGCAGTTGTCACTACCCAACTTTCCTTCCATTTGACGTCTTGATGGCGCCTAGTCTCTATGACTAGGTAAGCCCAACATTTGCGGAATAATGAAATGAAAACATAAATTTAACAACTAACTGTAGCAATAACACCGTAACTGAATAGTATGCCCGTTAGCATGTACAATAACCAACTACTCAATATACTACACAACATTTCCAAAACCCGGAACATCGTGAATCATAAACTACAGAAGGAAAATCTAGTGTCTCTATACATCAAAGTCTAACAAAAAAATATATAGAAGATAATGGACATGAAGAAGAGTAGAAGGGGACTCCGAGGTCTGCAGTCGCGGAAGATATACCTTGAAGTCTCCAAAGCTATCCCGACTCACTGATAGTGCGACTGACAAGGAACATCTAGATCTGCACACGAAAAACATGTGCAAAGAGCAACTTGAGTACACCACAATCGGTACCCAGTAAGTGCCAAGCCTAACCTCGGTCGAGTAGTGACGAGGTCAGGCCAGGGCCTCAACTAGTATGCATATATATATATATATATATATATATATATATATATATATATATATATATATATATATATATATATATATATATATATATATATATATATATATATATATATATATATATATATATAATAAAACAAGATAGAATGAAATACCGCAGTAAAATAAAGACTGAAATTTAATAAGAATGAAATCATAGAAGACAACAGCTTAGTAAACAGAGATAACAATAGGTGATTTCTCGAGATACTGTCTTGTAGTCCCAAACGTAAATGTGCAGGGGGATCTCCCGGAATACCGTCCCATAGTCCCAAAGTAAATATGCAGAATAGGGGAATCTCCTAGAATTCTGTTCCGTAGTCCCAAAGTAAATATGCAGTACAAGGGGATCTCTCGGAATACTGTTCTGTAATCCAAAAGTAAATATGCAGTACATGGAGATCTCTCGGAATATTGATCTGTAGTCCCAAAGTAAATATGCAGTACATAGGGATCTCCAGTAATACCGTCCCGTAGTCCCAAAGTAAATATACAGTACAGGGGAATCTCCCAGAATACCGTTCCGTAGTCCTAAAAGTAAATATGCAACTTAAATAATAGAATTAACAGAAACAACGTGAAATCCTACAATTTAGACAAGGTATAAGTCAAGGAAAAGCAAGAAATTCACTAAACATGTTGCATGAAGTTCAGATAAGCAATTAAGGCAAGTAGACATGCTATTCTAAACTAACAGGATACTACACATGCTGATGTAACTCAAATAAGAAGGAAGCAGATTATTACTTAGCAGGAATCGTGTTTTTACAACAACTAGCCCGTGTACGTACTCGTCACCTCTCTTGCACGGCGCTCACATATCAAAATAGTACCAAATCCTAAGGAAATTTCTCCCACACAAGGTTAGGCAAGTCACTTACCTCAAACTAAGCTCAATCAATCGGTAACAATGCCTTTTCCACGAATATCCGACTCTGAATGGTCCAAATGTAGCAAAAAATAATTACATATCATAAATACAACTATAATAGACTAATCTAATTTGTAATGACCCAACCGGTCATTTTAACTTTTAGAACCCCATTTTCTAAAATAAAACTTTTTGTAGGTGCTTGTAATGATTTATGAATTGCGGGGATGGTTGGTTCGGGATTTGGAAGTGTTTGAGGTGAAACCGGAACACTTGGTTCCTTAAGTTGCCCTTAAAGTGCTAAATTTGACTTCGGTCAACATTTTGAGAAAATGATCCCGGAAAAGAATTTTGATGATTCCAACAGCTCCGTATGGTGATTTTGGACTTAGGAGCGTGATCAGAATTTTATTTGGAAGTCCTTAGTGAAATTAGGCTTGAAATGGCTAAAATAGGAATTTAAAGTTTGAAAGTTTGACCGGGAAGTTGACTTTTTGATACCGGAGTCAGAATCCAGTTCCAAAACTTTTCATAGCTCCATTATGTAATTTATGACTTGTGTGTAAAATTTGAGGTCAATCGGAGTTGATTTGATAGGTTCCGACATCGAATGTAGAAGTTGAAAATTCTAAGTTTCATTAAGCTTGAATTGGAGCATGATTCGTGATTTTAGCGTTGTTTGATGTGATTTTAGGTTTCAAATAAGTTTGTATGATATTTTAGGACTTGTTGGTGTTTTGGGTTGAGGTCCTGAGGGCCTCGGGTGAGTTTCGGATGGTTAACGGATCAAAAGTAGGACTTAGTTGCTGCAAAAGCTGCTGCAATTTTTCTGCTGGAAATGCTGTCAAAATCGAGCTGCCTGACAAAAATCGAACCCCTGACAAGATCGAGCTCCTGAGATCGAGCTCCCGAGAACAAGCTCCCGAGATCGAGCTTTCGAGAACGAGATCCCGAGATCGAGCTCCCAAGATCGAACTGGACAGATCGAGCTCCCAAGATCGAACTGGGCAGATCTGTAAGTTATAAAAACAGAGGCATTCAACCCATTTGCCATTTTTGACAAACTTGAGCTTGAACAGAGGCGAATTTTGACAGATTTTCAAGGAAAGACATTTGGGGTAAGTGATTCTAACTCGGATTTGATTAATATACACGAATATATCATTGTTTTCACAATTTAATTAGTATTTTGAGATTGAAATTTGGAAAAATTTAGAAAGCTCATAGAAACGAAATTTTGAGATTTCGGTATCGATTCGGAGTCGGATTTGAGTGAAACTGGTATGGTTGGACTCGTAATTGAATGGGTTATCGGATTTCATAACTTTCGCTGGATTCTGAGATGTGGGCCCCGCAGGCGAATTTTTAATTAATTTCGGATCTTTTCTTTAAAATGTAGTATTTTCTTATAGAATTGATTCCTATAATATTTAGTGATTGTATCGAATTATTTTGGCTAGATTCGAGCCAGACGGAGTTGGATAATCGTGGAAAAGGCCTTATACTGGATTAAATTGGAGCAAGACGAGGTAAGTCTCTTGTCTAATCTTGTGAGGGGGAAATTACCTCATAGGTGATTAAGATTAAATAATTGTTGCTAATTGTGGGGGCTACGTACGCACAAGGTGACGAGAGTCCGTGCGTAGCTACTATTAATGCTAAAGTCCGGGTAGTTTAGGACTCAAAGTATGTATTACTTGTGTAAATTATATTTTTTGATTAATTAATATTAATTGATATATATATGAATATATTGTGAATTGTTTGATAAAGATATTAAAGGATGAAAATCTCATAGGCTTGATTTTCTATTTAAATCAATTAATTGTCAAAAGAAATTGTTCTCCTCCCAAATTTATCTTATAATAAACATACTGTCCTTCCGGAGGCACATAAGAAAATGTCCTCCTTTCTTGTGGAGCGGGCCGAATGCCTCGGCAAGATAGATGCATCTATGGATCGCGCCGCACGTCCCTTGGCAGTGTACACGACACTCTGGATCGGGCCGTACGTCCTCGGCAGAAATCATGCTTAATAATAATAATTACACGATACTTTAATAATTTATTTCAGCTTGAGAAGCTAATTAATAAGTTGAAAAATCCTTGGAATTTATTGAATTATTATTCTTTCTTGTTTATGGAATTAATTGTTACTCCTATAAATGAGATTTAAATTGATGAATTGGAATTTTACTGAATTGAAGGAATTTAATTAATATATTGAGAATTGTTACATTTGAAGGAATTTGATTATCTCTGCTGATTAAATAAATTATTGTAAATTCTATAAATCATGCTGATTTAAATATTCTAGTTATATTTCAGTTATTATTATTGACCCATAGTGAGTGTCAAAGTCGGTCATCTCGTCTCTACCACTTCGAGATTAGGCTTGATACTTACTGGGTACACGTTGTTTACGTACTCATACTACACTTGCTGCACTTTTTGTGCAGGATCTGAGACATGTACTAGTGGAGGACATATCATCACATACTCACGTCATCCCGAGGCATAGTGGTGAGCTGTCTTTCTGAGCCATTCTGCAGCTATCAGTGTCTCTTATTATATTTATATTCTGTCTATTTTATTTCAGACAGTATTTGGAGTTTTGTATAATCTACTAGATGCTCATGCACTTGTGATACCGGGTCTTAGCACACACACATTGGTAGAAGTTGGTATTTTATTATTTTCTTGGAATAAAAGTTTAACCAATGTACGTATGACTTATTAGTTGGCTTGCCTAGCTGTAGTATTGAGCGCCATCATGACCTGTAGGTGAAATTGGGTCGTGACAACATAGTATCAGAGCACTAGGTTCACGTAGGTCTCACAAGTTATGAGCAGACCTAATAGAGTCTTGCGGATCGGTACGGAGACGTCTGTACTTATCTTCGAGAGACTATATGGTGTTAGGAAACTACCTTTCTTCATATTCTATCGTGCAATTGATGTAGTACTAAATATCCTTCTCTTATTCTCTTACAGATGGTGAGAACACGCTCTAATGAGATTCCAGACCAGGGAAGAGCTACTCCCCCAGTTGCTAGAGGCCGAGGCAGAGGTCGAGGGAGGGCTCCAGCCCGTGGTAGAGGGCGAGGACGTCCTAGGACTATTCCGGTTATGCCGCCTATGGATCCAGTAGAGAATCCCATTATTGAGGAGCAGGGTGAGGTGCCTGTGGTAGAGCCAGCTTCGGTGGACTTCACATCTGCACCGGGATTTTAGGATGTCATGGGTCGTATGCTGCGATTCATGGATAATATGACTCAGGTCGGTTTATTTCCGGCAGACCCAGCCACATCTCAGGCGGGCGGAGGAGCACAGACCCCTACCGCACAGGCTCATGGACAAGCAGCTGCTGTATATCAGACCCAGGGTGCACTACCCGTGGGTGAAGTCCAGCCAGTGGCAGTAGCTACACCTGAGCCCAGGCCAGCTGTAGCCGCCGATCCTCAGAAACTATTGGACAGATGGACTAGACTACATCTTCCTGTCTTCGGGGGTGAGCGACATAAGGATCCACAAGATTTCATTGATCGTTGCAAGGATAGACTGTACAACATGAGGATATTGGAATCCCATGGGGTTGATTTCGCTACTTTTCAGCTAGAGGGTAGAGCCCGTAGATGGTGGCAGTTTTATGCTCTTGGTAGACCAGCAGATTCTCCTCCCATGACTTGGGACAGGTTCACCCGTATCTTCTTGGACAGGTATATTCCACCCTCCCAAAGGGAAGAGTTGCGGTTTCAGTTTGAGCAGCTCCAGCAGGGTCAGATGTCAGTGACTGATTATGAGGCGAGGTTTTCTGAATTATCTCGCCATGCACTAATGATACTCCCTACTGAGGCGGAGAGAGTGCGAAGGTTTGTAGCCGGTTTACATACTGGTATTCAGGCTACTATGGCTCAAGAGGTTGAGATGTGTACTTCTTATGAGCGAGTTGTAGAGATAGCCCGAAGGATTGAGGGTGTACATCAGCGGAGCCGAGAGCAGATTATGAGAGATAAGCGGTTCAGGTACTCTGGAGAGTTCAGAGGTGCTCCGTCCGGGGGCAGAGGTCAGTTCGTGAGGGGACAGTCCAGCAGACCCCCATATCCAGCACCACTACCTCCTCGAGGTGCTCCAGTGCGACCTTATCTCAGTGTTATCCCAAAGAGTTCTTACCGCCCACCAGCTATCCAGGGTCCTCCCAGTGGGTATTCAGGTCCCCAGGGCCAGACACTTAGTCAGCAGCCCATCGCATCGAAGAGTTATTACGAGTGCGAGGATCCCAGTCACATACAGAGGTTTTGCCCCAGGCTTCGAGGTAGACCAGTACAGCAGGGTCAGCAACCTATGCTTACCGGACCAGTTGCTCCACCTGTAGTCCGACCACCCAGAGGTGGAGGACAGGTGGGTAGGGGCCGTCCTAGAGGTGGAGGTCAGCCAGGCAGAGGCCAGACAGTTGGCGCTCCAGCTCGATTCTATGCTTTTCCGGCTAGACCAGATGCAGAGGCCTCAGATGCTGTGATTACAGTTATTATTTCTGTTTGTGGCAAAGATGCTTCAGTATTATTTGATCCAGGATCTATGTATTCATATGTGTCATCTCTATTTGCTCCATTCCTGGGTGTTTCTCGTGAGTCCTTGAGTACTCCTGTATATGTGTCCACTCCTGTGGGCGATTCTGTTGTTGTGAACTGGATCTACCAGTCCTGTATTATTACATTATGTGGTTATGAAACTAGAGCATATCTCCTATTGCTTGAGATGACCGATTTTGAAATTATTCTGGGCATGGACTGGTTATCTCCATATCATGCTATTCTAGATTGTCATGCCAAGAATGTTACCTTGGCTATTCCAGCATTGCCTAAGCTGGAGTGGAAAGGTTTTCCTATTAGTTCATTTAATCGAGTTATTTCTTTTATAAAGGCTCAACACATAGTTGAGAAGGGTTGTTTGGCTTATCTAGCCTATGTTCGGGATACTACTGCAGAGACTCCGGCTATTGATTCAGTGCCTGTAGTTCGGGAGTTCCCCGATGTATTCCCGTCAGATCTTCCAGGTATGCCACCCGATCGTGATATTGATTTCTGTATTGACTTGGCTTCAGATACCCAGCCTATATCTATCCCACCGTATCGCATGGCTTCGAAAGAATTGAAAGAATTGAAAGAACAACTTGAAGAGTTACTAGACAAAGGGTTCGTCAGATCGAGTGTATCACCTTGGGGTGCACCAGTATTATTTGTGAAAAAGAAGGATGGAACAATGCGGATATGTATTGATTATCGCCAATTGAACAAAGTCACTATTAAGAAAAAGTACCCGTTGCCGCGTATTGATGATCTATTTGACCAGTTGCAGGGTGCTAAGGTATTCTCTAAGATCGACTTAAGGTCGGGGTAACATCAGTTGAAGATTCGGGATTCGGATGTTCCGAAGACTGCTTTTCGTACTAGATATGGTCATTATGAGTTTCTGGTAATGTCTTTTGGTTTAACTAATGCCCCGGCAACGTTTATGGATCTGATGAACAAGGTATTCATGCCATATATTGATTTGTTTGTCATTGTCTTCATTGATGACATATTAATCTATTCGCGCAGTAAGGAGGAACATGAGCAGCACATGAGATTAGTGCTTCAGACATTGCGGGAACAAAATCTATATGCTAAGTTCTCTAAATGTGAGTTCTGGCTTGAGTCTGTAGCATTTTTGGGACATATTGTATCTGGTGAAGGTATTAAAGTTGATCCCAAAAAGATTGAGGCAGTTCAGAATTGGCATCGTCCCACTTCGACGACTGAGATCAGAAGTTTTCTGGGTTTGGCAGGTTATTATCGTCGGTTCTTGGAAGGTTTTTCATCTATTGCAGCACCTTTGACCAAATTAACCCAGAAGGGTGACCCATTACGATGGTCCGATGATTGTGAGGTGAGCTTTCAGAAGCTCAATACATCATTGACTACAGCACCAGTGTTAGTGTTGCCTTCCGGTTCGGGGATGTATACAGTGTATTGCGACGCTTCGCGCGTTAGCTTGGGTTGTGTATTGATGCAGGAAGGGCAAGTTATTACATATGCTTCACGTCAGCTGAAGCCCCACGAAAAGAATTATCTGGTACATGATTTGGAGTTAGCTGCGATTGTTCACGCTCTTAAGATTTGGAGGCATTATTTTTATGGGGTGTCTTGTGAAGTTTACACTGATCATCGCAGTTTGCAGCATTTGTTCAAGCAGAGGGATCTAAATTTGAGACAGCACAGATGGCTGGAGTTACTAAAAGATTATGATATTACTATTTTGTATCATCCGGGCAAAGCAAATGTGGTTGTAGATGCCTTAAGTAGAAAGGCGGAGAGTATGGGTAGTTTGGCTTTCATTTCAGCAGAGGAAAGACCATTAGCCTCAGATATTCAATCTTTGGCTAACAGACTTGTGAGGCTGGATATTTCAGAGCCCAGCCGAGTTCTTGCATGTGTTGTGGCCCGGTCTTCACTATTTGAACAGATCAAGGCTCGCCAGTATGATGACCCACACCTGGTGGTTCTTCGTGAAACGATACTACGAGGTGGTGCCAAGGAAGTCACTATTGGTGCAGATAGTGTTCTACGACTCCAGGATCATCTGTGTGTTCCTAATGTGGATGAACTGAGGAAAAAGATCCTAGAGGAAGCACACAGTTCTCGATATTCTATTCATCCAGGTGCTACGAAGATGTATCGTGACTTGAGGCAGCATTATTGGTGGAGACGAATGAAAAAGGAAATAGTTGAGTATGTAGCTCGGTGTCTAAATTGCCAGCAAGTTAAATATGAGCACCAGAGGCCAGGTGGCCTACTTCAGCAGATGACCATACCAGAGTGGAAATGGGAACGAATTACTATGGATTTTGTAGTTGGGTTGCCGCGGACCTTGAGAAAGTTTGATGCAGTTTGGGTGATTGTTGACAGGTTGACCAAGTCGGCACATTTTATTCCTATTGTGACTACGTATACTTCAGAGAGGTTGGCCTAGATTTATATTCAGGAGATAGTTCGGTTGCACGGTGTGCCAATTTTCATCATATCAGATAGAGGCCCTCAGATTTTGGAGGATATGCTCAGGGCATGTGTGATTGACTTTTGGAGGTCAGTGGGATCGTTTCCTGCCTTTGGCCGAGTTTTCTTATAATAACAGTTACCAATCCAGCATCGAGATGGCTCTATTTGAGGCTTTATATGGTCGGCGATGTCGTTCACCTATCGGATGGTTTGAGCCAGGTGAGGCTAAGTTATATGGTACTGATTTAGTAAGGGATGCCTTGGAAAAGGTAAAGTTGATCCAGGAGCGACTTCGTACAGCACAGTCCAGACAAAAGATTTACGCGGATCAGAAAGCGCGTGATATATCATTTATGGTAGGTGAAAAAGTTCACTTGAAGGTTTCGCCGATGAAGGGAATTATGAGATTCGGGAAGAAGGTCAAGTTGAGCCCAAGTTTTATAGGCCCATTTGAGGTGTTGAAACGAGTTGGGGAGGTTGCTTATGAGCTTGCCTTGCCTCCCAGCCTATCAGGAGTTCATCCGGTTTTTCACGTATCTATGCCCGGGAAGTATCATGCCGACCTATCACATGTGTTAGATTTCAGTACAGTTCAGCTAGATAATAGCTTGGGTTATGAAGAGGAGCCAATTGCCATTGTTGTTAAATAGGTTCGCCAGTTGAGATCCAAGAGGATTTCTGCAGTAAAAGTCCAGTGGAGGGGCCAACCAGTCGAGGAAGCGACTTGGGAGACCGAGGAAAACACGCGGAGCAGATATCCAGATTTATTCAGCACTTCAGGTATAATTCTAAACCCGTTCGAGGACAAACGTTTGTTTAAGAGGCGGAGAATGTAATGACCCAACCGGTCATTTTAACTTTTAGAATCCTGTTCCCTAAAATAAAACTTTTTGTAGGTGCTTGTAATGATTTATGACTTGCGGGGATGGTTGGTTCGGGATTTGGAAGTGTTTGAGGTGAAACCGGAACACTTGGTTCCTTATGTTGGCCTTAAAGTGCTAAGTTTGACTTCGATCAACATTTTGAGAAAATGACCCCGGAATAGAATTTTGATGATTCAAACAGCTCTGTATGGTGATTTTGGACTTAGGAGCGTGATCGGAATTTTATTTGGAAGTCCGTAGTAAAATAAGGCTTGAAATGGCTAAAATAGGAATTTAAAGTTTGAAAGTTTGACCGGGGAGTTGCATTTTTGATACCGGAGTCGGAATCCAGTTCCAAAAATTTTCATAGCTCCATTATGTAATTTATGACTTATGTGTAAAATTTGAGGTCAATCGGAGTTGATTTGATAGGTTCCGACATCGAATGTAGAAGTTGAAAATTCTAAGTTTCATTAAGCTTGAATTGGAGCATGATTCGTGATTTAACCGTTGTTTGATGTGATTTGAGGTTTCAAATAAGTTTGTATGATGTTTTAAGACTTGTTGGTGTTTTGGGTTGAGGTCCCGAGGGCCTTATAGTGGATTAAATTAGAGCTAGACGGAGTTGGATAATCGTAGAAAAGGCCTTATAGTGGATTAAATTAGAGCAAGACGAGGTAAGTCTCTTGTCTAATCTTGTGAGGGGGAAATTACCTCATAGGTGATTAAGATTAAATAACTGTTGCTAATTGTGGGGGCTACGTACGCACGAGGTGAGGAGAGTCCGTGCGTAGCTACTATTAATGCTAAAGTCCGGGTAGTTTAGGACTCAAAGCATGTATTACTTGTGTAAATTGTATTTTTTGATTAATTAATATTAATTGATATATATGAATATATTGTCAATTGTTTGATAAAGATATTAAAGTATGAAAATCTCATAGGCTTGATTTTCTATTTAAATTAATTAATTATCAAAAGAAATTGTTCTCCTCCCAAATTTATCTTATAATAAACATACTGTTCTTTCGGAGGCATATAAGAAAATGTCCTCCTTTCTTGTGGAGCGGGCCGAATGCCTCGGCAAGATAGATGCATCTATGGATCGCGCCGCACGTCCCTCGGCAGTGTACACGACACTCTGGATCGGGTTGTACGTCCTCGGCAGAAATCGTGCTTAATAATAATAATTACACGATACTTTAATAATTTATTTCAGCTTGAGAAGCTAATTAATAAGTTGGAAAATTCTTGAAATTTAATGAATTATTATTCTTGCTTGTTTATGGAATTAATTGTTACTCCTGTAAATGAGATTTAAATTGATAAATTGGAATTTTTCTGAATTGAAGGAATTTAATTAATATATTGAGAATTGTTACATTTGAAGAAATTTGATTATCTCTGCTGATTAAACAAATTATTGTAAATTCTATAAATCATGCTGATTTAAATATTCTAGTTATATTTCAGTTATTATTATTGACCCATAGTGAGTGTCAAAGTCGGTCATCTCGTCTCTACCACTTTGAGATTAGGCTTGATACTTACTGGGTACACGTTGTTTACGTACTCATACTACACTTGCTGCACTTTTGTGCAGGATCTGAGACAGGTACTAGTGGAGGACCTATCATCACATACCCACGTCATCTCGAGGCATAGTGGTGAGCTGCCTTTCTGAGCCGTTCTGCAGCTACCAGTGTCTCTTCTTATATTTATATTCTGTCTATTTCATTTCAGACAGTATTTGGAGTTTTGTATAATCTACTAGATGCTCATACACTTGTGATACCGGGTCTTGGCACACACACATTGGTAAAAGTTGGTATTTTATTATTTTTTTGGAATAAAAGTTTAACCAATGTACGTATGACTTATTAGTTGGCTTGCCTAGCTGTAGTATTAGGCGCCATCACGACCTATAGGTGAAATTGGGTCGTGACATAATTAATGAAATCAAGATTTTAATAAATATTCTGAAATCCGTCCTAAAACGCCTCCCCGAGCCCACGTCTCGAAATCGGGTAAAAGTTATCAAATATGAACACTCATTCAATCACGAGTTCACTCGTACCAAAATTAACCAAATATGATGTTTGAATCCCAATCAAAACTCAAAAATTTGGTTAGGGAACTCTTCCCCCATTTTTCTAATTTTCAGTCCAAATCCGAAATTAAATGGATGAAACAACTATAGATTAATGAAATACAACCAAAAACGAGTTAGGAATCGTTACCCCAAAGCTCTCTCTGAAACTCCCTGGAAGAATCGCTATTTTCCGAGCTCCCAAGTCCAAAAATGAAGAAATGAATCAAACCCTCGATTTGGCCCCTTTTCTGCTAGTTAAACCGCTTCTGCGGTCCATTAACCGCTTCTGCAGCTAAAGCTCCACACCTGCACACATATATCCGCATCTGCGGATGCGCTTCAGCGCTCAATCGTCCGACCATCATCCGCTTCTGCGGAACTTGGCTTCCTCCCCAAATCCGCTTCTACGGTCTCTCTTCCGCAGATGCGGCTCCACTTCTGCGGCTTACTCGTCGCACCTGCGACCACTAACACTCAAGATAAAATTTCACCTTCGACCTTTTTCTCATTTCAGCGGGACCGCACTTGCGGACTTCGCACTGCAGGTGCGAAAACACTAGAACCAGCAACTTCAGAATATGCACAAGTCAAATTTCCATCCGTTAAGCACCTGAAACTCACCTGAAGCCCCCGGGACCTTGACCAAACATACCAACCAATCATAAAACACCATACGAACTTAGTCGAGCCCTCAAACGACCTCAAACAATGCTAAAATCACAAACCATCCACCGATTCAAACTTAAGAAAGTAGAATTTTCCAAATTCGAGAACCGATGCCGAAACCTATCAAACCACGTCCGATTGACCTCAAATTTTGCACACAAGCCATATTTAACATTACGGACCTAATCCAACTTACGTAATCGGAATCCAACCCCGATATCAAAAAGTCCACTACCGGTCAAACTTCTCAAAAATTTAACTTTCGCAATTTCAAGTCAAAATGAGCTACAAACCTCCAAAACACATTCCGAACACGCTTCTAAGTTCAAAATTACCCAGCGGAGTTAACGTAACCGACGAAACTCCACTCCAGAGTCATCTTTACACAGTTTCGACTACGGTCAAAGTCTTAAGACTTGAGCTCCCATTTTAGGGACTAAGTGTCCTCAAACACTCCAAAAACCAAAACGAGGCCTCCCGACAAGTCACAATAGAAATAGATGTGGGAGAAACAGTAAATAGGGGATCGTGGCTATTACTTTCAAAACGAACAACCGAGTCATTACATCCTTCCCCTCTTAAACAATCGTCCATCCACGAACGCGTATAGAGACATACCTGAAGTGTTGAAAAGATGAGGATAACTATTGCGCATATCCTGCTCGGTCTCTCAAGTTGCCACCTCGACCGGCTGTCCCCTCCACTGAATCTTCACGGAAGCAATGTTCTTTGACCTTAGCTTTCTGACCTGCCTGTCTAAAATAGCCACTGGCTCCTCAACATAAGATAGATCCTTGTCTAATTGGACTAAGCTGATATCTAACACATGGGACAGATCGACGTGATACTTCTGGAGCATCAAAACATGAAATACCGGATGAACTCCTGCTAGGCTGGGAGGTAAGGCAAGCTCATAAGCAACTTCCCCAACTTGCCGCAACACCTCAAAGGGACCAATAAACCTTGGGCTCAGCTTGCCCCTCTTTTCGAACCTCATAACGCTCTTCATAGGCGAAACCTGGAGCAAGACCCGCTCTCCAATCATGAATGCAACGTCGCGAACCTTCCGGTCTGCGTAACTTTTCTGTCCGGACTGGGCTGTATGAAGTCTATCCTGAATCACCTTAACTTTCTCCTAGGCATCCTAAACCAAGTCTATGCCCAATAATCTAGCCTCGCCCGGCTTAAAACATCCTACTGGAGACCGACACGGCCTACCATATAGAGCCTCATACAGTGCCATCTGAATGCTGGACTGGTAACTGTTGTTGTAAGCAAACTCCGCAAGTGGCAAAAACTGATCTGAAGCACCCCTAAAATATAACACACACGCACAGAGCATATCCTCCAATATCTGAATAGTGAGCTCAGACTGTCCATCCGTCTGAGGGTGGAATGATGTGCTCAACTCAACCCGAGTACCCAACTCATGTTGTACAGCCCTCCAGAACTATGATGTGAATTGAGTCCCTCGTTGTAACGACCCGACTTATTGTTTTAAGAATTTAATGACCCGTTCAGTGGCTTAAGGTCTCAAATAGATTCACAATATGTATTATGACCCGCGGTTGTGGTCGAGTTTGATTTACTGAAGATTCAGAATTTAGTTAAAAGAGCAATTCTTATTTAGAAGCTTAAATGGAAAGAGTTGACCGGAGAGATTACTTTTGAGTAAATGACCCCAAAATAGAATTTTGAATATGGAAATAGCTTCGTATTATGATTTTGGACTTAGACGTATGTTCGAATTTTGATTTGGAAGTCCGTAGGACAATTCGACACATTTTGGCGAAAGTTGGAAAAATATAAGATTTTGGAAAAGTCCGACCGAAGGGTGAATTTTTGATAACGAGGTCGGATTTTGATTCCTGAAATGAGAATAACTCCATTAAATTATTTATGACTTGTGTGCAAAATTTGAAGTCATTCCGGATTGATTTGATACGTTTCGGCGCAAAACATAGAAGTTGAGAGATTTGTAAAGTTAATAAAAATTGGGAGTTTGGCCATGGTCAATATGGGGTAAAGACAACCTCTTTTCAGTGTTTTGAGTGCGCGATCAGGTCCGTTGTGTGTTTTATGATTGAAATTCATATATTGTTTGTGTTCGGAAGATTTTGGATGAGTTTTGAGCGAGACTGGGCATTTCGGCACTCTAATATTGTTCTGGCACTTTCGGGGACGCGTACAGTGTATTTTTGAATGCTGAGGTGAAGGAGGGCCGCGGGCCACGCATTTTGAGCACTGAGGAAAAGGAGGAACGTGGTCAGCTGTAGAATTTCGCGGCCGCGCTCAAAGTTTTACGGACCGCGCAATTCTGTCTGCGCCCGCGCTCCAGGAAGTTCTGCAGTCCGTTGGTTCGACTTCGGAAGCCTATATCTTTTGATCCACAAGGAATTTTGAGATGATTCAAAATCGAAAGTTGTAGTTCTTCGTATCTAGTTTCCATAAAGGTAAGAAGTTATCATTTTGGACATCTGTAAAGAAAGTTATGGCCAAAATACTAAATTTTGGCAGTGCAGCCACCAAACTTTCACGACCACCAAATTTTGAGATGTTATTATGCACCTATGTTTTCTATGTGACTTGTAGTCGTTGTTGCTTCCTGTGTGCCTTTACTTTATTCTTTTTATTTTTATTGGCACTTCTCCCACTTAGTTGGTACTGTTGTATGTATGTACGGTGAGAAAGATACATATGCACGAAGGATGTTGCCGTGCCAATTGATTTGATCTACATATATATATATATAGGGTGAGAATGAGATAAGTGTACGAAGGTATTGCAGTGCCATTTGATGTGATGTGTTAAATATATTTCTCACGCCAGGAAAGTTAAATGAGGCGTCACATGGTGACTTTTATTCGAAAGAACTATATTTGAAAGATATTTAGTTGAAAGAATTATATTTGAAAGATATTTACTTGAATGAATTATATTCGAAAGATATTTATTGGAAAGAATTATATTCAGAAGATATTTATTTGAAAGAATTATAATGGAAAGATATTTATTTGAAGGAAGTATATTTGAAATATATTTATTGAAAAGGATTATATTCTAGAGACTTTCATTGAAAAACTTATAGATAAAAGATGTATATTTTGAAAGACTTGATTAATTGGTTGTACCTGTGTTTATTATTCGTTTGAGTAATATTTATGATGTTCCTGTTGCCTTGCTGTTTAAATCACTAGTTGATTGGTGTTTCCCTTATTGTTATTTATTTTCTATTATTTTTGAATGCTATATTGCACAGATTATCTGACTAGTGAGTGTCTTAACTGTACCTCATCTCTACTCCATTGAAGTTAGTCTTGATACTTACTGGGTACCAACCGTGGTGTACTCATACAACACTTCTGCACATTTTTGTGCAGAGCCAGGTATTGGAGATAGCGTACTTGGGCAGAGTAAAGCGGGATCGTAAGGATTCTAGGTAGAGCTGCTTAGTCATCACAGTCCCTTGGAGTCTTTTCATTTCATTGTACTGTTAATTTTTAATCAAACAGTATTGTATATTCACTCCTCATGATCATTCCATATATTTAGTTAGAGTTCGTGACTCAGTACTACTAGTCTTGGGAGATTGTGTATTCATATTTGTTCCGCTGTTAGTTTTGATTACCTAATTAATTCATATTAAAAAAATAAGAATGGCTTCGAAATGTAATGCAGATCGGCTTACCTAGTCTTAGAGACTAGGTTCCATTACGACGCCTGTGGTGGGATTTTGGGTCGTGACACTCGGTCAGAGATGACAGATACCGGTATGCAATGAAGCCTGACAATCTCGCGGATATAAATTCGAGCCAACTACTCGGAAGAATAGGTAGTCATCACAGGAATGAAATGAGCTGACTTGGTCAGCCTATCTACAATCACCCAAACTGCGTCAAACTTTCGTCGACTCCGTGGAAGCCCAACAACAAAATCCATCGTGGTCCGCTCCCATTTCCACTCCGGAATCTATATCTTCTAAAGCAATCCACCGGGTTGTTATTGCTCATATTTTATCTGCTAGCAATTCAGACATCGAGCCACATACTCTACTATGTATTTCTTCATTCTTCTCCACCAGTAATGTTGTCTCAAGTCCTGATACATCTTTGTGGCACCCGGATGAAAAGAGTACCGCGAACTGTGAGCCTCCTGGAGAATCAACTCACTCAAACTATCTACATTGGACATATAGCCTTTCCTGCATCCTCAATGCACCATCATCTCTAAGAGTGGCCTCCTTAGCATTACCGTGATGGACTGTGTCCTTAAGGACAAGCAGATGGGGGTCATCATACTGACGCTCCCTGATACGATCATAAAGAGAAGACCGAGAGACCACACAAGCCAATACTCGACTTGGCTCATAAATATCCAATCTCACAAACTGGCTGGCTAAGGCCTGAACATCCAACGCCAATAGCCTCTCTGCTGCTGGTAGATATGCTAAACACCCCAAACTCTCCGCCCGGCGACTCAAAGCATCGACCACCACATTGGCTTTCCCCGGATGGTATAGAGTAGTGATATCATAATCCTTAAGCAGCTCCAACCACCTCATCTGACGCAAATTAAGATCCTTCTGCTTGAACAGATGCTGCAAACTCCGGTGATCAGTGTAAATCTCACAAGGAACATCGTACAAATAGTGTCGCCAATTATTCAAGGAATGAACAATAGCTGCTAACTCAAGGTCGTGGACAGGATAATTCTTTTCATGCACCTTCAGCTGTCTGGACACGTAGGCAATCGCCCTACTGTCCTGCATCAACACTGCACCGAGACCAATCCGCGATGCATCACAATATACAGTATAAGACCCCAAACCTGTAGGCAATACCAATACTGGGGCTGTAGTCGAAGCTGTCTTGAGCTTCTGAAAGATCTCCTCACATTCCTTGGTCCACCTGAACGGAGCACCCTTATGGGTCATCCTGGTCATAGGTGCTGCAATAGATGAGAAACCCTCTACAAATCGACGGTAATACCCCGTCAAACCAAGAAAACTCCGGATCTTTGTAGCTGAGGACGATCTAGTCCAACTCTGCACTGCTTCAATCTTTTTCGGATCCACCTGGATCCCATCACTCGATACTATATGTCACGACCCAAACCGATGGGCCGCGACAGGCACCCGGTACCGTACTCAACCGAGTACCAATGTAACGTATCTTTTGTATCATACTAGCATAAGTAATTGAGCCGGAGAGACTGTCGTGAGATAAGTAGAATAAAACATGAGGAGATACTCAATATAGGGTGACACAACTTGATATACTAACTTATACATATGACGTACTGGCCTATAAGCCGTATACATGACATCTGTCTACAAGCCTCTAAAAGTACATAAATATCATAAAGGTCGGGATAGAGCCCCGCCATACCAAACAATATATATTCAAATCATACTGACCAAATAGGCAACTCCGGAGCAAGTAGAGTGCACAAACACATTCTGCTGAGCTGATAGCTTACTAGGAGAACTCTCAACCTATCTATCCGGACTTGCGGGCATGAAACACAGCGTCCCCAGGCAAAAGGGACGTCAGTACAAATAAAGTACCGAGTATGTAAGGCATGACAATAGTATATAAAAGACATGAAAGAAACATGGAGTAAAGAACTCAACCTAAAATTCTGAATAGCTCTGTGAATCATGAAAATTTATAATGTCATGCATGTGTGTATAAATGTCATACCATGCATATGTATATGCGTTCATAACATCATCAAGCCTCTGAGGGCATCCCATCATATCATCTCGGCCAATGTGGGCAAAATGATCAACATATACTAGCTGATCAGGTGGTGGTACGTATATAACGCCATAACCTCTTCCCATATCCTATATACATATAATATATGCTTATATAACGCCTTCTGTTCATGGTTCAATGTACATGTATAAATGCATGAAATGCATAAGAAATGCGTTAATAAGATTTCTCGAATATCATAAAATCAATATGCCTTTCGGACAAACTTTATCAAATACATATTTTTCTGAGATCCATGAATAGAGGATATAATAATAATTCACATGGGGAATCAAGAATATAGACATACCTAGTATTTCTATGAATAGAGTCATTTATGAAAGTTGTGTATTTGCTGTTTCGTTTATATCGTACGGATCATGCCAAAAGGAAAGGAGGGATAGCCTTAACATACCTTAAATCCGTTGAGTCCTTAATACCTTCCAATAAATTCTTCAAACAACTCAATTCAATCTACCACATCTTAAGGAGATTCAAAATCAGTGCTGAGTAAAGGCTAAGTCCTCAACTTAAACTAGTAGCTCGTTTACGTAAATTTGGGCAGCATCTCCCATGTAACTAGGCGCTCCTCCAATATCATATACCAACAGCAACAAGAATACAATAATAACAACATGTAATAATCAGTTTCCAACCTTATATACATCACAATATACCACAAAACAGCCAACACATCCTAATCACTTCATACAAAAAAGATAACCAAAGTAGTGTCAAACAACTTAAAAAAATATAACGATGAACGACCAGCCCACCATTCCGTCATTATGTGGTGTTTATCCACACCATTTTTCTCTCAAAAATCCATTAAACAGTAGAAAAATATACAGCCCAAAGGCAACACGAAACAGCCCACAAAACAGTCCACAAAACAGTCCACTACAAGTCAAATAACTCGAACTCACGGCTTCCGATCACCATCCCGTGAGTTCTAACTATTAGGAAATGAATTTATCAATATTACTTGATATTTAAGCACTTAAATACAGAAATTAGGAATTTTATTAACTATTAAATATATTCCAAAACTCAAACTACAAAGAAAAAGAGAGGTGATATAGCGATACTTACGTCGTAGGGATCATTTTAATGTTATCGTTTCTTGATTCCGTGCCCGGGATGATAATATTCTTTGAAACACTATTATAGAGCTCAAATACAGGTTCTATGGTGTTCTATGGTCGGGTTCTATGTGAAAATGATGAGAGAGACGAGTTAAGACATAGTTATCAACGTTTGAAAAGTCAAAAGGTACTAGCTTGGCACCCTCTCATTCGCCCATATTCCGACGCTTATATCTTATTATCCGGATGTCTTATGAATGAACGGTTAAGTGCGTTGGAAACTACATTCCAAGGCCTTCAATTTTGTATATAATATGTCCCATAAAAACCTCATATAGTACACGAAATATATTTCTCGAAAAGCTCTATTACAGGGCAAATCCTTAGTCGGTTTTTCCGCAACTTTAATCCGATTTTTTCCAAACTTCATATTTTCTATACAAACATCATATATAGCCATATTATTACTTTAAAGTCATTTAAATCATGATTAAAAAGTCTTCATTATGCCACCTTGGGACGCATAGGGTGTAACACTATATGACCCAAGAATGCCACTGAGTCTAACCAAAACTCACATTTTGAAAATTTTGCATATAATTTCTTTTCTCTCAAAGTCTGGAGCACAGTCCTCAGGTGCTGCTCATGATCTTTCCAATTCCGGGAGTACACCAGAATGTCGTCAATAAACACAATGACGAATGAGTCAAGGTAAGTCCGGAACACACTGTGCATCAAATGCATAAAGGCTGCTGGGGCATTGGTTAGCCCAAAAGACATAACAAGAAACTCATAGTGACCATATATGGTCCTGAAAGCAGCCTTCGAGAAATCTGGCTCCCGAATCTTCAACAGATGATAACCTGAACGTAAGTCAATCTTGGAAAACACCCTGGCACCCTGTAACTTATCAAATAGGTCATCAATATGAGGTAATGGATACATGTTCTTCACTGTGACTTTGTTCAACTGGCGATAATCAATACACATCTTCATAGAACAATCCTTCTTCTTCTTCACAAATAAGACAGGAGCACCCCAAGGTGATACACTAGGCCGAATGAATCCCTTATCAAGCAATTCCTGTAACTGCTCCTTAAACTCCTTTAACTCAGGAGGAGCCATACGATATGGAGGAATAGAGATGGGATGAGTGCTCGGCAACAAATCAATGCCAAAATCAATATCTCTGTCGGGCGACAAGCCCAGTAGATCACCTAGAAACACATAAGGAAAGTCCCTCACTACTAGAACTGACTCAACCGTAGGGGTATCAATACTGACATCTCTCACATAAGCTAGATACGTGTCACACCCCTTCTCAACCATTCGTTGAGCTTTAAGAAATGAAATAACTCTACTGGGAGTATACTCTAAGGTACCTCTCCACTCTAATCGCGGTAAACCTGGCATAGCCAGCGTCACGGTCTTAGCGTGACAATCAAGAATAGCATAATGGGGCGACAACCAGTGCATGCCCAAAATAATAACAAAGTCCACCATGCTGAGAAATAATAAATCGGTTCTGGTCTCAAAACCATTAAGAGCAATCAAACACCACTGATACACACGGTCCACAACAAGAGAATCTCCCACAGGAGTAGACATATAAATAAGGGAGCTCAAAGAATCCCGAGATATGCCCAAATACGGGGCAAAATAAGAGGACACATAAGAATATATAGAGCCTGGGTCAAATAATACTGACACATCTCTATGACAGACCGGGACAATACATGTAATGATAGAATAAGAAGCGAATGCCTCTATACGAGTAAGAAGGGCATAATATCTGGCCTGGCCTCCCCCTCTAGGGTGACCTCTACCTCCCCGACCTCTACCTCGAGTTGGCTGAGAAGGTGGGGTCGTAGCTGGTGCTGTAATCATAGCCTGAGGACCCGGTGGAGCACGTTGTGCCTGAGAAGTCTGTGGAGGTGCACCCCTCTGAAACCTGGGGAAATCCCTCACCATATGGCATGTGTCGCCACACGCTAAATAAGCTCTGGGAGGGCGTGGCTGCTGTGACTGGCTCGGGCCAGGTCTACTGGACTGGCCTCTAGGAACACCCCATACAAGAGGCATACTAGATACCGGCGGTGCATAATAAGCCTCCTGGGGACTAGAAGGAGCTGGAACACCGCAGGCGGCTGGAAGACCTGAATGAACGGGGCGGCTCATATAACCCCTACCATGGCGAGCTGCTAGGGCACGAGCTCCAGAATAATAACCAGTCTCTCGAGACCTATTGGCCTCTCTCTCCTCTCTGTCCCGGGCAAGCATGCCCTCCAATCTCCTAGCAATACTCACAACTTGTTGATAAGAAATATCCATCTCCAACTCTCTAGCCATACTAATCCGGATACTGGGGTGGAGTCCCTCAATAAACCGTCGAACCCTCACTCGAACTGTGGCAACCAAGTTCGGTGCATGTCGGGCCAAATCACTGAAATGGACTGCATACTCTAACACAGTCATAGCACCCTGGCGCAGCTACTCAAACTCCATGCGCCATGATTCCCTGAGGCTCTGAGAGACATGCTCTCTCAAAAATATGTCTTAGAACTGAGTCCATATAAGTGAAGCTGCCTCATCCGGACTACTCAACTCATAAGCACGCCACCACTGATAGGCTTCTCCCCTAAGCTGGAAGGTGGTAAAAGAAACCACACTCCTCTCTGCTATGCCCATATTACGGAGAATACGATGACATTACTCCAGAAAACCCTGAGCATCATTTGTAGCCAATCCGCTGAAGGTAGGTGGGTGGTACTTCTTGTACCTCTCAAGTCTGAGCTGCTCCACCTCAGAAGTTGTTGCCCTAACCTCGGGCTGAGCTGGAGCTACCAGCTGTATTGGTACAATCTTTGGAACCGGGTCGACCTGAACCCCCGCTTCTCTGGAGTACTAGCGACGGGAGTCTGTGCTCCTCCCCTGGCCTGAGAGGTGGCAGGAGCAAGTGGAATCAATCCAGCCTGAGCTAAGGTTCTGAACATGCTCAGAAACAAGGCTTGAGTCTCCTGGAGGGCTGGTGCAAAAACAGGTACCTAAGGTGTCTGCCCTCCAGCTGGAGCTACTGGGGGATCCTCCGTAGCAGCTCGTATGGGTGCTCTGGCTGCACCACATGGACGTCCTCGGCCTCTACCTCGGACCCGGCTTCTCGCGGCTCTAGCAGGGGGCGCGGGCTCTTGCTCATCAGATCCGCATGTACGTGTCCTCACCATCTATGAGAGAATAGAATACAAAGGATTGTTTTTTTGAAGTCAACAATTTTTCGCACGACAGGGAATCAAAGTAGTGAAATATTTCCTAACACTTCCATAGCCTCCGGAAGATAAGTACAGATGTCTCCGTACCGATCCGCGAGACTCTAATAAACCGGCTTGTGACTCACGACACCTATGAATCTAGAGCTCTGATACCAACTTGTCATGACCCAACTTCCCCTCCGTTTGACGTCGTGACGGCACCTAGTCTCTACGACTAGGTAAGCCCAACATTTGCGGAATAATGAAATAAAAACATAAATTTAACAACAAACTGTAGCAATAACACCGTAACTGAATACTATGCCGCTTGTCATGTACAATAACCAACTCCTCAATATACTATACAGCATTCCCAAAACCCGGAACATAGTGAATCACAAACTACAAAAGGAAAATCTAGTGTCTCTATATATCAGAGTCTAACAAAAGAAAATACAGAAGAAAATGGATATGAAGAAGAGTAGAAGGGGACTCCGAGGTCTGCAGACGTGGCAAATATACCTTGAAGTCTCCAAAGCTGTCCCGGCTCACTGATAATGTGACTGACAAGGAACACCTGGATCTGCACACGAAAAGCATGTGCAGAGAGCAACATGAGTACCCCACAATCGGTACCCAGTAAGTGCCAAGCCTAACCTCGGTCGAGTAGTGACGAGGTCAGGCGAGGGCCCAACTGGTATATATATAATAAAACAAGATAGAATGAAATACCGCAGTAAAATAAAGACTGAAATTTAACAAGAATGAAATCATAGAAGACAACACCTCAGTAAACAGAGATAACAATAGGGGATTTTCCGAGATACCATCTCGTAGTCCCAAACGTAAATGTGCAGGGGGTCTTCCGGAATACCGTTCCGTAGTCCCAAAGTAAATATGCAGAACATGGGAATCTCCCGGAATACCGTTCCGTAGTCCCAAAGTAAATATACAGTACAGGGGGATCTCCTGGAATACCGTTCCGTAGTCCAAAAGTAAATATGCAGTACAGGGGGATCTCTCGGAATACCGTTCTCTAGTCCCAAAGTAAATATGCAGTACATGGGAACTCCCGAAATACCATCCCATAGTGCCAAAGTAAATATGCAGTACGGGGGGGATCTCCCGGAATACCGTTCCGTAGTCCCAAAAGTAAATATGCAACTCAAATAATAGAATTAACAGATACAACGCGAAATCCTACAATTTAGACATGGTACAAGTCAAGAAAAAACATGAAATTCACTAAACATGCTGCACGAAGTTCAGATAAGCAATTAAGGCAAATAGACATGCTATTATAAGCTAACAGGATACTACACATGCTGATATAACTCATATAAGAAGGAAACAGGTTATTACTTAGCAGGAATCGGGTTTTTACAATAATTAGCCCGTGTACGTACTCGTCACCTCTCATACACGACACTCACATATCAAAACAGTACCAAATCCTAAGGGAATTTCCCCCATACAAGGTTAGGCAAGCCACTTACCTCGAACCAAGATCAATCAATCGGTAACAATGCCTTTTCCACGAATATCCGACTCTGAATGGCCCAAATCTAGTCAAAAATAATTACATATCATAAATACAACTATAATACACTAATCTAATTAATGAAATCAAGATTTTAATAAAAAATTTAAAATACGTCCTAAAAAGCCTCCCCAGTCCCACGTCTCGGAATCGGGTAAAAGTTACCAAATATGAACACCCATTCACTCACGAGTTCACTCGTACCAAAATTAACCAAATCCGATGTCTGAATCCCAATCAAAACTCGGAAATTTGGTTAGGGAACTCTTCCCCCATTTTCCCAACTTTTCAATCCAAATCCGAAATTAAATGGACGAAACAACTATAGATTAATGAAATACAACCAAAAACGAGTTACGAATCGTTACCCCAAAAGCTCTCTCTGAAAATCCCTTAAACAATCGCCAATTTCCGAGCTCCGAAGTCCAAAAATGAAGAAATGAATCAAACCCTCGATTTGGCCCATTTTCTGCCAGTTAAATCGCACATGCGGTCCATTAACCGCTTCTGCGGCTAAAGATCCACACCTGCAAAATTTCATTAAGTTCCCCGGCTCTGCACCTGCGCACACATATCTGCATCTGCGGATGCGCTTCAGCGCTCAATCGTCTGCTTCTGCGGAACTTGGCTTCCTCCCCAAATTCGCTTCTGCGACCTCTCTTCCGCAGATGCGGCTCCACTTCTGTGGCTTACTCGTCGCACCTGCGACCATTGCCCTTCAAGATAAAAGCGCACATGTGGACGTTTTCTCGCTTCAGCGGGACCACACCTACAGACTTCGCACCGCATGTGCGAAAACACCAGAACCAGCAACTTCAGAATATGCACAAGTCAAATTTTCCATCCGTTAAGCACCTGAAACTCACCCGAGGCCCCCCAGGACCTCGACCAAACATACCAACCAATCCTAAAATACCATACGAACTTAGTCGAGCTCTCAAATGACCTCAAACAATGCTAAAATCATGAATCATCCTCCGATTCAAACTTAAAGAACTTAGAATTTTTCAAATTCGACAACTGATGCCGAAACCTATCAAACCACGTCCGATTGACCCCAAATTTTGCATAGAAGTCATATTTAACATTATGGACCTACTCCAACTTCCGAAATCAGAATTCGACCCCGATATCGAAAAGTCCACTATCGGTCAAACTTCCCAAAAATTCGACTTTCGCCATTTCAAGCCTAAATGAGCTACACACATCCAAAACACATTCCGAACATGCTCCTAAGTCCAAAATCATCCAACGGAGCTAACGGAACCGACAAAACTCTATTCCGAAGTCATCTTCACACAGTTCTAACTATGGTCAAAGTCCTAAGACTTAAGCTCCCGTTTTAGGGACTAAGTATCCTGAAACACTCCAAAAACCAAAACGAAGCCTCCCGACAAGTCACAATAGCAAAAATATATGTGGGAGAAACAGTAAATAGAGGATCGGGGCTATTACTTTTAAAACGACCGATCGGGTCGTTACAACAGTCTCTTTGTGAGGGTCATCTTCAAGATGCCCTTCATATCTTAAAATATATTTGTCGAGATCCGGGTTTAGGAATATTTATGTCCCCGGACTTCTTTTCAATTACTTGCTTTTTTTGACTTCGATTAGACTTCTTTCTCCGACACACGGCGTTCTGTTAGTGGGTTTTTTCTGAGACTTGGCGGAAGTCAAATTTCATGAAAATCCAAGAAACAACCAGTGATTGAACTCTCTTCTACTGAAGCCGAATAGCGTTCGATGTGTCGCCTTGTTGCAGAACTCACCTGGGTTGTTCGCCTTCTCTACGGTCTCTCTGTGTTGCCTTCTCTTCCAATTCCGCTTCATTGTGACAGCCAGGCAACGATTCATATAGCAAAAAACCCAGTTTTTCACGAACGAACCAAGCATATTGAGCTTTATTACCATTTCCTTCATGAAAAATTGCTAGATGGTCTTATATCCCTTTTGTTTGTGCCTTCTTCCTCCCAGCTTGCCGATCCCTTCACCAAAGCTTTGGCTGGACCTCCTCCCCGATCTCTTTTGGGAAAGTTGGGTGTCCGTATACCGGCCTCCCACTTGAGGGTGGGTGTTGACAGAAAGGCAATCTCGAGCTCTAGTGAATCTAATTCCAGTGATGAATGTGGCTGATTCATTTTTCGATCTGGTATATGAATATGAAATAGGGTGTTGTAAAAAGACCAAAGTGTTATATTTTCTAATTTGGAGATAAGCAGATGAAGACGCGTGGGTAGTAGTATCATATGCTAAAGGAAGAGCCAAATGTCCAATGTTCTAGAAGATATTATTTTTTATAATATTTAGTAGGTAGCTGTAATCATGTATTTTTTTTATTTTTATTTTTTTTGTAGGTTGTTAGGAAGTTGATGATTATATTCTTTTGTTGGGTCGGCGGGGGCTCTTCCAGCCTAGTCCATTTTATTCCTTTTGTAGTATATAAATAGAATAGGCTTGTACAGTGTAAAAGAAGAACACACAGAAAATGAAAGCTTGAAAATTTTCACAAATATTTCCTTTCAATTGCTTTAGAAATTAAGTCCTGTTTCACATTCTCCTCTTCTCATTTTAAAATATTGGTGAAATTTGGTCCTAATTCATGACATGCAGGCTTGAAGATGACTTCTACTTTGATTCTAAATAAAATATTTTAGTAGACTAAATGGTCAAATCTACACAATATATAGAAGTCGAGATGCATTTTTTCAAAAATTAGCGAGCTAAACCATCGCTTAACAATTTTAGCGATATTGATTTTTCCAGGAAACTTATTAGTCCGAAAGAAGTATAGTTCGATAGCATTTCGCGCGCGCGCACATATATATATATATATATATATATGCACAAGAAAGGTAGGAGGATGATCAAATTAAAAGACGATAAGAGGTGACATGCAAACATTTTAAGAAAAAATAAATATTTGAAGATATTTATTAAAAAATAAAAATCTGTATCTTCAAAAGTTTGTGGGTTTTCTGCGAGTTTGATTTGATTCAAAACAGAAAATAACCTCTCTTCTTTTTAAATATTTAGGATTAATTTTATTCTAGAGAAAATTAATGGTCTTGGTAACCAAACAAATTTTTGGTATTCTTTTAGAATTTTTTTTTCAAAGGTAAGATTGAATTAAAAGTATAAAGGCAGATAAAATAGATCAATAACGAATAATACATGAGTAACCTTGACCTTTCCCTCTTTTTTTAATATATGGATAAAACTCATTCTAGTTGCAATATAGATTTATACATGTATAAATTAGTTTCGTGATGTTGTTTAGTCCTTGTTGAAGTGCTGCCAACGCATGTAGTTAGGGGCGGAATCAGACTTTTTACCAATGGAATCAAAATATAAGAATTACCATGCTAAAATTTTACAGGAATTCAATATTATATTATATATACACAAAAAAAAAATTTACCTAACTAAATAATATAATTATCCAACGAAGGAATATCAATTAAAACCCCTTTAAACAAAAGTGGCTCCGCCGCTGCTGTTTATTTTTCTCCTTTTCTTTTCAAGCCTAATATATATGATCCATTTTCATTGCTATTTCTAACAATACTATCTATTCTTTCTGGTCAAGAATTTTTAATTGCTGGTCCACGACTACACATATATTTATCTTACAGAGGATGCGACAAAATATGTGTATCATTGACTATTCTCTTTATAAATATAAATATATGATTCTACCAAATATATATATGGAGCAATGAGCATGGACCATAGAATATGAGCTGAAATTAGTTAAATTGCAGGGGGCATTGTATGAACAGACCACTGCGACTTTGACAATAAAATTGTCACAATTACATATTATCTCGTATTCTAGATATTAGTAGATTTTATCAACAAAATTTGTTTCAAATATTTGACGTTCTAAAAAAAAAAAAATAAGAAATCACATTTTTTTTAATTTTTTTTCTAATTTACCCTCACTATTCATAGTAGAATGTTGAAGGGTAATTTAGACGGATACTCTATAATTAGAACTACTAGATATCTTTCCAGAGATGTACAATAACCTTTAAAAAAAAATATAATAGATCAGTAGAACTATATTGCATATATATGACAACTTCTATTTAAAGGTCAAATTATTATCCATGAGTTTGGTGAGGTTTGAGTGGCCTTATTTTCAAAGTTAGCTCAGTTTTCTACAAAATCTTAAGAGTGCGTCACATACGCATACCGCATTCCTTTACCAAGTTCGGTAAATAAACTAACTAACTAATTGGATTTTCTGAAATGTACAAGTCTAATTTAATTGTAGATGTGATTTATCTCCCTAGATTGAACTATGAATAGAGAAAATAGTTAGGATTTCACGAATAAAATGGGAGTGTTTTATGTCCTTTGGAGACTATACAACATTTCAATAGTCCTAATATTTAGTGTCGCTTGGTAATGCTAACAAAGCAAAGCTCTTTGATTGGTTAATTTTGCCCTTTAACTATTGGATATAGGAGAATTATATCCCTATTTAATTTTGATCTCAGAAAAATTTTGTTTGTACCTTTTACATAGTGTAATTTTCTGGCAAAAAGGATTCAATTGAACCCAGTGTTTTAAAAGGCGTGAGCGTAAGGCGAGACGTTTTACATATGCCTCAGCGAGGTGTAAGCCCCGAGGCACGGGGCGTAAGCCCCATAGGTATTTGATTTTTAATATTTTATAAAATAATATAATTACAGTAAATATTTATAAACAAGTAAAATTGCATAAAAAATAAAGAAAACTATAAATATGTGAAATATATATATATATATATATATATATATATATATGTGCTTCATCCCCACAAAAAACTAATCAAAACAATCTATTATACGCTACTTAGAAGCTCAAGTAACTTGAGTCGAAAAGAATAAAGTTTTCTACATAGAGGAACAAAAAGGATGACTAACTTTCAATTTGAACTTTGAACTTGCTGCTATGAAGGAAAATAGAGCTCTCTTTGTATTTGTAAAAAAAAATTAAATATTCGTTGCTTTTGAGAGATATTAGTAGACTAGCGGACAAGATAAAGAATTGGGAAAGACCATGAATTGGGGCTTCGATCAATAAAAAAAGTCTTGACTTTTAAATTTAATACATTTTAGTTCCTTTTTAAAACTTTTGAGTAATTACTAAGCTGAATTTTTAAAATTTATGAAGGATTTATTCAACAAATTTTGTTTTAATTTGAAAAAATCTCTAGGGCTTACGCCTCACTAAAAAAACTCGTCCTGAATGCCCAGGCGTATGCCCCGAATTGCTGGGCGTACGCCTCTTGAGACTTTCGCCCCACACCATCGCCCCGGGGCGTTTTTGGTGCGCCTCGCCCCGAAAACACCTTTTAAAACACTGATTGAACCACCTTCTCTAAGGGTAGTTACGCCTACGCCCCTGCCTCTACCCTTAACTAGATATTTCGGATTAGAACCATTGGAGTAAAGAATCTTTCAGTAGTGGCACTTGGCATTTGGTCGGAGACCTGATCTTTGGTCATATAGCCATAGCCGTGTGAGAAGTCTGGTACTCTATTAAGAAGAAAATTCCCTGATCGTCTGTCATATGCGCTGCCCATATCCTGAGCCTGCTTAGAAGGGACTCAATAATGGAGATCTACTTGGTGTGAATCCTTATTATGGATCAGTGGGGTTCAAATAGCAAATGGTTAAACCATTGACGAAAAATATGCTATCTACTTTGCGGTTGGATTAGTAAATACTCAAGTTATGTTGACTTTGATATTTAATATTAGAACAATATGCTATCTACTTGGATAGTTTAGTTCTCTTTCTTCATGACCTGAAAGCAGACATGAACAATAGCTTTAGATAATACTAGAGATTTTGAAGTCAAGGGCAAAAAAATATCATTTTCATATATTTGTTAATAGCCAATGGGCTGATTGATGAATCATCAATCAATAAATAATGAAATAAACAAAATAAATAAGTATTAAACAAGGAAAATGTCAAACTACAAGGTATACTGTTGTTGAACATATTTCTTAAACTATATTTGTCAAATGATTCACGTTTTCCTAACCTCTTCTATGGAAAAAGAAAGGAAATGGGACTGAATAACCAAAAGGGATGTTTGAACATATACTTTTAGGAAGCCTATTGTTTGAATTTCCAGAGAAGCTCAGGCTACTAAAGAAAATGGCATGGCAAATATGGGTATTTTTTCTGTTTCTGATGTTTAGAATGATGCTTTTACGGCAAGTTTTTGCTGAAAATGATACCTTAACTCAGTCACAAGAATTGTCGTTGGATCAGACGCTTGTCTCTGCTGGCAAATTATTTGAGTTAGGCTTTTTCAATCCAAGTAACTCGAGCAAACTATATCTCGGTATATGGTTCAAGAATATTCCTGGTAAGAGGATTGTATGGGTAGCAAACAAAGAAAATCCAATACCAGCTTCTGACTCTGCTGCAATCTTGAAGATTGGAATTGAAGGGAACCTCAGAATTGTAGATGGCAACCAAAATACGGTTTGGTCAACAAATGTCAGTGTCCAGTCTAATAATACAATTGCTGTGCTAACAGATAAAGGGGAATTCATTCTTAAAGATACTGGCTCTGGAACATCTTTATGGGATAGTTTTAACTATCCTTGTGATACCTTGTTATCAGGAATGGTTATAGGATACAGCAGCAGGACCAGGGTGAAACTAGTCTTATCGTCGTGGAAAGCTGAAGATGACCCGTCGCCTGGAAATTTTATTGCTGGACTTTCGGTAGAAATGCCACCTCAAGGCTTCACTTGGACTAATCACTCAACGCCTTACTGTAGAGGTGGCCCGTGGGATGGAGGGAACTTTATAGGCGTACCTGATGACGAAAAGGGGTATGCAAGTGGTATAAATATAGTATCAAATAAGCAACAGGAATCTGCCTTTCTCAGTTTGAATACTTTTAACGATTCGTATGTTAAAATCATGGTCCTAAAACCATCAGGGATATTGCAGATGATGCAATGGGAAGAAGAACTGAACGCGTGGAAAGTCAGATGGGAGGCACCAGATAATCCGTGTGATGTTTATGGAACTTGTGGTCCTTATGGTGTTTGTGATAAGAATAAGTCTCCAATCTGTAATTGCTTGACAGGATTTGGACCAAAGTCGACCGAGGAATGGAGTAGAGGAAATTGGACTGGTGGCTGTGTGAGGAGAACTAAACTTGTATGTGAAATCGTTACAAGTGGCATAGCGCCAAAGGGATCCAAAAATGACAAGTTTTTGCAGTTGAGTGAGATGAAACTGCCAGATCGCTACACATATTTGTATGATTATGGTTCTCAGAACTGCAAAGAGTGGTGCCTGAATAACTGTTCCTGTGCAGCCTACGCATATCCAGATGGAATTAACTGCATGGTTTGGATTGCAGAAGAACTTATGGATGTTCAGCAGTTTTCATATGATGGTGCGGATTTGTTTGTTCGTCTTGCTTATTCTGAACTAGGTAAATTCAGTTCTCACCATTATGCTCGGATGTTTGAAATTTTTATGTTGTCGCCTTTTTGTAGTACAGTCAGACCTTCTATAACGGCATCCTTATATAATAGTCATTCACTATAAAAGCCAAGTTTCTCTTGAAACTGAGTTTTATGTTATGTTATAATATATGTCCTCTATAACAGTACTTCACTACAGCAGCCAAAAAAATAACAGAACGAGGATATTATAAAGAGTTTTGACCGTAAAACATAATACAGTTTCAGATGAAGATAAAAGGAAGGCAAAACTTATCATCGGCTTCACAACTGTTTCAAGCATTCTCATACTAGGTATCTTTGGATGCATTTTCTACAGGTGGAAAGCAAGTCAAAGAGGTAAACTATTCTCGTGATTTCAAGAGTTTATTGCAGATCATAGTAATTACATAGACTAGTACCATTATAAAACTTTTAAACTGCTTTCTTATATTATAGTTTTGACCTACAATGTCTGCTCACATGTGGAACCAAAATAAAATCAGGAAATAGAATAAATAGAGTTAAAGACCTCATTCCGGCTGATACATCTACGGACAATTTGTGGGAAGAGCAAGTATTGCGAAAAGATTCATCAGAACTACTGTTTGTTGATTTTGCTAAGTTGGCAATCGCAACTGAGAATTTCAGTGAAATAAATATGATTGGAGCGGGAGGATTTGGACCTGTTTATAAGGTAATACCCGTTCTGTTTGTCGAGTGATTTACAGACGAATAACATCTGCTGATGTGAAAACTAAAGCCATCATTGCGGATATCATACAGGGAAAACTGGAAGATGGACAAGTAATAGCTGTGAAAAGATTATCTAGTTACTCTGGACAAGGAATTAAAGAGTTCAAGAATGAAATCTTGCTAATCTCCAAACTGCAACACAGGAATCTCGTTAGAATATTGGCGTATTGCGTTTATGGGAAAGAGAAGTTACTAGTTTATGAGTACATGGCTAATGGAAGCTTAGACACTTTGTTGTTTGGTAAGTGGTTCCAAAAATTAGTAATATATCTTATGATAAGGAAGAAGGGGAGTCTTGGCATAACTGGTAAAGTTGTTGCCATGGGCTCGAGCTGTAGAAACAGTATCTTGCAGAAATGCAGGATTAGACTGCGTACAATAGACCCTTGTGGTCCGGCCCTTCCCCGGAACCCGCGCATAGGGGGAGTTTAGTACTAGGCTGCACTTTTTTTTTTGGAGTTTCATTGCTTTCTTCAATTGTATAACTATTTTTGATGTGCTGTTATCATTAGATCCAAAAAAAAGCCATGAACTTTCTTGGCCAAAACGTTTCAACATGATTCATGGAATTGCTAGAGGGCTTCTTTATCTTCACCGCGATTCTTCATTAAGGGTCATTCACAGAGATCTGAAGGCAAGCAACGTTCTCTTGGACGATGATATGACTCCAAAAATCTCAGATTTCGGGTTGGCCAGAACCTTTCAAGTGACTCAAGAACTAAACACTCAGAGAATTGTGGGAACATTGTAAAGTCCTTTGATTTTGCAAGCAGAAGTTTCTCTTTTCGCTCATCTTGTAGCTTTAGACTATGAATAGTTCATAATATCCATAATATCAAATACTGACACATATTTATACAAATATGTTGCAGCGGTTATATGTCACCTGAATATGCCATGGGAGGACTATTCTCTGAGAAATCTGATGTCTACAGTTTTGGTGTTTTGGTACTGGAGATTGTTAGTGGCAAAAGAAACAGAGGATTTTATGACCACGACAGGCATTCGAACCTTCTTAGTTATGTAAGTCCAAAATTAGCCGGACCTCTTTCAACAAATTCAGTATTCAAGGTTATCTACTTATCCCATACCAGCGGTATTAGTGTTAGTCTTGTGTTTTATTATTATTATTAGATTTCTATTACAATATATTATTCCTTTCGCTTCGTTTTCTTATTATCTTGTTACTGCTTTCTTTTTCCTTGAGCTGACGGTCTATCGAAAACAGACTCTCTACCTTCAAGGTAGGGGTAAGGTCTGCACATACATTACCATCCCCGGACCTCACTTGTGAGATTATACTGGATTTGTTGTTATTGTAAGACCATCTACTTATTTCCAATTTTAAAATAATTTCAGGCATGGCAGCTTTTGACAGAAAGCAAGGCATTAGATTTAATGGATAAAACACTTTCCTGCTCATTTTCTCCTGTGACAGTACTGAGATGCATACATATTGGCCTGCTTTGTGTCCAAGACAATGCAGCTGATAGGCCATCAATGTCATCTGTTGTTCTTATGCTAAGTAGTAGCGAGATGGATCTGCCTCAACCAAAGCAGCCTACATTTATCTTTCAAAGATGGTTGTATTCTGATCTTCAATCACAAAGCAGCAAAGCTCAGTCCGTTAATGATATGACTGTATCAGTGGCAGATGGGCGATAACTGAAGACCAAAATACGAATTATAGAATGAGTTTCAAGATTGACTATACCGTTCTCCTTTATGTGTACACAGCTTGTCTTAAGCTAGTTTATTCATCTAATCAAGTCCATTTTTCTTCTTCTCTTTTTCTTTTTTCTCCATAAGGACTGCCCTTAGCCAAATGATGCAAATGGATGACAATATGTTTGGTTTGTAAGTTTAAGCCAAAATATGATTCCACTTGGGCAGCATTATGCTTACGTTGAGTCTTTGCTGCATCCAATAATAATAATGTGAAAACTGTGGCCATAATCTAATTTAGATCACATAGTTCTGTGCTAAGCAGAAAAGCTATGATTTGGCTAAATGAACTGGCTAGGACGGAAGCTCATGGGAGGGGTAGAAGCGCGCAGGGGCAGAGGGATTCCAGAATAAGCAAAAACTAGAGGAACTGAATTTTTACCCTCAGGGTGTGTTTGGTGAAGTAAAATGTGTTCCTTGGAAAATGTTTTCTTGGAAAATAAGTGGTTTCTTATTTATTTTCTAGTGTTTGGTTAGGTAGCAAAAAATACTTTTGGAAAATATATAATTTAGGCATACACTATATGAGACGAAATTGACAAGAAAATAAACTTTGGCTCTAGATATAGCCCCTTTACATCTAATTTTTCTTGGTTTAGTTGTTCATGTGTATCTCATCTCAAATTTCAACGTGGTCCAGGTAGTCAAGACGAAAGGAGGATTATAAAGCCAGCAGTTAGGCATGTAATGGAACCTTTTGCATGATTAATGAATGCAGAAGGGTAAAAAGGCAAAGAGAAAAAGATGCGTGAAAGCTGGCCTGAACAATATTCCGTCGTTAAAACAAATAGCGCGGGCATCAACAGAATCCAAAACTCGATCTAAAAAACACATAATTATACAGGAAGAAAACCCCTAAGATAAGGCTGGGTGCTACACAAAATACTTGAGATGCTAATGTAGAGAAAGTTACACCACAAGAACTAAATATAATCTTTCTATTCCATTGCCAGTTTGTGTAATGGGTATTTCAAGTGGAAAACAAACGAATTAGTAAGGGACTTCCAATGTAAAAACCTCGGAAGTAACTTCCATTTTCTTTGCATTAATCAATTAAATCATGATACTGTTGAATTCTGCACTCGTATGAGCTTTCACTGGGGAGATGGGTACAGAGAGAAAAAAGAGGTAGAAGTATCAAAAAGTTAATTATGTTTATCTCTGTTGCAAAAGTGCGAGGAACCTGAATGTAATGTGTTCGCAAATGCTCCTTTTAGTCAAAATACCAGAGGAGGTTGCTGTATGTTTTCATTCATCTTGTATATTTCGTATAAATAAGTGGCGACCGCGCAAATTTGGATCCTTGATATTCTTCTAGTCATAACTTACTTCCTTTTGCAGTCCTCGGTTTGTCCTCGGCTTGTTTTTGACTTGATTCTCTTACTGCCTGAAATGATTTATGAAAAGATCACATATGCATGTCAATTACAATGATTGAAAATGTTCAAGGAGCAATTGCAGGATAACAAGGGTGAAAGAGCATGTTGAAGGGACTATGGAGAGAACTAAGAGCAGCTGACCAAAAATCAATTTATAAATCTTAACTAAAAAAACTAACAAAAAAATTTCAAAGTAATAGCAAGCAGCAGTTGGTTCATCTGTCAAACCTAAATAGGCACATGGCAACAAATCCACAGAGACCTTCATGAAGATCAACCACGGATCATTTAGCATAAAGTAACAAGTAGATCGACAAAAGGATCATGTAACCTTTTCCACAAGTCTTACTACATCTGACAAATGCACTCACAAGGAAGTTCTCCCTGCAAGTATCCTGCACTTAAATATGTCAAGGTGGATAATAGGGGTTAAGGATGGTAAAAGTTCACTAGAGAGGAATAGAAGGAGAATGGAAATGGAGTTGTGGAGATCTATTCTCATTTAGTTACATACATCTTTACATCACTGAATTCCTGATATAAATTCCTTTGTTTCTCCCTGAAAGTAGTATCATCCTTAAAAGATCACAAGTGTGGCAATGATACCTTTTTCCCTTAAAAATTCATAATAACTCCTCTGAATGTGGACTATTTGCTTGCTTGCAGAACTTGAATAGTTAACTTGGTAAAAGTGCAGTTTAGCAACTCCAAGAACGATTCAGCAAAAGTATAATGGTTGATATTATACTTATCTAACTCCTTTGTGATTTTCATCCCAAGAACGGATGAATTTCCAAGCTCTCTAATGTAAGGAAGACAGAAATATAGAAGCAATAAGTATCATGCCACCACTTGATGACAACATCCTTATAAGCAACTCTAGCAACACTTAGAAATTAGCTGCAACTCACAATGGGGCAGATGGAATGAAACATATCAGCACCAGTGCTTACACCAAACCAAGCAATTGAACCTTAAGAGATTCAGATTAAGCTAAAAATATATTACTACTTAAGCATAGTTAGGTGATAAAAATTTATATCCAAGAAACATGTCTTGCATTCATTTGCTTGGTGCAAACACCGAGTGCGGGTAAGCTGTTTCCTTCTCTTGATGCCCGGACTGTATATTAACTTAAAGACGACTAAGTCCTACACTGAATAACAACCACCTCAGAAAAGTAGAGTCGAGTATTGTGGATGCAAGGCAAGGCAGACTTTGGATCAAAAAGAAAATGCATTCTCAATTTAAAGATAAAAATGAAAAGACAGAACAAACTGAGCTATTCAACCATCATAATCAAGAGTGGCCATTAACTCCTACAAGTGATGGAATATACAGCTAGACCTCACGCCTTTGCACAGGAACAGCTAGAGGATAATTTTTGGTTTAATAAATGATAGTAACTGTTAATGCTGACAGACCACTAAGTAAAACAAAAATCAAGAGGTATCCAGATTCCATAACAGAGCATAAAAGGTTACTGCTGGCTAAAAGATGAAAATTTAGTTTTATCATCCAAGGATTTTAGAAATATGAAGAAAAATTAGTTACGGAAAAAAAAAAATCCTGAACAATACGCAGACATGAAGAAGCATAACAGACAGACAGAGGGTTGCAGACTGTATTTCACTCGACAAACTTTGAATTACTATTTAAGAACTAAGCAATTGAACTAATAAAGTTTGTAGATGACGAAGGATTTCAAAAATCTCAACTAAACGAAGAAAAATTACAAAAAGGAAAGTCCAAATTAGGTTGCACTCCATGTGTTAATCCTCAGGGACTTTGATTTAATAATACTTCAGTGGCATTGAAACACATTTCTGGAAAAGTTTTTTGGAGAATCCTTTTTGAATAATTTTAAACAAATAAAAATGTGGTCAAATAATTACTTTCTTTTGCTTGTTAATCTTTTTTTTTTTTTTTGAGATAACCGGCCAAACAAAATTTCAAAATGCAGAAAATTTTTGAAGAGAAGTTTGCATGCCAAACACAAACTTCAATAGGGAAAAAATCACCTAACATTCATGGATACAGATGAACACTAATTCAGTGAGAGATCATGAAGATAGATATTGAATTCCTGACGCTTTTTGTATTATGTTTCTACCATTTTGAGAAAACAGAACAACATAAAAGAAAATTCCTATTTTTCTTTTTCACTGGTGCCTATTACTTCTTTTATCAGCAGTTCAGCACAGAGCTCAGAATAATCTTTTTCTAGACGACAACCCAAATAATTACAATGAAGTGGTAGAGATGATGCTTCGAATATCTGAAAGCTTTTTTAAGGCATATTACTTGATTAGCCCGGATTCTCCCACTATACATTAATTCAGGTCGTCACATAAAAGTAGTAAAAATGCTTCATACCTATTCATTGTTTTAATCAGAGAATGCTTCAGGTTTATATATTACGAGAGGAAGCAGGTAATTTGACAAAATTGTAAACAAACATGAAATAAGTTAAATAAGAAAACAATCAGCTTCACAATCTTATCCTCATAGGAAATGGAAGGAGAGCAAAGGATTTATATTTAGTCCATTATCACAGTTACAGCATATACTAGGTCCTGATTTTCACTGTCCACATAACTCTCCTATCACCCAATAGAATCTGGATACAGGGGTGAACATGCAACACAGGAACATATTTCTCAAGTAGAGCTGGAAAAGGACTAAACAGTTGCTTTTTGTTAAATAGTGATGTCCGGGCCAAATCTTGGGCGCGCGCCTCGACTAAATCCCTAGGACAGTCTGCTACAACACATAAGTAGAGGTGCAGGTAATCTTGTCCGCCAAGACTAGAGCTGATGGACTCACAATGAATATCATAATGAGAGTCGAACCCGAGATCCACGCAGTTATTTCTATATATCAACCACTCAGCCTTCCACTTGGGAACTTGAAAGTAGTTGATCTAGCTGGTGCCTCTGTATTGTGTCATGTGCTGATACAATGTTTAGATGGTAAGTGCTAATGTGGATGCCAGTTTACTACTAAAGTTGGTTGGAATTGGTTATGCCACGTACTGATGATTTGTGATAGCAGCAACAATCAAGGCATCAATGTTGGATTCTTATTTGCTATCATATGGTGTGCATGATGACAAATGGTGAGGATGGAGGAAATTTTTTGTCAAATGATGAGGGAGGAAGAAATTTTTTATGAGTCATGTGCCAACAAGACTCATACAAAAACGGGCGATATGGACAGTGAGGATTCATATAGCCGACTCCAACTTGTTTGAAATTGAGGCATTGGTCTTGTGCCAACAAAGGGAACGGGGTCCATTCTCTTCCTCTCAAATTTGTGCAAAATAATCATGTTTACACGCCTATCAAGACTTTTAGTAAAATTTAGAAGTGATGGGCTTATGACCACTAACATCACGGATTGCACCAACATAGACACACTCGATATCTGCATCATGATAAATATATATGTAGGATGATAACAAACTTTTCTGTCAAGCAGAAGGATGAGAAAGTGTAGCAGCGCTCTATTTTGGAAATTTAGAAGGTAACTGGAGCTGAACGAGTTACAAAAGGGTCAACTAGATATGATCACGAAAATATGAGTGAGTACGAAAAAAAGTAAGATAGCATGTGGATTGGTAAAGGTACAATACCTTTCTTTTTCATTCCTTTCCTTTCCCTCCTATTCCTTCAAAATGATCAATTTCGGAAGAAGTGATACTGTTGAGATGTATACTGTTCTTACGCACTTCAATCCTACATTGTCATTGACATGCAAGAAGAAGAATATTACTACCTCCTCACTTTGTTTGACTTTCACCTTTGGTCTGTCCTGAAAAAATTACCTCTTTCTCTATGTGGAAAATTTTATCATCTAGAAAGCCAAATTAACGTAGATGACACTGTTATCTGTTACTTAGAATCTATATGCAATCTCTATACCAACTTCAATTCTTCTAAATAACATATAAACCCTAACAAAATATAATAGTAACTCAATAAAACGTTATTCTTTTAATAGACAAGAAAAGTCACCAAATTATACAATTTTGGAAAGAGGAAGTTCTTCCTAATGGGAAATCCACTTTTCTATCTCACAAGAAAGCATCTCGAGTAAATGGACAATTAACATAACAAATCAAACTAGAGACAAATAAGGTCAAATTTGTGAGGCAAATTGAGAACAACGTTCAAATTAATAGTAATATTTCAACCATTTTCTTGATGTGTAAATGCATTTGCACAAAGGATCAAGTTCCACCAGGCACCAACAGCTCCACAAGACAAAGTCCTGTGGTGCAGATGCAGCTTACCTGAAATATTTCGGTGCCTTTTGAATATTTACCTATATTATACTGGATACTTGCACTTGCACCGAATACTCTATAACCTATGCACTCAAAATCCTACAAGATCTAATTTTTATCATGCAAGGCTGTTTGCAAGTCATGTATATTCGATGTTAGCTTCCACAAACTGATTCTTGTTGAAACTTATTATATCCTCATATAACAGCAGCTCAGGTTATAAGGACTGTTACTAACTATTCAAAGTGGCATGCTCAGAAGCCATAACATAAAGGAAACAACTTTCAGTGAACAAGAGGCACTCAATTAATTCCTGAACTTTGATTCGCAACTTCTCCTTGAAAAACACCAATCTGCAATATGATCAATTCCCAAGCACCACAACTGCTACTACTATGACTCAATCCTAAATTAGTTCGGTCAGTTACATGAATCCTCTACATCCACTACACTCCATTTGGGTCCGCTTCATTCCTATACTTTATAATTATAACAAACTGGAGGGTTCTCGAAAACTAAGAAAGAAACAATTCCCAGATGGCCTAAACAAAAGGTTAAATTGCGGGATCAACAGGCACATGTAGAATACAGCAAATAATTGGAGAGAGAGAGAGAGAGAGAGAGAGAGAGAGAGAGAGAGAGAGAGAGAGAGAGCTAACCAATGAATGCAGAGGTGGCGGCTCCATATGAACAAATCGGAGAGACATCTTAGAGATCTCAGAGATAGCAGCCTCTCGAATATCAGCAAGGTCGCTGGTTAACTCCTCATAGGCTGCCTCGAATGCCTCCTGCCAAAACTTAGGCAATCTGATCCGAGGAGTATTAGTATACACATCCCACATATGCTTCACCAACTTCTCCCTCTCTTCCATTTCCTACCAAATAAGATCAAATCATTTTCTCAAAGAATCAAATCAAACACTATTATAATTTACCCCCTGCATCCAAAATATATTTAACAATTTTAGCTTATGAATAATCAATTTAACTAATTCTCCTAGATAAATCGAACTAGATTAATTCCTCGTTTTTAAATTAAAAATTTGCAATTCTTCTCATATCAAAATGAAAAGGAAAAAAAAGAAGTTAAGTTACATACATACTGTTTTTTAAAAGTATCAGTGGGTTTTAACCTATAATAGCAGGTTAGTAACCATTTTTACTAGATTATCAAAAGATTTACCTGTATTACCCAGTAAGTGATCCGACTGTATAAATATTTTCTAAACTGAAAATGTAAATAGTTTGTACACTATGAATGAATTTTAACATGTGATAGCACGTTAATTACCTTCTTTTACTAAATTACCGATTAATGTTATCAGAAGATTTACATGTAATTAATTAACTATTAAGTGACATGATCGTGTATATATTTTTGACACCTTTCACTGCATTGAAAAACATAGTCAAAATTGAATAATAATGGATGACATAATTTACAAAAAGTAAAAGTATAGGGCATAGTAAACGTACGATGACGTCGAGATCATCGGAGAGAGGAAGGTTGAAGTAATCGGAGAGACCGTTGAGGTTGCCGGCGGACCATCGGAGAGTAACAGTACCAGTAAACATTGACCAAAATGCTAGCAAAAGAATAGCGGCTAATGCCCAGAACTTGTACCGACGGCGACCGAATATTGAGGCATCAGATGTGGAAATCTTCGAATGTGTTGTAGGCGTAGATACTGGTATGGATTCGTCATCCTTCATTTCCAAAATGATATACTCCTATGTGTGTAAATTTGTTTAGTATTTCGTACTCTTAAACTCTGTGTCTGAAGTTGAGTCAATCTGAAAGAGAGAGAGAATCTGTAATTCTGTGTTACCGGAAAAAGGAATTGCGGGCTAGCCACGTTGAATGGAAAGAGTTTGGAATTACGTGCGGATTGGATTTGTAGTAAAATATGGTTACAGTCGGCGAGTTTGGTTAGCCCAACTAGCGCTATGGATATTGGGCTAATCATTTGTTCGGGCGAAGTGCACAAATAAATATCCGATTTTGGGATCGTTGTTTAAAGTGCAGCTAAGGTTGAAATGTTTTGGCAAATTTATCCACTTTGGACCAATAACAAACATACGGGACTAAAATTATAAAAGTTATAGTATGTATAAAGTTTAGTTATTTCGGACAATTTTTGCCTCAGAGTAGCTTTATCAAGGCAAACTTCGGACATCGTTTGCTGAAGTTGTGGCCGTGGCAACGCAAAACTTTTGTTTTACTGAAGTTTGGCATTGGCAAGGCTAAACATCAGACATTTTTTAAAAATTTGGCCTAATAATCCGGAAACTTCAAAAAAAATTATTTGAAGTTGACATAATTCATTAACATCAGGCATTTGAAGTTAAGTAAATTAGTTGCTCTTCAGTTGACCTATAAAAGACCAAGGCTAAAACGAAAACATAGACCTTGATCGCTTGCTACTGTTAAATGAACTACTTGCCGGTTGCCACAAAACATGAAGATTTGACAAAATATGTAGTCCAAGCAAAAAATTTCTAATGTCATCACCTGTTATTGTTAAATGAATCACACAAAAACAATCACTATTCGAAATTTAGATTTTCGCCAAAGATTTAGATTTGGTGTATGTTATTTGCTGGTGACATAGTTTTAATTGACGAAGCGCGGGGTAGTGTTAATGAGAGGCTGGAGGTTTGGAGGCAGGCCCTAGAGTCTAAGGGTTTCAAGTTGAGCAGGACCAAGACGGAGTACATGGAGTGCAAGTTCAGTAACGGTACCCAAGAAGTGGATATGGAGGTGAGGCTTACGCAAGTCATATCCCCAAGAGAGGTAGTTTCAAGTATCTTGGATCTATAATACAAGGTAACGGGGAGATTGATTAAGATGTCACACATCGTATCGGAGCAGGATAGATGAAGTGGAGGCTCGCTTCCGATGTCTTGTGTGATAAGAATGTGCCGCTGAGACTCAAAGGTAAGTTTTACAAGGTTGTAGTTAGACCGACTATGTTGTATGGAGTAGAGTGTTGGCCGGTCAAGAACTCTCATACCCAGAAGCTAAAAGTAGCTGAGATGAGGATGTTGAGGTGGATGTGTGGGCATACCCAGTTGGATAAGATTAGGAATGAAGTTATTCGGGAAAAGGTGGGAGTGGCCCCTGCGGAGGATAAGATGCGGGAGGCGAGGTTGAGATAGTTCGGGCATGTTTAGAAAAGTATAAAAGCCCCAGTTAGAAGGTGTGAGCGGTTAGCCTCGGTGGGCAGAAGGAGGAGTAGAGGTAGGTCTAAGAAGTCTTGGGGAGAGGTTATTAGGCGGGACATGGCGCCGCTGGAGCTAACTGAGGACGTGGCCCTAGACAGGAGGGTGTGAAGGTCAAAAATTAGGGTAGAAAGTTAGTAGGTAATCGAGCGTTTCTCTTTGTCTTACTCAGTTCGCTAGTATTAGTGTTAGTATGTTATCTTTTATTCATAGATGGCTATTACTACCTAGAGTTTGACTGCATTCTTGGATTCGATCTTATTTCATCTTGCTGTTATTCCTACTTGTTACAATTACCTTTTCTTTTTCAGTCGTTCTCTGGAAGAGGGTCTATCGAAAACAACATCTCTGCCCTTCCAGGGATAGGAGTAAGGCTGCGTACATTTTACCCTCCCCAGACCCACTCGTAAAAAACTACTGGGTTTGTTGTTGTAAAAATTAGTTATAAGTTAAATGTGAGTGTCCAAATAGGTTTTTCGTGAAATTTTTGCGATTTGGTCGTATCTAATTAGCACTTGATGGATGTTGGCCGAACTTGGGTTGATCTTCATGAATATCCACTTTTAGAGCTAATCTTGAAATATAATCAGCATTAAAAACAATCATAACTTAAAAACAGACATTCGCTTCTTCTTCTCCGCTTCTTATGTGTTTGTTCTACTACCACTTGTCCGTCTTCTTCCTTTTCTTTGCACAAATAAGAAAGAGAGTGAATCACGAAAGAATTTGGATTTGCAAACTTCAATAACTGCCATTTTCAAGCTAGCAAGTTGTTCTAAAGGATGTTGGCCTAACTTGCGCATCCTCCACCCTTTGAAAGATTTTCAAAATTACTAGTTCAACTCAACTCTAAGCCACTCGTGGATTGTTCAATTTGTAATAAATAACACGGAAGAGTGCAACCCGATGCACTAAGTTCCCGTTATGCGCGGGGTCCGAGAAAGGACCGGACCATAAGGGTCTATTGTAAGCAATTTTACCTTGCATTTCTGTAAGAAGTTATTTTCACGGTTTGAACCTGTGACCTCCTTGTCACATGACTGTAACTGTTACCAGTTACACCGAGACTTCCTTTCAAATAACACGGAAGATTTGCTAGAAAGAAAGTGGGGTCAGAGAAGGAGACATCATTATTCATCATATAAAGGGTATCATTAGATAATGTTCAACCAAAAGAACATTAAATATATAATAAAGTTGGGGTAAAAAAATAAAACCTTGTACTCACAGTCCTAGATTAAAATTATATACAAATTGGGTTGTGATAATAAATCAATGTCACTTACAGAAAATCCTGCCTAATCCACTTACAGGGCCTAGTGGGTGGCGTTGTCTAAAGGTTTAAAATACAAAACTGGCCGATAGTTAAAAATTATTTGTATTTGCTAGCCGAAAATTATATAAAATTTACATAATTTTTTTTTATATTATATACATACAAATAATATACATTTTATTGACAATTATTTGTAAGAACAGCTAAAAATATACTCTTCCGGAACGCAAGTGAATCTTGCTAATCAATTTTCTTTTGTATGTGTCAAGATTTAAGAATTTACTCATGCCCAATTGCCATTTCGATTGCAACTCATTTTTCTTTTCATTTTCCTTATTTTAAGATATGTTTTATGGTTTTGATTTCTGAACATTATAAGATTCAGGGGCGGATGCAACATAGAATTACTGGGTTCAACTAAATTCAGTACTTTCGACGCAGAGTATAAATTTATGTGTAAACAATCAGTAAAATTACATAAATAGTAGATATTAAACCCATAACTTTAAATACTGAACTAATAGAAGTAAAATTTTAGATCCGCCTCTAATAAGATTGTGTTTTCATAGTGTTTGTGAGACACGAAATGTAAGATATGTAATATATTGATTACTTTATAACAGTAGGAAGGTATTTGATTTGTGATTACGAAGACAGTTTTCCTTGAAAAATAGAATAAAGAGTTCCGATATTGTTACTGATTTAGTGAATGAAATAATTAAGAAACATAAAAAACGGTTGAAGTTGGAGTGCGGTGTTATTCACATACTAGATGCGTTGCGACCGGAAAATCTTTTTGGCGTGCACCGAAAAGATATGGTTATGGGAATTCTTTTGTTAGTTCATAAACTATTTTGTTAAAATCTGTAAGATAAATAAAGTCTCTTACATTTGAGACTCCAGTTAAAGGAAAAAAGGTGCTCAAGCCTGTATTCCAAAAACTCCCTCGTATATGTAATTGTTTACCCGAAAAACGAATAGAGTTAAATTTATACATAGTTCTAAGGATACGTGATATAAATTGATACAAATTGCGAAAAATATGTAAATAAATATCGAAATTAGTTATAAAAGAAATGAATACAAACCGAATGAACTAGTTGGCCTAAGCCTTCAAGTTTATCACCTCCAAACTGAGTGAAGAGCAATTGATAGAAAAAATAATATCACTAAATATCAAAAGCCAAAAAACATAATATTTGCTCTCTTTTCTGTATATCTCAGAATGAATGTTTGAATCAATGAATGTCCCTTTGTACAGATGATAATCACTCTTAATATAGTGGGGGAATCCTACTTTTGGATACAATTAAAAATACATAGTGGGGATCCCATGAAAGATTAATAAATTAGTTTTTCTTTGAGTCAAGCCATGATTTACGCCGAGATTCTCTCCCCAAATGCGGCTATAGTGTCTTTTTTGTTTCTTGGCTCGATCTCGATCTTGGCCGATCTCAATCTCGGCCGGTCTCTGGTCTCGAGCTCGACCTTGACTCGGTCTCGATCTTGGCCGATTTCGGTACTGATCGGTCTCTAGGTCTCGAGCTCGATCTTGACTCGGTCTCGATCTTGGCCAGTCTCGGTATTGATCGGTCTCTGGGTCTCGAGCTTGACAACCTAACTTCGTATCATGGCTTGATATTACAATGATGAACCTTGGACCATCGTGTTCCAATCTCGATTATTCATACGAAGGGCAGACTCGATTTTGACCATATACAGATAGTCCCATCGTTTCTCGGAAAGAAGATGACGAGAAACGATATGAATTTCCGAAATTCGACTTGGTGAATGATGATGTCATCGACGAACCCGATTGTGACGTATGCGACAAACGTCCCGTCGGTCCAGTTGCCAAGGCATTAAATGCGCGTCAGTCCATGGTCGGCCACTACCGGTTTTGAATTGTCGTTGTGAAACCAATAAATAGCTACTTTCCTCGTCATTCCAAACTTTTACTTTCAAATATTTTTCATTCCTATCTTCATAGTTCTTTGCCTTCTCCAAAGCTCCCTATTTCCAGGTTTTCAAATTTCTTTGCTTATTCTTCTTAAAATACCAAATACTTCAATCTCCATTCTCCTTTGTTCACAAAAACTAAATGGCAAAAATATTTAAAACCGTTCAGCAAAAAAAGGTTGCTTCCTCATCTCGGCCGGCCGGCGAGAAACTAGTGGTGGAGCCACGCCTTGAAGAACTTATTCTCGGGGTGTGTGTTATTGATTCTGACTTTAAGGTCGAGAAACCCTCATCGGTTGCTGGTCGATGCGAGCCGTTATCGAGATATATATGCTCGATACCCAAAAGTCTTCTCGATCTAGTGAAGAAAGATTGCAATTGGAAAAACAAAGAGGTTGTGATAGCGGCACCGGAGGAAGCGATCACTACCCACGTGGAAGGGTACCTGAGTGTTTACACTTATCCTTTCATGCTGGGTCTTGGCCAAATTCACCCTTATTTCTGGAGGATTGTGATACTGCTCCGTTTCTTTATGGGCAAAATCGACGGGCTTCCTTTCACCCTCGACCACCTCGTAAGATTATATAGCCCTCGGCTCTACCGAGGTGGGATGATAAAGCTTCAACGCCGGGCTACCAAGGCGTTCACCTCGAGTATAGATGAAGACAAAGATCGGGGATGGATGGGCCAGTTTATTCGGGTGAAGACCTCGGACCTAATCTCGGTTGAGAGTATGCCATTTCCTGAGAAATGGAATATGAATCATAAGTATGATCCCGTTTTTAGTTTTTGTTGTTTTTACTTCTTCATCTTTCCTTATTAGTGTTTTTTCTCGACGCAACCGTTGCTTGGATGCTGGGTGCGGTTCCCCATCTCGAGAACTGGGCCAAGAGCCTGGTTTCGACGTCAACATACGCCGAGCGCGCATGGCGTGATTTGTCAAAGGGCCGGTGGGAGGCTCATACTCATGGTAAACTTTCTTCTTGGCTTACCGATTTGCCTATCGTTCAAGCATTTTTTTCTCAAGTATGAGTTTATTTACTTTCTCCTTTTGTAGGTCTCGGAAAGGATGCGGCTATGAGACCCTTGTCCAGTGATGAAAAAGCTTTACCACCTGTCTCGAAACCGGCGATGGTGATTACGAGAAAAAGGGCCTCGAACTCCGAGGGTCAAAAACCTAAGAAGAGAGCGGCTCGTAAACCCAAGGGGAGCACAATCCCACGGACTATGGAGTCAGTCCAAAGATTAAGGGAAGAAGAAGAAGAAGAAGAAGAAGAAGAAGAAGAAGAAGAAGAAGAAGAAGAAGAAGAAGGTGGTTCTGGGCTGGTGGCCCGTGCATGAGCTGGCACCGATATTCAGAAAACTTTGGGACTGGTGGGGGCTGATACTGCTCCGTCCAGGCTCGATGAGGTTGAGGAGGAGACTCCGGCCCAAGTTCCCGGGCCGAGGAGAATCGAAGATGCTTTACCTCGGGGCGAAGGGACCGTTGAAGAGGCGGTAGATACCGATGCAGAAACCGGGCTTGAAGCTTGTCAAGATGGAGGCGGCGTCCTAAAAACCTACTTGGGGCAATAGAGATCGGGGATACCCCATCGTTTCCTTTATTTTCACAGTCGATGATACGTGATGCTCAGGTCGTAGAGACTTGTCACGGGGAGGGAGCCCACAGAGAGGAAGATCCTTTCCGTGGTTATTTTGTTAGGGTAGAAGATGCCACCGGTCTGAGTGATTTGGAGGCTCCGAAGAAGAGCTCGGGCGAGGTGGGAGTTTCTTGTCTTTTCAACGAAGCTCAACATGCCGTGAATCGGGTAAGTTCATTTTCTTATTGTTGATACTTGTATTTTCATACTTATATTTTTTTCCTTATATAATTCCTTCTTTCTATTTGTGTAGGCTTTTGTGCTTCATCACGAGGTGTTTCTCCGATCCCGAGGGGAGCTGAGCCGGTACGAAGTCGAAATCTGAGGGGTTACTGAGGAGAAAGATGCCTTCAAGCTTCTCAGTGAGCAGAGAGAAGGAGAAGCAAAAGGACTTCGGGCTGAGCTAGAAGTAACAATCTTTCCATAACCTTATTGGTATGTATACATAATACTCTTACACCCAAGAATCATATTATAAATCACCCTTCTTTACTCCAAACCCGAAAGTGAAGAATTGAGGAAATAAATTCTTACCTCTTTGAAGCCCTAGCAAGATCCTTGTGAAATCTTCAAACCTTGAACAAGAAATTGATGGATAAATGACTAAGTCTTCACTTTCTCTCTCTAAAATGCTCTCACCTCTCTCTAAAATATCAGATGAAACCCTTCAAAATGACCCCCAATAGTATTTTATAAAAATAAGGTCGGGTTTATAAAATCAGAAAAATAAAGCTCCAGAACAGGTGTTGCAGTTGCATATATGGTTATGCAGACCGCATACCGGTCGCATAATCGGTGTCCAAAACTGGCAGACATCTGTTTGTGTATGCGGTCACTATGCGGCCCGCATACCTGTTCTGCGGTCGCATAGTGACCGCATAACAGTTATGCGGTCGCATAGTCGACCGCAGATTTCATCCAAACTGGCCTTCTTCTGCCTCACTTCTGCGGCCATTTTGCGGCCCGCAGAGTGATTATGCGGTCGCATAATGGATCGCAGAAACATATTTTTCTGCTAAAAATTTTTCTTTACTTCCTGGTGCATTGTTCAACTCAAAAAGTCTGAGCCGCGGCTCGCAAGCTCGCCGCGAGAAATTTCTACAATCTTTGTACTATTTGATCTACCTCAACACCATAAAAAAAACTTAATTTCCTTAGCAAAACTTTCCGTATCACTACATATACGTCAACATCTGGTCAACCTTTTCAACTGAATTTCGAAACCTTGGAACTTGGTGTTCCAAGTCATTCAAAAGTCTCACCGGACCCGAACCAATTACCCCCGGCAAGTCACATAACAAATGTAAAGCATAAATTGAGTAGTAAATGGGGAAACGAGGTTATAATACTCAAAATGATGGGTCGGGTCGTTACAGAAATCTCGTGCAAACAATGATAACCGCACGATAGAAACCTTGTGCCATAATAACACTTCGCACGGCAGAAACCTCGTGCCATAACCAAACAGTCATCTCAACCAAAAATCACGAAATTAACACATAACAATTGGAACAATGAAATTACAACAAGGAATCCTACAGTTAAATAATAAATACGAAATCAAGAAAATAGGTAATTCAACTAAACATGTTGCACAAATTACAAGTAAGAGATAAGGCACATAGACATGTGACATTAGGCTAAACAAAATGGCTACATGTGCTAGAGTAACTCAATTAAGGGAATAAAAAGGAACTATTTAGCAAAAACCGTATTTTCAATATTTTAGCCCGAGTACGCACTCGTCACCTCGCGTACTTGGCCTTCACGTATTGCAATTTACCATAACAGTACCAAATCATAAGGAGAATTTCTCTCACACAAGGTTAGACAAGTCACTTACCTCAAACCTTGCTCAATCAATCAATAAGAAGGTCTTTCCCTCGATTTTTCCAACTCCGATTGGCTCGAATCTAGCTAGAACAATTACATACTATAAATATGACTAATAAGCAACTTATTTAAATAAAAAAACTAAGACTTTAGAAAAGAATTAAAAAATCGCTACAAAACGTCGATCCGGGCTCACGTCTCGGGACCCAAATTGTTTTACAAAATATTAACGCCCATTCAACCACGAGTCCAACCATACCAAATTTACCAAATCCCGACATCAACTCGACCTCCAAATCTTAAATTCTTATTTTGAAATTTCTAGGCCCAAATTCTCGAATTACACCTCAAAAACACGTAATCCAGTCGGAATACTCGATGATAATTCAATATTATCAACTAAAATGGTCACAAGTGAGTTACCTCAAGATTCCCGTGAATTCTCTCTGAGAAATTGCCCCCAGCCGAGTGTTTAAACTCCAAAATGACAAAAATATCGGAACCCTTCTATTTTTAACACTGCCAGTGTTTTCGCAACTGCAATACACTTGGCCGCATATGCGCTCTCGCAGATGCGATGCTCCCCTTCGCTTCTGCGGCTTCCCTCGCTTCTACGGACAAAAGGTCCGATTTTGCGAACTCGTTTCTGCGGCAACACTGCCGCTTCTGCGAAGCAGTCCTCCCTCTCACTTTTCGTTTCTGCGATCGACCCGTCGCAGGTGCGACTCCGCTTCTGCGGTCCACCTACCCGCTTCTGTGACCACTGCCTCAGTCACGCCTGGCCGCTTCTGCGAGCTCGCACCTGCGAGCAAAATTCCGTAGGTGCGATTGCACCAGAAGGCAGAATTCCAGCAAATGCTTCAAGTCCAAATTTGATCCTTTAACCATCCGGAATCCACCCGAGCTCTCCGGGACCTCAACCAAATATACCAACAAGTCCTAAAACAGCATACGAACTTAGTCGAGGCCTCAAATCACGCCAAACAACGTCGAAATTACGAATTGCGCCTCGAATCAACTTATAAATTTCAAATTTCCAAATTTTACATCTTGTGCCGAAACGTACCAAATCAATCCGGAATAACTTTAAATTTCGCACACGAGTCATAAATGACATAGCGAAGTCATTCCAAGACTCGGAACCCCAAACGGACATCTATAACACCAAGGTCCACTTCAACTCAAACTTATGAAGTTCTTAAACTCTCAAAAATTCCAACCTTCCATAATAGGCGCCGAAATGCTACTGGACCATCCGATACTCAACCCGAACATATGCTCAAGTCCAAAATCATCATACGAACTTGTTGGAACCTTCAAATCCCGATTTCGAGGTCGTTTATTCAAAAGTCAAGCCTTAGTCAATTCTTCCAACTCAAAGCTTCCGAAATTAGAATTTTTCATCCGAATCAACTCTGAGCTTCCCGAAATTCAATTCCGACCACACGTACAAGTCATAATACCTGAAGTGAAGCTACTTATGGCCTCAAACCGCCGAATGATGCGTTAAAGCTCAGAACGACCGGTCGGATTATTATAAATATATTTTGTATATATTTAAAAATATATTTCATATATATATATATATATATATATATATATATATATATATATATATATATTGAATTATTATATTAATACTCCAAATATACATTGTGTATATTCATTTTGAAAAAAGAATTATGTACTATATTTATCAAAATAATATAATATTATACCAATAAAATATTTTAATATACACTTCATAATATATTTAATATATTATACCAATTATAAAATGTATATAATATTTATAATATTACAAACTTTATCTAAATATGCATCGTTATACAAGCATTCATATATACCAATAAAAAATTATTTATTCCACCAAATAGTTATTGAGAGAGAGATAAAGTACCAGTAAAACCATAGTTAATACAAAATCATTCATAGAAGAGAAAGGAAAGATAAAAATCATATGTTGAGCATTAAATTAGCAACTAAAGGCTTGGGTTTCCATAAAGGAAACGCGATTTTCGCTTGGAGGAGCGTTAGGGCGATGGGAATATCGGAAACCAGCTGGATTATGTTATGATTGCAAATAAATAGTTGCCGCAAATGTTAATCAAGTAACTAAAACTTTGTAGAATATTTTAAAATATTGGACAATTATGTTTTTTCGTCCTCTTTTTTTTATATATTTTGATGCTTTGAGTCCAAAAAATTAATATTTTGGTTACAGACTCCTTCAACCCATCTCCAAATTCTCAGTGCAAACGAGACAATTGTCTTGTCATCAAAATTCGGAAAAAAAGAAGAGAAGTTAAAGATATTTAGGCTGGTTTACGTTACTACTTTCGTTCTAACAGCGGTCAAAGTCTAACTCAATCATCAAAATTAACATACTAAATAAGTTACTGCAGGAACTATGATATTGCAAAAAATTAATTAAAGAGGAAACATTTTCGAATATATTATTATGCCCAATAATATGCTTAATTACTTCACGCTGATATGATATGAAATTAAATTACTCCTATATGCTTATTTAATACTGAGATGAAATAAGATTATCGGAAAAAGAATAAATGTTTTCTGATAAAGGTAAATATTATTTAGGCGAAAAAATGGGCAAGTGCACGTATAGCTATTCTTAGGATGCTATTTAGAGATTAGCTCATACTTATTTTTATTCTGAAATTTTAAATTAAAAATTTTAACTTTAAGACAATTCAATATATTTTTGTCCTAAAAATTTGAATCGAAAAAATAAAATTTAGAACGTACTGACTAATTATTAGATAACAATCCTTTAGGTTGACTACCTACCGCCATTTCTACCGAAAAAACCAAAGGGCTTTTTTAATTTCATAGCAGCCCAAACCCAAAAGGACGCGAACTGCTCTGGCTCTATGCGAAAAGGAAAAAGAAAAAGAAGTCAGGAAACTAAGAATCCATTTGGATAAATTTATTTTAAGTGACTTTTAAGCTTAAACTATAAATTAAGAAATTTAGAGGGTATTTGGATTGGCTTTTAAACTAGGCCAAATAAGTTTTTAAGCTCTTTATAATTTTTTTCAGTATTTGATAAATCTATAAAATGCTTAAAATAAGTTAAAAACTGCTTAAAACAAGACAAAAGAAATAAGTTGGGCAACCCCAACTTAGAGCCTGTTTGAATTGACTTAAAAAAAGTGACTTTCAGCAGAAATAACTTTTAGGCCAAAAATACTCTTAGTTTTTGATTTTTGACTTATTTTTATCATTTTAACTTAAAAAAAAGTGGATAAAAGTAATTTTTTACTTTATCCAAACACGACTTAAAATCTTTTTGGTTTAAAAAAGAAAACTTAAAATAATTCCTTCCAAAGGAGCTCTAAAACTAAGAGAATAAGAAAATAAAAAAAAAGGTTCTCGTGTTATTGGTCAGTGGTAGTTTCGTGATATTACAGAAAGATAGGGACATATTCAAATATCCGCCGATATATATTAACGTCAAGAGTGACGTGTCAGACTCATCAATTTCGAAATCAAAACGAGTCTTCCAAGCCCTACACTCTACACCCTTCCTTTTGAAAAGAGAAACACACCGTCCTTCAATCTCTACCGTTTAATATCCATCCATGTCATCAATCCGTGTCTCTCAAAATCAACGGCTAAAAATCAGTCTCCCAACAAACACATTTTAACCCTATACTTTGGTTAGTTAACTCAACCCTGGTTACTCTTGTTCCCCAAACCCTGACTCGGCCTCGAGTTTTCTCGACTCGCCTCCCCCAATATATCAAGCGATAGAGTAAAGAGTTTTTAGAGAGAGAAATTAGAGAGAGAAAGAAAAAGAAGAAAAATTAGGTTTTCTATATGTATTCTCCTTTGCCGTAGAAGATACCGGAAAAGTTTGAGGAATTTAACTTCTAGTCCTAAATTTTATCTATATTTCAATTTGGTCCCATAGTTTTCAGAAAGTTCGTATCATATGAGTTCTGGCTCTGATTAATGGACGAGATTTGGGAGAGAGCGGTGGAGACGGCGTTAGACGGCGAGAGAAACTTCGGTTCTGTGCGAACCCTAACGTTGGACGGAGCTGTTAAGTGTATTCATGGTAAGTTACCTCCTCCGTCGATTTTCGAGAAGTTTCAGAATCTCGAGCACCTGTCGATTGCAAACATCGGTGTTTCGTCTCTAGAACAGTTTCCTCGGCTACAGAATCTGCAGAAGTTAATTTTATCGGACAATAGAATTGCCGGAGGCCTCGAGTTCCTCGTAGATGCTGGTTTAAATTCACTCCGGGACCTCGATTTGTCGAATAATCGGATTCAGGATATCGACGATCTCCGGCCGTTGGCTGAACTCCGGCTTGTGTCGCTTGATCTCTATGAGTGTCCGGTTACGCGAGTTAAGGACTATCGATCTAGGGTTTTTGGATTGATTAGGTCGTTGAAGTATTTGGATAAGATGGATGCGGAGGGGAACGAGAGGCCGGAGTCGGATGATGAGGAGGAAGATGAAGAGGAGGATGAAGAGGATGATCCGGGGAGTGGGGAAGTTGATGGAGAAGATCGGCCTTACAGGATGAATAATGGACATAGGGTTGGGAGTGAAGGAGTTGTAGATGTGGATGAGGATGAGAGTGATGCTGATGAGGAAGAAATGGAGATAACTCGAGGGATTAATGGGTCGAAACATGATGGTTCGAGTTCAACTCACCACTCAAATGGTTTTCGAGTAGAGGCGGTTGGGGATGGAGACGACGAGGAGGATGATGAGGATGATGAAGATGAGGATTTTGTGGAGGAGATAGATGAAGAGGGTGATGAGGAGGATGTAGTGGAGGTTCATGAAATAGAAGACAGTGATGAAGAGGAGGATGGTGTGGAAGATGACGAGGACGATGATGATGAGGATGACGATGAAGAGGATGAAGAGGAAGTTGATAATGATGATGGGGATTTTGCAGAGCCAGAGAGCACGGGGAGGTTAAATAGCACTGAAGGGGAGATTGATGGGCATGAGCAGGGGGAAGATGATGCAGATGAGGATGATGATGGGGAGACAGGGGAGGAGGAGCAAGGTGTTGAGGAAGATGGTGATTTTGATGATGACGAGGAGGCTGAAGATGAGGTGAAAATCTCTCCTGTTTTATGTAGTTATGTTTTCATTTTAATGTGTTACATGTCATAATTGGTTGTTTGGTTAGAAGGCTTTCTTGCTAGTCTATATTAAGCGTAATTTATTCTGTTTTATTTGCTAATGTGTGGATTGTTTATTTTGTGTGTTAGTTTTGTTAATTTCTCTTGCTGTTTGTTTTCTAAGATATGCATGTCCTGCAATGTTTGACAATTTTTCTAATTTATGGTATTTTCTTGCTTCAATCTGCGTGATTCATGTGCTTATTGCTGCCGGAAGAATTGTCATCTTATTTGATCTCCATAACCATTGATCAATTTGATTGTTACACGATTGTTGCTGGAAATACCAGTAATTTTTGGTAGCATACTGGTTAGAAAGTCTTGTAATATCAGATTACCCCCAAAAGAAATATTAATTTCATGTTAGTATGAACCTGGAAGTTTTGATGCACAGGTGGTTTCCGTTGCCACCTTAGAAACCAAGCTGATTTTGTGATCCCTTTTTTTTTTTGAAAAGTGGTAATTTCTTGTTAGATCAAGGTGGTGTGGAATATTTATATTATTTCTGCTTGAATTGTGTTATTCTACAGAAGAGTGACTAAAGGGGGATTAATCAGAAGTTATAAGGGAGGAATAACTTTTGGCACAATTTATTTGTGTGAGATCTTGACCATAATTTGGTTATTCTACTCGAGTAATGTGCATGCAAATACTCATAAAAAACATGCCTGCAAAAGAAGGTTCCAGTTGGATTACATTTTGATTGGTGAGAGATTTTGTGAGAATTCTCTTTGAAGTTTCTTTCTCAATTTTTATACTTGCAAACTGAATGCTAAGGCTCTAAGTGCAGTGATCTAGATTCACAATTTTCCTTGTCTTTTGTGGGTCTGCTTTTGTGCCATCTCTTTGTTCCTCCTTTTCTTCCTAATAGCTTATTGCTTTTATGCACAATCTCTTGATTTCCAAAATTTTGGAATCTAAAGTTTGCTGTGATCTGCCCTGTCCCCATTGAGCTTGTTTCTCTCAAAAGAAATTTCCTTGAACCTCTTTTTTTGGGGGGTTATCTCCTCCTGGCTTATGATAGTATTATCAGTTACTTACAAAAGGGGTGTTGGATTATGATGTTTTTAGTCTTTCATCTTTTTGTTGGTTTTAAATTGATGTACTTTAATGGATCTCCTATCAATTCATTTTTCGGACTTTTACTTTTCTGCCATCATATCCCGTAGAGGTGACCATGTCAATTGCCAAAGTATAGGGAATGTTACCTTGTCGAATCTGCTTATGTGCTATTCTGCATTTTCTTAGTTTTCATGAAGTGGTTTTCTATTTTCTGACTAAAAATTCGTTGTGTTTTTTCCCTTTTCTGTCATCATATATCATTATCTTCCTTTTTTTTTTTTTTTTTCGGAAAGGGCTGTTGAATTTTGCTGCTAAGGTATATGCGTTGTTGAATTCACTGCGTTCCTTCCCACTTTTCTGCCTTGGTGTCGTAATGGTTATTTTATATATTTTTTCTTGCTGCTAAAAGATATGTTTTCTGGGTTCTATTGGCCTAAGCTTTATTGGCATATTTAAATGATCTACTTCCACAGATGTGTTTTATGGCCTTTTAATTTTATCTGAACCTTGGTAATTGTTTTAAGGTTAATTTGGTGATCATTATCTTGTTTTCTCCTTAAAATTTTGCATCTTAGGGTTTTGCAGTATATCAGTTGACCACCCTTTTCTAGGTTTGCTGAGCTTACTTGCCTAATTTTCATTTAAATGGCAGGAGGAAGATAATGGCAATGGCTACCTTGTTCAACCAGTTGGTCCTATTGAAGTAGATGATGCTGAAGGCAGTGATATGGAGCCAGTAAATGGTGATGAAGATCCTGAGTTGGAGGAAGAAGTTGAAGATGAAGAGGACGACTATGGCGAAGTTCAAGAGCTGCCACCTTCCTCCTCTCAAAAGAGGAAGCGGGACGACGATGATGATGATGGTGGTGAAGAAGACGACGATGAAGAGTATGCAAAGTCATCCAAGCACCGTTAGTGACTTTATCTGTGGTGGGTTTGACGAAAGAGATTAAGTTGAGGAATAGATTTGTCTGGAGGCTGGAATTAGTTGACTGTTGAACATCTTTTCATGGACAGGGGACAAGTTTTGGTGGGAAGTTCAGGTCTGAGAGGTATACAAATGTTCAAAAGGTCGTTAGTAAATATTGGCCGTTGCCTTGTGATTCAAATGGCAGTTGATCTCCATGAGTAGGATGTTGGAGGGGAATTTGAATTGGGGGAAAAGCTAAAAGAAAACTTTGGCTAGTTCTACAATAGAAGTAGTGATAGAATTTGTTTTCCGCCTTTTTTCTTGAATTTAAAAAGGACGCTTTGCTTTTCCTGGGGGGTAGTTTTTAATTGGCTTGTAAAACAGTCTTGTGGATAGTTGTCTCAGTTAAGTGTGACCGTTTATCATTGTGATGAGTCCGTCCTTGATCGAATTATGTCACATGCAGGAATTTGTTGTCAGCCTACCTTTACAGCTAATTTTTTTTGGCAACTTGCAGGTGGTGCCAGATGGCAGCTGTTTCTATGTCAATTGATTGCACCTAATCGCTGGTCTTCCAACCATGTGAGCGAGCCATGATATTGGTACCAACCGGTCGAGAATATCGTTAAATAAAGAAAAACAAAGAGGAGAAAAAAGCAATGGTCCCATAGGCAAATAAAGAAGGAAATTCTGCGCTTGTATTCTGCTATAAATTTTTATTCCACTTGCCTGTCCATCGGTTTGGTATATATTTATTCCGGATTTTTGGCCCTCGTAAAAGTATTTTGGGCTTGAAGCCCAAAACGGTGGGTGGTCAAATGATCAAAGAGGATACGTGCGCCTGGAATGGATTGAGTTGTTACGTTGGAAGGTGATTAAGGGAAGAGTAGGCCAGTGAGTGTACTGAATTTGGGCCGGCTTAAGCATAGCAGGCTTCGGCCTGGCTTGGGTCTTTGGTCCAAGTTGTCAATGCGCGTGAACTTCAAGCTGAATGGGATTCCTCTTTGTTTGTTTATTTATTTGTACTTGTAATTTTAAAGCAAATTACGAACATATGTAGCGCGTGCGCGCGTGGATTGTATTTGATTTCATGAACCTTGATTATTTAATTCAAAGGAATGATATACAACCTTCCTCCATTCTTCCTTCTTCACCCCGGGCCCCTGCCCCCCTCAACCCAATCCCCAAAAATAGGGAATGCTATGAGGGTGATTATTGTCATTACATAAAGTGGTATTTCCTTGAGAGAATAGGTGCACGACGTAGTGGTCGAGAAATTACTGAATTTTAATCTCATTACGTGTCGAATTGTAATGTATTGGTCACTAAACCATTTTGGTTTATAGTGTAATTATTTTACGTTGTCCGTTTTCTATTTATATGTGCTCGGGCAACTTTTATGAAGTTGAAGTACAGTAATATAAAGGAGGCGGAACCAAATGAAGTGCTATTATTTTCATTAAAAAGTGCTATTCCCTTCGTTTAAAAATTTGAAGGATTTGATTTGAGACGTTCAAATCTTTTGCTAATTTTTATCTTAATTCAGACATCTATTTTCTTTTTAAATCCTTTAAAAATAACATTCACATAATTTAGAAATAAATAAAAGGTATTATAACTGACACCTTCTTATAATAAAAAATATTAAAAAGTTGCGATTAAAGAAAAAACGTTCTATAAAATAATACTCCACTATACTACTTTTGAAATAGCAAATAATGCCAATATCTTGCACATATATTGAGACGTCCCAGATAATTTGCCATTACACGACCAAATAATTCTGTAATGTTATTTCGCACACCCACTCTCCACCTCAGAGCAACTCAAATTTCATTACCTTTTATCCCCTCTCCCCCAACTCATTTTTTGAAGTCTCCAACAATGTTAATCTTCTTAGCCCCATCGTCTCCAAAGTGTCTTCCATCACAAAAACACAACTACAATCACTATGTCAATCCCAAAACAACTCACTCCCCTTCACAATTCAATGTCAAATCCATGGCTAAAGAAAGCAGCGAAACCTCAAGTTCCATTGAGAAAATTGCTATAGTAAGTGGATTAATATCTACACCAGTAATTGGATGGTCTCTTTACACTCTAAAAACAACGGGGTGTGGTCTGCCACCTGGACCTGGTGGTTCAATAGGTGCACTTGAAGGGGTGAGTTACTTAGTTGTGGTTGGAATTGTGGCTTGGTCACTCTACACTAAGTCTAAAACTGGTTCAGGTTTGCCCAATGGACCATTTGGTTTGTTGGGTGCAGTTGAAGGCTTGTCATACTTGTCATTGTTAGCCATTTTGGTTGTGTTTGGGTTGCAGTTCTTGGATCAGGGTTCTATTCCCGGGCCACTTCCTACAGATCAATGCTTTGGTTAAAATCTGTTTGATTACATTCAGTATATAATAATTTACTTCTTTTAATCCAAGAATCAGAATGAAGAAAAGATCAAAATAATTGTACTTTAAGATTTTACTTATAATTTTTGAGTTTTTTTTGGAAATGTAAGTCTTGGAGTAATGGTAAGGTTGTTTTCGTGTGATCTATATGTCATATGTTCGAGTCATAAAATCAATCAATAATGTTTACATTAGGATAACATGTCTAATCAAAGCCCCTTGAGGTACAGTACTTTCCTGAATATTACATAAACACGAAATGCTATGTGCATCGAACTATCGCTAGATAATGGTTTGGAACAGGCCATTGAATCGTTATCCAATGTTATGTGGCCCTGGTTTGTCTAGGCAGGCAATAATCAAAGAGACACGTCGGGTTCTTTCCATTTCTTCCGGGGACAATGATGTAAATATGAGTTTTGCAAGTAACATCGTTTATTGTCACAATTCGAGTAAATTTGGTTGCTTTTAAAGTTTTATATTTTATTCCAACTTATTATTTACTCTGTATTATTTACTTCCGTGGACAAAATGTTCCTTGGCTTAACTTTGAATATGCATTGTTTGACCAAAAATATAGATTTTATTTCAACTAATTAAATTTATACGAATGAAGGTTAATCTTAGTTAATAATAATATCCTAAAGACAAAATTCCCGATGCTCTGTAATAAATAACACGTAGATCTGTCCCGAAAGCTATGATAGTGTACAATAGTTAATATTTAAGAACCCAAACAGAAGCAATGTATCATTAAATAGTGATGAACAACAATAAATAATATTTATGTAAATAGAACGAACGAGTCACCCGAGAAAGGATGAAATCGGTGGATGTTCTTTCTGACAATAATGAATGATGGACAAGCCTTTGAATATCTGAGTTATTCTCGGATCTAGTGAAAAAGCGTGGACAAGAATCTTAGTGAAAATGTTATTTTTGTAGGCTTGCAATAAGATCAGATTCTCTCTTTAAAGTCAAAGTATACTTTATAAATGAATATATGTCCCCTATCATTGTGTCTCTTTCTATTTATAGGGAACATGTTTTTAAAATCTCTAATAGTACAAGTGCAGAGAATATTCACTCTTTAATGTCCTATCTTGAAACTAGCTATTATAACTCTGTCAAGGATAATCGACCTCGACCTCGATCTTTGATTCCTCGACGTCAGTCTCTGCTGACTCTTCGACCACGACCTTCATTGTTAATTAGATCACTTTGACACGTGACGGCCTGTGAATGTTTTACTAATGCCATTTCGACTTAAAATATTTTAGAGATAGATTTTGACCCATACAGTTAGTTCCTCCGCTTATTGAGACCAGCTTCGCGGCGGGTTCGATGAGCGGATCATGTTATTGGTGGTTGAGCTAACCAGACGGACTACACAGGTTGTGGCTGTTGCAGCGAGCAAGCGACATGTCCCTCTCTGTGGGCCGCGCATTTCAAATGCTTCAAATTTTTTGGGTGATTCGCTGGAGTTATGTTGTCCACGGGTCGGGATGACGTCATGATGTCATGCGTCATTATGACGTATATTCCCGATGCATCACTCCGTTTCGTGTGTGACCTTTGATTAGACCTGCCGTTTCGGTTTCGGTGCCAATCATGATGAACCGTTTTTTGGTTTTAGTGCCATGCCTTTTATAAATAGAGATCCTTGAACCTGATTTTGGAGTTTAAACGCTCTAACATTTCAAAGCACCATACCTTTCTCTTGCTCTCTTCTTCTCTGCTTCATTGACCTGTGTTGTTCTTTATTCCATCTCGTTTGTTACTCTCGTCCACTATGTTAAATCATGTCTAACGTGTCTTTTGATGCTAGTGAGGGGAGTCGTGTTGCTCCCTTGACAATGGTGTTCCCCTCCCATGGGGAGAGCATTCTTGCTACCATTGAGGATGAAACCTTCCCGTCGGTGGAGGAAATAATCCCACATAACCCTGACTCCAGATCCGATTTCACCAAATCACCAGAGGCCGAGCCTGGAGCTTTCCGATCAGTGATGACGGTGAAGGAGTTAGCGGAGCTCAAGGCCAAATTCGGCCTTCCTAATCATATCGAGTTGATCCCGGTCGAAAGGGACACGGTACAGGTCCACCGTCTTGGATATTGCACCCTCTACACCTACCCCTTCCAAGTCGGCTATTCTTTCCCTCTCTTTCCGCCGGTGGAGGAGTTCTGTCGCCACTACGGCGTTTGTCCTGCTCAGCTCGTGCTGTACATCTATAAAATTATAAAGACGCTCACTAAGTTCGCCGAGCTGGACGAGGTCGAATTGACACTGCGACACTTAATACATCTTTTTGCCCCTAGCTTTTATAGGGGAACGATGTTGAACCTTCACCACTGAGGTGGAAAATGCTTGGTGGTGAAGATGGATGACAAGGTCAGTCGTCAATTCTGGTTTAACTTCTTTTTTGTCAGAACCGAGGACGTTGTGTCCAATATCAACGACTTTTCTAAGGCTTGGAACTATACTCGTAAGTATCTGGTTTTTCTCTCGTGTTCGGTCCTGAATTCTGACTTCTTACCTTCTTCTTTTGCAGCCAAGACCTCTCCTCCTCCTTTGGACGCTCATATTTCTGACTGGGTCGAGCGGCTCTTCCCTCACATCGTAAGGATCCGTGATTGGCCAAGTTTTTTCAAGAAATTCAGGCCTGCTCTCCCTTCGACTTCTAATCTCTTTTCTTTGATCGTGGCCGCTCCATTTCCTATTGTGTACGAATTCGTTTTGCTGACTTAATGCTGTCTTTTTCTCAGGCAGGGGTTCTCGGAGGAGCTGAGCACTAGTGCCCTCTTTTGAAAGGCGGTCGCTGCATCGTCAGCTTTGGCTCCTGTTGCAACTACTACACTGTCCGTATCGGTCTCAACTTCTGCTGCCATAGTTGGGGAGCCCGTCTCTGTTCCATCTACAACTCATGCTCCCCAACTTTACTATTTAGTTAATGAGGACGATGTCTCTCCTGATGACGGTGGTCTAATGCCTCGTAAGAGGAGATCCGTGGATACGGGGGGAGAGGGGCCGGCGGTCGTTGATATGGGAGGTTGTGGATTTTTCCTTTGTTGATATGGGGTCGTGGTGATAGAAGGAAGGCTGTTGCTGAGGAGGACGTTGGATCTGACTCCGACATGGATATAGATGAGTTGAGGATGATCGATAAGGGGCTTACTCAACTTGAAGTGAGGTTGGAAGGGGGTTCAAGGACTATTGCGATCCCGATGAATCGCAACCTTCTTGTGAAAACTGAGGAGATAATCCCCTCCCTCGGCCCTCTTTGTTCTGAAATTGAGGGTATGACCCTCGAGACTATAAATGACAGCACCCTGTCAAATAACATTGCTGGTCTTTCCCTTTGGGTAAGTATATTTGATGTCCGTTATTTTCCTTACGTTTTGCTCTTTCGTAGGCTCTAACTCTCTTCGTTCGTTTTGCAGATTGCCGTCCTGGAGATTGAAAGTGCTCGTAGGGAGCAGAGACATAAAGATATTTATGTGAAATTGAAGGTTAAGTGCTTCAAATGCCTTGAGAAGTACCGGGAGCTCCAATGCCGGCTCCGTGAAAGCGGCGATGCACGACAACTAAGGAAATACTTGAAGGAAAGAGATGAGGAGCTGGTGCGGGTAGTGTGGAAGTGCAACATCTTGGAAGGGACATTGAGGAGAAAAGAGAAAGAGCTCGAGCTTAGCAGGGGGTAGAAGCCCAGTGCAGTGATCTCCAAGCTCAGATAGTCTTGCTGCGAGGTCAGCTTGAGAAGTGTTAATTCAGGGCATAGGCTCTTAGTGGCGAGGTCGCCGAGAAGACGGAGGAGCTAGAGAAGGCGGAGTCCGCTCGGTCGGAGGATTTGAGGAAGACGGAGTCCCTTGAGGTGGTGATACGAACTCTCCGTTCCGAGCGAGAGAATGATTTGTTAATGACCTTATTCACTTGTGGATTCCGACTTACCCAACATTCCTTGTAACTTGTACGAAGAGTGGATTCACGCCGAGGCCCGACTAGATGTGCTTCGCGAGTTACATGTAGCGGGCTCTATTTCTGCTGCAGACTTTGAGGGTGCTCGTGTCAAGGCTCGCGAGGCTCATATTGCTTGTGGTTATGATCCAACTACTCCTCGTCCTAGTGAGGAAGAAGAGGGGGATGAGGATTCTATAGATTACGATGAAGACGGGGCCTCGTATGATTCTATATACCTTCCGGGCGAGGATGGAGAGAGCGCTGGGGGCTAATCCGGTAAGGGTATCGGTGTTATGGGTGGTGATTCCGTTGAAGACCGAACTGGCGAGGGCACTGAAGGCCGCAATGGCGATGTCTAGTAGTTTTGTTTTTAACTTTTTTGTGTTTTTTTGCCGGCATCTTCAAGAGCCTTTGTAAAAAATTTAAGTATGAAATATCAAAGTTGTTCCTTACATCTTCTTCTATTCCTGTGGTTTATTTTCTATACTTGATTATTTTTTGCTTCTGTTGTTTACTCATTTCACTTTTTGTCCTTCTCATTATTATTGTCTTTTAGCTGGCCGTAGCCTTGGAGCCGAATATTCATGGGTCATATCAGCCCTTTGTTTATATAGGTCGAGTGTGTTTCTTCGTTGAGATTTGGCCGAGGGCCGATAGTGTTATTTGTACTTGGTTGATCTTGACCTTTTTTTAAGTTGTGGCTGAGGGCCGGTAGGTGTTTGTTCGAGCTTGGTCGAACTTAGCCTTTTTTTATTCATGGCCAAGGGCAGTAGGTGTTTGTTCGAACTCGGTCGAATATAACCTTTCGTTAAATCGCATCCGAGGGACGGTAGGTGTTTGTTCGGGCGAGGTTGAACATAACCTTTTCATTAAATCACGCCCGAAGGGCGGTAGGTGTTTGTTCGAGCGAGGTCGAAGGTAACCTTTAATTAAATTGCGGCCGAGGGCCGGTAGGTATTTTTTCGAGCGACGTTGTAAATAACCTTTTTGTTAAATCGTGGCTGAGGGCCGGTAGGTGTTTGTTTGAGTGAGGTCGAACGTAACCTTTTTGTAGTCGTGGCCGAGGGTTGATATTGTTCGAGTGAGGTCGAACATAACCTTTTCGTACTCGTGGCCGAGGGCCGATAGGTGATGTTCGAGCAGGGTCGAACATAACCTTAATACCAAAAAGGTGTCCTGATAAATGTAAGTTTCTTATTACTTCAAGATTGTTACTTTGGTTACATACTTGGAGAGAGTTACAGATTTTGTGTGTTGGCTGGCGTTCCAGTCCCAGTCCCAGTCTACCTAGTCCCTTCATTGTTTGACTTGGAGAGTATTGAGGAGTTGAGCAATGAAACAGTAACAATAGTCCCTTTCTCGCGTACTTCGACGAAGTGTTCCCTTTGCCGCCTCGTTAAAAACCTCCTTGAGAAAACCTAAATGGGACAAAACTCAAGTGAGGGAAAAAGAATACAGACTTGGGGGACATTTTTTCTCTTAGAAGTTGAAGTATTTGAGGTGGCTGATGTTCCAATTATTTGGTAGTTGCTTTTCTTCCATTGTCTCTAGTTTGAATGAACCCTTATTTGCTTTGGTTGTGATTTTGTACAGACCATCCCAGTTTGTTCCCAGCTTGCCTTCCCGGGGGTCTTTGCTCGCTTGGGTTTTGGCTTTCAGCACGTAGTCCCCAACTTTAAGAGGCTGGACCTTTGCTTTCTAGTTGTAATAGCGTTCTGCGTGTTGTTTTTGGGCGACCATTCTTATGTACGCCATATCTCTTCGTTCATCGATTTCGTCGAGTTCTTGCCTTCTGCTCTCATCGTTACTCATACCTCTTTCGTGGGAATACCTTAGGTTGGGTTCTCTGACTTCGACCAGTTACTGCCTCGGTCCCATAGACCAAAGAGTAGAGCGTCTCTCCTGTTCTCTTCTTCGGAGTTGTTCGGTAGGCCCATAATTCTTCTGGTAGTATTTTCGGCCACAGTCCCTTGGCGTCCTCAAGATTGTTCTTCATGATGTTTAGTATGGACTTGTTGGAGGACTCTACTTGCCCATTGCCCGCCGGGTGATATGGGGTTGAGAGTATCCTCTTGATATGCCATTTCTCAAAGAATTCGGTGGTTTTCTTTCCCGTGAACTGGGGTCCGTTGTCATATATGATCTCTTTGGGTAGGCCAAATCGGCAGATGATGTTCCTCTATATAAAGGTGATTACCTCTTGTTCTCATATTTGGGCGAATGCTCCTGCTTCCACCTATTTAAATAAATAGTCAATTAAAACCAAAAGGAATAGTGTATTACCTTGCCGTGCTGGGAAGGGGCCCACGATGTCCATTCCTCATTTGATGAACGACCATGGGGAGGTGACTGAGTGGAGGTGTTCGCCTGTTTGGTGAATCATTGGGTCTTACTTTTGGCACTCTTTGCATTTCCTCACGAAGTCTGAGGCGTCCTTTTTCATGGTGGGCCAATAGTACCCCGCCGTATGAGGCATCTGACTAGTGCTCGATTGCCGGAGTGAGAACCGTAATGGCCTTCATGGACAGGTTGCTATGAAGGGGGCTGTATCTGGCTGCTTGCATTCTTAGTTTCTTGGCTTCTTTCTTGTCTTCTGGGAGTGTGCCGTCCTGCAAATAGGCGATAATATGATTGCACCAATCCCAGGTTAACTTTATGGTTCTTACCTCGATTTGGTCTAGTGATGAGTTGAGGAGGTGGACTACGCTTTTATCCCCGATCTTGATACTGTTGGTAGTTGGGGCCAATTTGGCAAGGCCGTCCGCTTCGGTATTCTACGCACGTGGGATCTGGTCGAGCCGATATTCCTCGAACTGAGGCAGTAGCTTGCAGATCTCGGTCTGATATTTTTTCAACTTTTGTTCCTTATTTTGGAAAGTCCCTGTGACTTGGTTGACTACGAGCTAGGAATAACATCGGAGTTTCAAACGCTTCGCCTCATATTTGAGTGCTGGCCTCAACCCTACAATTACGGCCTCATACTCGTCCTCGTTGTTAGTCATATCCGGGCACCTTATGGACTGGCGAATTACTTCGCCTATAGGGACCTCGAGTACGAGTCCCAGTCTGGACCCTGATGCATTGGATGCGCCATCGGTGTATAGGACCTAGAGGTCTTGTGTATGGAGGGAAGCTTGGACGGATTCCTTTTCGACTTCAGGCATTATTTTTGCACTAAAGTCGACGAGCACCTGCGACTTTATCGCCATTCGTGGCTGGTATGTGATATCGTGCTCACTTAGCTCGATGGCCCACTTGGCCAGCCTCCCCGATAGCTCGGGCTTACGCAAAATGCTCCTTAAGGGAAAGGTTGTAATGACCGAGATGGGGTGGCACTGGAAATAAGGTCTAAGCTTTCGTGAAGCTACGACCAATGCCAAAGCCAATTTGTTAAGGTGCAGGTACCTCGTCTCGGCGTAGACGAGTTTTTTGCTAATGTAATAGATGAGAGATTATGTACCTTTGTTTTCGTGGATCAGGACTACACTTACCGCTACTTCAGAGACGGCTAGATAGACGAGGAGCTGCTCCCTAGGTTCGAGCCTTGAAAGCAGGGGTGGTGATGATAGGTATGCTTTCAGTTCTCGTAGAGCCTGGATGCACTCAGGTTTCCATTCGAGGCCGTTGTCCTTTTTATATGCCAAAATATTTGTGACATCTATCAAACGACCGCGAGATGAATCTCGATAGGGCAGCTATTCTACCTGTCAACCTTTGGACTTGCTTCTTGGTAATCAAGAGCTCCGGTATCCCCTCGATAGCTTTGATTTGGTCTGGGTTGGCCTCGATCCCCTATTGCGACACCACAAAACCCAAGAACGTTCCCGAGACTACACCAAATGCGTATTTCTCCGGGTTTAGTTTTATTCCGTATCGTCTTAGTATGTCGAAAGCTTCCATCAAATGTCGATGTGGTCCTCTGCCTTTACGGACTTGACCAACATATCATCTACATATACTTCCATGGTCTTGCCGAGCTGGTCTTTGAATATATTTTTGACCAATCTTTGATATGTAGCCCCCGCATTCTTCAGCCCAAACGACATGACCGTATAACAAAACATTCCTTGGTGGGTGATGAACATGGTCTTCTCCTAGTCTTCTTCCTCCATAAGTATTTGGTTATAGCCTGAGTGAGCGTCCAAGAAACTCAACAGCTCATGCCCGGCTATTGCATCGATAAGTTGGTCGATGTGGGGTAATGGGAACGGATCCTTCGGACATGCTTTGTTCAAATCTGTGAAATCCATGCACATTTCCCATTTCCCATTTTTCTTTTGGACCATCACTACGTTGGCAATACACTTAGGGTACTTTGACTCCCTAATGGAGCCATTCTCTAATAGTTTCTCCACCTCCTCGCAGACTGCATCGTTAATGGAGGGGTTGAATTTATGTCTAACATGTCTTACTGGGGGGGAGGAACGGGTCAGCATTTGATTTGTGTGTGGCGATTTCCCTTGGGATGCCCGATATATTTGCATGGTTGAAGGCAGACAAATCTGCATTAGTTATTAAGAATTGACTTAATTTACCTGGTTCTCAGAGTTTGCAGCCGATGTAGGAATTTTTGCTACGGTCATTGAGGTCTAATTGAATGGGGTCGAGGTCTTCTATGGTCGAATCTGCATCCTCGACCATTTTGGGATCCATGATGACGTCCCTGGTCTCTCCTTGCGTCGACCTCAACCCTGTTGATTGCTATGCCTCTATTTCCTTATCTTTTTTCTGTTGGGTTACCATGCTATCTAAGGCAATGCGGTAGCATTCTCGGGACGTGCGCTGTTCTCAGTGTATGCTGAATATTCCCCATGGTGTTGTGAATTTTAATTAATTGTTATAGTATGGAGGGGATGGCTCTCATGGTATGTATCCATGGTCGTCCCACTATAGAATTGTATGCGGTGGCCTGGTCCATGTCATCTCCAGAGTCACGCCGCCGGCCAAGACGGGGAGTGTAATTTCCCCCGATGTTCGCTCAACTGCATTCTTAAAACCGGTTAGCGTGATGCAGCGCGACACTATCTTATCTTCGAGTATCATTTGGGTGAGGACTCGGGGATGGATAATGCACGCTCCACTTCCATCGTCCACCATGATACATTTGGCATCGGTATCTAAAATATGTAAAGTAATAATGAGGGCATCATTATGAGGGAAAGTCAAACTGTCAGCATCCGACTCATCGAAGATGATACTTTTTTCGAGTCTGTCATACCATTCACGAGTGATAGACCACTTGATCTTGTGAGTGGTGGTAAACTTTGCACCATTGATAAAGGGCATCATCGTCGCCGCCGATGATCATGTTGATAGTACGAGCTGGGGATGGCGGCTTCAGCGGGCCTCGGTGTTCACGTCCTCTAGCGAAGTTGTTTCTCCCCTTATCGCTTAACAGCTCTTTGAGGTATCCCTGCCGCAACAAGTTTATGACTTATTGTCTGAGGGCGATGCAATCTTCTATTTTGTGCCCACGTTCCTGGTGGAACTCACAGTGGGCATCGGATTTTCTGATGTTCGGATCGGATCTCATCTTTGACGACCACTTTACCTTTGTTCCGAGTTTCTCAAGAGGGTAGACTATTTCTGTAGGTGACACATAAAAATTGTGGGCAGATAATAAATGGGGCATACCTCTGTCGCTCCGGTGAGTCCCTGTCTTTGGCCGGGATGGGCCTTTTTCATGGGGGGGGGGGGGGGGAGGTGCGGCGGCCACCCTGGCGTATGGCTGGTGCCGTTCCCTGTTGGGTCGCGAGACCCGGTGATCCCTCCTGATGTTGTCTCTTCGTTCTTTTCTGGATTCGGTTTGTACCGAGATTAGCCGATGAGTTGGTCCGTTAAGGTCGTCCTCGTCTGATCGGACCTTGACATAATAAGCATTATGGATTTCATCCCAAGTGGTTAGAGGATATCTCATCAGTTGACTCAATAGTTTTCTAGTCGCTCTTGAACCATCTCTACTCAACCCGTTCTGGAAAACCGCGATCGCCATCCCTTCGGACATGTTTGGCACAATCATCCCTACTATGTTGAATCATGCGAGGAAGTCTCTCAGTCCCTCTCCCAAGGACTGCTTGATAGAGAATATATTGTTTACTCTTGCTTCGGCCTTCTTGGCTCCAGCATGGGTAGTTATGAACTTATCAACCATTTTCTCGAAAGTTTCTATGGAGCGGGCTGGTAGCTGTTGATACCCAATTTTGCCCTCATACTTTTATAAATGTCATATATGCTTTAAAATATCATTCCTACATCATCACCAATTTACAAGAGTCATATAAATATTTTCTATAATTTTTCATAATTTTTAAAACTTTAAAATTAATTTTCTTGCATTTAAATTACTTGAATATGTATTAATTACCCCTTTAAATTATTTTATGATAAATTAATCATCCAAATTTATTATTTGCATCAACATATATGTTTCATAATATTTTTACTTCATCTTATATAATTGTATTGGTATTTTTTAAGCTATTTACACAGTTTTATAATAATAGCCTATATGCTATGCATAATTACATTTATTACATAATTCAAGATAAAATGGCATTTTTATATTTTTATAATGTTAAGTTATTATTTTCAATCATTTTATTGTATAATTAATATTTTATTATTTATTAAGTATTTTATTTAAACAATTTTGTGTATTTAATTCTTAGCCCAATTTTAGGCTAATTTTCGGACAAAAAACAAGCCCAAAGCATTTGGCCCATCCCCAGTTCACTCTTCAACAACCCAAAACCAAACAACCCTCTTCAAAAACCGGCCGCGACCCGACTTTAACCTGCCTTGCTCCCATTTCAATCTTGTCCGTTGATCTCAAATGATCAACGACCCAAATTAAGCCGACCCCTTTCCATATATCCCCCCCACTAACCCTAGAGACCCATTCCCCACTTCAGCCATCTCTACTCTCTCTATTCCTCTCTTCTTCTTTACAAACCCTAGCCGCATTATCTCTAAATCCTCTCTGAATTCGGCCCCAATATGGAATCCTTTCGTGATTCACTTGCCTTATTCTGCTACTCATGCGTTCATGGTGTTACTTAGTATTTACCTATTTTTGGTAAATGCTTCCTTTCAAGACGAGCCTGATTTGGCTCTAATTTTGTGAAGATCCGGCCGATGTTTCATCTATATATACTCTACAATGAATGATTCTTGCATTTTCGACTAGATTCATGGCCATTGGACTCAACTAGGGTTTGAAATTTTGATTTCTTCTTTACTGGTTCTATTATTGATTGCATGTGATATTTTCTTTCCTTATTCGTGTTTGATTTATTATTTTTCATGTTTGATTGTTTAATTTCTACCACTATATAACCCCTCCCCAATTTTTCCTTTGGACGGACCTCATTTTTACTGCTATTACTCTCACTATTCTCCTCTTTCACTCATTCACTTACTCTCTTACACTCGAATATTTTCTGAAACTGTTAAATTCTTGGCCGGCTGAAAGCCAAGGCCATAATACTATTAAACGACCTCGTCCTATGCAAGCACTGCTCGGAGCCCATCTCGAGGCTCTTGTGAACTCTGAAGCACTGGGAATTTGAGGTTTCACTGTCTTCCTTCAATTGCTGTTGCTGAATCAATACTGATACTCTAAGTTCCTCACTCTTTTTCTCGTTTATCTTTGCAACATGTTAGTTTTGTTTACCTTTACAATTCAAATTACTTGCCTTCTATATGATGATGCGTATGTGAATTGTGTGTGCCACTATTGTTTGGCTCAATTTCCATGCTGTTTATGAAATTTCTAATGTTGTATGATAATCACATGTTCTACTGACTATCAGTCTCGATGAGGTTTCTTTTACCATTCTGTGTGTTATGATATTACCGAAGTCCAAAGCTTCTAGATGGGTAGCTTGTTCTTTTCTAGGTGCAATAAAGCTCTGGCCCTCTTAAATGTTACTTGAACTTCTGTGATCCTTCTATTATGCTATCTTTGTTTTCAATCATGTTTGCCTTAATGTCTCTCTCGAGTTTTAATGCCCTAATTCTATTTAGATTCTACTCTTAGAATCATGAGTAGTTAACTAAAGTAATTCCTACTCTTTGTATGTTTGCCTGGTTCGAATGTTAAAACTAATTAATGCCTGGTGTGAGTGTATCTTCATACTCTGCTTTGAATTCTTTTGTTAAAACTTACTAGTAATTCATATTTGCCCAGAAATTGTTCCAAATGTATTCTTCCCTCTTCATGCTAAGTCACTCATATATACAACTTTCAACTTGCTCTCACTTTCTTAAAATGATCATGCCTATATGAATCTTGAACCTTTCAGACTGTATATTTCTATGCTACTTGCAAGACTCAACACTGTACTATAGTTGCATGTATTACTACCATTTTGGTTTCTACAATACTGTTCTATAGGCCATGCTTGCTAGTGCTAGTTTGCTCAGTTTCATGTCTATTGTTATCCTTGGTATGTACAATGGAACTTGCTATAAACTTGCATTCTCAGAATTAGATACCTGCCTGCTAATTAGCTATTATGCAGAGTTTTCAATATTGTTGACCTTTAATTTCTTAATAAGTTTTCTTATAAATACTTTCTGCTTGTCATAAACTGACTTACAAATCTAAGTTATGTTTTGCCCTACATGCTTAGGTTAAGATTTTATTGTGAAGTTCACCATTGGTCTTTGTCTCTCGAGCATGTCATTGCTACTTGTTAACCTTCTGGAAATTAATTCATGACCTTGCTTTCTTTAAAATCTCATGCTTAACTCCTCTGTTTGTGGATTCTTGTATGATAGATTCCTGCAATCAAATCATGTGTATCCCAAGAAGCCTGTTACCTTGAACTTGTTTGTTAATATGCAAACCCCTGTATATGTCCAACCTATATGTTCTACAGACTCTCTATATCATATGTATGATTATGTGATGTTCAAGTGTGTGTCTTACCCCTGGGACGTGTAGAATTCTTGCTTTTGTTAGTTGTGGTATTAGGGTCCAAATGAGCATACGATCCACCTTAGAATTTGAGTTATATTAATGATTTGGGGTTTGTATGAGTTGCCATTCGTGCTTTAATTATCTATAACTGGTAATGGATGGGCAAGAGAATTGTTTTGTTGTTGGGCCTGGACTGCTAAATCTGGTTCTTGGTACTGTGGTTTCGAGCACACTATTTGCGCCTGGGATATGGCCTGTCCGAATTTTAAAGCCATTTGAAGGCCCAGATGCACCGCTAGGTTGTTTTACATTTATGATTAGGCATGTAGTTATTCTATTATGAGTTGTAATAATTTGTATAACGAATAATGAGGAGTTGATAAAAGGGGCTGGGGTATTCTAACACTTGCACGAAAGGGTAGAAACCATGCCTATAGGGTCTATGTGTTCTATTTTCTATTACATCTAGCACGCCCTATTTGTTGCACACTAATAGGAACCATGCCTATAGGAATCATGCAAACACACTTCACTTAACTTGTCAAATATGCTATACTTATTTCCATGTCTACTATTCAATGCTTTTAGATAATATGCCTATAGGATACAATAATGCAATATTTTCGCTAATCTAGATACCATGACTATGAGGTTTAATAATTGGTCAATTTCTTCATGTTACTTTTGTACTGTCCCACTTAGATGACATGCCTATAGGGTTGAAGTGTTATAAAATCAAGTCTAATTGTCAAATGTTAGGAATCCTGCCTATAGGATACTCTCACTCGCCTAGAAAGGCCGTTTAGGCGAGTGAGAGTATCCTATAGGCAGGATTCCTAACTCGCAAAACTGTCTCACTATCTAATTATGCAACTATTAGAAATCATGCCTATAGGACAATGTCGCCTGCTTAAGACACATATCTATAAAATCAGCGCTATTAATTCTGAGCTTTCTAACAGTTTTATTGCCTCATTGCATAAACAATTTAGAGATCATGCCTATAAGATTTGTAATACCTTTAATCTGCGAATTGAGAAATAACAACGCTGTTTGCACGATGCTGGAATTCAGAATCACCTAGAGACCATGCCTATAGAACTTAATGACTCTAAGTCTTAATTCTGAAATTGTCTACGGGTAGTGCACACATAGGATACGGTTTAGAATTGAATTAGAGCGCCTCTAAGTAATAACTTCAACATAGTAGTTAAGTAGCAGGAGATGATAGTCTGTGCCCACTGAATAATATGAGTAACTCCTACCTCAAGGGAGTTGCGAAGTATTATTTATGTTGCACGGGGTGATCCTTTAGGTTAAAAAACTTAGGATCCCCCTTATCCTTTTATATACTTGCTGTTCACACTTGGTCATAGATCGACACAATTATACTCTTTGTGATTTTTTAAGACTTGTATCAATTAGTCATATAGTTAATTTTTATGTTATAATAGAGTTTTCAACTTCTACTTCTTTCTTTGCTTATTTGATCACCTAGCTTAATTATCTAATTTACATAGTATAAATTTCAGCCGGGACCCACAGTTGTGGATCTCGAAGAGTGCCTAACACCTTCTCTTTGAGGTAATTTGAGCCCTTACCCGATCTTTGGTAGCATTGACTAGTCAAACCGAGTTATTTGCAAATAGGTGCCCTAAAGCACCTTAAAATCGTTAGCTGGCAAGAGAAAATGGGGCGCGACAGCATGCTGTCTCTGCTGGGGATATACTTAGGCTCCTACCCTAACGAAATTGACTTATGTGGATTATTTCCCTTATTTTCTATATTTGTCTAAATTGTTATGACATGCACATCCCTTCCCCTGTTCTCCTTTATTTGCTTAAATTGTTATGACATGAACATCCCCTCCATGTTTCCCTTTATTGCTATGATATGTATGATCTCTCTCCATTTCCCAAATCTTGTCTAAAGATTGCTATATCATGACTTTCCCGTCCCTATTTCCCTACTTTCTTCATTACGTTCTCACACATTTTTGTGAGTTAAACTAACTTCTCTCTTTTGCCTTTCTTTTCTTTTCTCTTTTTTTTCCTTCTCTTGTTTATCTTTACCATATTATTTACTCTTTTATGCACTTTTATCATGCAAATACTTGACAACATGTTGCTATTTCTGCATACAGCATGCTCCACATCATACTCCACTCGTGCTTATTATCAACATAGCGGCGCTTGATAAGTGTCCGCGCTTTCCTGAAAATACCTTTTTAAATCAGAAAGACTTATTTGTGGTAGATTAGTTGATCAACAGTGCAATCGATGGTCCCGTGCTTTTCCCTCCCGAGTTGTCCACTTGAGAGTACCAGTATAGACCCTTCTAGAAATCCCACTATAATTTGAAATGTACATGCATCATGCTGAACCTAGTACGGATTGAGGCGTCAGTGACGTAAAAATCCGCTTAGATAAACTTTGTCCAATGTCCGATAGGATTTCCATAATCCCAAAGGACATTATCATGTTATGTGCATTACTTGGAGAAAATGTGGCAACATGTTGATCATTATTGCGTAAGTAGTCGAATCTGGAGGGGGAAAAGGCTAACCTTTGTTTGTTTGCATAAAATGAAGCATGAAGTCCCCAGGTTCGGTATGGTCCAAAATATCTCGCCTTTGCTAATTGACAGGTGGAAAGACCTCGCACCTTGTGATAAAAATCATGTGAGGAGAGTATTGGGTAACCTGCTGTCTTTACTGAACATTCAACCAAACAGGAAACATAGAAATGACTCTTCTCCTAGAAGAAATAAGGGGTTTTGCCAAGTTACCATGGGATAGTCCGGGACCACTGGTGCCAGAAAATCGCACTCCCTATGGTTTTCTAAAAATGTTGGGTTTTAAGAAGAATGATGAACTGCTATATCTAAAGAAATCATACATCCCTTTTGAGTTTCTCTACGAGTGTTATGGACATAGCGAATCATATTGCCTTTATCATGACGAACTAGCCATTACCTCTTTGGGATGGGTGCACCGCCGGGTTTATGTTTTCATTGTCTGCTTCTTGGGATTGTTGATCTTTCCGATACAAGGAGGAAGGATTCATTCCCGCTTAGCCATGGTCTCCAGGACCATAATGGATGGCATCGAAGGATATATTTACACTATCATCCCCATGATCTTAGCTGAAATGTACCGTGCTCTGGATGGATGCAAGCAGGGGTTCGGACACTTTGAGGGTTGTAATCTATTGCTACAAGTTTGGCTGCTGGAACACCTTCAGAGGGGAGAGTATCGTCAAGAGCTTTGGCGAAGTCCATTGAACGACTACATAGCCAATCATCACCCAAAGAAAATGACATTCATTCCGGACAGATTTGCAAAGCCTAGAAATTCTTCAGCAATCTGATAGACGAGCAAGTGCATTGGATGTTTGAATGGTTTCCTAGTAGTGAGTTCATCATCAGATCAAAAGGAACTACTTATTTGGTACTGATCGGGTTACGATGCATCTACCCTTACGCTCCTATAAGGGTAATGAGGCAAGCTAGAAGAAAACAAGTCATACCTCGGGTTTTGGTACAAAGCAGATTTCAACGGAGATGTCATTCCATTTAAGTTCGAAGCGCAACACATATGGAACCAAAATATCATCATGGAAGGAGAAACTATTGAGCCATACAGGTATCACGCCGGCCATATATACTACTATCTATCATGGTTAGAATATGATATAGCTGGGGACGTCAAACCAGGAATCAATTTGAAGGATAGGATCATAGACGAAGTGGCGGAGGTACAGGTGAAGTATAAGAGGCTACGCAAACGGGTGTTCGAATCTGAAGCTAAGCATATGGAGCAACATAAAGTAAACATGAAGGCGATAAGGGAATGGAAAGAGATTGCCACTAAGTCGATGGAGAGATTAGAATACTTCGAGCAAGGACTGATGGAGCTGGAAGGAAAGATGAGAAAGAGATTTTGGGATTGTCAAGGCATGGACGACGATGAAGGAGGAAAGCTGGCAAAGGCTTACTTATTGCTGGACATGCACGATCTGGGAAACATAATTGATAGGGTCAAGAGAGCCAACCATGGAGAAGGTCCTTCAGGGACCAAATAGATTAGGAGAAGATGTTCTTTACTGCTTTTTAGTTTAGATTAGATTTCGATGTAATAAGGCTTAATGCCATTAGTGACTTTATTATTATTGTCGATTTAGTGAAAGATTTGTTTTGTCTTATTTTCTCACTAATGAGATGAAGCAAACGTTGGCATCGATTTTCTCCAAGTCTATGTGTCGCTTAGGCGTACCTCAGGCACAATGAGGTCCCCCAAATTAGGACGCGAATTATTGCATGACTTTAAAATTAGGACATATTTAAGTATTTCAAACACTCTTTTATTTCACCTTACTGACTTGGTTACTTTTTTTTTATTTTTTTTATTTTCTTTATTTATTCGCATTCCCAAAGGTTGGTTCGTGCATACTGGAATCATCAACATACCACATTAGATCCAGAGGTCCTCCACCTGCTCCTCCACCTAGAAACCCGAAAAACAAAAGGCAAGGGCAAAGCGAAGATGGATGATATAAGTGGTGTTTAGAAAGATAACGCTACCGTGACAGAGAATATTGAAACTTCAGATGGTTGAAGCACCCCAGGGCAGAATGAGTTGGTCTTACATTTGGAGCAGAAAATCCTGGAGCTAAAGGGTGAGCTTGAACAAGTCAGAAATCTGGAAAACCTTTCCCTTACTCTTATTGTTCTCGACATCAACCAGCAAAACCCAACTACCCAAAACCAAACACCGCCACAAATCGCACGAAACCAGAATCCACCACCCATAGCTCCGAATCCTCCCGCACCACACCAGTATCTTAATCCCACACCTCCCCAAAACCTCAACCCACCATCAGTACAAACCCCTCAACAACACCTCCATCACCCAACTCAATACCCGCAAACCACTATTTATAACACTCCCCAAAATGCACCACAACCCACTCCCGATCCCCAAAACTAAACCAACAATCATCCATATATCCAAGTTCTAGGAACTCATCAAAATAACCCGATATATATGGAAACCTTACCCCATACCCCACAACAAACCCTATACATACCTGAGCCGACAGAGAAGGACATGCTCATTCAAAACATGGCAAAAGAGCTTAAGAAACTTACATGGAGAGTCCAGAGTGTTGAAGGTGGGAAATGCATTGAGGTTTAAACCATGAAAATTTGTGTATTCAGCCAGATGTAGAACTGCCGGAGGGTTACAAACTTCCCAAGTTCGAGATGTTCGATGGCACTAGTGATCCGGAGGTGCATCTAAGAACCTACTGCGACAAGCTTGTAGGAGTGGGTAAGAATGAACAAATCCGCATGAAACTGTTCATGCGAAGTCTTACAAGAGATGCCTTTTCTTGGTATATCAGTCAAAACCCGAAGAAGTTGGCAAATTGGGTAAGTATGGCCTCAGATTTCATGGACAGATTCAGGTTCAACACAGAGAAGGTGCCAGATGCTTTCTATATCCAAAACCTCAAGAAAAAGCCGATAGAAACCTTCCGCGAGTATGCTACTCGTTGGAGATCAGAGGCCGCAAAGGTAAGGCCATCACTTGAAGAAGAACAAATGAACAAGTTCTTTGTTAGAGCTCAAGATCCGCACTATTATGAAAGGTTGATGGTCATCGAGAATCACAAGTTCTCAGACATCATCAAGTTAGGAGAGAGGATAGAAGAAGGAATCAAGAGTGGGATGATGACTAATTTCGAGGCGCTGCAAGCCACAAATAAAGCCTTGCAATCAGGAGGTATCTCAAAGAAGAAAGAAGTGGGTGTTGTGATGGTAGCCCAGGGCCCTAAGTCTCCCCTCACATACCAAACACCTCCACCCGCATATCAACCCTCACCCCCAAAATACCAATACCCTGCCACCACTTACCATACCTATAACACTCAGCCTGCATACTACCATTCACCTCCACCCTCCCGCTAAAACTACCCAAAGCCACGCCTAAATTTTGACCGTATAACTCCTAGACAATTCACCCCAATTGCGGAACCCATAGCCCAATTGTATGAGAGACTGAAGGTCGCTGGTTACGTTACCCCTATTCATACTGTTGAGAACCCTTCTTAGTGGATAAATCCCAACAAAAATTGTACCTATCATTCATGCATGAAGGGTCATACCATTGAGGAGTGCCACATATTAAAAGACAAGATTTAGACACTGATCGACACTAAGGTTATACAAGCAAAGGAAGTCGCAAGCAAAGGAAGTCGCACCGAATATTGGCAATAACCCTCTCCCGGATCATAGGGTGAGGGGGTAAACGTGATAGAAACTGATGAGGAATGGGATTAGGAAGGGTCCATCGGACTCGTTTGAGAGGGAGACACTCCTAAAACATCTCTGGTCACCCTCACGCCAGTTATGGTATAAACCCAGGCACCATTTGAGGTCAAGGTAGCTACACCCTTCACTGTAATGGTAGTCCCACACCATCTTATAAGTCTGATACCGTCCCATGGGATTATGTTGCGAAAGCAAGAAGAAAGGGAAAAGCCAAGATGGAAGAGACAGGTGCTGCGCAAGGTATGACTAGAACTGGCAGAGTTTACACACCTGAGAATCTGGGAGGAACGAGCAAAGAAGGTGCACCTAAGCTGCCTGTTGTTAAGACAGGTAGTGACGATCTTTGGAGGAAGATACAAGCAAGGGAATACTCTATTGTTGACCACCTGAACAAGACTCCCGCTCAAATATCCATTTTTATCAATGTTGCAAAATTTAGACTCACACAAAAATGCCTTGATGAAAGTGTTAAGTGAAGCTTATGTACCCGCCGACATCACTAGTAGAGAGATGGCTAACATGGTCGAACAGGTACTAGAGAGTCACAAAATTACTTTCCACGAAGATGAGTTACCGCCAGAAGGGTTGGGTCACAATAAGGCATTGCACATCACAGTGCAATTTGAGGACAAGTTCATTGCCAGGGTCCTGATAGATGGAGGTTCAAGCCTGAACATATGCCCGCTGACCACTTTGAAAAGATTAGGTAAAGGCCTGCACGAGATATGGATGGAAAGCATGAATGTGAACGCATTCGACGGATCTCACAGAGCCACTATCGGAGAAATCAACCTTGATCTACACATGGGTCCGACTTGGTTTAATGTTGAGTTCCAAGTGTTAGATATATCTACTACTTACAACCTATTGTTGGGATGGCCATGGATACATGCAGCTGGGGCAGTGGCTTCTACTCTGCACCAGGCTGTGAAGTTCGAATGGAATCATTAGGAGGTGATCATTCATGGAGATGGAATCAACCCTATCTACACCAACCAGACCGTTCCAGTCATATAAAATAAGAGGAAGTTGGGCGGAGAAACATATCACCGCATTGATCGGGTTAACACAATTGAAAAGGATTGATGGTGGAGCAACAAGATAGAAAGCATATTATTGTGGAGAAGATATGAACCAGGCAAGGGTCTTGGCCAGAATCTTCATGGGATCACAAAATCCGTACAACCACAGTATCAGGTCACAACCTTTGGATTCAGGTATGAATACACCATGCAAGAGTATCAGGATTGGATATCACCATGGCGCGCCAATTACTACCCACTGGAACAACCTATACCACCTTTGCACCAGACATTCCGTCAAGCTAACATGATGTGAGGATCCGAGGAAGATGAGATTTTGGCTAGTATGAGGAAGTTGCTTCTAGATGAAGAAGACATGGACTACAGTGCAATTGTTGAGTAGGAGGAGAAGGAAGAACTTACCATTCAGACAATGGGAGAAGGAGCTGTTCTCAAGAACTGGACCGCTACACCATCCAAGCTCGCCGAGTACCTGGGTAGCCTGACAAAATTAGTATTACTTGTTTTTAAATTATTTTGAGCATTTAAGTCATTTCGAGTATTTTGTTTTGGAATAATTACTCAAGCCATTGAATCGTACTTGTTGACAGTTTTAAGCTTTATTAATGCATTATTGCTTTTTGTATTTATTATTATCTTTCTACATTCGTTTCAACGTAATTATTACATACCCTGATGAAACTACGACTGTGATATGTAATGAGACAATGCAACATAAGGACAGTGATTCGGAAGAATTAGAAGATGATATAATACATGAGGAAATTGTCAAAGAAGTAGAAAAGTTTTAAAACAAACCGAAGTCTAATTTGGAGGAAACCGAGGTCGGTAACTTAGGGGATTCTGAATCAGTCAAAGAAACTCACATAAGCATTCATCTATCACCGTCAGAGAAGGACTAGTATATCAGGTTCCTAAAGGAATATGAGGATATTTTCGCATGGTCCTATGATGATATGACTGGGTTAAGCACATCCATAGTAGCTCACAAGCTACCTACCAATCCCATGTGTCCACCGGTAAAGCAGAAGCTCAGAAAGTTCAAGCCAGATATGAGTCTGAGGATAAAAGAGGAGGTCACCAAGCAAATCAAAGCCAAGGTTCTTCGAGTGGTGGAATACCCGACCTGGTTAGCCAACATTGTGCCGGTTCTGAAGAAAGATAGGAAAGTTAGAGTATGTGTCGATTACCGAGATCTGAACAGAGCAATTCCTAAGGATGATATCCCATTGCCTAACATACACATACTGATCAACAACTATGCCAAGCGTGAACTCCAATCCTTTGTGGATTGCTTCGCAGGATATCATCAGATTTGGATGGACGAAGAGGATGCCAAAAAGACCGCCTTTATCACACTATGGGGAATATATTGTTACAAAATGATATCGTTTGGTTTTAAGAACGCTGGGGCCACCTATATAAGGGCCATGGCGACTATCTTCCATGATATGATACACAAGAAAATAGAGGTGTACGTGGATGATGTCATCATCAAATCCAAAAGAAGTTCAGACCACATAGCAAACCTGAAAAGGTTTTTCGATCGAGTTCGAAAGTACAAATTGAAGTTGAACCCAACAAAATGTGCTTTCAGAGTCCCTTCTAGAAAGTTGTTAGGTTTCATCATCAGCCGCTGGGGTATTGATCTAGACCCGTCAAAATCAAGGCTATTGAAGACTTTCCACCACCGAAGATCAAGAAGGATGTGATGAGTTCTCTAGGACTCCTCAATTATATCAGTCGCTTTATAGAACAATCAACGGTGATATGTGAGCCGTTCTTCAAAATGTTAAGGAAGGATGCTGCAAAAAGATGGACTGAAGAATGCCAAAAACCCTTCGACAAAATCAAGGAGTATTTATCTAAACCGCACGTGTTGGTCCCGCCAGAACCAGGAAGACCTCTGCTACTTTACCTGTCTGTGTTGGATGGAGCCTTTGGTTGCGTTCTGGGACAACATGACGAAACTGGGAGGAAATAACAATCGATATATTATCTGAGCAAAAAGTTCACGCAAAGTGGCAAGTATTGCTAAGTGAGTTCGACATCATCTATGTAACTCAAAAGGCAGTCAAGGGGCAAGCGTTGGCTGATCACTTGGGGGAGAATCCCGTTGACGGAGAATATGAGCCATTGAAGATGTATTTTCCCGACGACGAGGTGTCATTTGTAGGTGAAGATATTACCGAGGCATACGAAGGTTGGAGGATGTTTTTGATAGAGCAACAAACTTCAAGGGAGTGGGCATCAAAGCTGTCTTAGTATCAGAAACCGGTCAATATTACCTAGTATCCGCAAAATTTAAGTTCCCATGCACCAACAATATGGCAGAATGTGAGGCCTGCATCTTGGGACTCAGGTTGGACATCGACATGAACGTTCAGGAGTTACTGGTAATCAGAGATTCTGACCTATTGGTACACCAGGTACTAGGAGAATGGGCTACTAAGAAGACTAAAATATTGCCATTTTTGCATTGTGTACAAAAGTTGATCAGGAGGTTCACAAAGTTAGAATTCAAACATGTTCCAAGGATTCAGAATGAGTTTGCAGATGCATTAGCCACATTGTCTTCCATGATACAACATCCAGAAAAGAATTTCATCAATCCTATCCCAATAGGAATTCAAAAGCAGCCAGCTTATTATGCTCATGTTGAAGAAGAGTTCGACAGAAATCCATGGTTCCACGATATCAAGGAATACTTGGAAAAGGGAGAATACCCGGAGAATGCTACACACACTCAAAAGCGTACACTTTGAAGATTGGCCAACCATTTCTTTCAAAGTGGAGGAATTATGTATAGAAGGATTCCTGATTTGGGATTGTTGCGATGTGTCGATGCCAAGGAGGTATCTAGATTGCTCGTAGAAACATGCCGGAACTTGCGGACCTCACATGAATGGTTTCGTTTTGGCCAAGAAAATATTAAGAGCAGGGTATTTCTGGATGACTATGGAAAATAACTGCATCAAATATGTTCAAAAGTGTCACCAATGCAAAATATATGCTGATATGATACGAGTGCCTCCCAACAAAATCAATGAAACGAGTTCACCCTGGACTTTCTCTACTTGGGGCATGGATGTCATCGGACCAATTGAACCCGTTGCTTCAAATGGACACAGGTTCATTTTGGTGGCTATAGACTACTTCATAAAATGGGTTGAAGCCGTATCCTATAAGACTGTATCTAAGAAGGTCGTAGCAGAATTTGTTCGGGACCGCATTGGTTGTCGATTTGGAGTACCTGAGTCAATCATTACTGATAATGCCGCCAATCTCAACAGTGACCTGATGAAAGCTATGTGTGAAACATTCAAGATCAAGCATCGGAACTCTACAACATACAGGTCGCAAATGAATGGAGCCGTAGAAGTCGCCAACAAGAACATAAAGAAGATATTGAGGAAAATGGTGGACACCTATAAACAATGGAATGAGAAGCTATCGTTTGCTTTGCTCGGGTATCGAACCACCATTCGTACGTCAAATAAGGCAACTCCCTATCTATTGTTCTACGGTACTGAAGCCGTTATTTCCACCAAAGTGGAGATTCCTTCCTTAAGAATCATACAAGAAGCCGAGTTCATCAACGCAGAATGGGTATGGAACCGGTATGAACAACTAGCTCTCATTGATGGTAAAAGAATGAACGCAGTGTGTCACGGCCAACTCTACCTGAACAAAATGGCAAGGGCTTTCAACAAAAAGGTTAGATCAAGGTAATTCACACCAGGGCAATTTTCGCTGAAACGAATCTTTCCACATCAGGATGAAGCAAAGGGGAAATTCTTTCACGCCCCGCCTCGAGGAGCGCGACCGACGCTCAACCAAGATACCCCGGTTAAGCAAGCATGCTAGATGATTTCTACCCAACCTTGCCCGTTAACAACATAATAATAATCAGTACAAGTGATAGACATGAGAAGAGTCAAGTGTTCCATATTCTTTTTCCATTACTAAAGGATATTCATTTATGATTTCCAAAATATTACAAGTTTATAGATATGATGAAAAATAGGTTTGCCCAAATACCAACACTTACTAGTTTAATTACCAACATCAAACACCACCCACAACCTGTCTACAAAGCCTCTAAGTGCAACAGAAGTAAAGAATGGAAGTGCCGGCGACCGGCTATACCTCAAAGCACAAAATACAACGTCAAATGACATAAAGCTCAGAATAGAGTAGGGCTCACCAAAACCTGCTGAATAGAGAGTGACTGCTATGGGGACCAAAGCTACCTGCTGATAAACCACCTGCATCCATTGAAGATACAACGCCCCCGACAAAAGGGAAGTTAGTGCATATGGAATAGTACTAGTATGTAAAGCTAACTGTCCCCTTTCAAAATAGAATGCCAATATAAGAAAGGGAAAACCATAGAAACAACAAGTCACAATCAACAATATCCAAATGCCCAGTTAAAACATAACAATTTTGAAAATGCGGAAATAATATATATATATATATATATATATATATATATATATATATATATATATATATATATATATATATATTTGGTTGGGAGATCATTAGTACTGATATGGATATGCCACCGTGTATTTTGCACAGAGTCCGATCACGACCCGATCGGCTAGGCCGTCTTCCCCGAAGACATCAACCACAATCAAAATTTCTACCATGAACTTCAATCATTATATCAATCACAATCTCAAGCACAATTTCAATCATAACTTCCAGCACAATCACCACCATGTGTGCGACATGGCATCCGATCACGACCTGACCGGCTAGGCCGTCTCACCACAATGTTGTGTGGATCGACATCACCCTTTTCTAGTAACCACCTCATCCCAATAAAGGGGAATATTCTCATCACAACAATTTTATCTCAAATAAGGGGAATAATCACAATGCACCCTACACCGGCACGTGTAGTTTCAGGGTTAGGTTATTCCTACCTACCCTTCCTCGGTGACTAACGATACTCCCGGAAACCTTTTTGATTTTCATACAAAGGAAACAACAATACAAATGCATTTACCTCATAACATTTCATACTGTATATAGCCATATTGGCACTTTCAACCACTTACAACATTATTATTTCATGGGCTCTCTTGGCCATACATATAAGTCTTCTTTCATGGCACAGTGGCCGTATTTCATATTCCACACTTTCATTTCTTTCCTTTCATAGATCATCATAAAAAATATCAACAAATAGAATATTCCGAAAATCTCAACTTCAAGTTCATTAGTAATGGAAACTTTAAACACAATAGGTTTCTTCCCAACGAATGGGGCAACTGACTGGCAACAGATACACACGTTAAAAATATAAACGGGCAATACACCATTTGTTTTTGAAATATTTTTCCCAAAAGGGCAGTGCACAATTTCAACTCATAAATATGTAAAGGCTTAAAACACATTGGAAATACTTACAAAGCATAACATCAGTTAAAGCAGCCATATTGGGGCATGACTTGAGGACATTAGCTTTTAGGCAAATCTATTTTCGAAGTCAATTTGGAACAATTGAATCAAGGTTAATTTCATTACCTTTCTCACATCATCTCATTTCCTTGGCACCATTGGCCACAAGTATAACTTTCATTATTGGTACGGTGGCCACGCTTTACATCTCGAACCCACTTCTTTCACTTTCAAGCATCCTTATAGATTATCAACAACAAGGCATTTCAAATCAAGACTTTAGGTACACATATGAGCAATAGAAGTTTTAGATGCATGGGTTATTCTTTCCTAGATAAGTATAATGGAGTTTCATTTGAAACACGGCTCAAAGCCATAATATTTTAATACACATATCATTCTTGAACACCTTTTGAATCCATAATTCTCGATAGTTGCTTACTTGGGACAATCGAATTTATTGGGAACAACCCAGAACATGGGAATAAGGAACTTGAGTCAACAATACTTGAAACTTACGGGAACATCATAGAATTCATTTCTAAAAGAGTAGTTTAGCCAACATACCTGGAATTCGCCCCTTAATAATGCTACGATGTTGCACCACACTAAACAAATTCAATCTCTTGTGGTGAGACTCTTGAAAATCCAACCTTGTAGGGTTCTTGATCAATTTGGGGATTTGAATGGAAATCTTGGTTCATGGGAGGGAAGTATTAGACGGATTCCCCTTGATATGCAAGACCTAGCTCAAAGAAATGACTTCACCCCTCTCTCCACCCAGCCTTGGGGGTATTTATAGGGCTCCTACGTACGCGGCCGCACACCTGGGCAACTGATCGCGCATCGGCCGCGCACATGAGGCAGAAACCCCCTTATATGCGCGACCGCGCATTCTGGGCACGTATATGGCATAGGTCTTGTAAAATGGTCATAACTTTCTGTATACATATTCAAATGACAAACTATTTGATGTATTGGAAACTAGACTCAGAGGGATTTAATTTTATAGGTATATCACCACCTAAGTCTTTATATTATGGGAGTTCTATTCATTTGAAGTCAGGTCTTGTGCTAATTGAGACATCCTTTCCACTTAATATATCCAACTTGTTTCACACAAATTCTTGCCATTCACAAAACTCCTTAGTATGTTCCAACACACCTTAAACATAAATTTTCATTTCAAAATGATGTGTATCTATCCCACATGTCTTCTTTAATAATCGAATACGTTATTCCCAAATATCGCTGGTGCACTTTAAAATCTTAAGTCATTAGGAAATTTTAATGGGGCCTTATGAATTCTCACCCAACTGGCAAAACCCTTACATGCTTCACCGAGTACTGACATGAGGATCACTTATACTTGCAGATATGGATGGAGAGATATGGCCAAAACCTATAAACTCAGAAGCAGTCAAGAAATATTATGTTTAGTATTATGTTTGAACATTCTATTTGATGTAACCTGAACTACGCTTGACCTAATTCCCATTTAAGAGGGGATACGTAGGCAGCCCTGTGAGTTCGGTCGCATCATAATAAAATCTTTATTCCCCATGTGGTCAGAAACTGGGGCAAGATCTCGAGTTTGCCTAATCTCATCGTGTTTAGGATCACCAAGGAATATATTGCCAGAAGTATGCATCTAAACTGGGGCAGAATTTTGAGGAAGATCCTCAAAATTCCGAGTTAAGGAGGTTGCAATGTCTCAAAAGCGTGTCACAGTCACCGATTCGACAAAATTATTTGCTTTAATGCATTATCACATATTTTGAACGAACTGCATTTTTATATAAACAATTTATCACAAATGCATGTTTATCAAAAATTTCATTTTTCTGTAGTAGCCAGACGTTACCTAGGGTGACTCAAACAGGACCTCAAGACAGGAGCGAAGGCAAAGCAAGAAATCGAGAGCACGAACCAGCCTTCCCCCCCAAAAACTCATGAGTTTTCTTTGGATGCAGGCACGAGGGACAAAATAAACACGTCCGCAAGCATATACAATCTTCACACTGATAGAGGTCACCAAACACAAATGCATCAAGCTAAGAAATACCTCACCCTCTCACATTTAATCACTGCTCTTCTTGCATGAGGCTAAGCATTGCCTCCACTATTATATAAGGCTAAACGCTGCCTTCCTTTGCATGAGACTAAGCATTGTCTCCGCTATATTGCATAAGGCTAAGCACTGCCTCCATTATTGCATAAGGCTAAACACTGCCTTTACCATTACAAAGGCTAAGCATTGCCTTTCCTTGCACGAGACTAAGCACTGTCTCCATTCTATACATGAGACTAATTAACTCTCTTCATTCATTTTGCTGATGGTCATCCTAGAGATTGAAAGTGCTCGTAGGGAGTAGATACGTAAAGATATTTATGTGAAGTTGAAGGATAAGTACTTCAAATGCCTTGAGAAGTACCGGAAGCTCCGGTGCCGGCTCCACGAAAGCGACGATGTGCGCCAACTAAGGGAGGACTTGAAGGAAAGAGACGAGGAGCTGGTGCCGGTAGTGGGAAAGTGCAGCGTCCTGGAAGGGATATTGAGGAGCAAAAAGGAAGAGCTCTAGCTTAGCAAGGGGGTAGAATCCCAGTGCAGTGATCTCAAGGCTCAGGTAGTCTTGCTGCGAGGTCAGCTTGAGGAGTGTTAATTCAGGGCGAAGGCTTTTAGTGGCGAGTTCGCTGAGAAGACGGAGGAGATAGAAAAGGCGGAGTCCACTTGGCCGAAGGCTTTGAGGAAGGCGGAGTCCCTTGAGGTGGTGATCCGAACTCTCTGTTCTGAGTAAGAGAATGATTTGTCAATGACAAGGCTTAAAGAAGAGTGGCTCGATGAAAGGATAGGGGGGTTGGAAATAGAGACCTCTGATTTATGATCGGGTTGCTACTCTGGAGGCCGAGAAGGCTAAACTACTTGAACAAACTTCTTCATCTACAGCTTCTAGATTCCTAACATTCCTTGTGACTTGTACGAAGAGTGGATTCACACCGAAGCCCAATTGGATGTGCTTCGCGAGTTGCATGTAGCGGGCTCCATTTCTGCTGCAGATTTTGAGGGTGCTCATGTCAAGGCTCGTAAGGCTCGAATTGCTTGTGGTTATGATTCGGCTACTCCTCGTCCTGGTGAGGAAGATGAGGATGATGATGATGCTATAGATCGCCTCGAGGACGAGGCCTGGTATGATTCCATATACCCTCCGGGCAAGGATTGAGAGGGCGCTGAGGGCCGAGTCGGTGAGGGTATCAGTGATCTGGGTGGTGATTCCGTTGAAGACAGAACTTGCGAGGGCACTAAAGGCCGCAATGGCAATGGCCCGTAGCTTTCTTTTTAACTTTTGTTTTTTGTATTTTTACCGGCATCTTTAAGAGCCTTTGTAAAAAATTGAAGTATGAAATATCAAAGTTGTTCCTTGCATCATCTTGGGCAAATATATAGACGTCCCTTTAAACTTGGCTCCAGTTTCCATTTTGACACCTTAATTTAGCACTTTTCCTATTGAACACTTTAATTCTATTTTGGTGTACACCATTTAAACACAACGCATGTCCAGCAAAAGGAGCGTTATGTCAACACATGATAAGCGCGTGAATGTTATTAATATTTGATTAGGTGGATATTCCAACGGTAAAAATAAAACTCACCCGTTAGACCCATTTTAAAACACCTGATTTTCCCATTTTCTCTCTCAAGAATGCCCTAATTCCTCTTTCGTCTTATTCCCTTGCAAATTCGCCATTTTCCCTTCTACTGAAGCTTAGGTACCCAAGCTTGAATCTTGATGTGATTTCTTCCTCATCTTTCTCGTTTATTAGTTTCATGTCACAAAAATCAACAACTTCTCGCAATGGAAGGGAAATTTGCCACTATGGATTTAATGCGCCACTGACTATATCATGGTCATCTGCAAACCCAGGTCATCGATTTTATGGTTGTAAATTGGTAAGTCGATCGTATTATTTTTGTTAGACCCTTGAATTTCTTAATAAAGAAATTTGTTTTTAATTTTTTTGGCCGCATTTCTTTTTGAATTTTGTAGGGTCGAGGTGGCTGCAAATATTTTAGATGGCATGATGATGAAATGCCTGATCAAGCTAAGAGGGTTATACGGGGACTGTTGAAGAGAGTCGAAAGAACTGAGAAAACAGTTGTGCGGTTGAAGTGGTTATTTGTTATTGTGGTGGTGTTGTTTCTATGGATTTGGATTTGGTGATGCTGGTGGTTTGAAGAACAATGTAGTATTTTTATGATATGCTGGTGCTAATAGTGTTGTAGTTCCTGCTATTAGTTCAAGAAAAATGTAATATGTTGGAAGTAGGTACTAGGAATTTGGCCTTTTGTTAATGTACATTATCTTGTTATGAATGAAATGGAAATGACCAATTTTTAACGCAAATTTAAGTTCAGCTGCACTTCCATAATATGTTATGAATGAAATGCAAATTCATATTCATGAATTGAAAACATAACTGCCTAAACATTCCATTGCATAATGTGATGGACTAGAATTACATCCAAGCTCAAAAATAGAGCATTGTTTTGGTCTACAAATTACAAAAAAATAGAGCATTTTTTTCCAAACATATAACTGCCCAAACTAGTAAACTCTAATAGAGCATAACTGCCCAAATAAAAAACTGGTAGTGACATCTTAGATAACATAAATAAAAACTAGTCTGCTTCACAGTGTAGATGCATCTGAACTTGTTTGACTTAAAGAACCTTTTTTCCTTGCTGCACTCATTTGCTGAAGTTGTGACCTTGTCACTGCATTTCTTCCTTTAAACTTCAATACGGGGGACTTAAATCCAATGTCTATGTTAGTTGCAGATGTATCCTTGAATGTCCCAGCTGATATGACTCTCTCAGATGATGTACCAGGCTGTAAAATACAATGAATTAGTAAAAAATAGAACAATTCCATCCCACAAAACTGCATTATAATAAACTATACACCCTTACATTCAGGATAGTAGTTCTAGTCATAGTGTAAGTGAAAATCCCAAAACCAGTATGCCTTGGCCTTTTATGTCCAATGGTTGCTGCAGTAGCCGAGCCTCCTCCTAGTGTAGTTCCTCTTCCTTTTTCCCTACCTAGTTCATGGCCTCTTCCTCTACCAAGCCCAGTTGATTGGTTGTTGCTTTGTCTTTTGACAACACTTGTATCCTCACATATAGAGGATGGATTGCTTTGTTGAGATGGTATTTTCTGAGATGATCTTGGTGGAGGTGGTGGCATATTTTGACTTTGTTGAGTAGCACTTCTTGGAACATGCTGACAGAAGTAAAAGAAAAGAATATCAGAATTGCAAAAAAAGAATGTAAAAGATAGAATTACAAATATCAGAACTTACCCCTTTCCTGCATCTAGTTTTGTTGTGTCCTGTTTGTTGGCAGTTTGAACAAGTCATCTTTACCCCTTTCTTTGATAGTTTACCATGATTTTTTCTTGGTTCATCCTTGGCTTTTCTCCTACATCTATTTGGTCTACCTGGCATAGGTTTAGGTTCCGGAGGCTCTATAGATGGATTTGTTGAATCCGACCACATCTTCATATTGGGAATTGGTTGAATGAAATGCTGGTAAGCTTTAAGGAAAGTTTCCTTCCTATACCAGTGGGCAACATAATCATCTGGGTCCATTTCTCTATCATAGAATGCACATACTGCATGTTGACATGGAATGCCCCTCAACATCCATGATCTACAAGTACATGTCATGGTCCTAAAATCAACAATGAATCTGTACACACCTTCATCAACTTCAAACCCATGTTCTGCATTTCACATAACCTTACACCTCCTAGAAAGGGCTTTGTTCTCTTTCAGTATCATCCTAGCCATTGGTGCAATGTCAGTAACCCAAGTCTCAACAAACTTCCTCATTTCAATGGTCCTATTCATGATTTTATGTCTAATTTCTTCCAACATAGTTATAACAGACTTGTGCCTAGGACCTACTATCCAAGAATTGAATGTTTCACAATATTATTCTCAATGACATCACATTTTGAATCTTCTCTAAAGTATGCCCTACACCAATACTCTTTATCATACTTCAACAAGTCTTCACATATCTTATAACCAAGCTTATTCATTGCTTCTAGTTCTTCCTTGAATTTTACTTCATAAGATGCTTTGGCACATCTCCAAAATTGTTTCCTCCTTTCTTCACCTCTCCAGTTCTTGGACCAGTTAGACCAAATGTGTCTAGCACACATTCTGTATTCTGCCATTGGTAGTAATTCCCTTATAGTTGGTACTAGTCCCTACAAAAAATAGTAATAACTGTTAGTGGACAGTATATATAAAGCAAGAAAAAGAAAAATTAAAAGTTAATTGTAACTTTACCTTTTGCATATCTGACATAACAGTTAAGCCAACACCATCTCCCAACTGTAAATCTGTAATCAAATATGTGATAAACCAGCTCTAGGAGTGTTTTGTCTCTTGATCAACTACAACCCATGCAATAGAAAATATTTGATTGTTCCCATTTCTACCAACTGCAACAAGTAACTCACCGTTTCAGATTCCCTTTAGAAAACAACTATCAAATCCTATAATCCTTCTGCACCCTTATAACCATCTTCTTTTCAAAGTATCTAAACATAGATAGAAATAGACAAACAGATTCTTGCCAGGAATAGTCTCACTATCTGTTCTGATCCAGCATGAACTCCCAGGATTTGTTTGCTTAATAATATCAGCATAATCAGCAAGTCTGTTAAATTCCATCCTCCAGTCACCCATGAATTGACTTATCACCCTACACTTAGCCCTGTAACAAACAGTCCTTCCAATATACAAACCTAACTTATCCCTGACCAAATCCTGAATCTCCCACAACTTAATATTTGGCCGGAAAATAATCCTATCTTTATACTTATTGGCAATGTACTTAGAAGTACATAATTTGTTCTTATTTTTGGTGTTGCACTTATGAGCTGGATGGTACTTCTTCACAGTAAAGTCACATGAATCTCCATAATTGCTTGTATACAATTCCCAGTTACACTTTGCTCCTTTACACTTAACTCTAACCCTATCCTTTTCATTAGGCCTAATTGTTAGTTGCACTTTGTTCTCCACAGCATATGAGGCTACTGCTTTTCTAAACTCTACAGCATTTTCAAATACCATACCAAGCTCAAAAATAGCAAGGTAACAGTCAGGGTCAAACCTTACCTTTTTACTTCTCCTTCTAGGAGGTAAGTCAATACCTCGTTCAGCTAAAACATCTAACTCATCTGTGCTATCATCACTTCCAATATCAGAACTGGTGTAGTAGTCTTCATCCCCTCCTAATTTTCCAGCAAACCTGTCCTCCTTAGATGGTCTGCCAATATCCTCAAAGCCTTTATCTATTCCAGCTTCTCCCAGAATAATCTCTTCAGTTGGAGTAGGTTTATTTCTTTGTTTCTTCTGTTTTTTCTTCTTTCTTCTTTCATGCCTTAATGAAGTGAGCTCTTCATTCACATCACTATCATCTTCATCAGGAATGTTATCTAATTCAGACTCACTACTTGACAGATCTGATGCCAAACTAGCATCTATGTTTGTTGTTTCTTCAGCCCCTTGTAAATTCTCACCTGCAACTCCAACATCATCTAGATTTTCCTCAGGCACAGATGTGTTATTTGCAGCACTTTCTTGGACATTTATATCCCCTGGAACAGTAGATGTTGCCCTAGCCTCTTTATTTAATGTATTTTCACTTGGTTCAACAACTTCTGGCCCACATAAAAGGCCACATGGGACAGTCTCATCAAGCAACACAGGCTCATTAACTACATGCTTAATATACAAATCTAAATGATCAAGATGATTAAGGTGACAAACTATATTATACATTTGTTCATCATTTTCAATCAAGACAAAGTCATTAGATTTAGGATTAATTAAATAAAAACCCTCTACCTCAGCATAACCCATATCCTTTATGTAGGACAAAAGCTCAAAAAGAGAAAAGTGGTCCTTGTCTATCATGTGACCATCCTCACCCCTCTTTCCTACATATCTCGGGATAGGATCCTTGACAATATGTCCACCATGGTGAAAATCAACAAGAATATATTCATCTGCAGACATGTCTAGACCCTTGAAACTTCAGTCACGACCAACTCCAGTCACGACCAGCTCTAGTTACGACCAGCTCCACTCACCATCACGGTCAAAAGAAGCAAACGATTACCCGTATTAGTAATATAATGGCCAAATAGTTGACGGACAGTTGAATCTAACTCAAAGTCGATGAAGATTCCACCGGGAATCGGTCTCAATGTAGTTTATTAGGGTTTATTAGGCTAAAGAAAGGGGATTTTGGGTGGAAGATCGATTAAGTGAGGCGAGGTATGTGGGTAAGGTAAAAACGGGTTTTTTGTATCCGACCTGGATAAATATACACGTGTCAGACTATTATTGGTATGTTATTCCACGTGGAAAGCGTTTAAAAACACGCGCTTAAGTTTTTACAGCCCGGTCATGCATTGTGTTTAAATGGTATAGTCCAAAGTACAGTTAAAGTATTCAATAGAAAAAGAGCTAAGTTAAGGTGTCAAAATGGAAACTAGAGCCAAGTTTAAGGGGCCGTACACCTATTTGGCGCATCATCTTCCATTCCCGTGGTTTATTTTCTGTACTTGTATATTTTTTGCTTCTGTTGTTTACTCATTTTGCTTTTTGTCCTTCTCATTGTTGTTGTCTTTTAGCTGGCCGTGGTCTTGGAGCTGAATATATATGGGTCATATCAGCCCTTTGTTTATATAGGTCGAGTGTGTTTGATCTTGGCCGATGGCCGATAGTGTTGTTTGAACTTGGTCGATCTTGACCTTTTGTTAAGTTGTGGACGAGGGCCGGTAGGTGTTTGTTCGAGTTTGGCCGAACTTAACCTTTTCGTATTCGTGGCTGAGGGCAGTAGGTGTTTGTTTGAACTTGGTCGAATATAACCTTTCGTTAAATAGCGGTCGAGGGTAGGTAGGTGTTTATTCGAGCGAGGTTGAACATAGCCTTTTCATTAAATAGCGACCGAGGGCCGATAGGTGTTTGTTCGAGCGAGGTCGAATGTAAACTTTCATTAAATCGCGGCCGAGGGCCGGTAGGTATTTTTTCGAGTGACGTTGTTTGAGTGAGGTGAACATAACCTTTTTGTAGTCGTGGCCGAGGGCTGATAGGTGTTGTTCGAGCGGGGTCGAACATAACCTTTTCGTACTCATGGCCGAGGGCCGATCGGTGTTGTTCCAGCGGGGTCGAACATAACCTTAATACAAAAAGGTGTCATGATAAATGTAAGTTTCTTATTACTTCGACATTGTTGCTTTGGTTACATACTTGGAGAGAGTTATAGAATTTGGGTGATGGCTGGCATTCCAGTCCCAGTCCCAGTCTACCTAGTCCTTTCATTGTTTAACTTGGAGAGTATTGAGGATTTGGGTAATGAAAGAGTAACAACAGTCCCTCCTTCGGTACTTCAACTCGAAGTGTTCCCTTTGTCGACTCGTTAAAAACCTCCTTGAGAAAACCCAAATGGGACAAAACTCAAGTGAGGGAAAAAGAGTACGACTTGGGGGACACTTTTTCTCTTAGAAGTTGAAGTATTTGAGGTGGCTGATGTTCCAATTATTTGGTAGTTGCTTTCCTTCCATTATCTCTAGTTTGAATGAACCCTTATTTGCTTTGGTTGTGATTTTGTATGGACCATCCCAGTTTGTTCCCAGCTTGCCTTCCCGTGGTTCTTTGCTCGCTTGGGTTTTGGCTTTCAACACGTAGTCCCCGACTTTAAGCGGTCGGCCCTTTGCTTTCTTGTTGTAATAGCGTTCTGCTTGTTGTTTTTGGGTGACCTTTCTTATTTATGCCATATCACTTCGTTCGTCGATTTCTTCAAGTTTCTGCCTTCTACTCTCATCGTTACTCGTACCGCTTTTGTAGGAGTACCTTAGGCCGTGTTTTCCGACTTCGACCGGTTACTGCCTCGGTCCCATAGACCAAAGAGTAGGGCATCTTTGATGTGCTCGTCTTCAGAGTTGTTCGGTAGGCCCATAATACTTCTGGTAATATTTTCGGCCACAGTCTCTTGGCGTCCTCGAGCTTTTTCTTCATGGTGTTTAGTATGGACTTGTTGGAGGACTCTACTTGCCCGTTACCCGCTGGGTGATATGGGGTTGAGAGTATCCTCTTGATATGCCTTTTCTCAAAGAATTCGACGCTTTTCTTTCATGTGAACTGGGGTCCGTTGTCATAGCTGATCTCCTTGGGTAGGCCGAATCGGTAGATGATGTTCCTCCATATAAAGGTGATTACCTCTTCTTCTTGTATTTGGGAGAATGCTCCCGCTTCCACATATTTAGAGAAATAGTCAGTTAAAACCAAAAGAAATTGTACATTACATCGCCCTTTTAGGAGGGGCCCACGATGTCCATTCCCCATTTGATGAATGACCACAGGGAGGTGACTGAGTGGAGGTGTTCGCCTGTTTGGTGAATCATTGGGGCGTATTTTTGGCACTGTTCTCATTTCCTCATAAAGTCCGAGGCATCTTGTTTCATGGTGGGCCAATATTATCCCGATCGTATGAGGCATCTGACTAGTGCTCGATTGCCGGAGTAAGCACCGCAATGGCCTTCATGGACTTCTTCGAGGACGCGCTGGGTCTAGTTTGGTCCTAGTCATTTCGCCAGAGGGCCGCCATAAGTCCTCTTGTACATGTCGCTATGAAGGAGACTGTATCTGTCCGCTTGCATTCTTAGTTTCTTTGCTTCTTTCTTGTCATCTGGGAGTAATCCGTACTGCAAATAGAAGATAATACAATTGCGTCAATCCTAGGTTAACTTTATGGTTCTTTCCTCGATTTGGTCTAGTGATGAGTTGAGGAGGTGGACTACGCTTTTATCCCCGGTTGTGATGCTGTTGGTAGCTGCGGCCAATTTGGCGAGGCCATCCGCTTTGTCATTCTGTGCACGAGGGATCTGGTCGAGCTGACATTCGTTGAACTTAGGCAGTAGCTTACATATTTTGGTCTGATATATTTTCAACCTTTGTTCCTTGATTTTGAAAGTCCCTATGACTTGGTTGACTACGAGCTGGGAATCACATCGGAGTTTCAACCGCTTCTCCCCATATTTGAGTGCTAGCCTCAACCCTACAATAACGGCCGCATACTCGGCCTCATTTTTAGACATATCCGGGAACCTTGTGGACTGCGAATTACTTTGCCTGTAGGGACCTCGAGTACGAGTCCCAGTCCAGACCCTGATGCGTTAGATATGCCATCGGTGTATAGGACCCTGAGGTATTGTGTTTGGGGGGAAGCTTGGACGACTTCCTTTTCAATTTCAGGCATTATTTTTGCACTAAAGTCGGCGAGCACCTGTGACTTTATTGTCGTTCGTGGCTTGTATGTGATATCGTGCTCACCTAGTTCGATGACCCACTTGGCCAGCCTCCCTGATAACTTGGGCTTACGCAAAAGGCTCCTTAAGGGAAAGGTTGTAACGATCGAGATGGGATGGCACTGGAAATAGGGTCTAAGCTTTCGTGAAGCTACGACCAATCCCTTGTTGCGACACCAAAAAACCCAAGAACTTTCCCGAGGCTACACAAAATGCGTATTTCTCCGGGTTTAGTTTCATTCTGTACCGTCTTAGTATGTCAAAATCTTCCTTCAAATGTTGATGTGGTCCTCTGCCTTTACGGACTTGACCAACATGTCATCTATAGATATTTCCATGGTCTTGACGAGCTGGTCTTTGAATATCTTTGTGACCAATCTTTGATATGTTGCCCCCGCGTTCTTCTGCCCAAACGGCATGACCTTATAACAATGCGTTCCTTGGTGGGTGATGAACGTGGTCTTCTCCTGCGTACGCATCCAAGAAACTCAACAGCTCGTGCCCGGTTGGTTGCATCGATGAGTTGATCGATGTGGGGTAATGGGAATGAATCCTTCGGATGTGCTTTGTTCAAGTCTATGAAATCCATGCACATCCGCTATTTCCCATTTTTTTTGGACCATCACTATGTTGGCGATCCACTTAGGGTACATCGACTCCCTGATGGAGCTATTTTCTAATAGTTTCTCAACCTCCTCGCGCATTGCATCATTGATGGCAGGGTTGAATTTATGCCTGACCTGTCTTATTGGGGGGTGGAACGGGTCGGTGTTTGATTTGTGTGTGGCAATTTCCCTTAGGATGCCCGTCATATCTGCATAGCTGAAGGCAAACAAATATACATTAGTTATTAAGAATTAACTTAATTTACTTGGTTCCCGGAGTTTGCAGCTGATGTAGGCCTTTTTGCTACGGTCATTGAGGTCCAATTGAATGGGGTCGAGGTCTTCTATAGTCGAATCTGCAGCCTTGATCATTTCGGGATCCATGATGACGTCCTTGGTCTCTCCTTGCATCGACCTCAACCCTGTTGATTGCTATGCCTCTTTTTCCTTGTCTTTTTTCTGTTGGGTTGCCATGCTGTCTAAGGCAATGCGGTAGCATTCTCGGGACGTGCGCTGTTCTCTGTATATGCTGAATATTCCGCATGGTGTTGGGAATTTAATTACTTGGTATGGGCTGGAGGGGATGGCTGTCACGGGATGTATCCATGGTCGTCCCACTATGGCATTGTACGCGGTGGCCTAGTCTATGATGTGGAATGTCATCTCCAGAGTCACGCCGCCGGCCAAGACGGGGAGTGTAATTTCCCCCGACGCCCGCTCAACTGCATTCTTAAAACCGGTTAGCATGATACAACGCGACACTATCTTATCTTTGAGTCTCATTTGGGTGAGGATTAGGGGATGGATAATGAATGCTCCACTTCCATCGTCCACCATGACACGTTTGACATCAGTATCTAAAATGCATAAAGTAATGACGGGGGCATCATTTTGAGGAAAAGTCAAACTGCCGGCATCCAACTCATGGAAGATGATACTTTCTTCGAGTCTGTCGTACCGTTCGTTGGTGATAGACCGCTTGAGCTTGTGAGTGGTGGTTAACTTTACACCCTTGATAGAGGCATCATCATCGCCGCCGATGATCATGTTGATAGTACGAGCTGGTGATGTCGGCTTCGGTAGGCCTTGTTTTTTACGTCCTCTAGCGAAGTTGTTTCTCACCTTGTCGCTTAACAACTCTTTGAGGTGTCCGACTCACAGAGGGTGTCGGATTTTTTGGTGTTCGGATCGGATCTCATCTTTGGCGGCCACTTTACCTTTGTTCCGAGTTTCTCAGGAGCGTAGATTATTTCTGTAGGTGACACACAAAAATTGTGGGCAGATAATAAAGGGGGCATACCTCTCTCGTTCCGGCGAGTCCTTGTCTTTGGCCTGGACGGGCCTTCTTTATAGCGGGGGGAAGGTGCAGCGGCCGCCCTGACATGTGGCTGGTGCCGTTCCCTGTTGTGTCGCGATACCGGGTGATCCCTCCTGAAGTTGTCTCTTCGTTCTTTTCTGGATTCGGTTTGTACCGAGATTAGCTGATGAGTTTGTCCATTGAGGTTGTCCTCGTTTGCTCGGACCTCGGCATAATAAGCATTATGGATTTCATCCCAAGTGATTGGAGGATATTTCATCAGTTGACTCAACAGTTTTCTAGTCCCTCTTGAACCATCTCTACTCAACCCGTTCTGTCGCGACCGCCATCCCTTCAGACATGTTTGGCAGAGTCATCCTTACTATGTTGAATCGGGCGAGAAAGTCCCTCAGTCCCTCTCCCAAGGACTACTTGATAGAAAATATATCATTTACTCTTGCTTCAGCCTTCTTGGCTCCGACATGGGCAGTTACGAACTTATCGACCATTTCCTCGAAAGTTTCTATGGAGCGGACTAGTAGCTGTTGATACCCAATTTTGACCTCATGTTTTTATAAATATCATATATACTTTTAAAATATCATTCCTGCATCATCACCAGTTTACAAGAGTCATATAAGTATTTTCTATAATGTTTCATAATTTTTAAAGCTTTAACATTGATTTTCTTGTATTTAAATTACTTGAATATGTATTAATTACCCCTTTAAATTATTTTATGATGACTTAATCAGCCAAATTTATTATTTTCATCCACATATATATATTTCATAATAGTTTTACTTCATTTTATATAATTATATTGGTATATTTTAAGCTATTTACACAATTTTTCAATAATAGCCTATATGCTTTGCATAATTACATTTATTACATTATTCATGCTAAAATAGTATTTTTATATTTTTATAATGTTAAGTTATTATTTTAAATCATTTTATTTCATAAGTAATATTTATTATTTATTAATTATTTTATTTAAACAATTTTATGTATTTAATTTTTAGCCCAATTTTAGGCTAACTTTCAGACCAAAACAGGCCCAAAACATTTGGCCCATTCCCAGTTCACTCTTCAACAGCCCAAGACCAAAAAACCCTCTTCAAAAACAGGTCGCGACCCGACTTTAACCTGCCCCGCTCCCCTTTTAATCTTGACCGTTGATCTTAAATGATCAACGACCCAAATTAAGCCGACCCCTTTCCATATATCCCTCCCCACTAACCCTAGAGACCCATTCCCCACTTCAGCCGCCTCTACTCTCTCTCTATTCCTCTCTTCTTCTTTACAAACCCGAGCCGTCGTATCTCTAAATCCTCTCTGAATCCGACCCCAATATGGAATTCTTTCGTTATACTCTTGCCTTATTCTGCTACTACTCACACGTTCATGGTGTTGCTTAGTATTTACCTAACTTGGGTAAATGCTACCTTTCAAGACGGGCCTGATTTGGCTCTAATTTTGTGAAGATCCGGCCGATGGTTCATCTATATATACTCTACAATGAATGATTCTTGCATTTCCGACCAGATTCATGGCCATTGGACTCAACTAGTGTTTGAAATTTTGATTTCCCCTTTACGAGTTCTATCATTAATTGGATGTGATATTTTCTTTCCTTATTCATGTTTGATTGATTGTTTTCCATGTTTGATTGTTCAATTTCTACCACTATATAACCCCTCCCCAATTTCCCTTTTGGACCTCATTTTTACTGCTATTACTCCCACTATCCTCCTATTTTACTCATTCACTTACTCTGTTACACTTGAATATTTTCTGAAATTGTTGAATTCTTGGCCGGCTAAAAGCCAAGGCCATAATCCTATTAAACAACCTCCTCCGGTGCAAGCACAGCTCGGAGCCTCTTGTGAACTCTGAAGCACTGAGGATTTGAGGTTTCACTGTCTTCCTTCAGTTGCTGCTGCTGAATCACTACTGATATTCTAAGTTTCTCACTCTTTTGCTAGTTTATCTTTTAATTGGTTAGTGTTCTTTACCTTTAAAAATTCAAATTACTTCCCTCCTATATGATGATGCTTATGTGAATTGTGTGTGCCACTATTGTTTGGCTCAGTTTCCATGCTGTTTATGAAATTTCTAATGTTGTATGATTATCACATGTTCTACTGACTGTCAGTCCCGATGAGGTTTCTTTTACTATTCTGTGTATTCTGATATTACCGAAGTCCAAAGCTTCTAGATGGGTAGCTTGTTCTTTTCTAGGTGCAATAAAGCTCTGGCCCTCTTAAATGTTACTTGAACTTCTGTGATCCTTCTATTGTGCTATCTTTGTTTTCAATCATGTTTGCCTTAATGTCTATCTCTAGTTTTAATGCCCTAATTCTATTTAGATTCTACTCTTAGAATCATGAGTAGTTAACTAAAGTAATTCCTGCTCTTTGTATGTTTGCCTGGTTCGAATATATAAACCTGATCAATGCCTGGTGTGAGTGTATCTTCATACTCTGGTTTGGATTCTTGTGTTAAAACTTACTAGTAATTCATATTTGCCCAGAAATTGTTCCAAATGTATTCTTCCCTCTTCATGCTAAGTCACTCATCCATACAACTTTCAACTTGCTCACTTTCTTAAAATGATCATGCCTATATGAATCCTAAACGTTTCAGACTGTATATTTCTATGCTACTTGCAAGCCTCAACACTGTACTATAGTTGCATGTCTTACTACCATTTTGATTGCCACAACATTGTTCTATAGGCCATGCTTGTTAGTACTAGTTTGCCCTGTTTCATGTCTATTGTTATCCGTGGTATGTACAATGGAACTTGCTATAGACTTGCATTCTCAGAAGTAGATACCTGCATTCTAATTAGCTGTTGTGCAGAGTTTTCAATATTGTTGACCTTTAATTTCTTAATAGGTTTTCTTATAAATACTTTATGCTTGTCACAAACTGACTTACAAATCTAAGTTATGTTTTGCCCTACCTGCTTATGTTAATATTTTCTTGTGAAGTTCACCGTTGGTCGTTGTCTCTCGAGCATGTCATTGCTACTTGTTAACCTTCTAGAAATTAATTCATGACCCTGCTTGCTTTGAAATCTCATGCTTAACTCCTCTGTTTGTGGATTCTTGTATGCTAGATTCCTGCCATCAAATCATGTGTATTCCAAGAAGCCTGTTACCTTGAACTTATTTGTTAATCTGAAAAAATCCCTGTATATGTCCAATCTATGTGTTCTGCAGGCTCTCTACATCTTATGTGTGCTTATGTGATGTTCAAGTGTGTATCTTACCCCTGGGACGTGTAGAATTCTTGCTTTTGTTAGTTGTTGTATTAGGGTCCAAATGAGCATGTGCTCCACCTTAGAATTTGAGTTATCTTAATGATTTCGGGGTTTGTATGAGTTGTCATTCGTGCTTTAATTATCTATAACTGGTAATGGATGGGCAAGAGAATTGTTTTGTTGTTGGGCCTGGACTGCTGAATCTGGTTCTTAGTACTGTGGTTTCGAGCACACTATTTGCGCTTGGGATATGGGCCTGTCCGAATTTTAAAGCCATTTGAAGGCCCAGATGCACCACCGGGTTATTTTACATTTACGATTAGGCTTTGAGCTCTAATAATTTGTATAACGAATGATGGGGAGTAAATAAAAGGGGCTGGGGTATTCTAATACTTGCATGAAAGGGTAGAAAGCATGCCTATAGGGTCTATGTGTTCTATTTGCTATTACATCTAGCATGCCCTATTTGTTCCACACTAATAGGAACCATGCCCATAGGAATCACGCACACACACTTCACTTAACTTTTCAAATATGCTATACTTTTTTCCATGTCTACTATTCAACGCTTTTAGATAATATGCCTATAGGATACAATAATGCAATATTTTCGCTAATCTAGATACCATGACTATGAGGTTTAATAATTGGTCAACTACTTATTACTTTTGTACTGTCCCACTTAGATGACATGCCTATAGGGTTGAAGTATTATAAAATCAAGTCTAATTGTCAAATGTTAGCAATACTGCCTATAGGATACTCTCACTCGCTTAGAAAAGCCGTTTATGAAATAAACGCTGTTAATGCTGGACTCTCAAAATTGTCTCACTGCCTAATTATGCAACTATTAGAAATCATGCATATAGTATAATGTCGCTTGCTTAAGACGCATATCTATAAAATCAACTCTATTAATTTTGAGCTTTCTAACAGTTTTATTGTCTTATTGCATAATCAATTTAGAGATCATGCCTATAAGGTTTGTAATACCTATAATCCGTGAATTCAGAAATAACAACGCAGTTTGCATGATGCTGGAATTCAGAATCACCTAGAGACCATGCCTATAGGACTTAATGACTCTAAGTCTTATTTCTGAATTTGTCTACTGCCTAATATAAGAATCTGATCGCGTGCTTTTGTGCTTACGTATGGAGGTCAACTTGAACCTTTCATTGCAATTGTGTGCAATTCTATCTATTTTGAATGTCACCTAGTTTTATCATTTTGATTAACCTAAGTAAGGTCTAAAACTACCTAATAGTAGGTCCAAAGCCTCCTGGACCATAGGGATGGGACGAGTAGTGCACACATAGGATACAGTTTAGAATTGAATTAGAGCACCTTTAAGTAATAACTTCAACATAGTAATTGGGTAGCAGGAGATGATAGTCTGTGCCCGCTAAATAATATAAGCTACCCCTACCTCAAGGGAGTTGCGAAGTATTATTTTTATTGCACGGGGTAATCCTTTAGGTTAAAAAACTTAGGACCCCCCTTATCCTTTTATATACTTGCTGTTTACACTTGGTCATAGATCAAAACAATTGTACTCTTTGTGATTTTTTAAGACTTGTATCAATTAGTCATATAGTTAATTATTATGTTATAATAGAGTTTTCAACTTCTACATCTTTCTTTGCTTATTTGATCACCTAGCTTAATTATCTAATCCATATAGTATAAATTTTGGTCGGGACCCACAGTTGTGGACCTCGAAGAGTGCCTAACACCTTATCTTTGAGGTAATTTGAGCCCTTACCCGATCTTTGATAGTGTTGACTAGTCAAACAGAGTTATTTGCAAATAGGTGCTCTAACGCACCTTAAAATCATTAGGTGGCGACTTTTCTCTTTTTATACCCACTTCAAAAAGTTGTCACACATCAAAACCCGCTTTCGAGAGAAAATGGGTCACGACGGTAGCTGTGAATACCGTGTTAATGCCCCTCCCATAATGGTTTTGCCAAACTTTTTCAGCAAAATAGAGGACACTTGTTCCTTGGCGAGGCCGTTGCCTTTCACAACGGTGACGTAATGGGTCACATAGTCCTCGGGATCGATCATTACGTCGTATATCCTGAGGTAGGGAGGCATTTTGAAGGTCTTTGGTATGGCATGTAGGGCTGCATCATCTCTATACGGCTGCTCTACGAACCTACTGATGTCCCTTTTTGGCAACAGCTTAGGAGCGCCCGGTATTTTGTCGACTCATTCTTGGTGTTCTTTCATCTAGTCTCGGAGTGCTTTGTTTTCATTCTCCATTTGTTCCATCCTCTTTAGAACGGCAGTGAGGGAACTGTCACCTGCACTCTTAGTAATATTGTGAGTTATACCTGTCGTCAGAAGGTTTGGTCGGTTGCATTGCTCGTTTGTTTGTTGTATCATGCAAGCTCTTGCGGTTTCTGTAGTCGTGCCTGTAGCGGGATTGTTGAGCACGCTCACTAGCATGTTGGTCAACCATGCTTCGAGGAGTTTTTTTTACAGTTGGGGGCATCCCTTCTTCTGTGGATGTGGAGGCCCCTTTTCCACTGGGTTTTGTTATGCTACAGTGGGAGGGGGAGGCGACCTCTCGCGCCTAGGGGAAGCGTTGGTCGTCTCGTCCTCGCCTACTATTTCGTAGCTCTCGTTGATAGCGTTCATTAGGTTTCTAGGGATATCACTTGTTATTTTTGTCCTTTTTCCTTGGTTACCTGCCATGTAGGTTTTTGTACATACAAAGAAAGAAGATCTTGGGGTTTGTGAGGTTAGTGACTTGCGTTAGCCGTAGATCTAGAGTGTTATGACCCAATTCCGTACCAAGTCGAGACTGCACCTAACGCCGCCGTTAGGCAAGCCCATAAGCGAAACTATTATTTATTTATCCCTTTTCAACATATTTTTAATTATACTAAATTTCATGCATCTGTGATAAGTCTTTTTAAACAAAATATCAACCTCATAGGTACATAGTCTGCAGTGATAGAAATGACAAGTACAACAGTACATAAGTGCTACTAATCCCCCAAACCCGGCATCACAAGTACACGAGCAATCTAGAGAATATACAAAACTACTAAAACTACTGTCCGAAAGTAATAGACAGGAATAGTAAATAAGATAGAAGGAGACTCCGGTGCTACGGATCATAGCAAGGCAAGTAGCTCACCCTAAGTCTCCGTAGATGATCGGCTATGCGTCTGCGTGACCACTGGTGGAACCTGTTTCAGTACCTGCACATCAGTGCAGAAGTGTAGCATGAGTACGAAGAACAACACGCACCCAGTAAGTATCCAGTCTAAACTCAAAGAAGTAGTGACGAGGGAACGACTTGAAAATTACTAGAGGTCAATAATAATAATGAAAGTGCATAAAGTAGACATGGTGAACATACAACAGGTATCAATGAGACAAATAAAAGCAACTACAATAAATACAACAGGAGTCCATAACATATCACCAACATCTTATAACCGACTGTGAAGACCCTAACTCAATTATATCCAAACTGGAACACCTTTCGATTATTAAGCACGAAGTTGCCGAGGTGAACGGCCCGATCCCATAAGAATAGTGGTACTCAGTACTGTAGAGGAAAACATCTTGATCCCATAAGAATAGTGTTACCATCATACTGTCGAGGCGAATGGCCCGATCCCATAAGAGTGGTGTTACCATACTGTCTAGGCAAATGACCAGATCCCATAAGAGTAGTATTACCATACTGCCGAGGCGAACGACCCGATCCCATTAGAGTAGAGAGGTTTACCTCGTTCACGGAAGTACTTGCAATGCGAGAGGACATGGATTTTTCATTATTACTAAGTATTCTTCAGTTTTCAAAAATAAGAAAAGCTAAGTCAAAAATTGCAACTTTAAATCCCTAGTCTCAACTCTATTTAAGACAGTTAATACGCATGATAAACACAACATTACAATTAAAAGCATGATGTGGATATAAGACTATCCGGACATATCATAGAATATAGCTATGCATGGACTCTCGTCACCTCATGCGTACGTAGCTCCCCACACAAGTGATACACAACAAAGATACACCTAAGGGGATGAGTTCCCTCTTACAAGGTTAGACAAGAGATTTACCTCATTTCCAAGCTCACATCCGGTCCACTAATCCGCTCTAAATCCCCAAGTCGTTGCCGAATAATCCGAAACTAGTCAAATGTTATATAATTTAATCAATATATACTCAAAAGTTCATAATTTAGCTATTACAGTAATTACCCAACCCAAATTGGAAGATTCCTAAAATTTACCCCCGGGCCCTCGTGCCCGGATTCCGAAATTTTTTGAAGATAAATATTACCCATAGCCTCACGAACTCAAATATATAATTTTTACTTAATTCCCTAACCATTTTCGTGGTCAAATCCCATTTTTACCCAAACCCTATGTTCTTCTCAAAATCCCATTAATTTCACCATTTTCCATGTTAAATCAACCTATTATTCGCGTATTTAGCTAAAGACTTGATAAGGATCACTTACCTCTTGATGTTGATGAAATCCCTCCATAAAATGCTCTCAAAATTGCCTAAGACCAAGTGGGAAATGAGGAAAATAAAGCTAAGTCCCGTAATAAAAAGCTCTTGCACCAGTCGCAGATGTCGCATTTGCGACATCTTGTTCGCAAATGCAACAAAACCATCGCAAATGCGAAGGCTGACCATCTCTGCCATAGTCGCAAATGCGACAAAAAACTTTGCAAATGCGACAAAAAACTTCGCAAATGCGAAGAGGGGCAGTTCGCAAAAGCGGCAGGATCTTCGCAAATGTGAAATCCCTAGTGCCTTCCTAACTTCGCAAATGTAAATGGTTCCTCGCAAATGCAAACAAAACTTCCCATTTGCAAGATCTGCAGCACCATCCCAGAAAACCAGAAAAACTGAAGTCCTTCACCCCTCCGAACACGTCCGAAATTCACCCGAGCCATCGGGGCTCCACACCAAACATCCACACAAGTTTAAAAATATCATACGAACTCGCTCGCGCGATCAAAACACCGAAATAACATCTAGAATCACGAATCGGATGCCAAAATGCATGAATTAGATCATGAAACTAAACAACTTCTAAAAACACTTCCGCGCGTTCAATTCCTATCAAATCAACACGGAATGACGCCAAATTTTGTGTGCAAGTCATAAATCACTATACGGAACTATTCCCAGGCTTGGAATCCCAAACAGATTTCGATAATACCAAAGTCTACTCTAAACCAAACTTAAAGAACTTGAAAAACCTTCAATGTGCCAACTTTCAATATTAAGCGCCGAAATGCTCCCGGGTCATCTAAAACCCGATCCGAGCACTTGCCCAAGTCCAAAATTATCATACGAACCTATTGGGACCATCAAATCCCAGTTCCGAGGTCATTTACTCAAAATGTTGACTCAAGTCAAACTTAACTATTATAGGCTACTGTTAAGGAACTAAGTGTTCCGATTTCAACCCGAACCCTTCCATACCCGAACTAACCATCCCTGCAAGTCATAAAACAGTAGAAGCACATACGGGGAGTCCCTCCACTGGAACTTCATTACAGAAATCTTCTTGTATGTCAACTGGGAAACCTGCCTATCAATAATGGCAACTGACTCCTCTTCATAACCCAAACTATCATCTATATGAACCGTGCTGTAATCTAGTACGTGCAACTTGGCGGCATGATACCTCCGGAGCATAGACACATGGAAGACCGAATGAACTCCCGATAGGCTGGGAGGCAAAGCAAGCTCATAAGCAGCCTCCCCAACTCTCCGCAATACCTCAAATAGTCCAATAAACCTTGGGCTCAGCTTTCCCATCTTCCCGAATCTCATGATCCCCTTCAATGGCAAAAATTTCAAGAGAACCTTCTCACCTACCATAAATGATAGATCACGCGCCTTCTGATCCGCGTAACACTTCTGTCTGGACTGTGCTATAAGAAGTCGCTCCTGAATCAACTTTACCTTTTCCAAGGCATCCCTCACCAATTCAGTACAATATAACTTAGCCTCACCAGGTTCAAACCATCCGACGGGCGAACGACATCGCCGACCATATAAATCTCAAATGTAGCCATCTGGTGTTGGAGTGATAACTGTTGTTGTAAGAAAACTCGGCCAAGGGAAATAATCTATCCCACTGACCTCCGAAGTCAATGACAAATGCTCTGAGCATATCCTCCAGAATCTGAATTGTCCGCTTCGAAGGTCTATCTGTCTGCAGATGAAAAGCTGTGCTGAGCTCTACCCGGGTACCCAACTCACTCTGTTCTGCCCTCCAGAAATGCGAAGTAAACTGAGGGCCTCTATTTGATATGATGGAAACATGCACACTATGCAACCGAACAACCTGTCAACAATGACCCAAACAGTATCAAACTTCCTTAACATCAATGGCAACCCAACAACGAAGTCCATAGTGATGCGCTCCCACTTCCATTCTGGTATACCCATCTGCTGAAGGAGGCCACCTGGCCTCTGGTGCTCATACTTAATCTGCTAGCAGTTTAGACATCTCGCCACATACTCAACTATGTCCTTCTTCATCCGCAGCCACCAATAATGCTGCCTCAGGTCGCGATACATCTTTGTAGCCCCCAGATGAATAGAATACTGAGAACTGTGCGCCTCCTTTAGAATCTTCTCTCTCAAACCATCAACATTAGGAACACATATGAGACCCTGGAGCCACACCATCCTCACTGATAGTAACCTCCTTGGCACCACCCTATAGTACCGTCTCTCTGAGAACCAACAAGTGCAGATCATTGTACTGATGAGCCTTGATCCGCTCAAGTAATAAATACTGAGTCACTACACATGCAAAAACCCGACTGGGCTCAGAAAAATCCAACCTCATAAGTTTGTTAGCTAAGGACTGAATGTCCAAAGCCAATGTCCTCTCATCTGCTAAAATAAATTCCAAACTACCCATACTCTCAGCCTTTCTGCTTAAGGCATCTGCAACCACATTCTCCTTGCAAGTATGATAGAGGATGGTAATATCATAGTCCTTTAGTAACTCAAGGCACCTACGCTGACTCAAATTGAGATCCCTCTATTTGAACAAATACTGCAAGCTGCGATGATCGGTGTAAACCTCACAGGACACCCTTTAAAGATAATGCCTCCAGATTTTGAGAGCATGAACTATCGCAGCCAACTCCAAATCATGAACGGGGTAATTCATTGACGAGCTAAAAACACAACACAAAATTATACTCGCTAGTCGAATATAGTATAGAAAATTAAATAGTATTTTTGTAGCTTCTAGTCTTATTGCTTTCAAGATGGTCAATAATTTGGATTTGTGTGAATTAAAACTAAAATTAACTAAAAGTCTAAACTATTGGCTAATGACAATCGCAACAAGATTAAGCAAAGAAGATATCAATGGGAGAAAATAGGGGTTGATTAGATAGGTGAAAGATACTTGTTTGGAAATTAACTCTAGTTACTTCACTTTATGGTTCAAGTGAGTCTCTCGAATTCACTCTATTATTAGTTCGAACGTTCAGTAGAAACTCCTCTCTCGATTAAGTCTCAACCTCACAATATAAACTAAGTTAAGCTTAGTGAAGATATGCAAGAATTCGTAGTTGGTTAATCTATAGGAGAACCTCTTTCGATTATCCTCCTAACTAGGTCTAAACAATAATTCAACTAGCCTCTTTCGATTACTAAGAAGAATCAACAAATTCAACCAACAAGATAATGCAAAACATCACAAATTATGCCTCTTTCGATTACATAAACGTGTGAATATATATGCAATAATAAAAATACCCAAAACGATTCAATACATAAAACTAGAGTTAATATCCACAAACAATTCTCAAAATACCAAATCCATCAATCCCTAAGGAAGAATTACTCCATGGTTATGGAGAAATTCATCACAATTAAGTTTAAGTCAAAGAAAAACATAAAACATCCAAACCCTAGTCTTGAGTGAGGATGAATGGTGAAATCCTTGTGCTCTTGCTTCTCCCTCTTCTCCTTAGCTTCCTTAGGTATAAATTATGTCAAAAGTTCTCAAAATACCGGTTTTCTATGTATATATACCAAGTAGGGTCGGGCCCAAACAAATACACCTTCTCTTGTGCAAAAAAGGACACTTTTTCGGAGTTGGACGTGCGCGGCCGTGCACCTGGAAGTGTGCCCGCGCACTTGGCCGCGCACTTTTCACACTGTTCTGCCCCATATGCGCGGTCAGCACGCGGCCTCACAATTGCCGCGCACGTTTCATCCTGTGCTGTTGAGAATTGGAAAAATTGTAAAACATGAAAGTTGTAGCCCTTTGAATTAGATTTCTAGCAATATATTGTGGAGCTTAAATGGAGTTCCGAGCGAAACGTTATGTGCATTTTACTAGACACCATACAATATGCCTGCTCGATTCTTCGTTTCGTTCCACTATCATCCGTTGATCCCCGAACACGATGCCGACTTAATTCCTTGGGCTTTTACTTAGACTTCAAAGCTCCAAATCACTTGAATTCATTCCATAACATCTACATAGCTCTAAATCGCTCCTACAAGGCATAAAACACACAATTAGTGCAAAATACTAGCGATTAAAGCTCAAACTCAACTAAAGTGTAGTAAATTAGAATATAATAATCGACTAAAACATGAGATTATAGCCTACCATCAACACCCCACACTTAAACCATTGCTCGTCCTCGAGCAATCAAACCATACTTTATATAGACACAACCTTACTAAGCAACTCTCCTAACTCATCACACCAAGAATATTTAAAATAGACTAAGCACAATAGTATAACATCTTCACCTCAAGATTTGACTCACAAGTACCACACATTATTCACAACTCACTCACTTACTCTAACATAGAGGTCAATAACATTACCTTTCCTTCATGAATCAAGTGCCCTCACAACAATAGAGAGTAGTTCCACACACAATAAAATTAAGAATGATCAAGAACTCAAGATAGAAAGAATTCACTCACTCTCAGAAACAACATTCATATGCCACAAAAGATGAACCATAGGCTTGCCCGTAGTGTACTCCTCAACTAATCGAGTTCATTCAGTCACAGATCAAATAGGACTTTAAATGGTTGTAATGTAGGCTGCGGGACGGGTATGATACATTTAGATATAGGAGTGACTACACCTCCCTAAGAACTTTAATACATATATTTCATTGTTCAAACCCCACACTTATATCAAACCATACTCCACCTTAACATCAACATGCATTAACTCCCTATTCTTTAAGCACAATTGCATCAAGAGTTCCACTATCAAGGAATATTTTGCACAACAATACAACTTTTTTTTTCTCTTTTTTTTTCAATTCAAGTGACTCTTACTTTTTCAAAACATTGCACCTTTCTCCTTATTTCAATAGTTCAACTCAAAATCCAAACCAACCACCCCACACTTCAACTTTTACAAAGTGTATAATAATTTTAAGTGCTCATGGGAGGTAAATGGTTCAAATAGATGGTCAATTCAAACAAAAGGGTAAAACTTGTAATGTGGTTGCCAAAGAAACATGATTATAGGCTCAACGGGGTTAACTAAGATACATAACAATTAGGGGGGTAAAAACATATAGCTAAATCAACAAAGAAATGCCTAAATCACTTTCAAGACTGAACAAAATTACTATTTCGCTTTGCAAACATACGGTGCAAGTTTTAGACATCAAATGCAGTGCACAGAATCATACAAACCTCACACACACATGACACATAACTCACTCAAGATTGGATTCATCAAGACACTCTAGTCATAGCAGTTAATCAAAGTTAAGATCATATACTTTAAGGTACTTACACAAGCGTAAAAAACTGAGCCTAAGCGTCACAACCAAAGCACTCACTCTTCTCAAGGCATAACCAAGTCAAGAAATATTGCTTTCAATTCAAACCAAATCACAAGGTTTCCTACACCAAACAAAAATGAAAACTAACTACACCCGGTTCAAATAAAACCCTTGGAAAAGAACCGCGACACAAAGAAAACCCAAGGGGGAATTAATACACTACCTATCAAAAGAAAATCTTTTTGTCTTTTTCTTTCAATTTTAATCCCTTAAGAAACCCGTCGAATGATATCCATCGTCGGGAAAAATCAAAAATTTTCAAATTGTATGTTTTTTTTTCAATTTTTCTTCTCTATCTCTACTACTCAAACTAACAAAAGAAAACTAAAACTAATATACATACATACATACATAAATACATACATCATATCCCCCACCCACACTTTAAGTTGTGGTATGTCCCTGAATTTTCTTCTTTTCCGAGAACTTATGAACTCCACCCCTAATTCTGAATTCATTCCTCGTTTTCGCTCCTTGGGATTCTTTATGGAGCTCATTAAGCCCAATTCTTCTAAGGATACCTGCAAGACCCGATCTTTTCTTTCTTTCTTGTCCTCATCTTGAGCGGTGAATTGCTCGTTCATGATGATCCTTAACTTGTTTCTGCATTCTTTCACAGGATCAATCTATACATATTCCTGTAAATCCCTAAAAATAAAATCCACACGATCAAGGTTAGAAGAAGAAAACAAAGAAGAAAGGTCACGTGAATATTCCTCTGGTATGTCCAAGACTATTTGTTTCTCATTCTCTTCTACTATATGTTGTAGATGTGGAAAGGTGGATGTGGGTTTGAACTCTTCTTCCATTGCTTCACACTCAACCACAACCTTATTTTCGATCATCTCAATTGAATTAGAGTCATCTTGAATAGTGAAAAGCTCTCTCTATGGATGCTCATCCTCTTGGGTAGGCTCATTCTCACAGGGTATCTCCTCTATATATTCACCATCACAATGCAATGAGATTCCTGACAGTGTACTTACCAATTGCCTCACTTGCGTTGTTAGGTTGTTAATGGCTTTATCATCTTGTGTAAATCTCTCTACCGGCTTATTTATGAACTTATACACAAGCTCTTCCAAACTATCATTCTCCTATTGAGGTGGTTGTCTCACTTAACTTCCATTCAAGTTATAAAAAGGGTATTCATCCCAACCAGAGTCAAGATTGTGCCCATATGAATCCTCATACCTATACGGACTAGAAACAGAGTGAGACTATTCAAAATACGGACCATCGGAAGAATACATACATGCTTGACATTCAACCTATAGATGATTTCCACTGCATTTAAAAGACATAGCAGACCGTTGATAATATTCAACTACTAACTCTTCAACCGTTTTCTTAGGCTGGTTGTACTCCATCTTCATAGCATTTAGAGTTCAATATCTACAGTATCTTCTCCAACCTTTTAGGTACTACAAAACAAATTTTGAAAAGAAGTTAACTAATAAAGAAAATAAAATAGAAAATAAAAGAGAAAACAAAAACTAAAACCTAATTCTTGAATTTGCACTACAAACTATTTCAAACAATATTGATTGACAATCCCCGGCAACGACACCAAAATTTGACGAGCTAAAAACACAACATAAAATTATGCTCGCTAGTCGAATATAGTATAGAAAATTATCGTATCCATAGGGATTGGATTTAAACAGTGTTTTCGTAACTTCTAGTCTTATTGCTATTCAAGATGATCAACAATTTGGATTTGTGTGAATTAAAACTAAAATTAACTAAAAGTCTAAACTATTGGCTAATGACAATCGCAACAAGAGTAAGCAAAGAAGATATCAATGGGAGAAAATAGGGGTTGATTGGATAGGTGCAAGATACTTGTTTGGGAATTAACTCTAGTTACTTCACTCTATAGTTCAAGTGAGTCTCTTGAATTCACTCTATCATTAGTTCGAACGTTCATTAGAAACTCCTCTCTCAATTAAGTCTCAACCTCACAATATAAACTAAGTTAAGCTCAATGTAGATATGCAAGAATTCGTAGTGGGTTAATGTTTAGGAGAACCTCTTTCGATTATCTTCCTAACTAGGTATAAACAATAATTCAACTAGCCTCTTTCGATTACTAAGAAGAATTAATGAATTCAACCAACAAGATAATGCAAAACATCACAAATTATGCCTCTTTCGATTACTTAAACATGTGAATATATATGAAATAATAAAAATACCCAAAATGATTCAATACATAAAACTAGAGTTAATATCCACAAACAATTCTCAAAATACTAAATCCATCAATCCCTAAGGAAGAATTACTCCATGGATATGGAGAAATTCATCACAATTAAGTTTAAGTCAAAGGAAAACATAAAACATCCAAACCCTTGTCTTGAGTGAGGATGAATGGTGAAATCCTTGTGCTCTTGCTTCTCCCTCTTCTCCTTAGCTTCCTTAGATCTAAATTATGTCAAAAGTCCTCAAAATACCGGTTTTCTATGTATATATACCAAATAGGTTCGGTCCCAAACAAATACAACTTCTCCTCAAAAAAGGACACTTTTTCGGAGTTGGACGTGCGCGGCCGCACACCTGGAAGTGTGCCCGCACACTTAGCCGCGCACTTACCGTGCACTTTTCACCTTGTTCTATTGGGAATTGGAAAAATTTTAAAACATTAAAGTTGTAGCCTTTGAATTAGCTTTCCAACAATATATTGTGGAGCCCAAACGGAGTTCCAAGAGAAACGTTATGTTCATTTTACTAGACACTGCACAATATGCCTGCTCGATTTTTTGTTTCGTTCCACTATCATCCGTTGATCCCCGAACATGATCCCGGATTAATTCCTTGGGATTTTACTCAGACTTCAAAGTTCCAAATCACTTTAATTCATTCCATAACATCTACATAGCTTGAAATCGCTCCTACAAGGCATAAAACACACAATTAGTGCAAAACACTAGCGATTAAAGCTCAAACTCAACTAAAGTGCAGTAAATTGGAATGTAATAATTGACTAAAACATGAGATTATAGCCTACTATCATTCATGTCGTGGGGATTCAGCTGAATTGAAGCATATTCAATAACTCGCCCCTCCTGCATCGATACACAACCCAGGCCAACGCGTGAAGCATCACAATACACAGTATACATCCCTGAACCGGAAGGCAACACTAACACCGATGTTGTAGTCAAAGATGTCTTGAGCTTTTGAAAGCTCGCCTCGCAATCATCGGACCATTGGAATGGAGCACCCTTCTGGGTCAATCTAGTCAAAGGTGCTGTAATAGATGAAAAGCCCTTTACAAACCGGAGATAATAAGCTGCAAACCCCAGGAAACTCTTGATCTCGGTCGCTGTGGTAGGACAATGCCAACTCTGGACTGCCTTGATATTCTTGGGATCTACCTTAATACCCTCGCCTGATACAACATGCCCCAAGAATGCCATATAATCTAACCAGAACTCGCACTTGGAGAACTTAACATACAACTTTTATTCCCGCAAGGTTTGAAACACAACTCTCAAATGCTGCTCGTGCTCCCCCATACTACACAAGTAGATCAATATATCGTCAATGAAGACAATGAAAAAAGAATCAAGATACGGCCTGAACACTCAGTTCATCGAATCCATAAACGCCGCCGGGGCGTTAGTCAAGCCGACGTACATCACCAAAAATTCATAGTGACCATATCTAGTTTGGAAGGCTGTCTTCGGAACATCCGAAGCACGAATCTTCAGCTGATGATACCTAGATCTCAAGTCAATCTTAGAGAACATCCTGGCACCCTGCAACTAGTAAAACAAATCATCAATACACTGCAATGGGTATTTGTTCTTAATGGTAACTTTATTCAATGCCGCTAATCCATGCACATTCGCATAGTCCCATCCTTCCTTTTCACGAACAACACTGGTGCACCCAAGGCGACACACTCTGTCTGACGAACCCTTTGCTAGAATTTCCTCAAGCTGTTCCTTCAACTCCTTCTGAGCCATGTGGTATGGTGGAATAGAGATAGGCTGGGTACCTTGAGCCAAATCAAGATAGAAATCGATATCACAATCTGGTGGCATGCCTAGTAGATCAGAAGGAAACACATCGAAGAAATCCTGCACCACGGGCACTAAATGAATCACCGGATTCTCTACAGCAGTATACCGAACATAAGCTAAATAAGCCAAACAACCCTTCTCGACCATGTGTCGAGCCTTTAGAAAAATGATAACCCGCCTAGATGCACAGACATATGAATCCTTCCACTCCAGTCTAGGAAACTCTGGTATCACCAAGGTAACAGTCTTGGCATGAAAATCAAGGACGACATGATATGGAGACAACCAGTCCATGCCCAGGATAACCTCAAAGTCGGTCATGTCGAGCAACAAAAGATCCGCTCTAGTCTCATAACCACAAAAAGTCGCGATACAGGACCAGTAAATCCGATCCACAATAATATAATTGCCCACTAGTGTGGATACATATAAAGGAGTACCCAAGGACTTGCGAGGAACACCCAGAAAATGAGCAAACAGAGATGAAACATATGAATACATAGACCCTAGATCAAATAGTACCGTAACATCCCTACCGCAGACCAAAATAATACTTGTGATCACGGCATCTGAGGCTATTGTATTTGGTCTGGATGGAAAGGCATAGAACCTAGCTGGAGTGCCACCTGACTAGCCTGCACCTCTAGGATGACCCCTACCCACTTGCCCTTCGCCGCTGGGCTGCCGGACAATTGGTGCGGCAGCTTGTGCGGTAATCATGGGCCGATAGTCCTGCTGCTCAATCTTGCCCCGAAGTATAGGACAAAACCTCTTCATGTGGACAAAATCCCCGCACTTAAAAAAATCCCTCAGAACGGTGGACTGCTGACCTGAAGTCTGACCCTGATGGTCGGAATACCCACTGGAGGAACCCTGAATAGCTAGTGGGCAGTAAGTACTCTCTGGAATGGCACTGAAATAGGATTGTGCTGGAGCACCACAAGTAGGCGGTGGTGCTGATTGCATGGGCCTGCTGGGCTGACCCCTGATAAAATGACCTCAACCCCCAGGTGGGGCGCCACTGAATTGTCCAAACTGTCGGGGCTTCTTGTCCCTCGGTGCAAACTCTCCACTGCGGTTGCGAATACGCTCGATCCTCCGAGCTATATCCACAACCAAAAGAAATGAAGTCTCCATCTCTGCCTTACAGGCCATAGCTACCTGGATCTCAGGGTGGAAACCTGCAATTAACCTCCGCACCCTCTCTGCATCTGTGGGGAGTATAATAGCTGCATGATGAGACAAGTCAGTGAATCTTGCCTCATAGTCGGTGACAGGCACGTGACCCTGATGGAGTCTCTCAAACTGACCCCAAATCTCATCTCTCTCAGAAGGTGGTATATACTTTTCCAAGAACAGATGTGTGAACTAATCCCAAGTCAAGAGAGGTAAACCTATTGGTCTGCTAAGAAGATAAGCCTGCCACAATTTACGGGCCTTGCCCTCAAATTGAAAAGTGGTGAAGTCCACCCCGTTGGACTCCAATATCCCCATGTTCCGGAGCCTATCCTTGCACCGCTCAATGAAATCCTGAGGGTCCTCTGACCGCTCACCCCCAAAGGTAGGGGGCGAAGCCTAGTCCATCTGTCCAACCACTTCTGCCTATCATCAAACGCGACTAGTACAACCTCTGGCATTGCCGCTGCAATAGGATGGGCTCTGCCCGCAGGTAGTGCACCTGGGGTCTGATAAACAGCAATGGCGTGCCCTAGATCCTGAGCGGTAGGGGTCTGTGCTCCCCTCCTGCCTGAGATATAGTAGGGTCCGCTGGAAATAAATGAGCCTGCGTCATAGAGTCCATGAACTGCAGCATACGGCCCATGACATCCTAGAATTCCAGCGCGGTCATGAAATTTGCTGGGGCTGGCACAACTGCATGCGCCTCATCCTGCTCCTGAATGACAGGATCCTCCACTGGATCCACAGGTGGCACAATAGGAGCAACTCTAGGGCGCCCTCATCCTCTGACTGGAACTGGAGCCCTCTCTTAGCCTCAGCTTCAACCTCTAGTAACGGGGGGAGCAACCCCTTGACTGCCTGGTATATCCGCCGCACGCGTTCTCACCATCTCTGAGAGATCAATAGAAAGACACTTAGTATAATATCAACTGCACGATAGGAGATGAAGAAAGAGAAGTTTCCTAACACCCTATATCCTCTCGAAGATAAGCACGAACGTCTCTGCATCGATCCGCAAGACTCTACTAGGCCTGCTCATGACTCGTGAGACCTATGTGAACCTAAAGCTCTGATACCAAGCTGTCATGACCCAATTCCGTACTAGGTCGAGACTGCACCTAACGCCGTCGTTAGGCAAGCCCACATAAGTAATAGACTATACATTAGTGTTACATGAGCAATCTAGAGAATATACAAAACTACTAAAGTTACTTTCCGAAAGTAATAGACAGAAATAGTAAATAAGATGGAAGGAGACTCTGGTGCTGCGGATTGTAGGAGGCAAGCAGCTCACCCCTAAGTCTCCGTAGATGATCGGCTACGCGCCCGCGTGATCACTGGTGGAACCTATCTCAGTACCTGCACATCAGTGCAAAAATATAGCGTGAGTACAGAGAACAATACGTACCCACTAAGTATCCAGTCTAACTAGTAACATCTATCCCGAAAGCTGTGATAGTGAAAATAGTTAATATTTAAGAACACAAACAGAAGCAACGTAGCATTAAATAGTGATGAACAACAACAAATGGCATTTATGTAAATAGAACAAACGAGTCACCTGAGAAAGGATGAAATCAGTGGATGTTCTTTTTGACAATGATGAATGATGGACAACCCTTTGAATATCTGAGTTATTCTCGGATCCAGTGGAAAAGTGTGGACAAAATTAGATTCTCTCTTTAAAGTCAAAGTATATTTACAAATGAATATATGTCCCCTATCATTGTGTCTCTTTCTATTTATAGGGAACATGTTCCTAAAATCCCTAATAGTATAAGTGTAGAGAATATTCACTAGAATATTCTCTTAAGGATATTCGACCTCGGCCTTGATCTTTGATTTCTATCTTGAAACTAACCGTTATAAATCTATCAAGGGTATTCGACCTCGGCCTTGATCTTTGATTCCTCGACTTCAGTCTCTACTGACTCTTCGACCACGGCCTTCGTTCTTAATTAGATCACTTCGATACCTGACGGCCTGAGAATGTTTTACTAATGTCATTTCAACTTAAAATATTCTAGAGATAGATTTTGACGCACCATTCAAATTAAAATATACTAGTGATTTTTCTTTCGATGGTTCTTGAACGTAAGAAAATACATAAAATATTATGTTAATACAAGCCTTCGGGGATGAAGGTGGCTCTGTAGCATCAACAAAAGCACCCTGGCATAATATGACTACATTTAATATGATCTCTTCTTTGACATTCACGTTAAAGTTTCTAATTTTTGCTTTCGAGGCAAGGATACTAATTTTTGGATTGTTGGAGGTTAGAACAACTTTTAGACTATACATGAAAATTTCCTCAGTTGTTCTTGAGTTCTCTTCATAGTCATTGACTCTATGTTTCTAGTATAACAATGAACTGTTCTAATGAGTTGAGGTTTATAAAGTGCCTTCTGTTGTTTATGTAACAACTATTAGGAGTGGTTATTTTTCTTTCTTATTTTGTACATTTTGATATCAATTAACTAGAATACGTTATCTTTTTGGAATTTCATGTAGTGGCGAATCTCTTTTAAAGGACATATAACAATGAAATTTTTTAAATTATAATCTCAACTTGACAATCTTTATTCTTTTGGGCTAACTTTTTATTTCCCTTTCCTATTGAACTTTTTCGTTATTCTATGACATGATGAATATGATATCTAAGATGCTTGGTGCGGTAGGGCGTCAATGGTTCGGTTCAACCAGTTATTTTATAAAATTTGTATCATACTAATTTTTCGGTTATTCTATTATGTATAACCAAGATTAGACTTTTTGAAACCGTGCCAATCGTGACGGTTTCTTTTCGGTATCGGTACGGTTCGGTAAATTTTCTGTAATATTTTTTAATATCATGTAAAAGTTACTAGTAGAAGTAGAATGCAATAACATACGTACTTTTATAGGAGTTAGCAGAACTCTCTAGACATTTTTACAGTTTAATAGGTAATGAATTAAGAAAATATAAAAGATGGCTTGAGTATAGATCCATCAACTATTCTACATCAACGTAAAAGAAACTAAGCAAATACAAAAATAATATAAATCACACGAGTAAAAAAATATTAACTAAGTTGGGATTCAAGAATAAAGTCTATAGAAGATTAAATATTCAAAAAGATAAATCAAAATCATACGAAAGGAAACATATTCAATACATTGTAGTTTGCTACTCATAATCGCTACAATACCTTGTGTCTTGCTAGTGAACATGCAGAAAATAATTTAGTTTCAATAGGAGTGGCATAATATGATTGGGAATTAGGATTTTGAGTTTAATTACTTGTTGGTTTGTAACTGTTTCATGATTCCAAGGCCCAAGAAAAAATTTAATGTATTGTTATTTTTAAATTTAATATATAAATATATTGTTCACATTGTAAATTTATTCGGTACGGTTCGGTATTTTTCGGTTTATTTTCATAAAATAAGAAACTTACCCTAATTATCAGTACAGTTATAGATTTATATCAAAACCTACAGTTTTATTAAAAGAAACCTAAAATTCGGTTCGGTAAGGTACTGTTCGGTCGGTTTTATAATATCCATTGACACCCCTAGGTACACTATCATCGAAACAATAAAATGTTCTTTTTTTAAAAATGACTGGTGTTTGGGTAGTTTGTGTGCGCTTTGATTAATTTCACAGTAAAAATTTTACGGGGCGCCCTATTTGGTTTCCCTCATTGACCTGTACCCACATTTTTTATTTTTTTAATTAGTATCTAAAATAAAGTAGCTTGTGTGCACTTTGATTATTTTCACAGTAAAAAAATATAATCTATGACAAATATAGTAGTGAGCTGCTGTGACGTTTTATTTTTCTTCTTCTTCTTCTTCTTCTTCTTCTTCTTCTTCTTCTTCTTATTATTAATTGTAAAATGAGTTTGTTAGATCTATTATTGTTTTGACAAATTAATGATTGAGGTTTGTTCTTGATGATATTTGGAGGTTATGTTTCAAATTTGATCTAATTTGGAGTAGATTTAGGTGTTAAATCGTGTATTGGATTGTTGAAAATCGAAAAACAAGTTTATGTTTCTGGGCAATTTATACTTCAAACCTATTTGGCCTTAAGTGCAATTTATCAAAAGGTCTACATGCATGAGTGCTTAGGTATACCATCAGTATAAATTCCTAGAAGTCTTTTTTAGTTGTATTTGTTTTACCGAAAAAAGAATAAAGAATGTTCTGAAGCGATCGTCCAACTCTCCCAAATACAAGGGAGCGGGCGCTCCACATAATATTTTTTTTTTACTTTAGACCTATTTGGCCTTAAGTGCATGAAAATATTTACTGCACTTCAGACCTATTTGGCCTTAAGTGCATCTTAAGTGTAAATTTAACACTTGAAACTTAATTGGCCTTTAGTATATTGCATTTCAGACTAATTATTTTTTTAACTTCAAACCCGATAAATCTGAAGTTAATCCTAAAGTGGATAGACTTGCAAAATTTTGTGCAAATCAAATATAACTTCAATTGTAACCTAAAGTTGGATATAGATACAAATGCCCCAATTCCACAGCCGAGTTCTACAATGAGAAGTTTGGTTCTACTTTTGCATCTGTGTCATCTAATATTTGTTTGAATTGTTGTACAACTATAAGCGACAACAAATCTCAGTTAACTAGCTTGCTCACCTTCTCATACCCTATTTTGAAGGGTGCTATTTTAACAACTACATGCACTTTAAATTTTAGGATGGATTACATTGTGACGACCCAAATTCTGATTCCGTGAATTGTCATGACGGCACATAGTTTCTACGACTAGGTAAGCCTAACACTTTGCGTAAATGAAATGAGAACATAAAAATTAACAACTAACAGTAGCAGATAATCTATATAAGTAATTGATATGCCGCTCGGCATATATAATAGTCAACTCTCGGAATATACATAACACACCCAATACCCGAAACATCGTAAGTCACAAGCTTCTACGAGATTCTAACTGTTCTATACATCACTGTCTATAGAAATAAGGGAAGAATGAACATAGGGGAATAGAGGGGGACACCGAGGATCTGCGGGCGCGGGCAGATGTACCTTGAAGTCTCCGAAAATAGCAGCGACTGCAACTAAGGAAGAGGCTGGTAGGAGGAACCTGGATCTGCACACGAAAAATATGTGCAGGAAAGGGCGTGAGTACACCACAACGGTACCCAGTAAGTGCCAAGCCTAACCTCGGTAGAGTAGTGACGAGGTCAGGTCAGGGTCCTACTGGTATATATATAATAAAAACAAGGCAGAATGAAATTTCACAATATAATAAAGACATAAATTTAACAAGAATGAAAACATAGAAAGGTAACAGCTCAGTACACAGAAATAACAACAGGGGATCTCCCGAGATACCGTCTCGTAGTCCCAAACGTAAATGTGCAGGGGGATCTCCCGGAATACCATTCCGTAGTCCTAAAATAAATATGCAAGATAGGAGGGATCTCCTGGAATCCCGTTCCGTAGTCCCAAAGTAAATGTGCAGGGGGATCTCCCGAAATACCGTTCCGTAGTCCCAAAGTAAATATGCAAGACAGGGGGGGATCTCCCCGAATCCCGTTCCGTTGTCCCAAAGTAAATGTGCAGGGGGATCTCCCGGAATACCGTTTCGCAGTCCCAAAAGTAAATAGATGGCTCAAACAATAGAATTCAACAGCTACAACACGAGATCCTACAAATTAAACTAAGTACAAGACAAGGAAAAACAGAAAATTTACTAGACATGCTGCACGGAGTTCAGATAAACAATTAAGGCAAGTAGTCATGCTGTTCTAATCTAACAGGATACTACACATGCTGATATGACTCAAATAAGTAGGAAAACAGGTTATTACTTAGCAGAAATCGGGTTTTTACAATAATTAGCCCGTGTACGTACTCGTCACCTCACGTACATGGCGCTTACATATCAAAACTGTACCAAATCCTAATGGGAGTTCCCCCACACAAGGTTAGGTAAGACACTTACCTCGAACCAAGCTTAATCAATCCGTAACAAAGCTCTTTACATGAAAATCCGACTCCGAATGGCCCAAATCTAGCCAAAATCAATTACATATCATAAATGTAACTACAAGAAACTAATCTAGCTAATGAAATCAAAGCTAAAGTAAGAAATTAGAAAAATCACCCTAAAAGGTCTCCCCGGGCCCACGTCTCGAAATTGGATAAAAGTCACAAAATATGAATACCCATTCACTTACGAGTTCACTCATACCAAAATTACTCAAATCCGATACCAAAATCTCGATCAAAATCCCAAAATTCGGCCTAAGAACTTTTCTCAAATTTTCAACCCCAAATCCGAAATTAAATGGAGAAGACAACTATAGATTAATGGAATACAACCAAAAACAAGTTAGGAATCATTACCCCAAAGCTTCCTCTGAAAATCCCTCGAAATATCACCAAATTCCGAGCTCTCAAGTCCAGAAATGAAGAATGAAATAAAACCCTCGCACTTAGCCCTTTTTCTGCCAAAGATCTCGCTTCTGCGAGCCTTCAATCACATCTGCGGTACTGCACCTGCGGAAATACCATCGCAGGTGCGAAAATCACTTAAGGAGAACTGGGTCCGCATCTGCGAACAAGGGCCGCACCTCCGCTCCTCTTCCGCTTCTGCGTGTCCGATTCTGCGAATCTATCGCCGCACCTGCGGCCCCAGCTGGACAGGGCCAAAACCACTTCTGCGGCTCCATGGCTACTTTTGCGACGCCGTACCTGCGGTCCAAAGTGCGCAGGTGCGATTACACTAGGTGCAACAGCTTCAGCAATTCCATAAGTCCCAAAATCAATCCGTTAAGCATTCGAAACACACCCGAGGCCCCCCGGGACCTCAACCAAACATACCAACCAGTCCTAAAATACCATACGGACTTAGTGGAGCCCTCAAACCACATCAAACAATGCTAAAATCACTTATCATCCTCCGATTCAAACTTAAAGAACTTGAAGCTTCCAAATTCGATAACCGATGCCGAAACCAACAAAACCACGTCCGATTGACCCCAAATTTTGCACACAAGTCGTATTCACCCCTACGGACCTACTCCAACTTCCGAAATTGGAACCCGACCCTGATATCAAAAATTCCACTACCGGTCAAAATCTCCAAAACTTCGACTTTCGCCATTTTAAGCCTAAATGAGCTACAGACCTCCAAAATACAATTCGGACACGTCCCTAAGTCCAAAATCACTTAACGAAGCTAACGGAACCGATGGAACTCCATTCCGGAGTCGTCTTCACACAGTTCCGACTACGGTCCAAATCCTAAGGCCTAAGCTCCCGTTTAGGGACTAAATGTCCCAAAACACTCCAAAAACTAAAATGAAACCTCCTGGCAAGTCACAATAGCAGAAATAGATACAGGGAAAGTAGTTAATAGGGGATCGAGGATATAACTCTCAAGACGACCGGCCGAGTCGTCACATCCTCCCCCTCTTAAAACAATCGTTCGTCGTCGAACGAGTATAGAGACATACATGAAGCTGTGAAAAGATAAGGATAACGGCTGGGCATATCATGCTTGCTCTCCCAAGTCGCCTCCTCGACCAGCTAACCCCTCCACTGAACCTTTACTAAAGCAATATTCTTTGACCTTAGCTTTCTGACCTGCCTGTCCAAAATATCTACTGGCTCCTCAACATAAGATATATCCTTGTCCAACTGGACTGAGCTGAAATCCAATACATGAGCCAGATCACCGTGATACTTTCGGAGCATAGAAACGTGAAATACCGGATAAACTCCTGTTAGGCTGGGAGGTAAGGCAATCTCATAAGCAACCTCCCCAACACGCCACAACACCTCAAAAGGACCAATATACCTCGGGCTTAGCTTGCCTTCTTTTCCGAACCTCATAACGCCCTTCATAGGCGATACCCGAAGCAAGACCCGCTCTCCAACCATGAATGCTACATCGCAAACCCTCAGGACCGCATAACTCTTCTGTCTGGACTGGGCTGTGCGAAGTCGATCCTGAATCACCTTCACCTTATCCAGGGCATCCTGGACCAAGTTTGTACCCAATAATCTGGCCTCGCCCGGCTCGAACCAACCCATTGGGGACCGACACCGCCTACCATACAGAGCCTCATACGGTGCCATCTGGATGCTCGACTGATAACTGTTGTTGTAGGCAAACTCCGCAAGTGGTAAGAACTGATCCCACGACCCTCCAAACTTCATCACACAAGCACGAAACATATCCTCTAATATCTGAATAGTGCGCTCGAATTGTCCGTCCATCTGAATGTGAAATGCTATGCTCAACTCCACTCGAGTACCCAACTCATTCTATACGACCCTCCAGAATCGTGATGTAAACTACGTACCACGGCCAGATATGAAAGATACCGGTACGTCAAGAAGCCTGACGATCTCACGGATGTAGATTCGAGCTAGCTGCTCGGAAGAATATGTAGTCATCACAAGAATGAAATGAGCTGACTTGGTCAGCCTATCCACAATCACCCAAACCGCATCAAACCTCCGTTGAGTCCGTGGGAGTCCAACAACGAAATCCATAGGGATCCGCTCCCATTTCCACTTCGGAATCTCTAGCTTCTGAAGCAACCCACTTGGTCGCTGATGCTCATACTTCACCTGCTGGCAATTTAGGCACCGGGCCACATACTCTACTATGTCTTTCTTCATTCTCCTCAACCAGTAATGCTGCCTCATGTCCTGATACATCTTCGTGGCACCCGAAAGAATGGAGTACCGCGAGCTATGATCCTCCTGAAGAATCAACTCATGCAAACCATCTACATTAGGCACACATAGCCTGCCCTGCATCCTCAATGCGCATCATCCCCAATAGTGACCTTCTTAGCATCACCATGCTGGACCGTGTCCTTAAGGACAAGGATGTGGGGATCATCATACTAACGCTCCCTGATACGATCATAAAGAGAAGACCGAGAGAACACACAAGCCAACACTCGACTCGGCTCAGAAATATCCAATCTCACAAACTAGATGGCTAAGGCCTGAACATCTAATGCTAAGGATCTCTCTACTGCTAGAGGATATGCTAAACTCCCCAAACACTCCGCCCGGCGACTCAAAGCATCGGCCACCACATTGGCCTTTCCCAGGTGGTATAAAATGGTGATATCATAATCCTTAAGAAGCTCCAACCACCTCCGCTCACGCAAATTAAGGTCCTTTTGCTTGAACAGATGCTGTAAACTCCGATGATCAGTGTAAATCTCACAAGGAACACTGTACAAATAGTGGCGCCAAATCTTCAAGGCATGAACAATAGCTTCTAACTCAAGGTCGTGGACATGATAGTTCTTATCATATACCTTCAGTTGTTTGGACGTATAGGCAATCACCCTGCCGTCCTGCATCAACACCATGCCAAGACCAATCCGTGACGCATCACAATATACAGTGTAGGAACCCGAACCTGTAGGCAATACCAAAACTGGGGCTGTAGTCAAAGTTGTCTTGAGCTTCTGAAAGCTCTCCTCACACTCTTCTGTCCACCTGAACGGAGCACCCTTCTGGGTCAGCCTGGTCATAGGTGCTGCAATAGATGAGAATCCCTCTACAAAACGACGGTAATACCCCACCAAACCAAGAAAACTGCGGATCTCCATAGTTGATGATGGTCTAGGCCAACTCTGCACTGCCTCCACCTTCTTCGGTTCTACCTTGATCCCATCAATCGATACTACATGACCCAAGAATGCCACTGAGTCTAGCCAAAACTCACACTTCAAAAATTTTGCATACAACCTCTTTTCTCTCAGAGTCTGAAGCACAGTCCTCAGGTGCTGTTCATGATCCTCCCGAGTCCGGGAGTACACCAGAATGTCGTCAATAAACACAATGACGAAGGAGTCAAGATAAGGCCGGATCATAATGTGCATCAAATTCATAAAGGTTGCTGGGGAATTGGTTAGCCCAAAAGACATAACAAGAAACTCATAGTGACCGTATCGGGTCCTGAAGGCAGTCATTGGGATATCTGGCTCCCGAATCTTCAACTAATGATAGCCTGAACGTAAGTCAATCTTGGAAAACACCCAGGCAACCTGTAACTGATCAAATAAGTCATCAATACGAGGCAATGTATACCTGTTCTTCACTGTATCTTTGTTTAGCTGGCGATAATCAATACACATATGCATAGAACCATCTTTCTTCTTCACAAACAAGACCGGAGCACCCCAAGGTGACACACTGGGCCGAATGAATCCCTTATCAAGCAACTCCTGCAACTGCTCCTTCAATTCCTTTAACTCAGGAGGAGCCATACGGTACGGAGGAATAGAGATGGGCTGAATGTCGGACAACAAATCAATGGCGAAATCAATATCTCTGTTGGGCGGTATGCCCAGAAGATCAACTGGAAACACATCTGGGAAATCCCTCACTACTGGAACTGACTCAACTGTAGGGGTATCAATACTGGCATCTCTCACATAAGCTAAATACGCATCACACCCCTTCTCAACCATTCGTTGAGCCTTAAGAAATGAAATAACTTTGCGGAGAGTGTACTCTAAGGTACCTTTGCACTCTAATCGCGGTAAGCCTTGCATAGCCAGCGTCAAGGTCTTAGCGTGACAATCTAGAATAGCATAATGGGGGGACAACCAGTCCATGCCCAAGATAATATCAAAATCTACCATGTTGAGTAATAATAAATCGGCTCTGGTCTCAAAACCACTAAGAGCAATCAAACACGACCAATACACGTGGTCCACAACAAGAGAATCTCCCACAGGAGTAGACACATAAATAGGGGAACTCAAAGAATCTTGAGATACGCCCAAATGTAGGGCAAAATAAGAGGACACATACGAATACGTAGAGCCTGGGTCAAATAATACCGAAGCATATCTATGACAGACTGGAACAATACCTGTAATGACAGAGTCGGAAGCAACTGCCTCTGCACGAGCCATAAGAGCATAATACCTGGCCTGGCCTCCCCCTCTAGGGCAACCTTGACCTCCCCGACCTCCACCTCGAGCTAGCTGAGCAGGTGGGGTGGTAGATGGTGCTGGAATCATAGCCTGAGGACCTGGTGAAGCACGTGGTGGCTGAGATGTCTGTGGAGGTGCACCTCTCCTAAGTCTGGGGCAATCCTTTACCATGTGGCGAGTGTCACCACACTCAAAACAACCCCTCGGAGGGCGTGGATACTATGACTGACTCGGGCTAGGTCTGCTGGACTGGCCATTAATAGCACCCAGAGCAGGAAGCATACTAGATACTAGCTGTGTATAATAAGGCTCCTGGGATCTAGAAGGGATTGGAACACCACTGGCGGCTGGAAGAGCTAAATGAACAAGGCGACTCACATAAACCCTACCATGGCAAGCTATCCGGGCACGAGCTCCAGAATAATAACCAGTCTCTCGAGACCTCTTGGCCTCCCTCTCCTCTCTGTCCCGAGCAATCATGCTCTCCAATATCCTGGCAATGCTCACAACCTATTGATAAGAGATTTCCATCTCCAACTCCCTAGCCATACTGATCCTGATGCTGGGGTGGAGTCCCTCAATAAAGCGATGAACCCTCTCCCGAACTGTACCAACCAAGGCCAGTGCATTTCGGGCCAAATCACTTAAACGGACTGTATACTCTGACACAGTCATAGAACCCTGGCGCAACTGCTCAAACTCTGGGCGCCATGCATCCCTGAGGCTCTGAGGGACATACTCTCTCAAAAATATATCCGAGAACTGAGTCCATGTGAGTGAGGCTACCTCGTCCGGACTACTCAACTCATAAGCACGCCACCACTGATAGGCTGCTTCTCTAATCTGGAAAGTGGTAAAAGAAACCCCACTCGTCTCTGCTACGCCTATAGTACAGAGAATACGATGACACTCCTCCAGAAAACCCTGAGCATCATCTGTAGCCAATCCGCTGAAGGTAGGTGGGTGGTATTTTTTGCACCTCTCAAATCTGAGATGCTCCTCCTCAGAAGCGGCTGTCCCGGTCTCATGCTAAAATGGAGCTACCGGCTGCATAGGAATGAATTCTGGCGCCTGATCAACCTGGACCCTCTACTTAGGAGTACGCGCTGTGGGAGTCTGTGCCCCTCCCCCAGCCCGAGATGTGGAGGGAGCTAGTGGAATTAGTCCAGCCTGAGCTAAGGTGCTGAACATGATCATGAACTGGGCTAGAGTCTCATAGAGGGCTGGTGCAGCAATAGGAACCTTCGGTGCCTGCCCTCCAGTTGGAGCTGCTGGGGGCTCCTATGTCGCAGCTCGCGCGGGTGCTCTGGCTACACCGCATTGTCATCCTCTACCCCCGACCCCGGTCTCTGGTGACTCTAGCAGGGGGAACGAGTGGCTGGTCGTCAGATCTCCCGGTACGGGTCCTCACCATCTGTGAGAAAGAATAGAATAGTGAATTTTAGAATTTTATGCCAATAACTCGCACGACAAGGAATCAAAAGAAGTATGATTGTTCCTACAGTTCCATAGCCTCCCGAGGATAAGCATAGACGTCTCCGTACCAATCCGCAAGACTCTAATAAACCGACTTGTGACTCACGAAACCTATGAACCTAGAGCTCTGATACCAACTTGTCCACGACCCAAATTCTCCCTCCGTGAATTGTCGTGATGACACCTATTCTCTACGACTAGGTAAGCCTAACACTTTGCGAAAATGAAATGAAAACATAAAAATTAACAACTAACAGTAGCAGATAATCTATATAAGCAATTGAGATGTCGCTCGTCATATACAATAGTCAACTCTCGGAATATACATAACACACCCAAGACCCGGAACACCGTAAGTCACAAGCTTCTACGAGATTCTAACTGTTCTATACATCACTGTCTATAGAAATAAGGGAAGAATGAACATAGGGGAATGAACATAGGCGCGGGCAGATGTACCTTGAAGTCTCCGAAAATAGCAGCGACTGCAACTAAAGACGAGGCTGGTGGGAGGAACCTGGATCTGCACACGAAAAACATGTGCAGGAAAGGGAGTGAGTACACCACAACGGTACCCAGTAAGTGCCAAGCCTAACCTCGATCGAGTAGTGACAAGGTCAGGTCAGGGCCCTACTGGTATATATATAATAAAAATAAGGCAGAATGAAATTTCATAATATAATAAAGACATAAATTTAACAAGAATGAAAACATAGAAAGGTAACAGATCAGTACACAGAAATAACAACAGGGGATCTCCCGAGATACCGTCTCGTAGTCCCAAACGTAAATGTGCAGGGGGATCTCCCGGAATACCGTTCCGTAGTCCCAAATTAAATATGCAAGACAGGGGGGATCTCCCGAAATCCTTCCATAGTCCCAAAGTAAATATGCAGGGGGATCTCCTGGAATACCGTTCCATAGTCCCAAAGTAAATATGCAAGACATGGGGGATCTCCCAGAATACTGTTCCATAGTCCCAAAGTAAATGTGTGGGGGGATATCCCGAAATATCATTCCGTAGTCCCAAAAGTAAGTACACAACTCAAACACTAGAATTCAATAGCTACAACACAAGATCCTACAATTTAAACTAAGTACAAGACAAGGAAAAACATTAAATTTACTAGACATGTTGCACGGAGTTCAGATAAACAATTAAGGCAAGTAGTCATGCTGTTCTAATCTAAAAGGATACTACACATGCTGATATGACTCAAATAAGAAGGAAAATAGGTTATTTCTTAGCAGAAATCAGGTTTTTACAACAATTAGCTAGTGTACGTACTTGTCACTTCACGTACATAACGCTCACATATCAAAACAGTACCAAATCCTAAGGGGAGTTCATCCACACAAAGTTAGGCAAGCCACTTACTTCGAACCAAGCTTAATCAATCCGTAACAATATAACTACAAGGAACTAATCTAGCTAATGAAGTCAAAGCTAAAGCAAGAAATCGAAAAAATCGCCCTAAAAAGTCTCCCCGGGCCCACGTCTCTAAATCGGGTAAAAGTCACAAAATATGAACACCCATTCACTCACGAGTTCACTCATACCAAAATTACTCAAATCCGATACCAAAATCTCGATCAAAATCACAAAATTTGACCTAAGAACTTTTCTCAACTTTTCCCCAAATTTTAATCCCCAAATCCAAAATTAAATGGAGAAGACAACTATAGATTAATGGAATACAACCAAAAACGAGTTAGGAATCATTACCCCAAAGCTTCCTCTGAAAATCCCTCGAAAAATAGCCAAATTCCGAGCTCTCAAGTCCAAAAATGAAGAATGAAATCAAACCCTCGCATTTAGCCATTTTTCTGCCAGAGATCTCGTTTTTGCGAGCTTTCAACTGCATCTGCGGTACCGTACTGTCGAAAATACCATCGCAGGTGCGAAAATCACTTAAGGGGAACTGGGTCCGCATCTGCGAACAAAGGCCGCATCTGCGAGCCCGCACTTGCGCTCCTCTTCCGCTTCTTCGTGTCCGCTTCTGCGGATCTATCGACGCACCTGTGGCCCCAGCTGGACAGGGCCAAAACTGCTTCTGCTGATCCATGGCCGCTTCTGCAGTGCCGCACCTATGGCCCAAAGTTCGCAGGTGCGATTACACTAGGTGCAGCAACTTCAGCAATTGCATAAGTCCCAAAGTCAATCTATTAAGCATTTGAAATACACCCGAGGCCCCCGGGACCTCAACCAAACATACCAACCAGTTCTAAAACACCATACGGATTTAGTTAAGCCCTCTAACCACATCAAACAATGCTAAAATCACTTATCATCCCCCGATTCAAACTTAAAGAACTTGAAACTTCCAAGTTCGACAACTGATGTCGAAACTAACCAAACCACGTCCGATTGACCCCAAACTTTGCACACAAGTTGTATTCAACCCTACGGAGCTACTCCAACTTCCGAAATCAGAACCCGACCACGATATCAAAAATTCCACTAACGGTCAAAATCTCCAAAACTTCGACTTTTGCCATTTCAAGCCTAAATGAGCTACAGACCTCCAAAACACAAACCGGATATGTCCCTAAGTCCAAAATCACCTAACGTAGCTAACAGAACCGACAAAACTCCATTCCGGAGTCGTCTTCATACAGTTCCGACTGCAGTTCAAATCATAAGGCTTAAGCTCCCGTTTAGGGACTAAGTTTTCCAAAACACTCTAAAAACCAAAACGGAACCTCTCGGCAAGTCACAATAGCAGAAATAGATACGGAAAAAATAGTTAATAGGGGATCGGGGCTATAACTCTCAAGACGACCGGCCGAGTCGTCACATACATTTCTACCAATAACGGAAAGGAGAAAATAAAATAAAAAATGGGCTTACTCAAACACTTTATAATAGCCACCTTTAAATATAATATATTTAAGCACTATATATATATATATATATATATATATATATATATATATATATATATATACTTTAAAAATAACTTAATCACTTTATATATTAATTTTAATATATTATATAGTCCCTAACATGTTGAAATGGAAGTTTTGACAAAGGCTTGATGAAGATATCTGCAATCTCATAGAAGAGGGAATATATCAAGTTGTCAGTGCTCCAATAGCCACCTTTTTGCAAACAAAGTGATAATCAATTTTTATGTGCTTTGTGCGAGCATAAAACACTGAATTTATGGTCATGTACAATGCACTTTTGTTATAACAAAAGAGTTGTGATAGTTCATGTAATTGATTCCAATGTCTTTGATCACGTCCAATTCACACTCAAATAACAAGTATGAAACGGTCGTTGCAATTATAAAATCCAACGCGAGTCCGAGTCGAATTCCACAAGGAGTTTAGGTTGATGCTAAGGTAAATACTCAAGAATAGAACGTGAAATAGCTCATTAGACTTTCAAACAACAATGGATAATTGTTATCTAAGTTGACAGCTAAGAAATTAAACTAAATAGTACAAACTAGAGAATGAAATATTTTTGGTATTTTAATCAATTAAGGGAAAAGCCTAGGGATGTAGCCTTCACCTAGGTGTAAACCTAATAGGTATAGTAAAGTAATGTTTGCTTGGTAGATCAGGGTGTGTTATGACTCTCAATTCTTAAGTACCCACTCAATACCTCTCGGTCAAAGAGTGATTATGCCCAAATTGGCTTTCTCAAGACCAAAATGGGTAACAATCTAAATAATTGATATGAGTCTAAGTGGGACTATCACTATCTCCAGTTCAAATACTTTAATCAAACTAGTCAAAACTTTAACTAGCTCAATTTTTTGTTAGCCAAGTTTTTCTAGACTAGGTTCCTCTTTCTCAAGTAAGAACTAAGTCCAATAGGCATGAATTAATGTTTGCAACCATTAAATCTAGATATAAAGTATAAACAAGGCTAAATAATAAACACTCAATCATTAACAAGCATTAATATTAATAGCCTATAAGTTTTACACACTAGGACTGGATCACAACCCTAGATAAAATATAGCTACTCATGCTTGAAGACATAGAAAATAAAAGCATAGAAGTAACTGAAGACATAAAACTAAAATTAGACAATAAAAGTAGTAGGTCTTCTCTAATTTTAATCACAACTTTCCTAAAGTAGTAAACTCTAACCACTACAGCTGCTAAAAATACAAAAGTTACCCTAAAAACATGTTTCTCGTTTATTTATAGTATCCAGAAATTTGCTGACAAAAATGTCCTTCGGGAGGTTTTGCGGCCGCATAATTTGGTGTGTGGACCGCACTTTCTTCTTTTGCTCTTGCAATGGGAGGGATTCTGTGGCCGCATAATAATCTCTATGGCCGCACTTCAGCTTCTGTGGCCGTACATTTTGGATGCAGACCGCATTCTAAAGAGGCTTCATACTTAGTCTTCTACAGCTTCCCTGAACTTTTCAAGCTTTGTCAGTGCAACCAACGTTTTCAACCGCACAATCTGGTGTGCGGACCGCACTCCTACTGAAATCCTCTGAGGCTTCAAGGGTACATACGCGGCCGCACTTGCATTTCTGCGAACCGCATCTCCATTACGGCCGCAGAATAAGTTCTGCGGATCACACTTTCCTTTGCATTAATCCTCTTTGCCTTGCTGAGCTGGAACACTCCTTTTTGAGTTAGATTTCTCCATTGAGCTCGAATCCTCCAACATGTCTGCACACAACTTCATTAGATTCAAAAATAAAAATCACTACTTTTGGACTAAAACCTAAAGCAAGAAGGTACTAATAAGTTGTTAAAATTCACACTTATCAACTCCCCCAAACTTAAGTCTTTTCTTGTAGTCAAGCAAATAGATTAGTTCCCACCTCCCCTAAGTGAAAGGTCATTTCAAAGAGTCAATTGTAATTCATTCTTACTCGGTTGGAATCAATAATTACCCACAATACTCATGCATTTTCAACAAGGTGACAAAACATATGTGACTTGCATATAACTATAGTGTGACATTTGAGCTTCAAGAATTGGCTTTACTCATAAAGGACATGCTTGTTCTATCATTTAAATCATGGTCGACTCCAAACTCTTCCCCCTCTAACTTCCATTTTCTATGCTCACTTCATGATTTAATACTCAAATTCTAGAGCAATAAAGGATTCACTCTTCTCTAGCAAAAGAATGTCACAAGTAAGGCTTCAAGTACCATAGGCTTGCCCCTCATATAGATCTCCACTAATGTAAGGTCACTCGGTTTAAAATTAAGTAGGACATTTTTCGGGTTGTAATGAAGGCTTTTGGATTGGGATAGGATACCATATGGGATAAGTGGTTATGTACTTCCTTAAGCACTCCAATTTTCATTTCTTGGCTCACATTTGCCAAACCCTTAGAGGCATTTCTTTTTCTTAGGGGCTAGAGAGACTTGCCATCATTCTTTATTGTTCATTTCATTCTTTTTCATAACCATAGACTTTTCCAATCTTGTCTACAACATTTGCTCTGTTAGTTATAAATCGTAGCATTTTAATAACCAAGCCATTATTAATATTTCTGAGGGTTGATTACTTGAATTCTTGGGGAACTAGTGGGAGTCGACTCCGGACTTGTAAACTGAATTATTTTTGCAACGACCGCTAGACGTTTGTAGTCAACTTTCTCGACTTAGTTTAGTCAACTTTCTCGACTTGAAATTTATTATATTGAAACTCTAACATTTGTAGTCTTATGTGTTATAGGTGCATCCCTAGAAACTCTTCAAGAACTGGTGAATTGTACGAAGAATTACCGGACCCTAAAAAAGCTTTCAAGGCACTAAATCGAGTAAACAAGAAAGACAAATTATAACATAACTAAATAGAACGAATCGAACTAGACATGGGTGACGTCATAGACGATCAAAACAATATAAACATTGGGAACAACTCGAACAACCAGGGTGTGTCATTTCTTGTGCCAGAAGCAACCTTGTATGATTGGGCACAACCCACCGCTAAAAATTTGGCAACCGCAATTGCAGTCCATCAGATATAAGCGGAATTATTTCAAATCACAAATAACATGCTACATCTGTTGTAGAAGAACAAGGGACTGTTCTCGGGGTCTTACATTGAAGATCCACAACAACATCTGAAAATTTTTCTATCGATTTGTGCCATGCAAAGGCAACTGAAAATGACACAGGAAGCAATAAGGCTATTGTTGTTTCTATTCTAAGTGACGGGAGAGGCTTAGACTTGGATCAGTTCGCTCCCCATAAACTCCATCACTACTTGGGAGGAATTAGTCAAGCAGTTTTGAACAAATTCTACGCACCCAATAAGACTGCCAAACAAGTTGATGAGATATTAAGCTTCAGGCAGAAACCAGCGGAAACACTGCAAGAAACGTGGGAGAGGTTCAAAGGGATGTTGGTCAAGTGTCCTCACCATGGCATTCCTGATCAAATGTTCTATATGGGATTGGCAGACAACTTGAAAGCCAATATTGATGCTTAAACAGGTGGATCATTTTTGAGCAAATCATTTAGAGAATGTAAGATATTACTTGATAAAATGGCTCAAAACCCAAGATGGATGACAAAAGACTCTATAATCACTCCTGTAGTTCACTCAGCAGCTCTAGACCCAAACAACTCCATAGCTAAGAATATGGACACTCTAATGATGCAAATGAGTATCCTTACCACAAAAATTTTAATGAGTCGGGCCAAAAGCAGGTGCACATAGTTGACACGAAAAATGGAGAATTATGCACACCATGCATTAATCAACCATGTGTGTGCTTGTGGAGCGGTAAAAGTGACAATCAAAACTATCAAGAGAATATGAACTATGTGGGCAACTATGGAGCCCATAGACAAGGTGGTTAGAATTGGGGAATGCAGAATTAGCATTATAGACCAGCACATTAGCAATACAATAACAACAACAATCCTGGAACTATGCGACCACAGGATCAAGTCATGCCTTACCAAAGGCAACATGGTTACAAGCAGCAAAATCAATATCTAGCTTATCCACAACCCCAACAACAACAACAGATAGTGAGACAAGATGATGGGTTGTCTGAAATTAAAGGAATGCTGCAACAACTCATTGGGTCTAACAAAAAAATACAAGAGAAGGTTGAAGCACATGACTCAACGATAAAAGGCATTGATATTGAATTAGGGTAGATATCTTTTGGCTCTGAATAATTGTCCCCAAGGGATGCTATTTACGGACACAAATGTCAACCCGAAAGAGCAGGACCCGAAGCAGCTGATGGCTGTGAGTTTGAGAAATGGTAGAGATCTTGATTAAGAGAAAGAAATTGCTCATAAAAGCCGGCCAACTAAGATACTTGTGCTAGTACCAATTGAGGTAGATGAGCCAACTGAGCTAACAGAAGTAACAATGCAGCAGGCCTAGGAGGAACTAAACAAAGAAAAAGAGGTTACAAAGGAAACTGAGCAAGGGTAAGAGGAAGTAACAGAAAAAGTGTCTGAACAGGATTCCACCCCAATCATAGAAAGGAAGAGACTCCAACACCTTTCCCACAGAGATTGGCCAAATATCAGAAGGATGAGCAATACAAGAAATTCATGGAGATATTGAAGTAGATTCAGGGGAACATCCCACTGATTGATGCCTTGAGGGAGATGCCCGGTTATGCAAAGATGATGAAGGACTTGATGTCTCGAAAGTTTGACTTTCAAGACTTGGAAACTATGAGATTGACTCAGACCTATAGTGTTGTTGTGACAAGACCTATAGTTGAGAAGTTATCCAACCCAGGGAGTTTCACAATTCCGTGCACCATAGGCAACTATGCTTCTGCTAAAGTATTGTGTGATTTGGGGGTGAGCATAAACTTGATGCCCTTGTCTATCTATAAAAGGTTGGGCATTGGAAGAGCAAGTCCCACATCCATGTTACTACAACTAGCCGACTGAATGGGGAAAATGCCATTAGGTATACTTTACAATGTACTTGTGCAGGTTGGAAATTTTGTGTTCCCGACAGATTTTGTCATTCTAGACTGCCAAGTTGATGAGGGGATTCCAATAATTTTGGGAAGGCCATTCTTAGCCACAGGGAGAGCTCTGATTGATTGTGAAACTAGGGAACTAAAGATGAGACTGAATAATGAAGAAATAACATTCAATGTGCAGAAGTCCATGCGACGACCCAGTGAGTTTGCCAATTACTCTCTGATTGAAGCAGTGGATGTGATCATGGAGGAAGAAGATAAGATGCTTAATGTAAAAGATCCTCTAGCAGCCTGCCTCATAAACCTAGAAGAGGTAGATGGTGAAGACTTGGCGGAGTAGGTTTTGGCTCTTGAAGGCCAAGGGTAGTAGAAAAAAGAGCTCGAATTCAAGCCTTTACACTTAGAAGAAAGAAAGACCTCTCTAGCTAAGCCATCAATTGAAGAGCCACCACAGTTGGAGCTAAAATCGTTACCATCTTACCTCATGTATGCTTACTTAGGCCCTAACTCGACCTTACCTGTTATTATCTCATCTGGTTTGTTAGATATACAGGTGGTATGACTTTTGCAGGTTCTGAAGGAGTGCAAGACTACAATTGGTTGGACCATTGTAGACATAAAGGGTATTAGCCCAACCTTTTGTATGTATAATATTCTACTAGAAGATGGGCACAAACCTTCCAGAGAATATCAAAGAAGGCTGAAACCCAATATGAAAGAAGTGGTGAAGAAAGAAGTGATCAAGTGGTTAGATGCGGGAATCATTTTCCCCATCTCTGACATCAACTGGGTTAGCCTAGTTTAGTGTGTGCCAAAGAAGGGATGATTAACACTTTGGTTGGAATGATTAATAACTAAAATTAACTATGAAACTAAAATAATTAATAATTGATCACAAAAAGACAAGAGTTGAGTAACACCGAAATATCAATGGGAGAAATAAGGGTCATGACAGGATATGTTCAAGATAGCTATTTGGGATCTAATTCTAGTTCAACTCACTCTAAAGTTCTAATGATTCTCACGAATTCATTCGATGATTAGTTCAAACATGTAGTCAAGACTCGTCTCTCGATTAAATCTTAACTCCACAAGGTGAACTAATATAAGCACTATGAACATATGCAAGCATGTGTTAATGGATTAGTCTTCAGAAAAACGTCTCTTGAATATTATCCTAACTTAATTTAATCAACAATTCAACAAGCTCTTTCGATTACTTAAAAGAATCACTGAATTAAACCAAATAAAATAATACAAAACTAATCACCAAAATATTCCTCTTTCGATTAAATAAACTGGTGAATAAAGTTCCAATCAATTCAAAGCTTCATAAATGAATTCAAGCAAAGAACTAGAGTTAAAATCTACAAATATCAATAAAAACACCATATCTGTCAAACTCTAAGGTAAACTATTCCATATTCATGGAGAAATTAATAAAAAATAAAGTTGAACAATAAGAAAACACGAATTCAATCCAAACTCGCGTGTTGAGTTGAGGAAATAATGATGAATCTTTATGCTTTGAGTCTCCAATGCTCTTCCAATATTTCGTAGGTCAAAAGTCTTCTAAAAATGTGTTTCTAGTGTATTTATACCAAGTCATAACGTGCCCGGACCAAACTATCCTCTCTGAGCCGAAGTGGAAAAACCTGTAAAGTTTTTACACTTCATGCATCGTTCAGTGCCATGCACCCTGCGTCGCATTAGGTAATTTGCTCAGTTGTAAACTCTTTGAACTTAGCTTGTCTGACAAACATTTGTACTAATATGTCGCACTATGCCACGCGCCCTGCGTCGCATTAGTGTATTTTTCTGTCAGACCCAAAAACACCAAGTCTCTGAACTTCTCAAACTTCTGACGAACCTTTGTACAAATGCAATGCTTAATACCACGCCTTATGCGACGCACTAGTACATTTTTATCCAGCCCATCTTCTAACTCGAAATAATCTCATTCAAAGCATAAAACACGTAATAAATGTAAATCACCACCATTTAAGCTCAAACATGCTTGAAGTGCAGTAATTAGAGTGCAAAATGCGGCTAAAACACGTGTTCGTAGCCTAACATTCACACCCCACACTTAAACCATTGCTCGTCTTCGAGCAATCAAACTACACTTCACATAGAGACGACCTTTTTATCAGACAACTTTCCTAACGCATCATGCCAAGAATATTTAAAGCAGAGTAAGCATCCTATCATAACATCCTAGCCTCAAGACTCGACTCACATGCACCACGTATTTTTTAAAAAACTGCTAACTTACTCTAACACATAGGCCAAAGACATTACCTTTCCTTTACAAATTATGTGCCCTCACACCAAAGATAGAGAGTAGTTCCATACACAATAAAATACAAGAACAAATAGGAACTCAAGATAGAAAAAATTAACTCACTCTCAAAATTAAAATTCATGTGCCACAGAAAACGTATCATAGGCTTGCCCGTAGTGTAATACTCTACTAAATGAGCTCATTCAGTCAAAGATCAAGTAGGACTTTAATTGGTTGTAATGTAGGTTGCGGGATGGGTAGGATACATATAGATATAGTGACTACACCTTTCTAAGCACTTTAATATATATACATTAATAATTTAAACCCCACACTTTTGTTGAACCAAACCCTAACCTTCACACATAATAGCATCAAGCTCTCAATATCTTTAAGCACAACCACGATGAGAACTACCACTAGCAAGGAATCAATTTTTTTCTTTTCTAAGTTCTGATTTTTGTTTTTTCAAGCAAACTCACTTTTTTTCTTTCAATTCCCTAAAAGAGGTTGTCACAATTTTTCAAACAATGCACCTTTCTCAATAGTTCCACTCAAAAACCCGACCATACCTCAACTTAGCTTTTACAAGTTTATAACAAATTCAAGTGCTCAAGAGATGTAAAAGGTTCAAAAAGATAGTCAATTCAAAATAATATGGATCACACTTGTAGTGTGGTTGCCAAAGAAGTAGGATTATAGGCTCAAAAGGGCTAACTAGGATACACAATAATTAGGCGGGTCATAAATATATAATTGACTCAACAAAGAAATGTCTCTATCATTTTCTAGACTAAACAAGACTACTATTTCGTTTTGCAAACATACGGGGCATGTTCTAGACATCAACTGACATGCACAGAATATCAACAAAATCTCACACATACATAGGAACATAACTCACTTAGGACCGGATTTATCCCGACTCTCTGGTCAAAGCAGTTAAGCAACATTAAAATCAAATAATTTTAGGCACTTATCCAAGAGTCAAGAACTGAGCCTAGGCGTCACGACTAAGGCACTCACTACTCTCAAGGTATAACAAAGTTAAGATAAGTTATCTCCAATTAACACTAGAGCACAAGACTTCCCTATTCCTAATAAAAGAAAAACTAACTACACCCGGTTCAAACAAAACCCTTGGAAGAGAACCGCATCATAAAGAAATATCAAGGGAGAATTGTTACCTACCTAAGAAAAATAAAATATATATTTTTCTTCGACTTTGATCCCTCGAGAAGACAGTCGAGGAAATCCATCGTCGGGAAAAGTCAAAAAAATAATTTCAAGCAAAACACAAGAAAACAAACAAACATGCACATATTTACATCCCCCACCCCCACTTTAAATTGTGGCATATCCCTATGACACACAAATAAAGAGCAAGAGGTAAACAAAACTCTCCTAATTCATCTAGTCAGGGTCTAAATCGAAGTCGGGATCTCCTTTGCATGACCGACCCAGTGCACACATCCATGCTGAGAGTTTCTTTTCTTCTTTCTTTGGGTACACCCCACACTTATCATGCTTATTCTCTCTAGCTAGCTCTTTTAGGGCCCCATTGCTCATTCCATATTAAAGACCACCCTTTCTTCCCCCACTCTGAGCATGCGCTGCCTTACTTGAATGTCCAGAATCGCTGTGCCAATAGCCAAGAAGGGTCTCCCTAGAATTAGAGGGACTTCCTATTCTCTTCCATGTTCACCACGATAAAGTCCACATGGAACACAAATTTGTCCACTCTAATTAGCACATCTTCTACTAGTCCTTCAGTTATGATTGTGGTCTAATCCGCTAGCTGCAAGGACACGGGTATAGATCTAATTTCTCCAATTTCTCCATCCAATTTCCTGAAAATAGACAAAGGCATACAATTAATAGAAGCACCCGAATCACACAAAGATTTTTCAAACTTAGTGCTTCTTAAAGATCAAGGTATAGTAAAACTCCCTGGATCTCTACACTTTTAAGGGAGCTTATTTTGCAAAATGGCACTACAATGTTCTGTGAGCCTGACAATCGATGTGTCCTTTACTTTCCTCTTGTTGGACAGTATCTCCTTTAAGAACTTGGCATATGCTAGCATTTGTGAAAGCACCTCTATGAAAGGTACATTAACATGCACCCGCTTGAGAACCTCTAGAAAATGCCCAAATTGTTTGTCTAGGCTCTCTCTTCTTTGCTTCCAAGGGAAAGGTAGAGAAGGAACATATTTACTCTCTTCGATATCATCATTACTTCTTTGTTTGTCTTTCTTATTCCTTGTAGGAACTTCATATTTGTTCTTCTTTTTCTTATTCTTCTTCTTCAGATCATCCTCTTGCTCTGCCCTCACTTCACTCTTATGCTCATCACTTTTCTGCTCTCCTTCATTTTTAACTTGATATCCCGTCAACTAATTATTCTCTACTACCAACAAATCTTGTGATATATTGCCATTCCTCAAAGACACTGCATTCACTGTTTCCTTTGGATTCCTTTTGGTATTCGCGTAGAGGGTTCCTGGGGACCTCTCGGATAACAGACTAGCAATCTGCCCCACTTGCCTCTCTATGTTTCGAATAGCTACACTATGAGTTTCAAATCTCTCACCTTGTCTTAATAATGAAGGCCTTTATTAGATCTTCCAAGCTAGCCTGATTAGAATATGGAGGCTGATATTGCTACCTCTGCTGATTTTGAAATCCTGGAGCTCCTTGTCCCTAGGGTCTCGGATTATTCTGCTGCCATGAGTTGAGATTACCATTTGTTGAACTCCAAGAAAAGCCTAGGTGCCTCTGCCTCATAGAGTTATAATTATTACCACTCTGGTAGTTGACTCTGTCAAAGCTTCCCATATCATTTACCATTTCATCTGCAGCTGAGGCCTGACACTCATGCGTTGGATGACCTATTCCACAAAAGTCATAAATTGATGATGGTTGGCTCTGGACCTTGGCTACAATCAACTTTCTTATCTCTCTGGCCATGGTATCTAGATATGCTTGCACTGATGTGTTAGAATCCACTTGATGAACCCAGATGATTTTCTTCTATCATTACTCTTAGCAGGCCATTGATTAGCATCTTCAGAGAGCTCATCAAGAATTGCAATAATCTCTTCAGGAGTCTTCTTCATTAAAGGACGTCCAACTGCAGTGCTCAGAGTTCGTCGTGAGGAAGATGTCAGTCCATCCCAAAAGTCCTGAAGTTGCATCCACAATTCAATCCCATTATGCTGACACTTTCTCACTCTCTTTAAATATTTCCCAAGCCTTGAAAACTATTTCAGTGTCCTTATGGCAGAAGTTGTGAATTTCCCTTCTAAATTTAACTGTTTTTGCAACTGAGAAGTCTTTGTCAAGGAAAATTTTAGTCATATCTTCCCATGTCCTGATTGACCCCGCTGGTAAGCTATAATGCTAGTTCTTCGCGTCATCCTTTAGTGAAAAGGGGAATGCCCTTAAGTAGACTGCATCTTTTGACACTTCGTTGTAGTGGAAGGTGTTCATGATTTTCTTAAAATCCATCAAGTGAGTGTTAGGATCTTCATTCACCTTCCCTTTGAAGACACATTTGTTCTAGATAGTTTGAAGCAAACCTTGCTTCAACTCAAAATTATTCGCTGCTACGGGTGGAAGTCTGACACTGGACAGTCCCTGATTGTAGATTGGTCTGGCATAATCACCCAATGCTCTACCGGGCCTGGGTACCATATTTTCGAAATGGTCTTCAACCAAGAGTCGATTTAGATTGAATCTTCGACCCCCATCATCTTCGATAGTCTCATCAGCAACTCTACGGGCTACCTCAGCTACTATTCGTGCAACTTCTTCTCTATGTTGTGATGTCTCTCTTATAGCTAAATCTACCCCGTCGTCACCATTATTAGCCATGTGTGCTTGGGTTGAAGATTGCCCCAAGAACTTTTCGGTGAGTTATTTCTCTTTCCTCAACTGTCGCAGACTCTTTTCCACCTCTGGATTGTATGGAATCAATTTTTTTTGAAGAAGATCAAGTCATACACCAGAGAAATCAACATATTTCCTACACACGGAAGAGAAACCCGTGAAAAATAAAATAAAATAGGTTCCTGAATTAGCACCAAAAGCTATTTTAAACACTATTGATTGCCAATCCCCAGCAACAATACCAAAATTTGACGAGCGCAAAATACAATACGAAATTGATGCTCGCTAGCCAAAGATAGTATAGTTTAATTGGCATCTCCACATGGATTGGATTTAAATGATGCTCAAGTAATTTATAGCGAACTCTATTCAAGATGATTAACACTTTGGTTGGGATGATTAATAACTAAAATTAACTATAAAACTAAAACTATTAACAATTGATCACGGAAAGACAAGAGTTGAGCAACACTGAAATATCAATGGAAGAAATAAGGGTCATGACAGGATATATGCAAGATAGCTATTTGGGATCGAACTCTAGTTCAATTCACTCTAAAGTTCAAATGATTCTCACGAATCCACTTGATGATTAGCTCAAATGTGTATTCAAGACTCCTCTCTCTATTAAATCTTTACTCTACGAGGTAAACTAATATAAGCATTGTGAACATATGCAAGCATGCGTTAATGGATTAGTCTTCAGGAAAACGTCTCTCGAATATTATCCTAACTTGATTTAATCAACAATTCAACAAGCTCTTTCGATTACTTAAAAGAATCACTGAATTAAACCAAACAAAATAATGCAATGATACTCACCAAAATATTCATCTTTCGATTAAATAAACTGGTGAATAAAGTTGCAATCAATTTAAAACTCCATAAATGAATTCAAGCAAAGAACTAGAGTTAAAATCCATAAATATCAATCAAAACACCATATCCCTCAAACCCTAAGGTAAACTACTCCATATTTAAGGAAAAATTCATCACAAATAAAGGTAAAAAATAAGAAAACATGAATTCAATCCAAACTCGGGTGTTGAGCTGAGGAAAGAATGATGAATCCTTGTGCTTTGAGTCTCCAATGCTCTTCCAATCTTCTATAGGTCAAAAGTCCTCTAAAAATGTGTTTCTAGTGTATTTATACCAAGTCGGAACGTGCCCGGATCAAACTATCTCTCTTGAGCCGAAGTGGGAAAACCTGTAAACTCTTTACACTTCATGCGTCGCACAGTGCTACGCACCCTGCGTCACATTAGTGTAATTTGCTCAGTTGTAAACTCTCTGAACTTAGCTTGTCTGACAAGCTTTTGTACTAATGCATCACACTATGCCACGCGCCCTCTGTCACATTAGTGTATTTTTTTGTCAAACCCAAAACTCCAAGTCTCTGAACTTCTCAAACTTCTGACAAACTTTTGTACTAATGTGACGCTTAAAGTCACACCTTATGTGACACACTAGTACATTTTGCTCCATCCCATCTTCGTAATCCGAAATCAACTCCTACAAAGCATAAAGCATGTAACAAGTATAAATCACCATCATTTAAGCTCAAACATGCTCAAAGTACAGTAATTAGAGTGCAAAATATGACTAAAACACGTGTTCCTAGCCTACCATCAGGGAGGTCCCACTTTTGCTTCCTGGATGGATACTAAGAGTATAACTAGATCTCTATTGCCCTAGAGGATAGAGAGAAAACGTCGTTCACCTGTCCATATGGCATATATACTTTTTGGAGAATGTCGTTTGGCCTATGCAATGCACCCTCCATATTCCAAAGGTGCATGATGGCCATCTTCACATATATGGTAGAGGACATAATAGAGGTTTTCATGGACGATTTCTCAGTGGTGGGGAACTCGTTCGATGACTGTCTTATGAATCTTAGAAGAGTACTAAAGAGGTGTATGGAGACTAATCTGGTACTGAACTAGGAAAAGTATCATTTCATGGTATAGGAAGGTATAGTCTTGGGACACCTAGTATCAAGTAAGGTCATTGAGGTGGACTGTGCTAAAGTTGATGTAATAGAGAAGTTGTCACCACCCACTTCTGTCAAGTGTAAATTGCTTATAGGAAGTTTTCTTAGTCACTGCAGCTTCTACAGGAGATTTATACAAGATTTTTCCAAAATTGCTAACCCTTTGTGTAAATTGCTTGAAAAAGCAGGGCATCTTTTGAGGAGTTCAAAAAGAGGTTGGTGACTACACTAATCATAGTGGCACATGACTGGGAACAACCTTTTGAGCTGATGTGTGATGCAAACGAGTATGTTGTGGAAGCAGTTCTTGGGCAGCGAAACGATAATCATGCATCAAATCTACTATGCAAGTAGAACCTTGAGTGGTGCACATCTAAATTACACAGTGACCGAGAAGGATAAGCTAGCAGTGGCATTCATATTTGACAAATTCAAGACATACATGATAGTCTCAATGGTAATCATTTATACTAACCATGCTACTCTCAGGTACTTAATTGAGAATAAGGAGTCAAAGTCGCGCCTGATTCGATGGGTATTACTCCTGTAATAATTTGATTTGGAAACCCGTGACCGAAATGGAATGGATAACTAAGTGGTTGATCACTTGTCCAGGCTTGAAGGAGCCGAAAAGAAGGTTGATATAGAAGAGATTGCATAGACTTTTCCAGACAAATAACTCTTAGCGACAAGTATCGAGGTGGCACCATGGTATGCGGATATTGCAACTACCCGGCGAGCGGTATTGTTCCCTATGACTTGTACTATGTGCAAAGTAAATAGTTCTTTTGTGATTGTCGCATGTATTAATGGGATGAGCCTTATTTGTTTAGGATTTATATTGATAACATTATCCGGAGGTGTATCCGTGAGATAGATCAGTCTTCTGTTTTGCAGGCATATCACGCTTCACCATATGTTGGCCATTTTGGAGGGGTAAGGACAATTACTAAGGTGTTAGAGTCGGGCTTCTACTGGCTGACATTGTTCAAGGATGTACACTACTGGGTAAAGATCTATGATGAATGCCAACGGATCGGGAATATCTCCCGTCGACATGAGATGCCAATGAACCCGATTCAGGAGGTGGAAGTATTTGATGTATGGGGAATCGACTTCATAGGGCCTTTTTTCAGCTCATACGGCAACAAATACATACTTGTAGCAGTTGACTATGTGTCAAAATGGGTGAAAGTTTTAGCACTCCCTACAAATGATGCGAAGGGAGACATTGGTTTTTTGAGAAAGAACACCTTACACCCGATTTGGCACACCAAGGGCAATAATCAGTGATGGAGGCACCCACTTTTGCAACCGAGCCTTCACAAAGCTATTGAAAAATATGGTGTTCGCCACAAGGTGGCCACTCCGTATCACCTCCAAACAAGCGGGCAAGTGGAGGTGTCGAACAGAGAAATAAAGAGTGTTTTGACAAAGACTGTGAATGCTACGAGAACAGACTGGGCGAGAAAGTTATATGATGCACTATGGGATTATCGCACCGCTTTTAAAACTCCAATTGGCATGTCGCCATATAAACTGGTATTTGGGAAAGCGTGTCATTTACCTGTGAGCTGGAGCATAGAGCTTTGTGGGCTCTGAGGCAATTGAATCTCGATATGAAAGCTGTAGGTACAAATAGAGTCACAGAGTTGCACGATCACGATGAGTTACATTACCATGATTTTGAGAGCATAAGATTATACAAAGAGAGAATGAAAATGATCCATGACAAGAATATTGTGGAGCACAATTTTAAACTTGGAGATTTGGTACTGTTGTATAATTCACGACTGAAATTGTTTCCGGGCAAGTTGAAGTCAAGATGGTTAGGACCATTTTGTGTACTAGAGGTACATCCTACGAAAGCAGTGGCAATTGAGTCGAAAGATGGAGTTCAGAAGTTCATGGTTAATGGAAAAAGGTTGAAACATCACCTTGGCATGGATGAGGAAAAAGTTGTGTCGGTGATTTATTTGAAGGAGCCCCAAGTGTTGAGTGAACCTTGAGTTTGATTGACTGCGCCGTGCCACAACGTTAAATCAGGAGCTTTGTGGGAGGCAATCCATTATAATGTTGTATTAATCATGTCGCGACGTTAAATCAGGCGCTTTGTGGGAGGCAACCTAATTTTAGTTTATTTTAGCTTCATTAGACTTTTATTTTTATTTTTTAGGTACTAACAAATCGTTGGTTAAGTCTTTGTGTTTGAATAGGTATTAGAGCATGTTGGAAAGTCAAGAAAACATGGAGAAATCCAAAAAATGGACCCGGCATCACTTGAGTACGCCCCGAAACTCGCCAAGCGAGTCAAGCAACACGCCACAGACCTAGCACCGCGCATTATATGGCGTAATGGACCTCGCAGCATACCTCGCGCCTCCCAGGTCCTAGCGCACTCCTCCTCGAAACACAGCCCGCGTCGCCTAGTCTCCACCTTGCTCCCTATCTCACATTGCCTGGGCCATAGCAAGATCCACCTCGCGAAAGACCTCGCAGCGCCAGGTAAGTATTTTTTTTTCTTTTCTTTTCTTTACTTCTTCTTCTTCTTTCCTTTTCTTTAAAACACCACACACACATACACCCCTTAATTAAAACAACTGCCCATCCCTAAACACAACACACACACACAAAAACGTCCAAACACACACGCTCCTCTCTCTCTCTCAAACCATACTGCCTCCTCCCCTCCACCTCTCACTCACATCAAAACCCCATTAAATCCACTCCTTCATACACTCATTCACTCACTAGCACCATCAATTGAGCAATCATCCTTCCCAAGCATCTAAGGTATGATTTTTAACTTTTTCTTTTTCAAATTTAGAATTGGGTGAAGTGATGAACTCGGACAACTTTTGGGTATGTGCTTCATAGTAAGAATGTGCATGTTTGTCCTAACCCCATAAACCCCGTAGGAATGGTATTGTTATTTTTTTATATGAGTGATGTCACTAAATTCCCAAGTTGATTTGGGAGGGTGAGGCAATCCCTCATTAAAGGTGGCAAGTGGGCCGGTCCCGGGCCTAAACGGGTGAAGTGGGCCGGTCCAAACGGTCCCGGTCCCAAATTAAACAGGCCAAATGATCTTTTTGTAGGGACCGGCCCGGGACCGGGCCCGAGACCGTTTGGTCCCGAGCTAAACAGTCCCGGCCCGCCGGCTAAATGGGCTAAGTGGGCCCAATGGAATTTTTTAAAAAATTAAAAGAAATTAGAGACAAAAGGATGTTAAAATTATATATAGTTCTATAAGATATTATGCTATATTAATATTTAAGTTGTAGCAACAAGATATGTATACATATGTTATATTAACATATACATATTAATGCTAAATTATATCATGTTTGCTGGTTGGTGGACAAAAGGCATTTATCTAATAATTAACAATAATCTTGAGAATCTTATCGAGCAATCAAGAAAATTCTTATGCTTTGCAAATTATTTTATAATAATGTTTAGAGCCCTGTGAGACTTTAATTAACACATGCTAAGGATGAGACTTACGAGGTAATTGTTGCAATTGTTCACACTTCAGCAAACAATTAGACAACAATTTAGTAAAGTAACCTTTTTTAACTTACCTTTTTCTTATTTTTACTATTTTTTAACATCTTATTCTTTTTAGAAAATCTCACTTCTTTGGATGCTTTTAAGAAAAGATATGAAATGATTCACTTAAATTCATTTAGCCTGCAACCATTTTCAAGTTTAGTACTCCTATTTAAATTACCTTTTGATATTGTATTTAAGAAGAGTTTGAATTCGAAAACTGCCATTACATGAAATATTTACACAGTCAGAAAGTTAAAAGATAATTAAAGATAATACTTAAGTTGTAGCAATAGCAACATATTTATACATATTAATGCTATATTAACATATGCTATATTAATATGTTGTTGTTACTAAAACTTAAATATTAATATATATAGTACTACATCTTATAGAATAATTATTTTTTAAAAATTCCGGGCCTGGACCGGCCCACTTGCCTGCGTTATCCCTCATCCACACAAGCACTTCCATGACACTAGTGCACGCCAATTGTTTGTCAAAATACCTCAAAGGCATTCCTTCTCCCCATTGGAGTCCGAGTCTCTGGGGTTGTTATACTAGTGCTATATCTTCATGCACCCCTTAAGATCTTAAGTGTGGGCCAGCTCAGTGGAGCTGAGATAGGTAGCTATATGCATCGAAATTGTAGTAAGCATCTATGAGACATTGGTTGAATGGGAGAGACAAGCATGCTAAAATAGAGAGATGAAGTCTGAGTAACCTCAAGTTTGTTGAACATCATGTGCTTAACTCTTAAGTTGGGGTCGTAAGACCACGTTTTGAAATGATTCAATGCCCTCTAAGGTTGACTAATGTCCACTTGTGCAGGTACAAATATGGTACGTCTGAAGCCCAATGCACCACTGACTGATAAAGGGAAGGGCAAGGCCACTGCTCCTACCAAAGTCAAGGCTTCCTCCACACCTCCATCGAAAAAGAGGAAAGGAGGGGAGGCCACTTCGAGTCATGTTGAGGGGTTGCAAGCAGTTGCAGCTATGGAGCGTCATGCCCATAGCCTGAGGGATAACGAGAGTATGGAATTAAAAGAATACTCTCGTCCACCAAGGAATGGTAGAAGATTTGTCAGCCGAAACATATACACCCTGATTCGGTTGTTCATGAGCGCCCTCTAAAATCTATGTATCAAGCAATTTGGAAGGGTATTCATGATCTTGGATTGATCTACGTGTTTGAAAACATTAGAGATATCAATGTGAACCTTGTCCGTGAGTTCTATGCCAGATATGATCTGGATCATCCAGAGCAGTATGTACCTATTCGGGACCGATTGATTGATTTTTCTACATCAACTATATGCAACTACTTGAGAGCTCTGGATTTTCTCCATGATCCCCTGGTAACTTCATTACCCGCCCAACATATCCGGCGCTGAGACAGACTCTCCGTGGTGTCAATTTTGTGGCAGCCTGGATCCGTGACAAAAAGACCTAACGTCATAGGAAATTTCAAAAGACGAAAATGAAGCCAAAAGCTCAGGTGTGGTAGAAATTGATCAACACACGGCTACTACCATGCAACCATGAGATGATGATCAGTCGTGGAAGGGTTTGTCTTCTTTACTTCTTAATGACTGGCCAAAAGGTGAATGTGGGCCAGTTGATACGCTACCAAATAGTGCAGGTAAGAACAAGAAAGAGAGTTGATAGGTTATTCTTCGGCAATGTGCTGACATAGTACCTGAGAAAAGAGGAGGTAGATGAGGAGTGAGATTTTGATGTAGTCATTCCAGCACCCCTCCGACAAACGGACATCACCAGCAATCGGGTGAAGGAGGAGAGTGATATGTCTTCACTGACAGGTGTCGCGCTCAAAGCTTGAGATGACAGCTTTGTGGCCCATTTATATGATATGATGGACTTGCAACTTCGGATTGGAGAGAGGCCGACCACCACGGAGGAGAGGGCCAACCTGGATGAGCGCTTTCAGCTCAATGCTCATGCCCCGCATCTGGTTGGGCTTGGTGAGGGCCAGTGACTTCCTGAGGACGAGGATGTCAACAAACCAGAGTGTTCAGTGGCCGAGCCAAAGTAGTCTGAGGAGGAGGCTGAGGATGATGCTGATGTAGGTGCAGAGGATGAAGAGTGGACAACTTCGGATGGGGCCTTCTATGATGATGATGACTGATCATGGAGTTTTTCCTACTACCTTACTTGTTTTTATTGCTTTATATATGCACTGAGGATACTACATGAATTAATTGTGGGGTTGGGGGATTATATATTCTATGTGACTTGTAAATACTAGACAAACTAATAGTTTCTTGTTTATTTTTTATTAGCTTCTTCTTTTCTATTTTAGCATAGAATATATATAGAAAAAAAGTTATTTTTGTATAGTATTCCAGCTTTAGTTTTTAGGATTGTTTTTAGTAGTTTAATTTGAAATGTATATAAGAATAAAAATGATTAGAATTTTCCCAAATATGGATCTCCTAGGCAGTTTTTTTAAGGGATTAAAGTCTAACCAAAAACAGACAAAACAAATTAAAAAATAGAAAAATCCAAAAATATGTCTTTTTATTCTTATAGGTAGTAATAATATCTTAAAGTTTTTTGTACCTCGGTTCTTTTTCATGAGATGTAGTTGAACCGGGTAATAGTTATTTTGTAGAGTAAATTAGGATTTAGGGAATAAAAGGATGGAAAATATGAGATTGATAAGCGCTTTTTACTTGTTTGATAGTAGCATATTTAGGTTCTAGTATGTATATTACATTCCCTATGGTTTGAAAGTGTTTATGATGCCTTGTTGAGTAGATATCATATTTATTGACGCCTATGTTTCATTTTCTTGGCTGTGCCACTTTGTGCTTAATACTTAATATTTTGTGGCTCCGTAAATACTTGTAATTATTTGAGAGTCGAAATGGAACCATCCTTAGCGAGTCACGTGTCATGTGTGGTGAGAATTTGTGTAGTTTGTGTCATTGTATTGGCGTCTAAAACTTGCCCGGCATGTGAGTTAAAGCAAAATTTTAGGTTTTGCTCGGTTTGAAAAATGATTTTAGGCTTTTTTTGATCTAAATGCTTACCTCATATAAAAATTATCCCTAGTCAACCCTTTTGAGCTTATAGCCTTTTATTTGGCAACCACATTACAAGCTTATACCCCTTTGCTCTTAATGTATTTTATTGATCCTTTTACCTCTTAAACACTTTAATTGTAAAATGAGCGCTAGAAGAAGTAAGGAGGGAACTTGGATGGCTTTTGAGTGGAACCAATGAAAGAAAAAAGATGCACTTGTATTGTAAGGAATACACCACTAGCAGGAATGGTAGAAGAGAAAAAAATATTGTTGAAAAGAAAGAAGAAAAAAGAAGAATAATACGTAGAAAAGGAAAATAAGGATATCTTGTCCTTGGTAGTGGGTATGAAATAAAGTAGTGCTTAAAGAAAAAAAGAGAAAGCTCTTGGGATGATATTATTTGTGAAATAGAAGTTGGGATTGAAGAATATCATCCCAAGAGCTTTCCCTTTTTCTCCCTTTAAGTACTACTTTAATTCATACTCACTAGCAAAGACAAGATATGCTTATTTTCCTTTGCTACATATTATTGTTCTTTTTTCTTTTTTTTTTCAACAATATTGTTTTTTCTTTTCTACCTTTCCTACTAGTGGTGTATTCCTTACAATACAAGTGTACCTTTCTTTCATTCATTGGTTCCACTCAAAAGCCACCCAAGTTCCCTCCTTACTTTTGCTCATTTTACAATTAAAGTGCTTTAAAAGGTAAAAAGATCAAAATGATACAATTAAGAACAAAGAGGTATAGGCTTGTAATGTTGTTGCCAAATGAAAGTCTATAAGCTCAAAAGCGTTGTCTGGGGATAATTTTTATTTGTGGTAAGTATTAAGCTCAAAAAGATCAAAGAAAGCCTAAAATTATTTTTCAAATCAAGCAAAACCTAAAATTTCACTTCATCTCACATGTAGGGCAAGTTCTAGATTCTAATGTAATGACACGGACTATACAAATTTTCACATACATGGCACATGGCGCACTAAGGATGGTTCCATTCCGAAAAACAATTTCAAGTATTCATGGAGCCACAAAATATTAAGCATTAAGCACAAAGTGACATAGTAAAGAAAATGAGACACATGCGTTAATAAACATGCTATCTACTCAACAAGGCATCATAAGCACTTTCAAACCATAGGGAAGGTAATACACATGCTAGAGCCTAAATATTCTACTATCAAACAAGTCAAAAGGCGCTTATCAATATCATTTTCCCCATTCTTTTATTTCCTAAATCCTAATCTACTCTAAAATAATTACTACCCGGTTCAACTAAATCCCATAAAAAAGAATCTAGGTACAACGAAAAATCACGGGGGCTTATTACTACCTAAAAGAAGAACAAGACATATTTTTGGATTTTTCAAATTTTTTGTTTTTGTTTTTGGTTAATCTGCAATCCCTCTAGAAAATTGCCTAGGAGATCCATCGTCGGGAAAAGTTCAATCATTTCTATTCTTTTATATATATATATATATATATATATATATATATATATATATATATATATATTAAATTAAACTATTAAAAACAATCCTAAAAACTAAAGAATAAAGGATGAATAGTATACTAAAATATTTGTTTCTATATATATTCTATGCTAAAAGAGAAAATAAGAAGCTAACAAAAATAAAAAAGAAACTATTAGTGTCCTCAGTGCATATATAAAGCAATAAAAACAAGTAAGGTGGTAGGAAAAACTACCTGATCAGTCATCATCATCGCCATCATCGTAGAAGGCCCCATTTGCATATGTCCACTCTTCATCCTCTGCACCCTCATCAGCATCATCCTCAACATCCTCCTCAGACTGCTCTGGCTTGGCTTCTGAACACTCTGGTGTGTTTACATCTTCGTCCTCAGGAAGTCGCTAGCCCTCACCAAGCCCAACGAGACGCTGGGCATAAGCATTGAGCTTAAAGCGCTCATCGAGGTTGTCCCTCTCCTCCGTAGTGGCCATCCTCCCTCCAATCCGAAGCTGCAAGTCCATCATCCCATATAAATGGGCCATAAAGTTGTCATCTCGAGCTTTGAGCTCGGCACCTATCAGTGAAGACATATCGCTCTCCTCCTTTGCCTGGATGCTGGTGATGTCCATCTATCGGAGGGGTACTGGAATGATTACATCAAAATCTCGCTCCTCATCTACCTCCTCTTTTCTTAGGTACTGTGTCAGCATGTTAACGAAGAACAACCTATCAACTCTCTTTCTTGTTCTTACCTGTGCCAATTGGTAGCATATCAACTGGCCCACATTCACCTTTTGGCCAGTCATTAGGAAGTAAAATAGGTAGACCCTTTCACGGCTGATCATCGTCTCATGGTTGCATGGTAGTAGCTGCGTGTTGATCATTTTCAACCACACCTGAGCTTCTGGCTTCATTTTATTCTTTGGAAATTTCCTACAACGTTGGGTCTTTTTGTCATGGACCTAGGCTTCTACAAAATTAACACCACATGGAGTGTGTCTCTGCGCTTGAAATGTTGGGGAGGGGGTAATGATATTACCCAGGGGCTCATGGGGAACATACAGAGCTCCCAAGTAGTTGCATATAGCTGATGTAGAAAAATCAATCAATCGGCCCCGAATAGGCACATACTGCTCTGGATCATTCGAATCATATCCGACATAGAACTCACTGACAAGGTTAGCATTGATATCCCTAGTGTTTTGACGAGCGCAAAACACACACGAATATATGCTTACTAGTCGAATATGGTAAAATATAATATCATATCCAAAGGGATTAGAGTTAAACAGTATTATCGTAGTTTGTAGATAGATTTTTATCTAAGATGATCAACAATTGAGATTAATATAATTTAAAACTAAAATTAACTAAGAATCTAAATTACTGACTAATGACAATCACAACAATGAGTAAGGAAAGATATTAATGGGAAAAAATAGGGGTTGATTGGATAGGTGCAAGATACTTGTCTTGAATTTAACCCTAGCTAATTCACTCCGATGGTTCAAGTGAGTCTCTCGAACTCACTCAATTATTAAGTCAAACGTTCAGTAGAAACTCCTCTCTCGATTAAGTCTCAACCTCACAATATGAACCAATTTATGCTCGATGAAGATATGCAAGAATTCGTAGTGGATTGGTCTTTAGGAGAACCTCTTTCGATTTCCCTCCTAACTAGGTCTAAACAATAACTCAACTAGCCTCTTTAGATTACTAAGAAGAATCAATGAATTTAACCAACAAGATAATGCAAAAACCTCACAAGTTATGCCTCTTTCGATTACATGAACATGTAAAAATAGATGCAACAATTAAAACACCCAAAACGATTCAATACATATAAAATAGAGTTAATATACACAAACAATCATCAAAACACCAAATCCATCAATCCATAAATAGAACTACTCCATAGATATGGAGTAATTCATCACAAATAAATTTAAGTTAAAGGAAAATATAAAACAATTCAAACCCTTGTCTTGAGTTAGGATTGAATGATGAAATCCTTGTGCTCTTGCTTCTCCTACTTCTCCTTAGCCTCCTTAGGTCTTAGATGTGTCCAAAGTCCTCCAAATACTGTTTATCCATGTATATATACCAAGTAGGGGCGGGCCCAAACAAACATACATTCTCCTTCATGAAATAGGAATTTTCCCGGACAGGACGTGCACGGCCGCACACCTGGGAGGGTGCTCGCGCATTAGGCAGTGCACTTTGCATAGTGTTCTGCCTCACATGCGCGCCCAGTTCACGGACGCGCACTTGGGTGATCTCCAGCTCGATTCTTCATTTCTCTTTTTGAATGCACTAGTGTCCGTTGATCCCCAAACTCGATTCCAACTTAATCCTTGAGCTTTTACTCAGACTTCAAAGCTCCACAATAGCGTGAATTCATCCCATAACATCTATATAGCTCGGAATCACTCCTACAAGGCATAAAATATAGAATTAGTACAAAACACTAGCGATTAAAGCTCGAACTCAATTAAAGTATAGAAAATTAGAGTGCGATAAGCAACTAAAACACGCAATTATATCCTACCATCAACACCCCACACTCGAACCTTTGCTCGTCCTCGATAAATCAAACTACACTTTATAAAGACATGACCTTTTTAAACAACTCCCATAACTCATCATACCAAGAATATTTAAAATAGATTAAGCACAATAGTGTAATATCTTCACCTCAAGATTTGACTCACAAGTACCACGCATTATTTATAACTCGCTCACTTACTCCAACATAAAGGTCAACAACATTACCTTTCCTTCATGAATCACATGCCCTCACAACAAAAGAGAGTAGTTCCGCAAACAATCAAATTTAAAAATAATTAGGAACTCAAGATAGAAAGAATTTGCTCACTCTCAGAAACAACATTCATTCGCTCACTTTCAAAACCCCACACTTATGTCAAACCAAGACTCCACCTTCACATCCATATATATTAACTCCCAACTTCTTTAAGCACTATTATGTCACGAGTTACCACTTATCAATGAATAATTTTCACAACAATACAACTATATTTTTTTTCTTTTTCAATTTAAGTGGCTTTTACTTTTTTTCAAAACAGTGCACCTTTCTCCTTATTTCATTAGTTCCACTCAAAAGCCAAACTAACCACCCCACACTTCAACTTTTGCAAAGTTCATATCAAATTCAAGTGCTCATGAGAGGTACACGGTTCAAATAGATGGTCAATTCAAATAAATGGGTAAGGCTTGTAATGTGGGTGCCAAAGAAACAGGATTACAAGTTCAAAGGGGCTAACTAAGATACATAACAATTAGGTGGGTAAAAGCATATAACTGGCTCAACAAAGAAATGTATATATCACTTCCAAGACTGAATAAAACTACTATTTCGCTTTGCAAACACACGGGACAAGTTCTAGACATCAAATGCATGCACAGAATAACACAAAATCTCACATACACATGGAACATAACTTACTCAGGATCGGACTCATTAAGACATTATAGTCAAAGCAGTTAAGCAAAGTTAAAATCATACAGTTTAAGGTACTTATACAAGGGTCAAAAACTGAGCCTAAGCGTAACAACTAAAGCACTCACTATTCTCAAGGCATAATAAAGTCAAGAGACATTGCTTTCAATTCAAATCATAGCATAAGGTTTTCTACTCCTAAAAAAATTAAAAACTAACTACACCCGGTTCAAATAAAACTATTGGAAAAGAACCGCGGCGCAAAGAAAAATCAAGGGGGAATTAATACACTACCTAACAACATAAAATCTTTTTATCTTTTCCTTTCGACTTTAATCCCTCAAGAAACCCGTCGAATGAATTTCATCGTCGGGAAAAATCGAAAATTTTCAAAATATATATTTTATTTTTTCAATTTTTTTTTCTTCTAACTATTAAAAAGCAAAAACAAACTAAAACTAATATACATACAACCTACCAATATCCCACACCCCACACTTTAAGTTGTGGCATGTCCCCATGACACACAATTAAAAAGCATAAGGTAGAGAAAACTTCCCTGAATCTCTAGTCGGGGTCTGAATCAAAGTTGGGCTCCATTCTTCTCGCCCGAACTAGTGCACACATCCATACAGATAGCGTCTTCTCAGCCTTATTGGGGTACATCCCACACTTGTACTTTTCTATCACCTGAACCTTCTCTTTCGAACTCTTCACCTTCCATTCAACACTTGCAACTGGCTTCTCATTTTCACCCCCGTCTCTACATTCATCTCGAAAGTCACCATCTCATCACCCACTCTAAGCATGAGTTTTCTATCATGTATGTCCAATATTGCTCTACCCGTCACTAAGAATGGTCTTCCTAGAATGAGGGGGACCACTTTGTTCTCCTCCATTTTCACTACAATGAAATCTACAATTAATACAAACTTATCTACCCGCACTAAGATATCTTCCACTATCCCCTTGGGTATTATAGTTGTTTGGTCTGCCAGCTGCAAAGATATTGGTGCAGGCCTTATCTCTCCAAGCTCATTATCCAACTTTCTATAAATAGACAAAGGTATTAAATTAATTGAGGCACAAGAATCACATAAGGACTTATTAAAATTAAGAGTGGATAACGAGCAAGGTATAGTAAAACTCCCTGGATCTCCACAATTTTGTGGGAGTTTGTTTTGCAAGATTGCACTCCAATGCTATGTGAGCTTGACCACCAATGTATCTTCTATCTTTCTCTTCTTTGTCACGATCTCCTTTAAGAATTTGGCATACGCTGGCATTTGTGAGAGCACTTCTGTGAATGAAAAATTTACTTTAACCTGTCTCAGTATATCTAGAAATCTCTCAAACTATTTGTCCAGCTTTTCTCTATACAGCTTTTGGAGCAAAGGTAGAGCAAGCATATGCTCGCTCTCATTATATTCCTCCATTCTTGAAAGTTCCTCCTTCTTTGTCTCGGCTCCCTTCTTGCCTTTCTTCTTCTTATCAACTTCATTTTTTAGCTGCTCCCCAATTTCTTTTTTAGGTACACGCTCGTTTTGGACCGGAGTGGGATGTTTCAGCACTTGCCCGCTTCTCAAGGTCACAACATTCACTGTTTCTTTGGGGTTCCTTTCAGTATCAGCTGGTAGAGTACCTGGGATTTTCTCAGACAGTACAATTATAATTTGTCCCACTTGCTTCTCCAAATTTCGCAGACCAGTGCCAAGTTCTTTGATAGCATCATGAGCATCTAGCCTCTCATCCTTCTTGACAATGATGGACTTCATTGTATCTTCTAACCCATACTGAATTGGCTGTTGAGGCTGGAACTGCGGCCTCGGCTGATTCACAAAACCAGAAGCTCCTTGTCCTTGAAATCTGGGATTATTTTGTTGCCATGTATTTACAGTAACCCCAGGTGAACTCCATGAAAAACCGGGGTGCTTCTGACCCATTGCATTGAAATTATAATTCCCAACAGCATTAACTTCCTCGATTGAGGCTTGACACTCATGAGTAGGGTGTCCTCTTCCATATATGTCACACGTTGCATGAGGCTTACTGTGTATCGAGGCTAAGGTCAACTTCCTTATTTCCTTGGCCATGTCATCAAGTTGTACCTTCACAGATGTGTTAGCGTCAACTTGGTGAACACCAGTTGATCTTCTTCTTTCAGCAATTTTAGAGGGCCACTAATTTGCGTCTTCAGATAACTCATTCAAAATTGTGACTATTTCCTCTGGAGTCTTTTTCATCAACGGGCCTCCATCTGCATTACAAAATGTTCTTCGTGAGGTTGGTGTCAATCTATCCCAAAAGTCCTGGAGTTGCATCCAGAGTTCAATTCCACTATGTTGACACTTTTGCACTATCTCCTTAAACCTCTCCCAAGCTTCAAACACAGTTTTAGTCTCGTTCTGGCAGAACTTATGGATTTCTCTTCTAAATTTGCTCGTCTTAGGTGATGAGAAATATTTGTCAAGAAATTTTCTGGTCATCTCATCCCATGTTCTAATCGATCCATTAGGCAAGCTTCGAAGCCAGTTCTTTGCATCATCTTTGAGTGTGAAGGGGAATGCCCTTAAGTAAACTGCATCTTGTGACATACCATTGTATTGAAAGGTGTTCATAATCTCCTCGAAGTCCATTAGATGGTTGTTTGGATCATCGTTCATCTTTCCTCTAAAAATTAAGCTGTTTTGAAAGGTTTGGAGAAACCCCTACTTCAACTCAAAATTATGAGCTGCAACTGGAGGTGGTTTCACACTTGATAATCCTTGGTTGTAGACCGGTCTAGCATAATCGCCAAGTGGTCTCCCAGCACCGAGAGCTATATTTTCGAATTGGCCTTTCCTCCTCATAGACAAGTTGTGCATTTCGAAGAGCTGTCTCCTCAGCATCTTGTGCCACTTTTTCTCTTTGCTCGGCTGCCTCTCTTGTAGCCAAATAAACATTATCATCATCTCCCGCCATAATTTCTTTGGTTGAGGATTGCCAACCTTCTCTGTATTCTCGGGGAGATGTCTGTCCTTCCTCAACTGTCATAGTTGTTTATCAATTTCTGGTTCATATGGGAGCACTTCCTTCCTAGAGGATCGAGTCATGAACCAATCTAACCTGTAGCCTGCGCACAATCAAGTAACACCAAACTTAAAAAGAGAAAAATAAAATAAAAAGAAAAATTCCTGAATTAGCACTATAAACTATTTCAAACACTATTAATTGCCAATCTCCGAAAACGGCGCCAAAATTGACGAGCGCAAAACACACACTAAAATATGCTCGCTAGTCGAATATAGTAAAATATAATATCTTATCCATAGCGATTGGAGTTAAACAGTATTATCGTACTTTGTAGCTAGATTGCTATCCAAGATGATCAACAATTGAGATTTATGTGATTTAAAACTAAAATTAACTAAGAGTCTAAACTATTCACTAATGACAATTGCAACAATGAGTAAGGAAAGATATCAATGGGAGAAAATTGGGGTTGATTGGATAGGTACAAGATACTTATCTGGGATTTAACTCTAGCTAATTCACTCTGCAGATTCAAGTAAGTCTCTCGAATTCACTCAATTATTAAGTCAAACATTCAGTAGAAACTCCTCTCTCGATTAAGTCCCAGCCTCACAATATGAACCAATTTATGCTGGATGAAGATACGCAAGAATTCGTAGTGGATTGGTCTTTAAGAGAAACTCTTTCAATTATCCTCCTAACTAGGTATAAACAATAACTCAACTAGCCTCTTTTGATTATTAAGAAGAATCAATGATTTTAACCAACAAGATAATGCAAAAACCTCACAAGTTATGCCTCTTTCGATTATATGAACATGTGAAAATAGATGCAACAATTAAAACATTCAAAACGATTCAATACATATAAACTTGATTTAATATCCACAAACAATCATCAAAACACCAAATCCATCAATTCCTAAAGAGAACTACTTCATAGATATGAAGTAATTCATCACAAATAATTTTTAGTTAAAGGAAAACATAAAAAAATTCAAACCCTTGTCTTGAATTAGGATTGAATGATGAAATACTTGTGCTCTTGCTTCTCCCACTTCTCCTTAGCCTCCATAGGTCTGAGATGTGTCCAAAGTCCTCAAAATTCCATTTTTCCATGTATATATACCAAGTAGGTTCGAGCCCAAACAAACACACCTTCTGCTTCACAAAATAGGACTTTTCCAGGACAGGACGTGCGTGGCTGCGCACCTGGGAGGGTTCTCGCGCATTAGGCCGCGCATTTTGTATAGTGTGCTGCCTACCATGCGTGCCCAGTGCGCGGTCGCGCACCTGGATGAAGTCTGGCTCGATTCTTCATTTCTCTTTTTGAATGCACTAGTGTCCGTTGATCCTCGAACTCGATTCCAACTTAATCCTTGGGCTTTTACGCAGACTTCAAAACTCCACAATAGTGTGAATTCATCCCAAAACATCTACATAGCTCGTAATCACTCCTACAAGGCATAAAATATAGAATTAGTGCAAAACACTAGCGATTAAAGCTTGAACTCAATTAAAGTGTAGAAAATTAAAGTGTAATAAGCAACTAAAACACACAATTATAGCCTACCATCATGTTTCCAAACACGTAGCTCAACCCAAGATCATGAATACCTTCCAAATTGCTTGATACTTAGATTTTAGATGGTGCTCATTAACAACGAATCAGGGTGTATATGTTTGCTGACAAATCTTGTAACACTCCTTGGCGGACAGGGGTATGGTCTAAACTCCATACTCTCATTGTCCCGCAGGCTGTGGGTGTGAGGCTACCATAGATGAATCTGCTTGCAACCCCTCAACGTGACTCGAAGTGGCCTCCCCTCCTTTCCTCTTTTTCGGTGGAGGTACGGAGGAAGCCTTTCCTTTGGGAGGAGCAGTGGTCTTGCCCTTCCCTTTATCCGTCGGTGGTGCATTGGGCTTCAGACGTACTATTTTGTACCTACACAAGGGTCATTAGTCAACCTTAGAGGGCATTGAATCATTTCAAAACGTGGTCTTATGAGCCCAACTTAAGAGTTAAGCACATAATGTTCAACAAACTTGAGGTCACTCAGAATTCACCTCTCTATTTTAGCATGCTTGTCTCTCACATTCAATCAATGTCTCATAGATGCTTACTACGATTTCGATGCATATAACTACCCATCTCAGCTCCGGTGAGCCACCCCACAATTAAGATTTTAAGGGGTGCATGAAGACATAGCACTAGTATAATGACCTCGGAGACTCGGGCTCCAATGGGGACAGGGAATTCCTTTGAGGCATTTTGACAAACACCTTGCATGCACTATTGCCATGGAAGTGCTTTTGTGGATGAGGGATTTCCTCACCCTCCCAAATCGGCTTGGAAATTTAGTGCTATCACTAGTGTAAACAACAACAATACCATTCCTATGGATTTTATGAGGTTGGGACAAATATGCACATTGTTACTATAAAGCACATACCTAAAAGTTGTCCGAGTTCATCACTTCACCCAATTAGAAATTTGACAAAGAAAGAGTTAGAAATCATACCTTAGATTCTTGGGAAGGAGGATTGCTCTTCAATTGATGGTGCTAGTGAGGGAATGAGTGTATGAAGGATTGGATTTAATGGGGTTTAGATGTGAGTGAGAGGTAGAGGGGAGGAAGCAGTGTGAGTTGAGAGAGAGATGGGAGTGTGTGCGTTAGGACGTTTGTGTGTGTGTGTGTGTGTTGTGTTTAGGGCTGGGCGATTGTTTTAATTAAGGGGGTGTCGTATTGTTTTTATTAAAAAAAAACTTGGGTGGTGCTGTTTGGCCAAAATGAGCGCTAGAAAAAGTTATGAGGGAACTTGGGTGGCTTTTGAGTGGAACCAATGAAAGAAAGAAAGGTGCACTTGTATTGTACGGAATACACCAGTAGCAGGAAATATTGTTGAAAAAAAATATGGTTGGCCGCAGTATAAGCCTGGCCTCGCTTATAGTGCGGCCAAGCTGTAGCGCGGTCAAGCTGGCTACGCTTGGCTTGTAGCGCGATCAAGCTGGCTATAGAGCTGGCTACGCTTGACCTGTAGCCAGGCTTGGTTACTTCGTGTTGTTGTGCTCTTTTCTTGCATTTTCGTCCTCTTTTCATGTAACTTTCATTCGATTCTTTCTTCCGATGCTCCTACACATAAAACAACATAATTTAGCTCAAATGTCACATAATTAACCAATAAACCAACAAAATATAGCGCGAGTAATGTACTAAAAGTACAACATTTTGGCCAAACATCACCCTTCTTCTTGTGTCCAGCTTTCCCGTAGCTGTAGCAATTTCCTTTGAATCTCTTCTTGCTTGGGTTACTCTTTGGTCCAGAAGGCTTCTTTATCTTTTTATTATTTTGTGGAGCTTCCTCAATAATATTAGCTCTCATTATTGTTGAGTTTCCATGAACCTTCTTCTCAGCAGCTTTATTTTCCTCTTCGGTCTTCAACAGAACAATGAGATCTTCGAGCGACATTTCTTGCGTTTGTGTTTCAAATAATTTTTGATTTCTTTCCACAAAGGATGCAACTTATCAATCAACGCTGCAACTTGGAATGCTTCATTGATGACCAAACCTTCAATGAAAATTATACTAGTAATAATAATATAATTTATACTTTCAACAAAAGTATTAATTCGAATTATACTTTCAACAAAGAGATCATGAATAATTATTTGCAATTCTCGAACTTGGATAATAACAGACTTGCTATGTACTATTTTATAGTCCAAAAATTTTACGGTAATAAAGTTCTTCAACCTGGCATCCTCAGTTTTGTATGTCTTTTAAAGCGCAGTCCACAGTTCTTTCGATATATCCATATTACTATATACGTTATACAGATCGTCCTCCAGTCCGCTAAGAATAATTCTTGTACAAAAAATCATAATGCTTCAATGCCTCAGTCACGAGGAAGCGTTCGATATCTGGAGTTTCATCAGGCACAATTGGAGCATCTTCCATAATAAACCTCTAAAGGCTAAGGGTAGTCACATAGAAAACTATCTTTTGTTGCCAGTGCTTGAAATCAATCCCGAAATTATTTTCGAAATTTTCTGCTGGAGCAGGTATAAATGCCGGAGTTGTTCCGCTTGTCGATGCATTGGCATTCACCATAGGAGTAGACTGGTTTCCGTTCTCAGTCGTCATTTCTATAAAAGAGTGACACAAACAAATGTTTAATATACAGTAAAGTTTTTATATCTTCAACTCGAATAAAACTGGAGTAGAAAATTACGTAGATTTAAATCTCCAATGTAGTAAAAAATCGCTAGGATTTTAATCTCCAATAACAGATAATAAAACGAAACAGAATATACATTAAAATATAAAATGGAATAGAAAACCACGAAGGCTTTAATCTCCAAATTGGGAGTAGAAAACCACACAAGTTTTAGTCTCCAGAATAATGTATACAACACAAATGCAGAATGTGGATTAAGTTCCTTAAACTTGTTAGTAATCTGTATTTATAAAATAATTCTGAAAACAGAAATGACGAAAAATAGAAATGTAGAAGAACAGAAATTAATCTAAGCCCACTGAATTCACATTATTTTCTTAAGAAACTTAATCCGCTCCTAGTATCCGAGGTTTAGGATTATTTACTCCCAGGGTAGAATTGATTACACACTAATATAGCGGTACTTCAAACCCTAATATTTTAGCGAACACAAATGAGGGAAGCAATCACACTTACTTTGTTTGTTTTGTAAGAAAACTGTAGAAAGAAAGAATAGATTCCAGAATTTTTATAAGGAAAATATGAGGGAATGGCATGTTATTTATATCCAACAAGTGTGTTAAACCGAAGAGGTGCAACTCTTCCAGATGTCTGTTCACATAAATTGACTATCACATAAATGACTATTTACGCAAAATAAAACGAAAAACTCAAACCGGAGGAAATTCAAATTACCGTTATGTAAACGGTTGATTTGGATTAAAAATATTAATTTAATTTAAATATTTAACCAATAAATTTGGGCCAAAAAATTGATTGATCTGAAGCTGAAGCTGAAGCCGAGCAGAGTGACGATGACGGCACGAGGCTTGACTTCTTCTCAATTCTTTAAGAGCTAGAAGAAGTGTAATTATATATATACTCAACAAGTGAGCTTTCCTCCTCTAATATGGGACAATGTTCCTTTGTAAATGATGGAAAATCAAAATTTTATTTTTTCCCTCCATTTCCCATTCACCTCAATTTTGATCAAAAATCCCAACAATCCCCCACATGAATGGGGAATGGCTATACAGCGAAAATATTCATGAAATATTGTGTGATTCGCAAGCAAGGATTAATCGCATTACGATAAGTAGGTTTCCCTTTGAACTTTGCGTAGTGAACTTATGTCGGATATACTCGGTCAACCAGTAGATTTGATATCTTTGAACCGTCAAACTTTGGTGTATACCTAGACAACCATAACTCACACAATCAACCTTTAACCGTCTTTGATTCTCATTATTGTGTTTGTTTCATCCATGAACACCGCCTGATTTCATAAGTGCATAGAGAACTTGCCTTACAAAATTACTGCTATAATTTTTGAAGTCCCCCACAAAGGAGGCAACTTCTCAATCAATGCTGTAACATGGAATGCTTCATTTATGACCAAACCTTCAATGAAAATTATATTAGTAATAATTATATAATTAATACTTTTAACAAAAGTATTAATTTGATTATACCTTCAACAAGGAGATCATGAATAATCGCTTGTAATTCCTTGACTTGGGTAATAACAGACTTATTATGTACCATTTTATAGATAAAAAATTTTACGGCAACAAATTTTTTCAACCCGACATCCTCAGTTTTGTATTTTGTTTTCAAGCACAGTCCAAAGTTCTTTCGACGTCTCCATATTACTATAAATGTTATACAAATCGTCCTCCAGTGCGCTAAGATTGTTGCACAAAAAATTAGAATGCTTTCACGCCTCAGTCACGAGGAAGCGTTCATTATCTGAAGTTTCGTCTGGCACAATTGGAGCATCTTCCTTAATAAACCTCTGAAGGCTAAGGGTAGTCAAATAGAAAAATGTCTTTTGTTGCCAGCGCTTGAAATCAATCCCAAAAAATTTTTTGGGCTTTTCTGCCGGAGCCGGTGCGGGAGTTTTTCGGCTTGTCGATGCATTGATAGTCACCATAGGAACAGACTGATTTCTGTTATCAGTCGTCATTTCTGTAAAAGAGTGACACAAACAAATGCTTAATATATGGTGAAGTTTTTATATCTTCAAATCGAGTAAAACTGGAGTAGAAAATCACGTAGATTTTAATCTTCAGTGGAGTAAAAATCACAAGGATTTTAATTTCCAAATAACATATAATAAACCTGAAACAGAATATACGTTAAAATATAAAAACATAGTAGAAATCCACGAAAACTTTAATCACCAAATAGGAAGTAGAAAACCACACAGGTTTTAGTCTCCAAAACAGTGTATACAACACAAATACAGAATATGGATTAAGTTCCTTAAGCTTGTTAATAATCTGTATTTGTAATATAATTCTGGAAGCAGAAATAACGAAAAACAGAAATGTCGAAGAACAGAAATTAATCTGAGCCCTCTGAATTCACAATGTTTCCTTAAGGAACTTAATCCGCTCCTAGTACCCGAGGTTTAGGGTTATTTTCTTCAAAGTTAGAATGGATTACACACTGGTGTAGCGGTACTTCAAACCACAGTGTTTCAGCGAACACAAATAGTAGTAGCAATCACGCTTTGTTTGTTTTGTAAGAAATAATGCAGAAAGAAAGAAAAGATTTCAGAATTTTCATAAGGAAAATATGAAGGAATGACATGGTATTTATAGCCAACAAGTTGGGTTCAAACGAAAAGGTGCAACTCTTCCAGATGACTGTTCACGTAAAACGGCTATTAGATAAATGGCTATTTACGTAAAATAAAACGGGAAACTCAAACTAGAGGAAATTCAAATTACCATTAGTAAATAGTTTATTTGGATTAAAAATATTAATGTAATTTAACTATTTTATAAATAAATTTTGTCTAAAAAAATTAATCAATCAAATCATTTGACCAAATCCAAATTTAAATCTGAAGTCGAGCCGAGCGACGATGACGACGGTGCGATGCTTGACTTCTTCTCAATTCTTTAAGAGCTAAAAGAAGTGTAATTATATATATACTCAACAAGTGAACTTTTCTCCTCCAATATGGGACAATGTTCCTTTGTAAAGGAGAAAAAATCAAAATTTTATTTTTCCTTCCATTTTCCATTCACCTCAATTTTAAACAAAAAAAATCCAACAATGAGAACTTTCTATAAGTTTTTCTCGGTTGAGAAGATCTTTGGTGTACTCGACTTATGATAGAGCAATGCCTCCCAAAATATATTGCACTTCGAGCCCAAGAAAGTAATGCAATATTTCCAAGTCTTTCAGTGCAAATTCTAAGCTAAGTTGACTTATTAATACCTATATAAACTTTATCATTTCCTGTAAGCAAAATATCATCCACATAAATTAAAATAAGCACAATAATGTCCTTTTTCGTAAAATAAATAAAAAGATTTTGCCTTGCTACAAACAAAACCAATGTGAATTAAAAATTCAGGTAATCTGTTAAACTAGACACGGGGTACTTGTTTGAGTCGGTAGAGTGATTTGTTTAGTTTTCACACATAATCAGGGAGTTTTGGATCCTTAAATCCGAGGGGTTATTCCATGTACACTGTTTCTTTTAAAATACCATGGAGAAAGGTATTTTTTATGTCCAATTGCCTTAGCTTCCAAATTGACGAGACTACAATAGCTAACACAAATCTTATGGGTAGCTCTTACAATTGGACCGTAAGTTTCTCTAGAGTATATGCCTTCCATTTTGTGTATTTATATGGTTCTATTGATCCATCTCCCTTGATTTGAGTAGGAAGATCCATTTTGAACTAACTATATTAATATTTGTTGGTCTGGGCACAAGAGACCATGTGTGATATTCATGTAGCGCTTCCATCACTTCTTTCATTGCTTCCTGCCAGTGGGAGTCAACAAATGCATCTCCATATGATTTTGAAGTTATCATGTTGCTAGTTTTGATAAAGATATGGTGTTGCAATTTGCCTCGTTGCTCATTCTTTTTGTCTCGAATCTGTTGAGTTCCGTTTGCCAGTGTATCCAGTTCTGGATTATTCTTCAGCTTCATTGAGTAACCATATGAGTGTCTTTTGAGGCTTGCATTGGACCTGCACCAAAATTATTAGAAATAACAATTAGTTGGTCATTTAAATTTGGTGACTCCGGAAGAGATTGATGTACAGTTGTTCGAGAATCATTGTAGTCGGAGGTTATTGATCACGTCTAACTCTAGTCCTAAAAAGGATAAGCGGTCACTGCAAATATAATCCGATCTAAAAATCCGGAGTCGAATTCCACAGAGAAATAAGGTTTCACTATAACTGTTCAATATCACTAAAAGGACAAGCTCGAACAATTCCAAAGTTATAAATATTAAGATTCTTATGTCTAACTAATTAACTAATAAATTAAAGTAGTAAATTAATAAATATGGATACTAAGGGTTGGAGACAAAATTAAGGAGATCTAGAGTTATGATTTCCCCAATTGTCGGAATCTTTCTTGCTATATCTTATATAATTTCGCCTAAGTATTCTCTACTGATCGTGAGCACTCGACTTATCGTAATTCTCTCTCGAGCAACTACAAAAATGTACTAGTCATATTCTCTCGAATTACGCTAGCTCACACTTTTTCACCGCTCACTATGATCACGTCAAAACTTCGTTATCTCTAATCCCGCATTTAAACCCTCCGTATTGATCTCTCACATATGTTAGGAGTGATGTTATTCAACAACTAACTAAATGTATACCCTCTCTTAAGTAATACACACTAAATAGGCACAGTTAATTGATGGCCATTCAATCAACAGCAACAAACACGTAGTTGAACAAGTAGCGAAATCTAACAGCTCAATTATATAAAAACATAACAAGAATTTATCTTACAAAAGGTTTCAGCAAAACCCTAGTTAACAAATTAGCTATTCATAGTAATGCTAACAATCATGATAATAATTGAAAGCATTAAAATACAGATTAAGTAAGAACGGAAGAGAAAACTCTTGCGATTCATTGCTCCCAAGTGTTCCCGTAGCCTTTTGCCTCTCCAATAATGTCTCCCCCTCTAAAAACCAATTTTAGGAGGTATTTATAGGGTTGGGACCGAAGTCTACACGTCCAAATATTGTGAGGAAATAAAAGTGGCTCGTATAGCATCGTCGGCGCGAGGCACTGTCAGAGGCACCAACATTTCTGTGCGAAGCATTGTCATGGACGCTAATGTTTATGCGCGAGGCACTGTCTGGGCGCCAATGACAGTGCCGTACCATTTCGTGCAACTTTTCTCCAATTCATGTTCACGCATTCCTACACATGAAATAAGCTCTATCAAGCTTAATTGTCGCATAAATTAGCATCTAAACAACAAGCAAGTAGGGTAAATAATGTCAAAATATATGAAATTATAGTACGACATCAACACCCCACACTTCAATGTTGCTCGCCCTCGAGTCAACCAACCAAACACTTCCTCTTCATGGACCCAACAAGCCACACATTCACAGCATACTATACCTATGACCATGGTTGATAGTAACAATTAAACACTAGCATATGCGGTCAAAATACACTTCCCATACTCATGCCCAATTTCAAAACATCCAACCCAAGAACAACATGATTATAACAATCCTAGCCTCGAAAACTAACTCAATGTCACAATGCACCCGAGGCTTGACTACTTAATCTAACAGAGAGGTCTAATAATGTAATGACCAAACCGGTCATTTTGACTTTTAGAACCTTTTTCCCTAAAATAAAACTTCTCATATGTGTTTTTAATGATTTATGACTTGCGGAGATAATTGGTTCGGGATTTGGAGGTATTTAGGTTGAAATCGGAATACTTGGTTCCTTAAGTTGGCTTTAAAAGGCCAAGTTTGGCTTCAGACAATATTTTGAGAAAACGACTCCAGAATCAGGATTTGACGGTTCCAATAGGTTCGTATGATAATTTCGGACTTGGACGTATATTCGAATCGGGTTTTGGATAACTCGGAAGTATTTTGGCGCTTAATAGTAAAAATCAACTATTTGAAGGTTCAAAGTTCTTTAAATTGGGTTTGAAGTAAGTTGTCGAATAATTGAAGTCCGTTTGGAATTTTGATTTTGGGAATAGTTCCGTATAGTGATTTAAGACTTGCACGCAAAATTTGGTGTCATTCCGAGTAGTCTAAGTATGATTCGGCGCATTCGGAAAATTTGGAAAACTTGAAGTTCAAAGTTTGATCCAATTTGGTTTTGGGATATGATTCTTGGATGTGTTGTTGTTTTATGCGTTTTGAGAGTTTGAGTAGGTCCGTGTTATGATTACAGACTTGTTGGTGCCTTTTAACGGGGTCCCGAGGGGCTCGGGTATGTTTTGAACCGCCCGGAGCTAAAACTAGAAACTAGATTTTTCCTGTTCTGGTTTCCTTCTTCACGTTAGCGAGAGGGAAATCGCGTTCGCGAAGAAGGATTTGGGGCAGTGGCAGATTTCCCTTCGCATTCGTGAACAGGCTCACACGTTCGCAAAGACTTATGAGCCTAGGCCTTCGCGTTCGCATAGGGGAAATGGGGCCAGGGAGGGCCAGCGAGCTTTACTCTTCGCGTTTAAGAAAGAGATGTCGCGTTCGCGATGCTCAGTCAGCGTAGGCCTTCGCGTTCGCGAAGAGTAAATTTTAGGATATGGAATTTTGCCTTCGCAAACGCGAAGCCTTGATCGCGTTCGCGAAGAATGGGTCACCATTGCTAGGCAAAATGTCTTAAAAATGCGGTTTCACCATTTTGAATCCCATTTCTTCCATTGTTGGGCGATTTTGGAGTTTTTTGAGAGGAGAGTTCGACTAGCAACTTTAAAGTAAGTTAATTCTTTACACTTTGAATTAAATACATAGATTATGGAAAGATTATAACTAGTAAATCATAGAAATCAAAGGTTTAGATGAAAAACCTAGATTTTTATTAAAACGAGATTTTAACCACGAAAATGGTTATGGAATTGGGTAGAAATTTTATATTTGAGTTCTTGAGATTATGGGTAACGTTTTCATCCGAAAATTTTCAGAATCCGGGCACGTGGGGGTGAATTTTAGGAATTTTACTGTTTTGGTTAGGGCAATTTATTTAATTGCTTAAATTCGAATTATTGAACATGTATTAATTATTTTGAATAAAATTTGGATAGCTTCGGATATTCGGCACCGAATTGTGAATTTAACGCGATGTGGTAATAAGAAAGTGGACTTTGAGACAAGGTAAGTCTCTTGTCTAATCTTGTGAGGGGAAAATTACTCCATAGGTAATTAAATTAATAATTGTTGCTAATTGTGGGGGGCTACGTGTGCACGAGGTGACAAGAGTCCGTGCGTAACTACTATTAATGCTAAAGTCCGAGTAGTTTAGGATTCAAAAGTATGAATTACTTGTGCAAGTTATATTCTTTACTTAATTAATATATATATATATATATATATATATATATATATATATATATATATATATATATATATATATATATATATATATATATTATGAATTATTAGGTAAAAATATTAAAAGATAAAAATGTCCCGAATTTATCTTATAATAAATATACTCTCCTTCCGGAAGTACATAAGAAAATGTCCTCCTTTCTTGTGGAGCGGGCCGAATGCCTCGGCAGGATAGATGCATCTATGGATCACGCCGCACGTCCCTCGGCAGTGTACACGATACTCTGGAATGGGCCATACGACCACGGCAAAAATTGTGCCTAATAATAATAAAATTACACAAAACCTTGCTATTTTTCTTGTAGCTTGTGGATTTAATTAATAGATTGGAAATTGTTACATTTGAAAGATTTTTATTATTTCTACTAATTGAATAAAATTTTGTTAACTCTGTGAATTATGCTGATTTAAATAATTTTATTTCATTCTATTTATTATTGTTGACCCTTAGTGAGTGTCAAAGTCGTCCATCTCGTCTCTACCACTTCGAGATTAGGCTTGATACGTACTGGGTACACGTTGTTTATATACTCATACTATACTTGCTGCACTTTTTATGCAGGATCTGAGACAGATACTAGTGGAGAACCTATCATTGCACATCCTCGTTATCCAGGGGCGTAGTGGTGAGCTGCCTTTTTGAGCCGTTCTGCAGCTATCAGTGTCTCTCCTTGTATTTTCATTCTTTCTATTTTTATTCCAGACAGTATTTAGAGTTTTGTATAATCTACTAGATTCTCATACACTTGTGACACCAGGTCTTGGCACACACATTGGTAGAATTTGAAATTGTATTATTTTCTTGGATTTAAATTAATCGGTATTTTCTTTCTAATTTTCTTGAATATTGCTAGTAAAATAATAAAAATTACTTAGAAAATTATTCTGAAAATAATTGATATATGTTTAATTTATTTTTTGGCTTACCTAGCTGTAGTGTTGGGCGCCATCACGACCTATAGGTAAAATTGGGTTGTGACAATATGGTATCAGAGCACTAGGTTAACGTAGGTCTCACAAGTTATGAGCATACCTAATAGAGTCTTGCGGATCGGTATGGAGACGTCTGTACTTATCTTCGAGATGCTATAGGGTGTTAGGAAACTACCTTTCTTCATATTCCATCGTGCAATTAATGTAGTACTAAATATCCTTCTCTTATTCTCTCACAGATAGTGAGAACACGCTCTAATGAGGTTCTAGGCCAGGGAAGAACTACTCCCCCAGTTTCTAGAGGCCGAGGGAGGGCTCCAACCCATGGTAGAGGGCGAGGACGTCCCAGGACTGTTCCAGTTAAGCCTCCAGTAGGTCCAGCAGAGAACCCCATTGTAGAGGAACAGGGTGAGGTGCCTGTGGCAGAGCCAGATCTGGTGGATTTCACATTTGCACCGAGATTTTAGTATGTCATTGGTCGTATGCTACTGTTCATGGACAATATGACTCAGGCCGGTTTATTTTCGGCAGAGCCAGCCATATCTCAGGCAGGCGGAGGATCACAGACCCCTACCGCACAGGCTCATAGATAGGCAACTATTTTATATCAGACTCAAGGTGCACTACCCGTGGGTGGAGCCCAGCCAGTGGCATCAGCTACACCTGAGTCGAGGCCAGCTGTAGCCGCTGATCCGTAGAAACTATTGGACAGATGGACTAGACTACACGAGGATCACAGACGCTGTCTTTGGGGGTGAGCAACACGAGGATCCCCAGGATTTCATTGATCGGTGCAAGGATAGACTGTACAACATGAGGATATTGAAGTCTCATGAGGTTAACTTTGCTACTTTTCAGCTAGAGGGCAGGGCCCGTAGATGGTGAAAGTCTTATGTTCTTGGCAGACCAGCAGATTTTCCTCCCATGACTTGGGACAGGTTCACCCGTATCTTCCTGGACAGGTATATTCCACCCTCCCAGAGGGAAGAGTTGCGATTTCAGTTTGAGCAGCTTCAGCAGGGTCAGATGTCAGTGACCGATTATGAGGCGAGGTTCTCTGAATTATCTCGAGATGCACTTATGATACTCCCTACTGAGGCGGAGAGAGTGTGGAGGTTTGTTACCGGTTTACATACTGGCATTCAGGCCACTATGGCTCGAGAGGTTGAGATGGGTACTTCTTTTGAGCTAGTCGTGGAGATAGCCCGCAGGATTGAGGGTGTACGTCAGCGGAGCCGAGAGCAGGTTATGAGAGATAAGCGGTTGAGGTATTCTAGAGAGTTCATAGGTGCTCCGTCTAGGGGCAGAGGTCAGTTCGTGAGAGGGCAGTCTAGCAGGCCCCCATATCCAGCACCACCGCCTCCTTGAGGTGCTCCACTGCGACCTTATCTCAATGTTATCCCAGAGATTTCTTACCGCCCACTAGCTATTTAGGGTCCTCCCAGTGGGTATTCAGGTCCCCAGGGCCAGACACTTAGTCAGCAGCCCATCGCACCGAAGAGTTATTACGAGTGCGGGGATCCCAGTCACATGCGGAGGTTTTGCCCCAGGCTTCGGGGTAGACAGTACAGCAGGGTCAGCAGCCTATACTTACCGGACCAGTTGCTCCACCAGTAGTCCGACCACCCAGAGGTGGAGGACAGGTGGGTAGGGGCCGTCCTAGAGGTGGAGGTCAGCCAGGCGGAGGCCAGCCAGTTGGCGCTCCAGCTCGGTTCTATGCTTTTCCGGCTAGACCAGATGCAGAGGCCTCAGATGCCGTGATTACAGGTATTATTTCTATTTGTGGCAAAGATGCCTCAGTATTATTTGATCCAGGATCTACGTATTCATATGTGTCATCTCTATTTGCTCCATTCCTGGGTGTTTCTCGTGAGTCCTTGAGTACTCATATTTATGTGTCCACTCCTATGGGCGATTCTGTTATTGTGAACCAGATCTACCGGTCTTGTATTATTATATTCTGTGGTTATGAAACTAGAGCAGATCTCCTATTGCTTGAGATGATCGATTTTGAAATTATTCTGGGCATGGACTGGTTATCTCCATATCATGCTATTCTAGATTGTCATGCCAAGACTGTACCTTGGCTATTCTAGCATTTCCTAATCTGGAGTGGAAGGGTTCGTTTGTTAGTTCATTTAATCGAGTTATTTATTTTATAAAGGCTCAACACATGGGTGAGAAGGGTTGTTTATCTTATCTAGCTTATGTTTGGGATACTACTGTAGAGACTCCTGCTATTGATTTAGTGCCTGTAGTTCGGGAGTTCTCCGATGTATTTCTTTCAGATCTTCCAGGTATGCCACCTTATCATGATATTGATTTCTGTAGTGACTTGACTCCAAATACCCAGCCTATATCTATCCCACCGTATCGCATGACTCCGAAAGAATTGAAAGAACAGCTTGAGGAGTTACTAGCCAAAGGGTTCGTCATAACGAGTGTATCGCCTTGTGGTGCACCGGCATTATTTGTGAAGAAGAAGGATGGAACAATGCGGATGTGTATTGATTATTGCCAATTGAACAAAGTTACTATTAAGATCAAGTACCCGTTGTCACGTATTGATGATCTATTTGATCAGTTGCAGGGTGATAGGGTGTTCTCTAAGATCGACTTGAGGTCGGGGTACCATCAGTTGAAAATTCGGTATTCGGATGTTCCGAAGACTGCTTTTCGGACTAGATATGGTCATTATGAGTTTCTGGTGATGTCCTTCGGTTTAACAACCGCCCCGGCAGCGTTTATGAATATGATGAACAGGGTATTCAGGTCATATATTGATTCATTTGTCATTGTCTTCATTGATGACATTTGGATCTACTCGCGCAGTAAGGAGGAGCATGAGCAGCATATGAGAGTAGTGCTTCAGACATTGTGGGAACAAAAGCTATATGCTAAGTTCTCCAAATATGAGTTATGGCTAGAGTCTGTAGCATTTTGGGGCATATTGTATTGGGCGAGGGTATTAAGGTTGATCCCAAAAAGATTGAGGTAGTTCAGAACTGGCATCGTCCTACTTCGGCGACTGAGATCAGGAGTTTTCTGGGTTTAGCGGGTTATTATCGTCGATGCGTGAAAGGTTTTTCATCTATTGCGGTACCTTTGACCAAATTAACCTAGAAGGGTGCTCCATTCCGATGGTCCGATGATTGTGAGGCGAGCTTTCAGAAGCTCAAGACAGCATTGACTACAGCACCAGTGTTAGTGTTACCTTCCGGTTCGACGATTTATATAGTGTATTGCGATGCTTCACATGTTGGCGTAGATTGTGTATTGATGCAGGAAGGGCGAGTTATTGCATATGCTTCACGTCAGCTAAAGCCCCATGAGAAGAATTATCCAGTGCATGATTTGGAGTTAGCTGCGATTGTTCACGCTCTTAAGATTTGGAGGCATTATCTTTATGGGGTGTCTTGTGAAGTTTACACTGATCATCACAGTTTGCAGCATTTGTTCAAGCAGAGGGACCTGAATTTGAGGCAACGCAGATGGCTGAAATTACTGAAAGATTATCATATTACTATCCTATATCATCCGGGCAAAGAAAATGTGGTTGCAGACGCTTTGAGTAGAAAGGCACAGAGTATGGGTAGTTTGGCTTTCATTTCAGCAGAGGAGAGGCTATTAGCTTTGGATATTTAGTCCTTAGCCAACAGACTTGTGCAGCTGGATATTTCAGAGCCCAACCGAGTTCTTGCACGTATTGTAGCTTAGTCTTCACTATTTGAGCAGATCAAGGCTCGCCAGTATGATGATCCACACTTAATGGTTCTTCAAGAAACGGTACAATGGGGTGGTGCCAAGGAAGTTACTATTGGAGAGGATGGTGTTCTGCGACTCCAGGATCGTCTATGTGTTCCTAATGTGGATGGACTGAGGAAAAATATCCTAGAGGAAGCACACAGTTCTCGGTATTCTATTCATCCAGGTGCTACGAAGATGTATCGTGACTTGAGGCAGCATTATTGGTAGCAACGAATGAAAAAGGACATAGTTGATTATGTAGCTAGGTGTCTAAATTGCCAGCAAGTTAATTATGAGCACCAGAGGCCAGGTGGCCTACTTCAGCAGATGACTATACCAGAGTGGAAATGGGAACGCATCACTATGGACTTTGTAGTTGGGTTGCCGCGGACCTTGCGGAAGTTTGATGCAATTTGGGTCATTGTTGACAGGTTGACCAAGTCGGCACATTTCATTCCGATTGTGACTACGTATACTTCAGAGAGGTTGGCCCAAATTTATATTCAGGAGATAGTTCGGTTGCACGGTGTGCCAATTTTCATCATATCAGATAGAGGTCCTCAGTTTACTTCACATTTCTGGAGAGCAGTACAGAGTGAGTTGGGGACCCGTGTAGAGCTCAGCATAGCCTTTCATCCGCAGACCGACGGGCAGTCAGAGCGGACAATTCAGATTTTGGAGGATATGCTCATGACATGTGTGATTGACTTTGGAGGTCAGTGGGATCATTTATTGCCTTTGGCTGATTTTTCTTATAATAACAGTTACCAATCCAGTATCGAGATCGCTCCATTTGATTTTTTATATGGTCGGCGATGTCGTTCGCCCATCGGATGGTTTGTGCCCGGTGATGCTAAGTTATATGGTACTGATTTGTTGAAAGATGCCTTGGAAAAGGTAAAGTTGATTCAGGAGCGACTTCGTACAGCACAGTCCAGACAGAAGAGTTACGCGGATCAGAATGCACGTGATTTATCATTTATGGTAGGTGACCAAGTTTTCTTGAAAGTTTCGCCGATGAAGGGAATCATGAGATTTAGGAAAAGGGGGAAATTGAGCCCAAGGTTTATAGGCCCATTTGAGGTGTTGAGACGAGTTAAGGAGGTTGCTTATGAACTTTCATTGCCTCCTAGTCTATCGGGAGTTCATCCGGTGTTCCATGTATCTATGCTCCGAAAGTATCATGCCGACCTATCACATGTGTTGGACTTCAGCACAGTTCAGCTAGATAATAGCTTGGGCTATGAAGAGAAGCCAGTTGCCATTGTTGATAAACAGGTTCGCCAGTTGAGATCCAAGAGGATTTCTGCAGTAAAAGTCCAGTGGAGGGGCCAACCAGTCGATGAAGCGACTTGGGAGGCCGAGGAATACATGCGGAGCAAATATCCACACTTATTTAGCACTCCAAGTATGATTCTAAACCCGTTCGAGGACGAACGTTTGTTTAAGAGGTACAGAATGTAATGACCTAACTGGTCATTTTGACTTTCAGAACCCCGTTCCCTAAAATAAAACTTTTCGTATGTGCTTTTAATTCTTTATGACTTGCGGGGATGATTGGTTCGGAATTTGGAGGTGTTTAGGTTGAAATCGGAATACTTGGTTCCTTAATTTGGCTTTAAAAGGCCAAGTTTGACTTCGGTTAACATTTTAAGAAAACGATCCCGGAATCAGGATTTGATGGTTCCAATAGGTTCGTATGATGATTTCGGATTTGGGCGTATGTTCGAATCGGGTTTTGGATAACCTGGGAGCATTTTGGTGCTTAATAGTAAAAATTAACTATTTGAAGGTTCAAAGTTCTTTAAATTGGGTTTTGAGTAGGTTTTTGAGTAATTGAAGTCTATTTGGAATTTCGAATTTAGGAATAGTTCCGTATAGTAATTTAAGAATTGCACGTAAAATTTGGTGTCATTCCGAGTAGTCTAAGTATGATTCGGCACATTCGGAGAATTTGGAAAACTTAAAGTTCAAAGTTTGATCCAATTTGATTTTGGGGTGTGATTCTTGGATTTGTTATTGTTTTATGCATTTCGAGAGTTCGAGTAGGTCCGTGTTATGATTACATACTTGTTGGTGCCTTTGGACGGGGTCCCGAGGGGCTCGGGTGTGTTTCGGACCGCCCGGAGCTAAAACTAGAAACCAGATTTTTCCAGTTCTGGTTTCGTTCTTCACGTTCGCGAGAGGAAAATCGCGTTTGCGAAGAAGGATTTGGGGCAGTGGTAGATTGCCCTTCGCGTTCGCGAACAGGCTCACGTGTTCGCGAAGCCTTATGAGCCTAGGCCTTCGCATTCGCGAACCCCACCTCGCGTTCGCGTAGGGGAAATGGGGCCAGGGAGGGGCAATGAGCTTTACTCTTCGCGTTCGCAATGCTCAGTCAGCGTAGGCCTTCGCGTTCGCGAAGGGTAAATTTTAAGCTATGAAATTTTGCCTTCGCGAATGCGAAGCCTTGATCGCGTTCGCGAAGAAGGGGTCATCAATGCTGGGCAGAATGTCTTAAAACAGGGTTTTACCATTTTTAACCCTATTTCTTCCATTGTTGGGCGATTTTGGAGCTTTTTGAGAGGGGAGTTCGACTAGAAACTTTAAGGTAAGTTAATTCTTTACACTTTGAATTAAATACATAGATTATGGGTAGATTATAACTAGTAAATCTTAGAAATCAAAGATTTATATGAAAAATCTAGATTTTTATAAAAACGGGATTTTAACCACGAAAATGGTTATGGAATTGGGTAGAAATTATATATTTGAGTTCTTGAGATTATGGGTAACGTTTTTATCCAAAAATTTCTAGAATCCGATCACGTGGGCCCGGGGTGAATTTTAGGAATTTTACTGTTTTGGTTAGGGTAATTTATTTAATTGCCTAAATTCGAATTATTGAACATGTATTAATTATTTTGTATAAAATTTGGATAGCTTCGGATTTTCGGAACCGAATTGTTAATTTAACGCGATGTGGTAATCGAAAAGTGAACTTTGAGATGAGGTAAGTCTCTTGTCTAATCTTGTGAGGGAAAAATTACCCCATAGATAATTAAATTAATAATTGTTGCTAATTGTGGGGGGCTACGTACGCCCCGAGGTGACGAGAGTCCGTGCATAGCTACTATTAATGCTAAAGTCCGGGTAGTTTAGGACTCAAAAGCATGAATTACTTGTGCATGTTGTATTCTTTACTTAATTAAATTATATATATATATATATATATATATATATATATATATATATATATATATATATATATATATATATATATATATTAGGTAAAAATATTAAAGGATGAAAGTTTTCATATGTTTAATTTTCTGTTTAAATTAATTAATTGTTAAAAGAAATTATTCATCCTCCTGAATTTATCTTATAATAAATATACTCTCCTTCCGTAGGTACATAAGAAAATGTCCTCCTTTCTTGTGGAGCATGCCGAACGCCTCGGCGGGATAGATGCATATATGGATCGCGCTGCACGTCTCTCGGCAGTGTACACGACACTCTGGAACGGGTCGTACGACCTCGGCAGAAATAGTGCCTAATAATAATAATAATTACACGATACCTTGATATTTTTCTTGCAGCTTGTGGATTTAATTAATAGATTTGAAATTGTGATTTAATTAATAGATTTGAAATTGTTACATTTGAAGTATTTTTATTATTTTTGCTAATTGAATAAAATTTTGTTAACTCTGTGAATCATGCTGATTTAAATAATTCTATTTCATTCTATTTATTATTGTTGACCCTTAGTGAGTGTCAAAGTCGACCATCTTGTTTCTACCACTTCGAGATTAGGCTTGATACTTACTAGGTACACGTTGTTTACGTACTCATACTACAATTGATGCACTTTTTGTGCAGGATCTGAGGCAGGTACTAGTGGATGACCTATCATCTCACACCCACGTTATCCAAAGGCGTAGTGGTGAGCTGCCTTTTTGAGCCGTTCTGCAGCACCAGTGTCTCTCCTTGTATTTTCATTCTGTTTATTTTTATTTCAGACAGTATTTAGAGTTTTGTATAATCTACTAGATGCTCATACACTTGTGACACCAGGTCTTGGCACACACATTGATAGAATTTGGAATTGTATTATTTTCTTGGATTTAAATTAATCGGTATTTTTTCTAATTTTCTTGAATATTGCTAGTAAAATAATAAAAATTACTTAGAAAATTATTCTGAAAATAATTGATATATGTTTCATTTATTTGTTGGCTTGCCTAGCTGTAGTGTTGGGCGCCATCACGACCTATAGGTGAAATTGGGTCGTGACAAATAATGTTACCTATCCTTTGTGAAACCATGTGCCCTCACAATAAAACAAAGAGTAAGCAGTCCACACATCCAAATCATATTATTGAATATATTTTAAGGACTCACACATATGAAGAAAAATCACTCACTCTCTCAAAGAAGTCACATGCACGTAAACAGTACCATAGGCTTGCCTATTATGTAAACCTTTACTAATGTAGGCCCACTCAGTGCGAAATCAACTAGGACTTTATTGCGGCTGTAACGTGGACTAAGGGACGGGTAGGATATATTGAGGATATAGTGGCCAACCCTCCTAAGCACTTTAACACATCACATATTCAACTTTAAGCGCAAAATTCCGTCAATCCACTTCAATCATCACAAGATAGCTCACCTTAGAATATTTTTCCTTCTTCTTTTACGAACTGCTTCAAATCACATCCAATAGAAAATATAAGAAACCTTTATTTATTTATTTATTCTTTTTTTCTTTTCTTTTTGTATTTTTGCCTTGCCGCTAATGGAGTTTTATTAAAATACAAGTGCACATTTCTTCCTTCTTTGGTTCCACTCAAAAGCTATCCAAGTTTCCTCATTACTTCTTTCTAGTGCTCTCTTTACAATTCAAGTACTTTAAGAGGTATAAGGATCAAAATAATTCAATTAAGAACAAAATGGGATAGGCTTGTAATGCGGGTGCCAAAAGAAAGGCTTATAGGCTCAAAAGTGTAACTAAGGATGATTTTATTTGTGATAAGCAACAAAACTCAAAAAGATCAAAGAAAACCTACCATCACTTTTCAAACCGAGCAACACCTAGGATTTCGCTTCAATTCATATTCCGGGCAAGTTCTAGACTCAAATGCAAAAACATGGACAATACAAAGAACTCACTTCACATATGGCATATGACTCACTAAGGACGGTCTCATTCGGACTCTCAATCAAATAAGTATTTACACACCCAAGAGATATATTAAGCATGAAGCACAAAGTGAACACAAATCAAGCAACCGAGACATATGAGTCATACCACATGCTATTCATTTTTTTCAAGGCATCATCCAATATTTAAAGCTAAGGGAAGGTGAAACATATGCCAGAACTTAAGTATGCAACCATCAAACAAGTCAAAAGGTGCGAATCACATCATTTATTCTCCTTTATTTCCTACATAGTACTCTAAAAAAACTACTACCCGGTTTAACTTACATCCCATGAAAAAGAAACGAGGCACGAAGAAAAATTACAGGGGATTATTTTTCTATTTTCTAATTTTTTTTGTATTTTTTGTTTAGAATTAAATCCCTCAAGAAAATTGTTTAGGATATCCATCGTTGGGAAAAGTCCAAATTATTTTTCTAAAAAAAATTATCAATTAAACTAACAGAACTAAAATAGCATAGAAAGTCACCCAGACAATCTCCTTGCCCCACACTTAAAATTGTGTATTGTCCCCAATGCACAACATAAATAATAAGAGGGTAAAAAAAATTCCCTGGTAGGTCAAAGGCCGAAGCGCTAGAAGCTCATGGGATACTCAGACTTCTCCCGGGTATTTTTCTTTGTGCGGGCATCCCACCCTTAGTTCTAACGATCTGTCTTGTTGTTCCATCCTTCCAATAGCTATGCTTCCCATGCTCAAAATAAATCAAAAACGACACTACAAAAATAATACAATATAAAAATTACTATAAAAAAACTAAAAATAAAAGAAATCAGTGAAGTTAGGTTGCCTCCCAACAAGCGCCTGATTTAACATCACGGCACGACGTGAAACACTTTCTGCCTCCACCTCGAGCTTATGAATTGAACCCCAAGTTTTGATTCAAGCTTATGATTATGCTCCTGGGGCAGTACAAATTCTTGTGAGCCAAAAATTAAGTAAACTCTCATGCACCTTTTGGATCTCGACCGAGGGGTGTCACCTTGCCTAGACAGCGTTGAAAATTCAAAATATAAGGCTTATCTACCTCTTCTCTTGACTCCTTTTTATGCTCATACGGATCAATTCTCATTTTCCAACAGAACATAATGTAGAGAAGTGTTTGGAATGAGGTCTGACATGCTCAAATATCTGAACTTTAAAATTTTTGACCTCCTCAACACCAATCACACTAGAGCCAACTAAATTTGTATCTTCAATGACCTTGGCTTACTCTAGTATTACTTCTTCAACATCGGCATCCTCAAATTCTAGTTGGATAGATTGTCGGTGTTCTACTCTGACCTCCTGCATTAGCACCTCATTTTTAGTATCTACTTCATGCTCTTCTTAGCTACTATCCCCAATATTGGCTTGTTAAGTATTAAATGCTTCAATCAATTGACTCATTTGTGCCTCCAGATTGCGAATAGTAGCATCTTGCCTTTGTATGTGCAGTTGTTTCTCATTATTTTGTTCCACAAGGCACCTTAGCATATCCTTAATCTCTTTCAGGTCATCATCCATGGGTTCTTTGTTCCTATTAACTTCACCAGAAAAAGTAGAACCATCATAGTAAGGAGTTGGGGGAGGATAAGAAATATAAGCACAACCATGAAAGTGATTATCTTGACCACCACACATCTCACACACATTTCACATATAAGATTGAGTTGGGGCACATAACTCGCTCTCAGGAATATTTTGATAATTTTGCCATGGGTGGTTTCCTCCACAATATGCATAAGGCGGATCAAAAGTAAAATTACCAACATCAAAATTGTCATAATTCTAAGATGCCATGTGTCTCAAATCAAAAATAAAAACAAAATAAAAATAAAATAAAATAAAAGTTCAAACTTGACACCAAGCAATATTTACAGCTACAAATACACCGTTATGTCCCCGGCAACGGCGCCAAAATTTGGTCACGCCCAACTCTAGTCCTAAAGAGGATAAGTGGTCGCTGCAAATATAATTCGGCCTAAAAGTCCGGAATCGAATCCCACATAGAACTAAGGTTTCACTATAACTGTTCAATATCACTAAAAAGACAAGTTTGAACAATTCCAAAGTTATAAATATTAAGATTCTTATGTCTTACTAATTAACTAACAAAGTAAAGTAGTAAATTTATAAACATGGATATTAAGGGTTGGAGACAAAATTAAAGAGATCTAGAGTTATGATTTCTCCAATTGTCAGAATCTTTCTCGCTATATCTTTTATAATTTTGCCTAAGTATTATCTACTGATCGTGAGCACTCGACTTATCGTAATTCTCTCTCGAGCAACTACAAAAATGTACTAGTCATATTCTCTTGAATTGCGCTAGCTCTCACTTTTTCACCGCTCACTATGATCACGTCAAAACTTTGTTATCTCTAATCCTGCATTTAAACCCTCTGTATTGATCTCTCACATATGTTAGGAGTGATATTGTTCAACAAGTACCTAAATGTGTACCTTTCATGACCCAAAATCCAAAAAAGGCCGTGATGGCGCCGGACACCACTGTCAGGCAAGCCAACCATAATCAATTAACTTAATTACCCATTTTAGTATTTTTGAAATAAAAATTTCTTCAATGAAATTGTAAAGATAAAACTCATAGAGTAAATGATAAATATTTTTAGCAACTAAATTTCTAAACAATTCACAACTATTCCCAAAATCCGGTGTCACAAGTGTATGAGCATTTACTAGGGAACTAAAAATAAAATACAGCATATGTCCAGAATACAAATTAGACAGGAAAATATAATAACTCTGAAGGAGACTCTGTTAGCTGCGGATCGTAATATAGAATGCAGTTCACCTATGTCCCCACAATTATTAACCATACCGCTATGCCCATAATACATATATGTACCTGCACAATAAAATGTGCAGCAAGTGCAGTATGAGTACGAAAACAACGTGTACCCAGTAAGTATCAAGTCTAATCTCGAAGTGGTAGAGACGAGATAGCCGACTTTGACACTCACTATGGGTCAATAATAATAATTGGAATAAATTATAATTATTCAAATCAACATGATTCACAGAGTTAACAATAATTTTATTCAATTAGCAGAAATAATAAAATCCTTCAAATGCAATAATTTTCCAATTTATTAATTAAATCATGCAATTTCAATAAAACTTCCAATTTATCAAATAGCTTTACAAGCTGCAATTCAATTTCAATAAATTTTTAATTTATCAATTAGTCTCATTTACAGGAATAACAATAATTTCTTAACAAGCAGGAATAATAATTCATTAAATTTTAAAGATTTTTAATTTATCAATTAGCTTCGCAAGCTGAAATAAACTATAAGATATCGTGTAATTATTATTATTAAGCATGATTTCTGCCGAGGACGTACGGCCCAATCCAGAGTGTCGTGTACACTGTCGAGGGACGTGCGGCACGATCCATAGATGCATCTATCCTGCCGAGGTGTTCGGCCCGCTCCACAAGAAAGGAGGACATTTTTCTTATGTACCTCCCGGAATGAGAGTATGTTTATTATAAGATAAATTCGAGAGGATGAATAATTTCTTTTAATAATTTATTTAATCTAAACAAAAATTAAGCATATAAAAATTTTATCTTTTACTACCTTTCATAGCAATTCTCAATATACACATCAAATAATTTAATTAATAAAGAATATAATTTACACAAGTAATTCATGCTTTGAGTCCTAAACTACCCGGACTTTATCAATAATAGTAGCTACGCACGGACTCTCGTCACCTCGTGCATACGTATCCCCCCTCCCTCCGTAATTAGCAATAATTATTTAATTTAATCCCTATGGGGTAATTTTCCCCTCACAAGATTAGACAAGAGACTTATCTCGTCTCAAAGTCCACTTTCCGATTACCACGTCGCGTTGACTTCTCGATTCGACGCCGAAAAATTCGAAACTATCCAATTATTATACAAAATAATTAATATATGCTAAATGATTCGAAATTTATCTATTAAATAAATTACCCTATCCAAAATGGTAAAATTCCTAAAATTCACCTCGGGCCCACGCGCCCGAATTTCGGAAATATTTGGAGGGAATCGTTACCCATAATCTCAAGAACTCAAATATATAATTTCCATCCAATTCCATAACCATTTCTGTGGTGAAAAATCAAAAATACCAATTTCTAGATTTTCTTCAAAACTCCAAATTTCTACAAATTTTCATGTCTAAATCCATATATAAACCAAGTGTTTAACTTGCAATAAGTAGGAATCACTTACCTTGACATAAATGATAAAAATGGAGCTCCAAAATCGCTCCTAGGTCGGCTCCCATGGAGGAAATGAGATGAAATGATCCAAACCCATTTTTTTTAAACTTATACACTGCCCAGGCGACCCTTCATCACGTTCGCGAGACCCCCATCGCGTTCGCGATGACCAAAATTCTCAGAAGCCATTTTCAAATGCTTCTCAGACAGCTTCTAGTATAATGGTCATAACCTTTTGTACAGAACTCCAAATTATAAATGGTTTAACTTTATGGGAACTAGACATCAAGAACTATAATTTTTATATGTTGATCATCTCCCAATTCTTTATAGATTTTGAGATATAAGCTGTCAAAGTCAGCCTTGTGAAATATAAATTTCTTCATCTTTCCGGACAACCTATAGTGTATCAGCCATAACTTTTTGTAAACCACTCCAAATACTAAATGATTCACTTTTTGTAAAATAAGACACAAAGGGCTACAATTTTTATTTTTGGATCATCTCCAAATTCCTTATAGATTGTGAGGTATGAGCCTCTGAAGTTAGACCTGCGGAACAAAGATTTTCTTCTTCGCGAACGCGAGAATCTCTTCGCAAATGCGAAAAACAAAATCCTAGAAGCCAAATCCTTCTTCGCGAACGCGAGAGGATCCTTGCGAACGCGAAGAACAACACCAGATACCAGCATCGGCTATTACAAAACAGCCCGAAATGATCCGGAACCACCCCGAAATACATCCGAGGTCCCTGGGACCCCGTCCAATCATACCAACCAGTCCCATAACATAATACAAACTTGCTCGAGGCCTCAAATCACATCAAACAACATCAAAAATCACGAATCGCACCCCAATTCAAGCTTAATGAAACTTAAAATTTTCAACTTCTACATTCGATGTCGAAATCTATCAAATCAACTCCGATTGACCTCAAATCTTGCACACAAGTCATAAATGACATAACGGAGCTATAAAAATTTTCGGAACTGTATTCCGACTCCGGTATCAAAAAGTCAACTCTCCAGTCAAACTTTCAAACTTAAATTCTTATTTTAGCCATTTCAAACCTAATTTTATTACGGATTTCCAAATAAAATTTCGATCACGCTCCTAAGTTCAAAATCACCATACGAAGCTGTTGGAATCATCAAAATTCTATTCCGGGGTCGTTTGCACATAATTCGATATCTGGTCACTATTTGAACTTAAATATTTTAATTGTTTTATCAAAATTCCATATCTCCAGCTAGGGACCTCGGAATTTGATTCCGGGCATACGCCCAAGTCCCAAATCACGATACGGACCTACCGAAACTGTCAAAACACTGATCTGAGTCTGTTTGCTCAAAATGTTGACCAAAGTCAAACTTGACCTTTTAAATCCAACTTAAGGAACCAAGTGTTCCGATTTCAACCCAAACACTTCCAAATTCCGAACCAACCATCCCCACAAGTCATAAATCATTAAAGCACATACGGGAAGTTTAATTTAAAGGAACAGGGTTCTAAAAGCTAAAACGACTGATTGGGTCGTTACAGTACCCTCTCTCAAGCAATACACACTAAATAGGCACAGTCAATTGATGGCCATTCAATCAACAGCAACAAACACGTAGTTGAATAAGGAGCGAAATCTAACGGCTCAATTATATAAAAATATAACAAGAATTTATCTTACCAAAGGTTTCATCAAAATCTTAGTTAACAAATTAGCTATTCATAGTCATGCTAACAATGATGATGATAATTGAAAGCATTAAAATACAGATTAAGGAAGAACGGAAGAGAAAACTCTTATGATTTGTTGCTCCCAAGTGTTCTCGTAGCCTTTTGCCTCTCGAATAATGTCTCCCCCTCTAAAAACTAAGTTTAGCAGGAATTTATAGGGCTGGGGCCGAAGTCTACACGTCTAAAAATTGTGAGGAAATAAAAGTGGCTCGGATAACATCGTCGGTGCGAGGAAATGTCAGAGGCACCAAGATTTCTGCGCGAGGCACTGTCAGGGGCGCCAATATTTCTGCGCGAGGCGCTGTCTGGGGTGCCAATGACAGTGCCCTGGACTATGCCTTGCACTGTCTATGGCCATGACTTTTCATAGCCTTGCGCGTGTTCTTTTATTGCTCCCTTTTGTGGTTCTGAGGTACCATTTCGTACAAATTTTCTTCAATTCATATCCACACATTCCTACACGTGAAATAAGCTCTATTAAGCTTAATTGTCGCACAAATTAGCATCCAAACAACAAGCAAATAGGGTAAATAACGTCAAAATATATGAAATTGTAGCAGGACATCAATTATATGTTTAGCTTTTATTATTTGTTGATCATTTAAAGTAGCTCTGAACTTTGATTGGTTCAAATAAGTTGATTACCATACTAACTTTATTAATTTTTGTTGTACAGACTTTTTAGCCCTTTAAGGAAACCATGTATGCTTTCAAGTGGGTCCATCTCCCCTTACAATTACGGCTGAAAAATACATTTCCATGCCTGGCAACTTCTTATATATAAACTTGCTCATTTTTATTTATGTTTGTGAGGAGACAAATGTTTGGTTTTTAACTCATTCAATTCAACCCATTATTTATTAGAGGAAAATTTAAAGTGTTTGAAGCCATTATAGCCTTCATTCGTGTTTTGCTTATATTTCTATGTATAAAATGGTGTATTAGACAAATAAAAAGTACATTTTTAAACTGTATATATTCATGACTACTTCTAAACTCTAAAGCTCATAGCTGCTACTATCAAACTGTTTAGAAATTCTCAAGAACTAAATTTGTATATCATAAGCTAATAATAGATATTATGGTAATTTAATTTTATAAATTTTCTCTAAATTAATTTGGTAGATCACATACTAAAATTATTTTATGTGGTGATTGATTTTTTACTTGAGATTGTAATGCACAAAAAGTTATACTAGATGTTAATTTATTTCAATAGAGACTTTCTTTTTATAATAAATCAAATTATTTTACAGGAAAAGATTTATCGAATCATTTTGTAATACCTTTTACTATGGTTAACTTTGGTAATTTTAGTTCTAAAAGCTCTTGATATGGCAACTGTATCAAATATTACTAACAATACGTGCACAATATTTTATGAAATAGTTTGGTAAATTCAAGTTGAAGAAAAATATTTTGCAAAAGTCATATTTTATTTTTGGGTCATATTTTAGTTTAATTGTCTATTATAAAGTTACATTTCATTTGAAGATATTTTTATCTATTCAAAATTCTCAAAAGGTTTCCAAATAAATCTTTAAGTAAGCTCTGAAGAATACATAAGGTTTTTAAAATTTTGTTTACTTCGCAATTACTAACATGTATTAACTAAGAGTGTACTTTCTAAATAATCGAATGAAAATGAGATGAATGGAGTACACAAAAAGGTATTAAAGGTTCATAATTTGTAACTTTGCTCAGGTAAGCAAGATAAAGCTAACGGAAAAAAATAACTTTTTAAAATACATAAAAATGAGAGTGAATCTTCCAAATATCTAAGGTTGAAACTTTTATAACATCTATCAAGCAACAAACTGAAATAACAAAATTTATTAAAATATCATAATTAAATTAGGTATCTAAAAGAAAGAGAGCTAAAACCAAGAATGAGCACACAAAATTCACATTATTAATTCAAGCATTTTACTTCTTTTGAGAATATTTTTAAAAGAAAAAAAGTAGAATTGGTTGCCTTTGAGAGACATGTTTATTTCCTCACTTTCATGTATCTTTATCTTTCTTTATTTTATCTTAATATTCTAAAAAGTTGACAATAGAAATACATATATGTTCCTATGATTATTTTTATTCCTCTAGGAGTAAAAAGATAAAATAATTAATTAGGTTAATTGAATTTAAAATACAACAGTAAATTATATACAAAGAACAAATTACTAACAAGTGGAAAACAAACTTGGTCAAAGTTTAAATTGTTGGGCCCCGTCACGATCCAATTTTCCCTCTGTTGGGTATCATGATGGCACCTAGTCTTAGGGACTAGGTAAGCCTAACATTTACTAAATAACAACAATAATTAAATAACATCTAACAATTTTTGAAATGAAAATCTCTATAAAATTTACAATTTTCAAAATCGGTAGTATAAGTCATAAGGTTATAATTTTCTAAATACAACTGTTTGAAATAAAGTAAACAGTGTGAATACGAATCAAAAGGTAACTTCGAAGCCTGCAAACGCAGCAGCAGGTTTACCTTGAGTCTCCGCAGCAACAATTCGCACAGCTAGCTAATGATCAACTGACTTCGAAATACCTGGATCTGCACAAAAATGTGCAGAAGTGTTGTATAAGTATACCACGGCGGTACCTAGTAAGTATCAAGACTAACCTCAGTGGAATAGTGACAAGGAACAGTCAAGACACCTACTGGACTAAATAACCTGAACAAGTATAAGTATAGGAACAACAGAGTATAGTTCTACATAAAGACTATGCGTAATGGCAAATAATACGGTAATTTCAGTAAGAAAGGAAAACAACAACTATCAGCGGAACACCATAGTAATGACATAGAGGAACGAACGAAAACACAGCATAAATCCGATGAACACAATTAAAAGCAGGGCAAGTAGCAGCTAGATGAAAACAACCACTTTCACACTAGGTTTTAGTCAATAAAATCCACGAGGTACCGAACCTCATACTATTCACAGCTCACGGGTCCCAATACCTAAACCCTAACACTTGGCATCTTGTGCCCTCATTACACTTCATAACTGCACCGACGACTCACGTGCCAAATAGAGCCATTCTCACATAAAAGGCAACTAAACTGTAATGACCCAACCAGTCATTTTAACTTTTAGAATCCCGTTCCCTAAAATAAAACTTTTCGTAGGTGCTTGTAATGATTTATGACTTGCGGGGATGGTTGGTTTGAGATTTGGAAGTGTTTGAGGTGAAACCGGAACACTTGGTTCCTTAAGTTGGCCTTAATGTGCTAAGTTTGACTTCGGTCAATATTTTTAGAAAAATGACCCCGGAATAGAATTTTGATGATTCCAACAGCTCCGTATGGTGATTTTTGGACTTAGGAGCATGATCGGAATTTTATTTGGAAGTCTGTAGTGAAATTAGGCTTGAAATGGCTAAAATAGGAATTTAAAGTTTGAAAGTTTGACCGGGAAGTTGACTTTTTGATACCGGAGTCAGAATCCAGTTCTGAAAATTTTTATAGCTCCGTTATATAATTTATAACTTGTGTGTAAAATTTGAGGTCAATCGGAGTTGATTTGATAAGTTCCGACATTGAATGTAGAAGTTAAAAACTCTTAGTTTCATTAAGCTTGAATTGGGGTATGATTCATGGTTTTAGCGTTGTTTGATGTGATTTAGAGGTTCGAATAAGTTCGTATGATGTTTTAGGACTTATTGGTATATTTGGTTGAGGTCCCGAGGGCCTCGGGCGAGTTTCGAATGGTTAACAGATCAAAAATTTGAGTTAAAAGTTGCTGCAATTTTTCCTCTTCTGCTGGACATTCTGGGCTGTGATCGAGCCCAGATATCGAGCCAGATATCGAGCCCGGATATCGAGCCCAGATATCGAGGTACAGGCTCGAGATAGTGTATCGAAGCCATGATCGAAGGTCCAACTCGAGGGCCATGATCGAAGGTTCAGCTCGAGGGCCATGATCGAAGGTTCAGCTCGAGGGCCAGGATCGAGACCCAAGATCGAGGGTCAAAATCGAAGGCTCAAGCTCAATGCCATGATTGAGGATATGATCGAAGGCCCAACCTCGATACCCTGATCGAGGCCATGACCGAGGTCCAGGCTCGAGCCTGTGATCAAAGTCGTGATCGAAGGCAAGGCTCGAGGGCATGATCGAAGATATGGCTCGAGGCTAGGATCGAGACCTAAGCTCGATGCCTTGATCGAAGGCACATGTTCGATGCCACGATCGAGGCCCAGTTCCGAAGGCTGCTGAGCAGTTTTATAAAAAGAGGTCATTCGTCCCATTTGCCATTTTTGACGAACTTGAGCTTGAGCAGAGACGACTTTTGGCAGATTTTCAAGGGGAAAAATATTGGGGTAAGTGATTCTAACTCGTATTTGGTCTACATATACAAGTATATCATTGTTTTCACCATAAATTAGTGTTTTGAGATTGAAATTTGGAAAAGTTTAAAAATCTCATAGAAACAAAATTTTGAGATTTCGGTATCGATTCGGAGTTGGGTTTGAGTGAAACTGGTATGGTTGGACTCGTAATTGAATGGGTAGTCGAATTTCATAACTTTTGCCGGATTCCGAGATGTGGGCCCCGCGGGCGAATTTTTAATTAATTTCGGGATTTTTATTAAAAATATAGTATTTCCTTATAGAATTTATTTCCTATAATTTTTAGTGATTGTATCGAATTATTTTGGCTAGATTCGAGCCAGACAGAGTTGGATAATCGTGGAAAAGGCCTTATAGTGGATTAAATTGGAGCAAGACGAGGTAAGTCTCTTGTCTAATCTTGTGAGGGGGAAATTACCTCATAGGTGATTAAAAATTAAATAATTATTGCTAATTGTGGGGGATACGTATGCACGAGGTGATGAGAGTCCGTGCGTAGCTACTATTAATGCTAAAGTCTGGGTAGTTTAGGACTCAAAGCATGCATTACTTGTGTAAATTATATTCTTTGATTAATTAATATTAATTGATATATATGAATATATATTGTGAATTGTTAGATAAAGATATTAAAGGATGAAAATCTCATATACTTGATTCTCTATTTAAATTATTAATTGTTAAAAGAAATTATTCTTCCTCCCAAATTTATCTCATAATAAATATACTCTACTTCCGGAGGTACATAAAAATATCCTCCTTTCTTGTGGACCGGGCCGAATACCTCGGCGGGATAGATGCATCTATGGATCGCGCCGCACGTTCCTCGGCAGTGTACACGACACTCTGGATCGGGTCGTACGTCCTCGGCTGAAATCGTGCTTAATAATAATAATTACATGATACTTTAATAAATTATTTCAGCTTGTGAAGCTAATTAATAAATTGGAAAATCCTTGGAATTTAATAAATTATTATTCTTTCTTGTTAAGGAATTAATTGTTACTCCTGTAAATAAGATTTAATTGATAAATTGGAAATTATTTGAGTTGAAGGAATTTAATTAATATATTGAGAATTGTTACATTTGAAGGAATTTGATTATTTCCGCTGATTAAATAAATTATTTATAAATTCTGTAAATCATGCTGATTTGAATATCCTAATTTTATTTCAATTATTATTGACCCATAGTGAGTGTCAAAGTCGGCCATCTCGTCTCTACCACTTTGAGATTAGGCTTGATACTTACTGAGTACACGTTGTTTACGTACTCATACTACACTTGCTGCACTCTTTGTGCAGGATCTGAGACAGGTACTAGTGGAGGACCTATCATCACATACCCACGTCATCCCGAGGCATAGTGGTGAGCTGTCTTTCCGAGCCGTTCTGCAGCTACCAGTGTCTCTTCTTATATTTATATCCTGTCTATTTCATTTCAGACAATATTTGGAGTTTTGTATAATCTACTAGATGCTCATGCACTTGTGACACCGAGTCTTGGCACACGCATTGGTAGAAGTTGGTATTTTATTATTTTCTTGAAATAAAAGTTTAACCAATGTACGATTGACTTATTAGTTGACTTGCCTAGCTGTAGTGTTGGGCGCCATCACGACCTATAGGTGAAATTTGGGTCGTGACATAAATAAGGTATCAAAGCACTAGGTTCACGTAGGTCTCACAAGTTATGAGCAGACCTAATTGAGTCTTACGGATCGGTACGGAGACGTCTGTACTTATCTTCGAGAGGCTATATGGTATTAGGAAACTACCTTTCTTCATATTCTATCGTGCAATTGATGTAGTACTAAATATCCTTCTCTTATTCTCTCACAGATGGTGAGAACACGCTTTAATGAGATTCCAGACCAGGGAAGAGCTACTCCCCTATTTGCTAGAGGCCGAGGCAGAGGCAGAGGGAGGGCTCCAGCCCGTGGTAGAGGGCGAGGACGTCCCAGGACTATTCCGGTTATGCCGCCAGTGGATCCAGTAGAGAATCCCATTATTGAGGAGCAGGGTGAGGTGCCTGTGACAGAGCCAGCTCCGGTGGACTTCACATCTGCACCGGGATTTCAGGATGTCTTGGGTCGTATGATGCGATTCATTGATAATATGACTCAGGCCGGTTTATTTCCGGCAGACCCAGCCACATCTCAGGCGGGCGGGGGAGCACAGATCCCTACAGCGCAGGCTCATGGACAAGCAGCTACTGTATATCAGACCCAGGGTGCACTACCCATGGGTGGAGTCCAGCCAGTGGCAGCAGCTACACCTGAGCCCAGGCCAGCTGTAGCCGCAGATGCTCAGAAACTATTGGACAGATGGACTAGGCTACATCCTCCTGTCTTCGGGGGTGAGCGACATGAGGATCCACAGGATTTCATTGATCGTTGCAAGGATAGACTGTACAACATGAGGATATTGGAGTCCCATGGGGTTGATTTTGCTACTTTTCAGCTAGAAGGTAGAGCCCGTAGATGGTGGCAGTCTTATGCTTTTGGCAGACCAGCAGATTCTCCTCCCATGACTTGGGACAGGTTCACCCGTATCTTCTTGGACAGGTATATTCCACCCTCCCAGAGGGAAGAGTTGCGGTTTCAGTTTGAGCAGCTCCAGTAGGGTCAGATGTCAGTGACCGATTATGAGGCGAGATTTTCTAAATTATCTCGCCATGCACTAATGATACTCCCTACTGAGGCGGAGAGAGTGTGGAGGTTTGTAGCCGGTTTACATACTGGTATTCAGGCCACTATGGCTCGAGAGGTTGAGATGGGTACTTTTTATGAGCGAGTTGTGGAGATAGCTCGGAGGATTAAGGGTGTACGTCAGCGGAGCTGAGAGCAGATTATGAGAGATAAGCGGTTCAGGTACTCTGGAGAGTTCAGAGGTGCTCCGTCCGGGGGCAGAGGTCAGTTCGTGAGGGACAGTCCAGCAGACCCCCATATCCAGCACCACCACCTCCTCGAGGTGCTCTAGTGCGACCTTATCTCAATGCTATCCCAGAGATTTCTTACTGCCCACTAGCTATTTAGGGTCCTCCCAGTGGGTATTCAGGTCCCCAAGGCCAGACACTTAGTCAGCAGCCCATCGCACCGAAGAGTTATTACGAGTGCGGGGATCCCAGTCACATGCGGAGGTTTTGCCCCAGGCTTCGGGGTAGACAGTACAGCAGGGTCAGCAGCCTATGCTTACCGGACCAATTGCTCCACCAGTAGTCCGACCACCCAGAGGTGGAGGACAGATGGGTAGGGGCCGTCCTAGAGGTGGAGGTCAGCCAGTTGGCGCTCCAGCTCGGTTCTATGCTTTTCCAGCTAGACCAGATGTAGAGGCCTCTGATGCCGTGATTACAGGTATTATTTCTGTTTGTGGCAAAGATGCCTCAGTATTATTTGATCCAGGATCTACGTATTCATATGTGTCATCTCTATTTGCTCCATTCCTGGGTGTTTCTCATGAGTCCTTGAGTACTCCTGTTTATGTGTCCACTCCTGTGGGCAATTCTGTTGTTGTGAACTGGATCTACCGGTCTTGTATTATTATATTCTGTGGTTATGAAACTAGAGCAGATCTCCTATTGCTTGAGATGACCGATTTTGAAATTATTCTGGGTATGGACTAGTTATCTCCATATCATGCTATTCTAGATTGTCATGCCAAGACTGTTACCTTGGCTATTCCAGCATTGCCTAAGCTGGAGTGGAAGGGTTCACCTGTTAGTTCATTTAATCGAGTTATTTCTTTTATAAAGGCTCAACACATGGTTGAGAAGGGTTGTTTGGCTTATCTAGCCTATGTTCGGGATACTACTGCAGAGACTCCAGCTATTGATTCAGTGCCTGTAGTTCGGGAGTTCCCCGATGTGTTTCCGTCAGATCTTCCAGGTATGCCACCTGATCGTGATATTGATTTCTGTATTGACTTGGCTTCAGATACCCAGCCTATATCTATCCCACCGTATCGCATGGCTCTGAAAGAATTGAAAGAACAGCTTGAAGAGTTACTAGCCAAAGGGTTTGTCAGACCGAGTGTATCGCCTTGGGGTGCACCAGTATTGTTTGTGAAAAATAAGGATGGAACAATGCGGATGTGTATTGATTATCACCAATTGAATAAAGTCACTATTAAGAACAAGTACCCGTTGCCGCGTATTGATGATCTATTTGACCAGTTGCAGGGTGCTAGGGTATTCTCTAAGATCGACTTGAGGTCGGGGTACCATCAGTTGAAGATTCGGGATTCGGATGTTCCGAAGACTGCTTTCCGTACTAGATATGGTCATTATGAGTTTCTGGTAATGTCTTTTGGTTTAACTAATGCCCCGACAACATTTATGGATCTGATGATTAGGGTATTCAGGCCATATATTGACTCATTTGACATTGTCTTCATTGATGACATTTTGATCTACTCACGTAGTAAGGAGGAGCATGAGCAACATATGAGAGTAGTGCTTCAGACATTGCGGGAACAAAAGCTATATGCTAAGTTCTCTAAATGTGAGTTTTGGCTAGAGTCTGTAGCATTTTTGGGACATATCGTATCGGGCGAAGGTATTAAAGTTGATCCTAAAAAGATTGAGGCATTTTAGAATTGGCATCGTCCCACTTCGGCGATGGAGATCAGGAGTTTTCTGGGTTTGGCAGGTTATTATCGTCGGTTCGTGGAAGGTTTTTCATCTATTGTAGCACCTTTGACCAAATTAACCCAGAAAGGTGCTCCATTCCGATGATTGTGAGGTGAGCTTTCAGAAGCTCAAAACATCATTGACTACAGCACCAGTGTTAGTATTGCCTTCTGGTTCGAGGATGTATACAGTGTATTGCGACGCTTCGAGCGTTGGCTTGGGTTGTGTATTGATGCAGGAAGGGCAAGTTATTGTATATGCTTCACGTCAGCTGAAGCCCCATGAAAAGAATTATCCGGTACATGATTTGGAGTTAGCTGCGATTGTTCACGCTCTTAAGATTTGGAGGCATTATCTTTATGGGGTGTCTTGTGAAGTTTACACTGATCATCGCAGCTTGCAGCATTTGTTCAAGCAGAGGGATCTAAATTTGAGGCAGCGCATATGGCTGGAGTTACTAAAAAATTATGATATTACTATCTTGTATCATCCGGGCAAAGCAAATGTGGTTGCAGATGCCTTGAGCAGAAAGGCAGAGAGTATGGGTAGTTTGGCTTTCATTTCAACAGAGGAAAGGCCATTAGCCTCAGATATTCAATCCTTGGCTAACAGACTTGTGAGGCTGGATATTTCAGAGCCCAGTCGAGTTCTTGCATATGTTGTGGCCCAATCTTCACTATTTGAGCAGATCAAGGCTCGCCAGTATGATGACCCACACCTGGTGGTTCTTCGTGAAACGGTACTACGAGGTGATGCCAAGGAAGTTACTATTAGAGCGGATGGTGTTCTGCGACTCCAGGATCCTCTATGTGTTCCTAATGTGGATGGACTGAGGAAAAAGATCCTGGAAGAGGCACACAGTTCTCGATATTCTATTCATCCAGGTGCTACTAAGATGTATCGCGACTTGAGGCAATATTATTGGTGGCGACGAATGAAAAAGGACATAGTTGAGTATGTAGCTCGGTGTCTAAATTGTCAGCAAGTTAAATATGAGCACCAGAGGTCAGGTGGCCTACTCCAGCAGATGACCATACCAGAGTGGAAATGGGAACGAATTACTATGAATTTTGTAGTTGGGTTGCCGCGGACCTTGAGGAAGTTTGATGCAGTTTGGGTGATTGTTGACAGGTTGACCAAGTCGGCACATTTTATTCCTGTTGTGACTACGTATACTTTAGAGAGGTTGGCCCAGATTTATATTCAGGAGATAGTTCGGTTACACGGTGTGCCAATTTCCATCATATCAGATAGAGGCCCTCAGTTTACTTCACATTTCTGGAGAGCAGTACAGAGTGAGTTGGGGACCCGTATAGAGCTCAGCACAGCCTTTCATCCGCAGACCGATGGACAGTCAGAGAGGACAATTCAGATTTTGGAGGATATGCTCAGGGCATGTGTGATTGACTTTGGAGGTCAGTGGGATCGTTTTCTGCCTTTGGCCGAGTTTGCTTATAATAACAGTTACCAATCCAGCATCGAGATGGCTCCATTTGAGGCTTTATATGGTCGGCGATATCGTTCACCTATCGGAAGGTTTGAGCCAGGTGAGGCTAAGTTATATGGTACTGATTTGGTAAGGGATGCCTTAGAAAAGGTAAAGTTAATTCAGGAGCGACTTCATACAGCACAGTCCAGACAAAAGAGTTACGCATATCAGAAAGCGCGTGATATATCATTTATGGTAGGTGAAAAAGTTCTCTTGAAGGTTTCGTCGATGAAGGGAATTATGAGATTCGGGAAGAAGGGCAAATTGAGCCCAAGGTTTATAGGCCCATTTGATGTGTTGAAACGAGTTGGGGAGGTTGCTTATGAGCTTGCCTTGCCTGCCAGCCTATCCGGAGTTCATCCGGTGTTTCACGTATCTATGCTCCGGAAGTATCATGCCGACCTATCACATGTGTTAGACTTCAGCACAGTTCAGCTAGATAATAGTTTGGGTTATGAAGAGGAGCCAATTGCCATTGTTGATAAACAGGTTCGCCAGTTGAGATCCAAGAGAATTTCTGCAGTAAAAGTCCAGTGGAGGGGCCAACCAGTCGAGGAAGCGACTTTGGAGATCGAGGAAAACATGGGGAGCAGATATCCAGACTTATTCAGCACTTCAGGTATAATTCTAAACCCGTTTGAGGACGAACGTTTGTTTAAGAGGTAGAGAATGTAATGACCCAACCAGTCATTTTAACTTTTAGAACCACGTTCCCTAAAATAAAACTTTTCGTAGGTGCTTGTAATGATTTATGACTTACGGGGATGGTTGGTTCGGGATTTGGAAGTGTTTGAGGTGAAACCGGAACACTTGGTTCCTTAAGTTGGCCTTAATGTGCTAAGTTTGACTTCAGTCAATATTTTTAGAAAAACGACCCCAGAATAGAATTTTGATGATTCCAACAGCTCCGTATGGTGATTTTTGGACTTAGGAGCATGATCGGAATTTTATTTGAAAGTCCGTAGTGAAATTAGGCTTGAAATGGCTAAAATAGGAATTTAAAGTTTGAAAGTTTGACCGGGGAGTTGACTTTTTGATACCGGAGTCGGAATCCAGTTCTAAAAATTTTCATAGCTCTGTTATGTAATTTATGACTTGTGTGTAAAATTTGAGGTCAATCGGAGTTGATTTGATAAGTTCCGACATTGAATGTAGAAGTTGAAAACTCTTAGTTTCATTTAGCTTGAATTGGGGTATGATTCATGGTTTTAGCGTTGTTTGATGTGATTTAGAGGTTCGGCTAAGTTTGTATGATGTTTTAGGACTTGTTGGTATATTTGATTGAGGTCCCGAGGGCCTCGGGTGAGTTTCGAATAGTTAACGGATCAAAAATTTGAGTTAAAAGCTGCTGTAATTTTTCCTCTTCTGCTGGACATTCTGGGCTGTGATCGAGCCCAGATATCGAGCCCAGATATCGAGGTACAAGCTCGAGCTAGTGTATCGAAGCCATGATCGAAAGTCCAACTAGAGGGCCATGATCGAAGGTTCAGCTCGAGGGCCATGATCGAAGGTTCAGCTCGAGGGCCAGGATCGAGACCCAAGATCGAGGGTCACAATCGAAGGCTCAAGATCGATGCCATGATTGAGGATATGATCGAAGGCCCAACCTCGATACCCTGATCGAGGCCATGACCGAGGTCCAGGCTCGAGCCTGTGATCGAAGCCGCGATCCAAGGCAAGGCTCGAGGGCATGATCGAAGGTATGGCTCGAGGCTAGGATCGACACCCAAGCTCGATGCCCTGATCGAAGGCACATTTCGATGCCGCGATCGAGGCCCAGTTTCGAAGGTTGCTGGGCCGTTTTATAAAAAGAGGGCATTCGTCCCATTTGCCATTTTTGACGAACTTGAGCTTGAGCAGAGACGACTTTTGGCAGATTTTCAAGGTGAAAAATATTGGGGTAAGTGATTCTAACTCGGATTTGGTCTACATATACAAGTATATCATTGTTTTCACCATAAATTAGTGTTTTGAGATTGAAATTTGGAAAAGTTTAGAAATCTCATAGAAACGAAATTTTAAGATTTCGGTATTGATTCGGAGTCGGGTTTGAGTGAAACTGGTATGGTTGGACTCGAAATTGAATGAGTTGTCGGATTTCATAACTTTCGCCGGATTCCGAGATGTAGGCCCCGCGGGCGAATTTTTAATTAATTTCGAGATTTTTATTAAAAATGTAGTATTTCCTTATAGAATTTATTTCCTATAATTTTTAGTGATTGTATCAAATTATTTTGGCTAGATTCGAGCCAGACAGAGTTGGATAATCGTGGAAAAGGACTTATAGTGGATTAAATTGGAGCAAGACGAGGTAAGTTTCTTGTCTAATCTTGTGAGAGGGAAATTACCTCATAGGTGATTAAAAATTAAATAATTATTGCTAATTGTGGGGGCTACGTACGCACGAGGTAATGAGAGTCTATGCGTAGCTACTATTAATGCTAAAGTCCGGGTAGTTTAGGACTCAAAGCATGCATTACTTATGTAAATTGTATTCTTTGATTAATTAATATTAATTGATATATATGAATATATATTGTGAATTGTTAGATAAAGATATTAAAGGATGAAAACCTCATATACTTGATTCTCTGTTTAAATTATTAATTGTTAAAAGAAATTATTCTTCCTCCCAAATTTATCTCATAATAAATATACTCTCCTTCCGGAGGTACATAAAAATGTCCTCCTTTCTTGTGGAGCGGGCCGAACGCCTCGGCGGGATAGATGCATCTATGGATCGCGCCGCACGTCCCTCGACAGGGTACACGACACTCTGGATCGGGTCGTACGTCCTCGGCAGAAATCGTGCTTAATAATAATAATTACGCGATACTTTAATAAATTATTTCAGCTTGTGAAGCTAATTAATAAATTGGAAAATCCTTGAAATTTAATAAATTATTATTCTTGCTTGTTAAGGAATTAATTGGTACTCCTGTAAATGAGATTTAATTGATAAATTAGAAATTATTTGAGTTGAAGGAATTTAATTAATGTATTGAGAATTGTTACATTTGAAGGAATTTGATTATTTTCGCTGATTAAATAAATTATTTGTAAATTCTGTAAATCATGCTGATTTGAATATCCTAATTTTATTTCAATTATTATTGACCCATAGTGAGTGTCAAAGTCGGCCATCTCGTCTCTACCACTTTGAGATTAGGCTTGATACTTACTGGGTACACGTTGTTTACGTACTCATACTACACTTGCTGCACTCCTTGTGCAGGATCTGAGACAGGTACTAGTGGAGGACCTATCATCACATACCCACATCATCCCAAGGCATAGTGGTGAGCTGCCTTTCCGAGCCGTTCTATAGCTACCAGTGTCTCTTCTTATATTTATATCCTGTCTATTTCATTTCAGACAATATTTGAAGTTTTGTATAATCTACTAGATGCTCATGTACTTGTGACACCGGGTTTTGGCACATACATTGGTAGAAGTTGGTATTTTATTATTTTCTTGGAATAAAAGTTTAACCAATGTATGATTGACTTATTAGTTTGCTTGTCTAGCTGTAATGTTGGGCGCCATCACGACCTATAGGTGAAATTTGGGTCGTGACATAAACAAGGGTATGCATCTATACTCAACAATATCAAGAAAACCTCTTAATCGATAAGAGTGCTCAACTACGTGTATGTTTGTGCAAGTGTCCTAACATAGTTTATGCTCGCTAGTAAGTACAGGAAAAGAAATAGATAGCATGTATAATGTTTCCTCACAACTTTCTACAAGATAAAGTTCACACAGGTAAGTGTACCACTACACAAACATCAACAACAAGAATGCCCCCAGTGCCATCACAAGTCATCACAAATCTATCCCTGACATAGCCCACCTTATCCCGCCACGTGTGCAATAGTAAAGTAAATGCCCGTCTTGTCTCACCACACGTGCATAATAATGTTCCCACCTTGTTTCGCCACATGCGCAACCCACATATATATATCCCGCCTTGTCACGTCGCATGTGCAAATATCAATAGTAACAATAGCACAGCATAAACCTCGTGTAACCCGCTAACACCGCACGACAGAAATCTCGTGCATCACAATAACACCCGCACGATAAAAACCTCGTGCATCACAATAACAACCACACGGCAGAAACCTCGTGCATCACAACAACAAGTACAACAGCAACAATGATAATAAAATAAGGTATGGCAAGTAAATCAAATCAAGAACCTTCGATCGCAAGAAACGGTAAGACTAGTTCACAAGGAATAGCCATAATAAAGAATACTAGGCGTAATAAGAACAGCTCAACAAGGAAGAAAATAATATGTAACATTGATCCCACAATATACGGTCCAACATCAAGAAACTAACACGAGTCAAATAATTTCAAATAAGGGCAAGTCTACTAAGGCATAGGATATCTAAGCTTCTTTTAACTTTGGACAACTACGGAAGAGATACAACCAATTCAAATAAAAGTGGGCAGCGAGAAAATCACCATAACCTCAATTAAGGGTGAACATCTACAAAAAGGAACAACTATAACTTCAAATAAAGATATGCAGTTAGAGAAAAGATAACATGGCAATGGAAGAGATAACAATTTCAATTAAGGCACATACGAATCAAGTAAACAGTAACAGTGGATCATGAAGCAATTGATTCTAATTAAGCAGGTAAAGGTGAAACTAGTAATTAAAGAACATAATCATAACAAGTACAACTGCATATTCAATGAATACAAGGACCTAGGAACCCTAAAAGGCCAACTCCAATAAATAAGTTCGAGCACGTACTCGCCACCTCGCGTGCACGGACTACAATCGATATAGAAGACTCAAATCCTAAGGGGGTAGTTCTCCCACACAAGGTTAGGCAAGATACTTACCTCAAAGAAGACAAACTGATACTCTAAAATGAACTTTTCAGTGAAATGGCCTCCGGACGGCTCAAATCTAATCAAAATAACTTCAAAGCACAAATAAAACTCATGATAAACTATTTCGGGTCATTAAGCTTCAATCTTTATTAAAATCTAAAAATCGACCCAAAAGTCGACCCCCGGGCCCGCACCTCAGAACCCGATAAATTTTACAAAATCCGAACACCCATTACGATACAAGTTTAACCATACTAAAATTATCAAATTCTGATACCAATTTGTCCCTCAAATCATGATTTTTCATTTTGAAAATTTTCTTCAAAAATTTCCATTTTCCTCAACTCAAAACACAAATTAAATGATAAAAATAAAGATAAAATCATGAAATATAATAAATTCTAGGTGAAGAACACTTACCCAATCGATTTTCTTGAAAAATCCACAAAGAATCGCTCACAACCGAGCTCTAGAACTCCAAAAATATTAAAAATGGCTAACCCTCGGAATAGAGAACTTTATATTCTGCCCAGGTATTTGTACATCGCGATCTTGGAACAAATAGTGTGATCGCGAAGAAGAAAATAGCAACTGCCAAAATGAATTACGCGATCGTGTAAGGAACAGTGCGATCGCGAAGAGGGGAAAATGTTGGGGCCAGGTACTGAACTACGCGACCGCGTGAGTGCGTATGCGATCGCAAAAGGGGAAGGGGAAAATCACCAGCTGTTACAACTGAGCAATACGAACGCGGGCAATGAAGTGCGAACGCGGAGAAGGCAGAAGCACACGTACGTGATCGCGAACAGGACTATGTGAACGCAAAGAAGGAATGGTCAGCCCACCAAACAATCCTTCGTGATCGCGGCTTCAGCTACGCGATCGCATAGAAGGGGACACCAGATATCAGCACACCTATACCAAACAATGAGAAAATGGCCCGTAGCCCATCCGAAACACACCCGAGGCCCCCGGGACCGCGTCTAAACATACCAACAAGTTTCATAACCTAACACGGACTCGCTCAAGGTATCAAATCATATCAAACAACGTCGAAACTATGAATCGCACCATGAATCAAACTTATGAACTTTCAAATCTTCCAACTTCTAAAACTCGTGCCGAAACCTATCAAATGAACCCGGAATGACGTCAAATTTTGCAGGCAAGTCCCAAATAACATAATGGAGATGTTCCAACTCTTGGAATCTCATTCCGACACCGATATCACCAAAGTCAACTATTGGTCGAACCTCTCCACTTTCCAAACTTCCATTTTTTCAACCTTCGCCGAAATGCTTCAAATCACCCTATGGACCTCCAAATCCAAATCCGGACGCACGCCTAAGTTTAAATTTACCATACAAAGCTGTTGCAATCATCCAAAACCCCATTTCGGAGTCGTTTATACAAAAGTCAAATTCCGGTCAACTCTTACTGCTTAAGCTTCCAAAACTAGAATCCTTCTTCCGATTTGACTCTGAATCATCTGGTAACTGAACTTGACCATGCACGCAAGTCAATACACATAATACGAAGCTGCTCAAAACCTTATACTGCCGAACGGGACTTAAATTCTCAAAACAACCGGCCGGATCGTTACCGGCCCGTGCGTAACCACGGGCAAAGTAATCTAAATGTATATCTATTTCTTTAGTATCTTTTGATTGTGGTGCACTCCCTTTTTAAATTTTGAAGGCAATCTCTCTCTTTCTCCCTGCATCTGAATATGAAAATGTCGCGATTTCTAAATTTTCTTGTATGGACATTTCATTGGAATGAGTGTAAGAAAAAATATTTTTATCAAAAATGTTAGAAATTAAACCAAGATAAATTAGTATTCCTAAGTTGTCTAGGATTTGGTATCTACTAGTTTACTTAATTCATGTCTTGTTAGGTTTTATTTACCAAATTTATATTGGAATAGGTTTTGTTAGTCTAGTCAAATTTAGTTTGTAGTATTATAAATATGGGTGCTACTACATATTTTCTATTATGGAGAGGTAGCTACAATGTAGAGATATTCAAGAGTTTATGAGTTGAAAAAAGCCTCCTACCACGTTCTCTCCCTAGTTTAATAAATTTCTTTTATATAGTCTTTGTTAAATTTTTTGCTTGTACCCAAATTATTCATTGGGTATTTCAATCCTTCAAATTGGTATTAGAGCCTATGTGAGATCCAACATAAAAATATGGATACTCTATTTTCTAATTGTCCCGTTTTTGTATTTGATGGCAAAAATAATTTTGAAACTTGGTATCAACAGATAAAATTTTTTTTAAGGCTATTAGATTATGGTCCACTATTGATGAAGAATTTGAGAAACCCCCGGAAGGTACAATGTTGACGGGTGATATAGCTACGAAATTGGAGAAGAAAAGATATTTAGATTATAAGGCACACTGCTATCTCGCCATCAAGATCGAATTGTATGTATCTAAAAAATATTTGCATGCAAAGTCATCAAAAAAGGCTTGGACAATCTTGGTGAAGTCATATCGAAAAGTTGCTGACATAAAGAAGGAGAAACTACAAGAGTTTAGGAGTCAATTTGAGTTGGCTTATATGAGACCAACAGAGTCTGTCAAAGAATTTTTTACAAGAATTGAAGAAATAGTAAATGGTTAAAAAATAATTGCAGTCTCTAATTTTAAAGTTTAGCAACAAGAAAGTTATTATTGAGGCTACCAAAGATCTTAGCACTCTCGGACTTGATGATTTAGAAGGTAAATTGGTGACATATGAGAGATCATTGAATCAACAAAAAGATGAGACATTGGAGGAGGCATCACAAGAAAAAGATGATTAATCAAAAGAAAAACAAAGGAACACCAATAATGGTGAAAATAAATCAAGAAGGCCAAAATTCAGAAATAGAGGAGAAAATAAGAAAAGGTACATGTATTTTTTGTTATGATAGAGATTATATTGAATGCAAAGGAAAGTTAAATAATATTCAAATTGATCTTTCAAAAATTCATGTGATTGATAAAAAGGATGATTTAGTTGCAAGGGATGCCAGTCCAAAAGAAGTTGGTATTTCACAAGAAAAATTATTTGATGGTATTGAAGATGAACCGAGTAATGAAAGAAGCAAGATAGTTCATCAAGAGAAAGTTTCTAATGATCCACCCAAGTTTGAGGTAAAAATAGCTTGGGATCCAGAACCACAACAACGCATAACAATAGATATTGAAGATGCAATCAATTTCGTGCCATTGTTCGAAATTACATGTCTCAAGGAGCATGACGAAGTGTTCGTTAACGACATTATTCTACAACCTATAAAATTGCCAATTGGAGTTGATTGAGTGTATAAGACTACCCACAAAGTAGTTGGAGAAGTAGATGGTTTCAAAGTAAAGGAAAAATATATTAATGATATTTTGAAGGAATTTATCATAGTTAAAGATAAATCATATATGGCCAATATTGAAGGGGAATTGATGTTAACTAAAGACGATACTCGCGACTTTGTTGGTTCAACATATTTTAGGGAATTGGCGGAAAGTCTAAGGTACTTGACTTCTACAAGGCTTGATGTTACTCATGACATGCTCAAGTTTGAATATCTTGGTTTAAGGGAGGCGGTTGGAAATTAAACCAAGATTAATTAGTATTCCTAAGTTGTCTAGGAATACTAGGAATACTAATAGGTGGTATTGAAGATGAACCGAGTAATGAAAGAAGCAAGATAGTTCATCAAGAGAAAGTTTCTAATGATCCACCCAAGTTTGAGGCAAAAATAGCTTGGGATCCAGAACCACAACAACGCATAACAATAGATATTGAAGATGCAATCAATTTCGTGCCATTGTTCGAAATTACATGTCTCAAGGAGCATGACGAAGTGTTCGTTAACGACATTATTCTACAACCTATAAATTGCCAATTGGAGTTGATTGGGTGTACAAGACTACCCACAAAGTAGTTGGAGAAGTAGATGGTTTCAAAGTAAAGGAAAAATATATTAATGATATTTTGAAGGAATTTATCATAGTTAAAGATAAATTATATATGGCCAATATTGAAGGGGAATTGATGTTAACTAAAGACGATACTCGCGACTTTGTTGGTTCAACATATTTTAGGGAATTGGCGGAAAGTCTAAGGTACTTGACTTCTACAAGGCTTGATGTTACTCATGACATGCTCAAGTTTGAATATCTTGGTTTAAGGGAGGCGGTTGGAAATTAAACCAAGATTAATTAGTATTTCTAAGTTGTCTAGGATTTGGTATTTACTAGTTTACTTAATTCATGTCTTGTTAAGTTTTATTTACCAAATTCATATTGGAATAGATTTTGTTAGTCTAGTCAAATTTGGTTTGTAGTATTATAAATAGGGGTGCTACTACATATTTTCTATTGTGGAGAGGTAGCTACAATGTAGAGAGATTCAAGAGTTTATGAGTTGTGAAAAAATCTCCTACCACGTTCTCTTCCTAGTTTAATAAATTTCTTCTATATAGTCTTTGTTGAATTTTTTGCTTGTGCCTAAATTATTCTTGGGATATTTCAATCCTTCAAAAAATAACATGTTGAAAAATAGGAACTTTATTAGTTGAGGGTTTAGGATTTAGGAATATGATTGACAAAAATATATATTAATTCCTGAGAAAATTATTATGAATGAAATTGTTACTTTTTTATATTTTTATTTTGTATTTGTTGCGCCTTTTAAACTAAAGTCTGCACTTTAATTTTGCTTGCATTTAAATCTCTGATAGACCTGAAACACATTGTAACGAATTTCGCCTTTATAAAAAGTTATTCTAGGTATACAAGATTATAATTGACAAAAATGTTTATGAGGTAAATAATAATAATAATAAGAAGAAGAAGAAGAATAATAATAAGAAGAAGAAGAAGAATATATGTAATTAATAAGAATGCGAAGATTATTAAGCAGTGAATAATATACATGGATCATCATGTAAGGGATTGTCTAATTTAAGGAAATTTTCTCTTTAGACACTTGTATATATCCACGTATTTTATTCCGTATAAAATAAATATAGATTCTCATATAAGTCACACCGAAATTAGTAATACAACATTTAGATTCAAGTATCATACCCTGCATAACTATGGAGTTTAATATTGAAAACCAAATATTATATTAGTTATATGGAGATTATAATTAATTATGCACGATTTTATATCGAAAACTAGAGGCTGTATAAAACACTTAAAGTTGTCTGCGTGTGACCTATAGGTTACAGGTTCGAACCGTGGAAGTAGTCATTAATACTTATATTACGGTAGACTGTCTGCATCACACCCCTTGGATGCAGCCCTTCTCCGGACCTTATGTAAATGCGGGATACCTTGTGTACTAGACTATCATTTTTTAAAACTTGTTTTTGACTATTCCTAATTCTTTTTTCTCCTTCCAAATATGCCGACTTCACCATGGAGTGAGGATAAACTAGAGTTACAAGTAAAACAACCTTAGTCTAACTAGAAATTATTGACAATTGTCAGGTCATAAGAGAATAAGATCACCTCACATTCTCCCAAATTAGAGGTGTTTAAAAGCCAAAGATTTTCGAGTGAGAGGAAGAGAGAGGGGGGTAAGAGACGTTCTCCCTATGACGGGAAAAATCACATTGCCCCAATAAAGATTTCTCTCTCTTTTCCCCTTTGAGAACCCTTCTTTCTCGGTCTTCATTCAGGTACATGTTTTCTATTTTTGTGTTTCATTTTCTTTTTCTTTACTACAAAACTCCATAACAAATTAATTTCAGAGTTTAAAGAATGTATAGCCCTGATTTGTTCTTTTTACATGCAAATAAATGATGCAGCTGCCACTTTTTTCTTTGACAATGCCAAGGTAATCGTTTTTCTTTCTTTGCATGGCAATCTATTAAGGGCATTGTGGGAGTTGTTGAGACAAATAGTTAACGGGAAAGGTTGATATTCCGGCGGTTGCGTGTATCTTCACGCTCAATCTTGGCCGGAAGTTCATCGTCGGTGAATATGGACAATTCTCCTTCATCTTCTCCTCCTTCGCCTTCTTCGTCTTCTCCTCCTCCTCCTCCTCCTCCAGAGTCCTCTCCTCCTCCGTCTTCGCCTCCTCCTTCATCTTCTCTTCCTCCTCCTGAATCTTCGCCTCCTCCCTCTTCACCTCCTCCCTCTTCACCACCGCCCCCATCTCCTGAAGCGCCACCGTCGAAATCTGACAATTCTCCTCCCCCTCCATCCCCCGAAACACCACCACCGAAATCTGATTCTCCTCCTCCTGCATCACCACCACGTCCTACAGAATCTCCTTCGCCACCACCCACAGAGTCTCCTCCACCACCGAAATCTGATTCTCCTCCTCCTCCTTCTGACACACCTACGGAATCACCACCACCCTCATCACCCTCACCCTCACCGCCACCACCTACCACGAACACAACACCCCCTCCTCCCAAAAATGCCTCAACTACTCAACCTAATTCTCCTCCATCACCTATATTCTCTCCACCACCTCCTGTTTCTCCACAATCACCTCTACCTCCTCCTGAAAAGTTAACTCCTCCTCCACTTTCTCCACCTTCGCGAGATGCACCATCGAATAAATCACATGGTTCCTCAGGAAGCAATAACTCGCCACCATCTAATAATTCCTCATCTACCTCAAATGTGGTAATAGTAGCTGCAATAGCTGTGGCAGGTTTATTGATTCTTGCACTTGTAATTGTCTGCCTATTATGCAATAGAAAGAAGAAGAAACAACCTTACTATGTGGATCCTGCACGTCCACCTCATGGTACGTTGAATTATTAGCTCGGTCTTTCCATTTTCATATAATTAATTAGTTGTTGCTACAAGCATTTATATATATTGCTTTTCTTACTATTACCAAAGTAAGTCATCGTTTACACTGTTAGTGTATTTAAGGTAAATCAATTTCTATTCTGAATAACAACTGTATATTGTTGGCATTAGTGTAGGTGGTGATCCCTATTACAATACCGCCAATTATTCAACCAGTCCTCAACCAAATACTGACCACATTGTTAAGCTAGCTCCACCACCAGGTGTAATGGGAACTCCTCTAGAAGGACCACGCGGGTGGGCCCCGCCACCGCCGCCTCCGGCCGCCAACACGAGCAGTGAATTTAGCTCAGGTTATTCAAGCCATGTACCTGGGGGGACAATCCCACCAAAATCACCTAATCTTGGTGGACTTGCAAAAATTCAATTCACTTATGAGGACTTAGCAACAGCTACAGGTGGATTTTCTCAAGCCAATTTGTTAGGACAAGGAGGATTTGGGTTTGTACACAAAGGTGTTTTGACTGATGGAATTATTGTTGCGGTAAAGAGTTTGAAATCTGGGAGTGGACAAGGTGAAAGAGAATTTCAAGCTGAAGTTGAGATTATTAGCAGAGTTCATCATAGGCATCTTGTTTCTCTTGTTGGATTTTGCATTGCTGATGGACAGAGAATGTTGGTCTATGAATTTGTTCCAAATGGAACCTTGGAGTTTCATCTTCATGGTACTTTCCCTCTATTATTACTGTTTTTGGAGAGTCAAAAAGACTTCTCTTGGACCATAGTTTAAATACGTATTTTGTATTATTAACTATTTTAACTTATAATTGTAGATTCATTTAATTTTTAAATATAAATATTTTATTTCAAAAAATAATTTAAAGAATCCTTGTGATCACGGCGGGAGTATATCATATAATATTCTTTTTTTTAGTTCGTTAAAAAACGAATGATATATTCTTACGTATAAAAATTCCTTAACTTTAAACTGTGAAATCAAATTCTTGCTAATGGAAATGTACCATTGCAGGCAAAGGTCGACCTGTCATGGATTGGGAAACAAGGCTTAAAATTGCGTTGGGATCAGCCAAGGGACTGGCTTACCTCCACGAAGATTGTATGGTTTTTCTACCCTTTCTTTTCCATTTATAAAATAACTGAATATTACCCATGTGAAAGTAATGTCGCATAATTATTATTTTTCGTATTGATATAGTTAAATTTCATCTACTAAGTCAGACCTCTCTATAATATCATCCATATATAACAGTCATTCACTATAAAAGTCAAATTTTGCTTAGAATTAATTTTTTAAGTTATATTTTACCTCTATAACAGCTTTTTACCTATAACATCAATAACCATATTTATAGCAGAACGCTATTTGTAAAATTACCCCTCTATAACAGCTATATAGAAGCTTCAAGATTACTAATAATAATTCTAAAATATGCATACAATCTTTTCCATTAAACAAAGTTTCTATCTTGCATAAGATATAAGATTTGAAAATTTTCACATGATATCTTTTCCATCGAACAAATTTCAAAAAATATTTAGATAGAAAATTTAACTATTAAGTTATTAGATTATATTCAAGAAAAATCTATTGGATATCTTTTTGCGGAAAATTTGGATACGAATCTTCACCAATTCAACCGTTATATCGCTAGTAAGAGAATGAAATTTATGAAACAAGCTACAAGTATAAAGTTCTTCCATCAATCTTGAAATATTTTATTCTTTTAGCCAACTTTAAAATATCTGCCTTAGAGTTTTAATCATTATACTTTTAGTTACGAATTTATTAATAATGTATTAATTTTCTTCAATATTTAACTAGTGAAATAAACATATCTTTTGAGATTTTAAATTTGAATAATTTTCTTATCTTTTATATGTAACATTAAAAAAGAAAAAATTATTGATTTTTGGATAATTTTTATCTATAACATCCAAAAAAATATTTAAATGTCAAATGTTGTTATAGGTGTATAACAGCCATTCACTATAAAAACCAAAAAATATTGGAACAAACAAGACTGTTATAGAGAGGGTTGACTGTATAATAGAAAAATTATATAAATAGCTTCTTTCTTTCTAATTTTCTCTCTCTTTGCTTTGTACATGCAGGTCATCCTCGCATTATCCACCGTGACATTAAGGCTGCAAACATTCTACTTGATAACAATTATGAAGCCATGGTAAAATGAGATATTAGCTTTTTGAATATGCCAAAAATATTAGGGGAATAGTTTTTTTAGTTGAAGGAAAGCCTTGAACCAATGGTAAAATTGTATTCGCGTGACCTATAGCTCACGGGTAAGCCGTGGAATCAGCCAGTGATACTTACATCAGGGTAGGCTGCCTACATCACCCCTTGAGATGTTGTCCTTTCTCGAATCCTGCATAAACACGAAATATTTTGTATACCAGACAGCCTTCTTTAATAGTTTTCTTTTAGTATGACCTCCATTATAGTTATGTTTAAAGAGTTGATTAGACCTTAATAATATTGAACTGAGATTTAGAAGAATGATTTTATGGTTTATCAGGTGGCAGATTTTGGATTGGCTAAACTTACAGAAGACACCAATACTCATGTGTCGACCCGTGTTATGGGAACCTTTGGGTGAGTCCAGATTTACTTTTCTCTATTTGTTGATAGGCCAGATTAAGCTAGGAATGAATTTTATTAAAAAAAGTAAACTTTGGATCTAACTTAACCTCAAATAATACTGCTTAAAATTTTTCCATAACTTGTTATTCATAAGAATTTCGTCATTTGCCAGGTTAATAATTTAAAGTCTTATTACAATGCTAAATTTGAGCAATCTTGAGTGTGTTTAAAATCAGTTTGATTTTAATTTTCTAGGAGATTCTTTGTGAAAAGCTAGTAGAATCCATTCCATCCCTCAGAAACATAAGCATTTTTGGAAAAATTATACTCCTGTCACATTTTACTTTCTCGTATTTTCTTATATCTTATATCTTTCTTCATTCACCCTTAATAACATGAGTTGCTGGGACCCACTTCATATAAAAGTTTACTTTTTTATGAGAAGAGAGACATATAAAACGACATATGGAACTCTTAACATCACTCATTAAATTGTTAATAGTATAAGAGCAATTTTGATACTTTACATGTATTTAGTTTGTGTCAAAGGTAAAGTCAAACCTCTACTATTTGTTAAAAATAAATTTGATTGCTATAGCGAAATATTGTTATATAGAATATATAATATGGTATAACATAAAAAATCGATTCGAAAGGAGACTTGGTCATTATAGTGAAATGTTGTTATAGAGGACGATTATTATAAAGAAGTTTGAATGTATATATATTTCTTTGTATCTTAAACTTTTGTCAAACACCATCACATAAAATGAAAGTTGCAGACTAGAATATCTAAGCAAGAAGATCATTTTGTTTTGTAACAGGTACTTAGCGCCAGAATATGCATCAAGTGGTAAGCTAACAGAGAAATCAGATGTGTTTTCATTTGGAGTCATGCTATTGGAACTCATAACAGGGAGGAGACCTCTGGATACTACCAATAAACTCATGGAAGACTGCCTAGTAGACTGGGTAATTTGTTCTTTATATTAACTTCCTAATTCCCCTGCATTATAAATGATCATATTTTATAGGAATAATTATATTTTTGGGCCGTACAAAAAATAATAGTCAGTAATTGTATATATTTTGTATATCAAGTACAAATATGCATATAATATACATTTTATATACGTATCATATATAGTCAGTGTATATGTTTTGTATATTTGAGCTACTACTTGTAATTATTTTTTGCAGCCGGAACAAAAATGAAAAAATTCCTTTATTATCAAGCTTTTAAAGTGTCCTTAGAGTTTCATCTTTTTTTCCTCTCATTGATCTTAGTATATTCGAGGGTTTGGTGGTTATGCGCCCATTATAAATGTGTTTTAAGTTGTATTATCCCATTTCATAGGAAATCTTTCTATTAGACGTAGGAGATTGATGATATAAAAAATTTAAAAAAAATTGTAACTGGTAATTTTGTACTATTTCCTTAGGCTAGACCCTTTCTTGCAAAAGCATTGGAAGAGAATCAATACGATGAATTGGTTGACGCGCGAATGGAAGGAAAATTTGATTCCGATGAGCTGCATCGGATGGTAGCTTGTGCTGCTGCTAGCGTTCGCCATTCTGCCAAAAGACGTCCAAGAATGAGCCAGGCAAGTCCTCTAAACTCTATCTATTATATAACAGTAAAATTATCAAATTATGTTTTGGGATACTCAATTTAACGCGAGTAAATATAATTCCATACTCCATCTCATAGATATATATAGAATTCTACAAAGATGTATTCGATGAAAGTCGTATGTACGCCTTGTAGGGAGATCTTTCATGTCTTTCAAGATCTACCCTATAATATGATGTAAAAAAAAAGGCAAAATTTGTCATATTAAATTAACGAAACTTAACTATGTATTAGTAAAATCACATAACTATTTTTGTCACATAAAAGTAATTGAACTATATATGAATTGCTCAAAAAATATAAATGGCCAGAAGGTCAAATTTTCTGCTCACAGTAAATATCTTTTTCTTTTTCTTCTTTATTTATATGCTTTTTCAATTGTCTTTTGATTTATAAAATATGGGTAATTAATTTTAACATAGTGATTTATTTTTTCGTCATTTTTTATTTCTAAGCCAGAAATTTGACCTTCCTGTTATTCTATTTTCTGAGCGCTATACACATAATTCAATTTCTTTAATATGATGAAAAATTATCGTAAGTTTACTATTACAGTGGATAACGTTCAGGTAATCATACATGAAATTAGTTATCAGTATTTCTTCCTATGAGTAAAATTGAGAGATAATACTTTTACTTACACACAAATTATTATGGGGATCTTCCTATAAATAGCATGTCGAATTCACTATTTACTTTTCCATACACGGATTATATACGGTTATTTAGGTTAATTCTTTATTATTATGATCAGATAGTACGTGCCTTGGATGGTGATTCCTCATTGGAGGACTTGAATGAAAAAACTGGCAAAAATACAGCTAACTTTGGCAATGGGGCGGCCTCTGATATTTACGATACTCGTGCATACAATGCTGATATGATGAAGTTTAGGCAAATGGTAATGACAAGCCAAGACTTCAACAGCAGTGAATATGGAGCTACAAGTGATTATGGACTCAATCCTTCTTCCTCAAGCAGTGAATTCAGTTCTGAGTACGGTTATTCAGGAGGCCACCAAAAGCAAACAAAATGAAAATAATTTATTGAAAAAGGAGGCTCAAGTTAGTGAAATATGACTGATTTAGTTTCAGTTATATTGTTCTAAAAGAGTATGTTATATAGATATATACTTCTATAAGACTCTAATGAGCATATGGTTATCTTAAACATATGCACGTTATGCAAAAAAAAAAAGACATAAGTTTTATTTTTTTACATTTGTAGGGAAGACTAATGAAAGATGAAATCTATGTATCATAACTTATTACTTAAAGAAAATGAGGATTTTATCAAATGTTAAAAACTTACTATATATGACTTTGACATTTATTGCTCTGCTTCTTTTTCCTTATCAACATGAGAGAACTGCAAACATGTGATTTGAGACTGTACTTCGAATCAAAGCAAATTCAAGGTAAAAGTTAGTGGGTTCAAAATGAATGTGAAGTTAAATATTTTTAGCATATGTATAGTCCGAACCAAAAGCAATTAGTCCTATGACAAGAACAATTAATTCCACCCGTGGCGAAGGTAGGAAATTCAATAAGGGTGTTTAAAATTGAACACTCTCTGTTAGTAGGCTATGTAAGGGTGTTCAAAGTTTATTTTTTAATCAATAACAAGTAATAGTTTACCGTATACATAATATAATTTTTCGGCCTAGGGTATTCAGTTGACCACCCTTGGCCATACATAGTTTCGACCCTGAATGGCGAATGCCACCGGCAGCCATGGAAGTGTTTTTATTTTTTAAGTCTTTCTACTTGTTTTCGATACCCATTTTGGGTCCTGACTAATCTGGATTCGAGCCGAAAAGTTACATTTTGGAAGTAAAGTGCTCCTCACCAAACGCGATTCAACTTTTATGACTCGAACTCAAGACTTTTAATTAAGGATGGAAGCGACGGCTGCCCAAGCTAAGTAGTTCTTCGTGCAGTAATGGTTTTGGATCACTCTGTACTCGCTCGACAAAGCGATGATTATGGTGTAGTTTATAATAACTATTAAACAATCCAAGTAAAGTAAGGTGCTAATAAAAAATAAATCAAGATATAAAAGGAGTATAATATCCCTAAGCTTTCTTATTGGTTTGAACTCGGATTAATCTAACATTCGCAAGCAGCTATCAACAATTAATCTCAATTACTATCTAACTTCGAGTAGGAAAAAAGAAGAAAAGTAAAATGGATTCCGTTACCGGGAATCGAACCCGGGTCTCCTGGGTGAAAGCCAGATATCCTTACCGCTGGACGATAACGGATCATTGTTGCAACTAATAACAATGCATATATAACTCTAGATGAGTATTGGATAGAACTTGCCACCACAAAGAAATATATCCAAACCTGTAAAGTTAGAACATGCGCTTTCGTATATATAGTAAATAGATCCATATCATTTCTAAATAGTATAAATTACATATCAATTTGGAACCCAAAAGGCAAAATCTTGAAAATAAGTGTTAGACCCTCTAAAGCCCCATACTCAAATTTAGATGCAGTAAATTGAGATAATAGACCGAAATCACTTAAGCAAAATCATATGTATGCCACTATGAATGAGACGATAGTAGAAAAAGAAATGATGAGCTCATTCTGATTGTTTCACTATACTACTTGCTTAGATTTATGAAATTGGTACACTAGACATTATGTTTTCTATTCCATTATGACATCTTCAAGGAGCTACTATATGATATAGAATCGTTAAATATGCGAAATTGCAACTTTTATAAGAAGCTTGCTTTAGTCTATACATGAATTGTTCTATCTTGCAAACTTTAGTATGATCATCCAACGGGGATGCCAAGTTAAGAGAACAAAAACTGGATGTGCACAATGTATACGGGTAAAATCGGGCCCACTGAACACCTCGATTTTTCGGTAAGCCAAACGGAGCAGGAACGTGACCGTAATGAATCGGAGTTAGAGCGAGGAGCCCTCGTATCGGGTCTCGGGCAAAACATCTTCCCTCAGGGGTATCAGGGCCATGTCCTCCGGGTCCGATTCGAGGATTAAGACTTCGGAGGGTATTATCAAACAGCTACACACGACTAACAGAAGGTCGTGATGTCCGTGCCCAACCGGATATCACGGCATGAATCTCGGCCCACATCGGCAAAAAATCAGTGATTAGTGAAACAAAGAATTTTTACCTTTCTTAGAATTCTACTTATGGGAAAACTCCACTACTATATAAAGGGGAAATATTATTATTCAGGGGACACATTGTAACACGTATATCAAGGCAATTTATTTCAATTCTCTTTGTTGTTTAAAGTTCTTATTCTTGTTCTTAAGTTCTTCATAAGTATAAGCTTGGAATCGAGGGCAGGTTCTTCATCGAGCCATCAACCGAGCTCGGAATCACACTTATCATTGGTTTGGTCATCTATTATATTTTTCATTTGCTTAATCTAACGTCACTAATCACTCGTAATAAATTAATCCACATATCCTCAAAATTACATATAAATTCAATTGTTATCCATTTTTTAGGGTAAGCAGTTTGGCGCCCACCGTGGGGCTAGGGATAATACTAGTAATTTGATACAAATTTCCATAACGCACTCTATTTTACACTTGTTCTTTGAGATTTTAGTTTCTGGTCAAATTAAAAATGTCGAACTCTCAATCTACCCATTTGAACGTTGATGCTGAGTCTGGCCACCATGGCGAGAACAACAATGCAGTGCCCAGCAACGAGGTGTCCCCTATTGACCCCAACAGAGTTCCAGTCGTGGACTCGATCGATGCAAACTCACATGTATCTATTGACGAAAACTTGTCTACCGACCGCGAAAATAACATTCATCGGGGAGCCCGATCGATGGCCCGAAGTACACACGACGGCGAAGGTGATGGGATCGATTTGCGGGTGATCTTCGAAATGTTACAGGATCAACACGCAGTGATAGCCCAGTTGCAGAACCAAAGTTGCGCCCCTAGCAGAGTTGAGCCTGAACCATCCCGGGAAAACACTCACAAAAATGTACCGGCCACAGAAAGGCCGGGTGAAGTTGAACCCGAGACCAACCCCGAGATAATAAAGATGCTTGAGGAACTGACAAAACGGGTGGAATCTATAGAAACGAAAATAGAAGCCAATGACAAAAAAGTGGAGACTTATAAATCCATGGTTGATCAAATCCCAGGAGGAACCCCGGTATTGAAAGGTTTGGATTCCAAGAAGTTCTTCCAAAAACCTTTCCCTCCGAGCGCAACTCTAAAACCGATCCCAAAGAATTTTCTTATCCCCAAAAATTCTAAAGTATAACGAGACCACGGATCCGAATAAACACGTGACCTCATACACGTGTGCCATCAAGGGAAATGATGTGATGAGCGATCGAGGTCATAATAACTGGGGATTTATGAGCAAAAACGGTTTCGACAGGCCAATCGGGGCCACGGAGGCACCGAGGTTATCAGAGTACAATTTTAGCGTCGATGATGTCAGCATCGTATCAGTTATCGGACGCATCGAAGATATCAAGTGACCGACCATTGTAGTTTGATCCTGCCCAAAGAGACCCCAACCTGATGTGTAAGTATCATGGCACCCATGTCCACAGGACCGAAGACTGGCGACAGCTAAGGGAAGAAGTGGTTCGGTTATTCAATAACGAACACCTCTGGGAATTTCTAAGTGATCGAGTCAAAAACCACTTCAGGAATAGGGACTCCAACAAGCAGACCGAGCAAGAGGAACCTCAGCACGTCATCAACATGATCATCGGTGGATTCGGCATCCCCCAGGGGCCAATGTTGAAGCGTACTAATGTGTCCATTACAAGGGAAAAGAAAACTCGAGATTACATACCGGAAGGGACCATCTCTTTCAACGATGAAGACGTTGAAGTCATCATGCAACTGCATAATGATGCCCTGGTAATTTCTGTACTCATAAATAAATCTCAAGTTAAGCGTGTGTTGATTGATCTAGGTAGCTCGGCCAATATCATCAGATCGAGGGTCATAGAGCAGCTGGGTCTACAAGACCAAATAGTGCTCGTGGTCCTGGTCTTAAACTGATTCAACATGACATGTGAAACTACTAAAAGGGAGATAACCTTGCTGGTGAACACTGCCGGAACCATTCAAGAAATGAAGTTCTACATCATCGAGGGGGATATGAGGTACAATGCTCTATTCGGAAGGCCATGGATCCACAACATGAGGGCGATACCCTTGACACTGCACCAGGCGTTGAAGTTCCCCACATCAGGAAGGATTAAAAAAGTTTACTGAGAACAGTTGGCGCAAAAGAAATATTTACGGTCGATGAGGTGATCCCAATGTCCGCCCTCTCGAAATCAAAGAACTCAGAGTCAGTTAGGAAGGAAGAAACTAAATAGCAATCACCGACACGGGCCCCAATCGAATCGGAGAGGCAAAAAGCAGGCGAGGATGATGATTACAGAGTTCCCAGGTCATTCATCGCCCCTGACGATTCTGATGCCACCAAGTCAATGATCGAGGAGCTGGAGTAAGTCATATTGATCGAACACTTGCCCTATTGGAAGGTATACCTAGGCAGGAGGTTAACTCCCTAGCTCAGAAAAAAAAACTCATTGAATTCCTTATAGCTAACATAGATTGTTTCGCTCGGTCCCAACTTGATATGACAGGGATCCCGCCAGAAATAACTATTCATAAGTTGAGCTTGGATCCGAAGTTCTGCTCGGTTAAACAGAAGATGAGGCCTTAGTCTGAAGTCAAGCATGTATTCATCAAAGACGAGGTATCTAAACTCCTTAAAATAGGTTCCATTCGGGAAGTTAAGTACCTGAATTAGTTAGCTAACATAGTGGTAGTGCCTAAAAAGGGAAATAAATTAAGAATGTGCGTAGATTACAAAGACTTGAACAAGGCATGCCCTAAAGACACTTTTCCTTTGGGGATGGACCCGAGCAATCAAGAAAAAACTTTCTTCATCACTAAATTCGACACCTATTGTTATAACGTAATTCCATTCGGACTAAAAAATATTGGTGCCACTTACCAATGCCTAGTAAACCAGATGTTCGAAGAAAAAATAGGAAAATCAATAGTGGTTTACATTGACGGCATGCTAGTTAAGTCCCTACGAGCAGAGGACCATTTGGAACATTTGCAGGACACCTTCAACATACTGAGGAAATACAATATGAAGTTAAACCAGGAGAATTGCGTATTCGGGTCGGGTCTGGGAAGTTTCTTGTATTCATGGTGTCCAACTGGGGAATCGAGATCAATCCTGACAAAATCAAAGTTATAGAAGACATCACCGTGGTGGACAATATCAAGGTCATTCAAAGGCTAACCGGACGCCTAGTCGCCCTGGGTCGGTTTATATCAAGGTCCTCCGATAAGTGCCATAGGTTCTTCTCTCATTATTGGAGAAGAAGAATAACATTTCGTGGACCCCGGAGTGCCAGCAAGCTTTGGAAGAACTCAAACGGTACCTTTCGAGTCCACATTTGCTTCATACTCCTAAGGCAGACGAGTAGTTGTACCTGTACTTAGCGGTATCCGAGATAGCGGTAAGTGGAGTCTTAGTTCGGGAGGAGGAGGGTACGCAATTTTATATTTATTATGTTAGCAGGACTCTAGGCAACGCCGAAACAAGGTACCCTCACCTAGAGAAATTGGTGCTCGCTTTGCTAAGCGCCTCCAGGAAGTTAAAGCCATATTCACAATGCCATCTCATATGTGTCGTAACTACTTACCCATTAAGGAACATAATGCACAAACCCAAGCTCTGAGAACGATTGGCCAAATGGGCCGTGGAAATTAGCGGGTACGATATCGAATATTGATCCTGAACCGCCATCAAATCTCAAATTTTGGCAGACTTCATGGTCGACTTCACGCCGGCTTAATACCCGAAGTCGAAAAGGAATTATTGTTAACCTCGGGGACCTCATCGGGAATATGGACCCTCTTTACAGGCGGTGCCTCGAATGCAAATGGTTTTGAACTCGGCATCATGTTGAAGCCGCCTACGGGTAACGTAGTTAGGCAATCTATAAGAACTATGAAATTAACTAACAATGAAGTTGAGTATGAGGCCATGATTGCATGTCTCCAATTGGCTAAAAGCCTGGGGGCCGAAGTGATCGAAGCGAAATGTGATTCCCTCCTTGTGGTAAATCAAGTCAATGGGACATTGGAAGTGAAAGAGGAACAAATGCGAAGATACTTGGATAAACTACAGGTAACGCTATATCGATTCAAGGAATGGACCCTACAACACGTGCCCCGTGATCAAAATAGTAAAGCCGATGCTCTAGCTAACTTGGGGTGATCGGTTGATTACGATGAATTCAGCTCGGGAACAATCATACAACTCATGAAATCAGTAGTGGAAGAAGGCCATGCCGAGATAAACTCAACGAGTTTAACTTGGAACTGGAGAAACAAGTATATAGACTACTTGAAAACTAGGAAGTTGCCCTCAGATCCCAAAAAATCGAGAGCTCTGCGCACGAAGGCAGCTAGGTTTAGCCTGTCCGGAGATACTCTGTTCAGAAGAACGTTCGATGGCCCACTCGCCATATGCTTGCGGCCGGGAGGAACGAATGCGAAGATACTTGGATAAACTACATGTAACGTTGCATCGGTTCAAGCAATGGACCCTACAACACGTGCCTCGGGATCAAAATACAAAGCCGATGCTCTGGCTAACTTGGGGTCATCGGTTGATGACGATGAATTTAGCGCAAGAACGGTATTACAACTCATGAAATCAGTAGTGAAAAAAGGCCATGCCGAGATAAACTCAATGAGTTTAACTTGGGACTGGAGAAACAAGTATATAAACTACTTAAAAACTGGGAAGTTGCCCTCGGATCCCAAAATATTGAGAGCTCTGCACATGAAGGTAGCCAGGTTTAGCCTGTCCGAAGATACTTTGTTCGAAAGAACGTTCGATGGCCCACTCGCCATATGCTTGGGGATGGGAGACACCTAATATGTTTTGAGGGAAGTTCATAAGGCACCTGCGAAAACCATTCGGGGGCAGAGTCGTTGGTTCGTAAGATAATCAAAGCCGGCTATTACTGGATCGACATGGAGAAAGATGCGAAGGACTTTGTGCAAAAATGTGACGGCTGTCAGAGGCACGCACCAATGATCCATCAACCTGAGGAGTTACTACATTCGATCATGTTGCCTTGGTCGTTCATGAAATGGGGAATGGACATCGTCGGTCCACTACTATGGGCACCCAGTAAGGCTCAATTTATACTATTTATAACTGACTATTTCTCTAAATAGGTCAAAACTCAACCGTTCGAGAAGGTCCTGGAAAAAGAAGTCATCGACTTTGTTTGGGACCACATAATATGTCGGTTTAGTTTACCGGCCGAGATAGTATGTGATAACGGGAAGCAGTTCATCGGCATCAAGGTAAGCAAATTTTTCGAGGACCATAAGATCAAAATAATCTTGTCAACACCCTATCACCCTAGTGGGAACGGACAGGCGGAGTTGACGAACAAAACCATCATGCCAAACCTTAGGAAAAGGTTGAAAGATGCCAAAGGAAAATGGAAGGAAATTCTGCCAGAAATCTTGTGGGCATACTGCATGACCTCAAAATCCAATACCGGGGCCACTCCATTTTTGTTGGTCTACGGTGCCGAAGCACTAATACCGGTTGAGGTGGGAGAACCGAGCCTCAGGTTTCGATATGCAACCGATGAATCAAACGGTGAGGCCATGAGCACGAGCCTGGAACTACTGGATGAGAGGTGAGGCCATCCTAGTCCGGCTGGCCACCCAGAAGCAGCAGATATAAAGATATTATAATCAAAGAGCCAACCTCCGACACTTTAAATCGGGGACTTAGTTTAAGAAGAGTAGCTGAACACACGAAACCCGAACGAAGGGAAGCTGGGACCGAATTGGGAAGGACCATATCGAGTCATCGGTATTACCAGTAAAGGTTCATATAAACCCGAAGCAGGAAATGGTGCACAGCTACCAAATAACTGGAATGTGACTCACTTAAAACGATACTACTGCTAAGGTACGACTTCATTCACTTTCTTTGTTTTTACATTACGAATTAGGCTAACACTTGAAGGCAACAGCCAAAGAAGAACGTAGTTGTTAGGCCTGAAAGCACGCGTTGCACTATTTTTCCATTAAACCAATTTTGTCCCAAATGGATTTTTTGGAAAGGTTTTTAACAAGGAAACAATAAATTGTACTAACTTAGAGTCGAAGACCGGTTTTAATTCGGAGTCAATAGTCACATCAATAGTATCTGAGCCCTCTCGAAGATCGACCTCGAATACTAGGGGCCATCACCTTCGGGTCAAGATTTTTAGCAAGGAAGGAAACTTTGTGTTTGAACAGTCTAGGCTCGGTGGATAGGATTTATTATAAGGGCCAAATGGTCAAATGAACTGTGCCCGCGTAGGCCACCTCAGCCATAATACGAGCTTTTACAAGCTTACAATCTTGTACGTTACACACCGAAATGAAAGAAAGTTTCTACCTTGCTAACAAACATTTTCTTTTTGCTTCTTAAAAGCATCGAGCCTAAGGGCTATTCCTACCTGGGAACTATCGAGCCCAAGGGCCACCCTTATCCGAAACCAAAGGGCTACCCCCACTCGGGGACTGTCATCCGAGACAAGTTCGGGCGGCTCGGGTTATCGAAACCTGAAGGCACAAAACCTATTAGGCAGTTCCTAAACCTAAAAGGATACGGTCACCCTAAAAATAGTTCAGAGACGTCCAAAGCCCATAATCAAAACATAAGGCCTTCAACAAAATTCTAAACATGTTCAAAGTTTATCCTCGGCAAAGATATAGTCTAAAAACATTTAAACAAGCATCTTGGGGAAACTTCTGGTCACTCCGAGCTTCTATAAGTTCAAATGAAAATTGCATCGAGGACAGGTCTTGTTCGGACCTCCGAAAAATGACTTATTACTATGTTTGATTTTGTGCTAAGGCATTAGAAATATTTGCAATTGTAAAAAGATGTTGAAGATAATAGACTTGAAAATTGCCAAAAGGGAAAACTTTATATATTCCAGAATATCTTTACAAAGGCCAATAATAACGGCCTCAACAAAATATATGTACAGGATACAAAAAAACAATCCTAAGGCATCTTCGTCTGGTCTTCACCGGAGCCCGACTCATCACTAGAACCGTCGGGCCTTCGAATTCTTTAGAACCCTCAGAGCCCTCTTCACCTCGGGGTTCAGCTAGCCCCTTAGCCTCGACCTCGATTCTTTTTGCCTCTTCGGTCTCGGCAGATAGATCGAAGCCTCGGGCATGTATATCTTCGAGGGTCTCCTTTCAGGAAAGCTGCCTCGCATACTCAACAGTAGTCTTCAGGTGAGCCTCGGACTCTTCAACATCGGCCTTATATTGGGCCACCATCTCGTCAGCATCAGTCGAGGTTACTTCCAACTTGGACCTTATTATTTTGAGCTCCCTGCCAAGGGCATCCCGTTCAGCGATGACCGAGCCCAATTGAGCTTGGAGGTCCTCATTTTGTCGAGCATGTGCATCGGCCTTCTCCTTCGCCACCCAAAGCTAAACTTTCATCGAAGACAGCTGGGCCTGGGCAGTCTCCTTCTCCGAGGGCAGCAAGTCCATCTTATTTTTCCACCCGTCGGCCATCACTTGGATCTCATCTATCTCCTTGCGGAATTGGTCGATCTAGTCGATCTTCTGCTGGACCTGCGAAGTATTGTTGTTAGCTTCTACGAGCGGACCTTCATTTCTAACTTCGAAAATATTTACCTTTTCCACCAAGTCGTCATACTCCTGCCTTAGGGTCGATGTCTCTTTCTGAGCCACGTCCAGCTTGTCCTGGAGGTTCTTGGCGACCCCCTTCTGCTACTCGCTAAGAAGCTTGTACATATCACTTTTTTGGGCAAGCTCCTTCATCTCGAGCTCGAGTTGATTGGCTTCAACCCGTTATCAGAGGAAACTCTCGTGGTGAAGTGCCGAGGCCTGCAAAAAGACAAAGAAAACGTGAGAAACATCAAGCACAGATAACTATAGACAGATAAAAGAAAACAATTCCTTACCCGGTTCCGCGCCTGATGTACATCATTGAAAAGGCATGGCACGTTCACTGCATTTATTTTTGCCTGGTCCTCCTCGGTCACTAGGCATCGGAGGTAGCTAGCTACCCCCACAGGAGGGGACAAAACCCGGGCATCCTCCGGGACGGTCAGTATAATCGACCTCTTGCAATCAGGGTCCACGCTTGGAGCAGGGAATTGATTGACTAATTTTGGGCTCGAGCTCGACCCTCCAGCTTCCGATGAAGTATATTTCTTCGGAACTTCCAGGTCACCCAGACCGAAGAAGTCTTCCAAAGCGGACGAATCCACTCCATCGAAAAAAGGAATGAAGGGGATCTTCCGCACCCTGGCCCCTATCGTTTAATTTCTCCTTCTTTTCTTAGGCCTCTTCGAGCATAGACTTGGTGTAAGAGGACATCCCTGAGATCTCAATTACGCTAGGCACTTCCTTTGTGCATAACCGGCATCCTGGAAAGTTTCACCCCGGGTATCCATGATGGCTTTTTGAGATTGAGGGGGGTCGATCTCACGTTTCTCCCCTTGGATGAATCCCAATCCCCGTGACAGGTCGTCCTGTGGGTTACGAAAATAGATTCATCCTCCAGTGGCTCGTCCCTAAGCCGGAGAAGGGAGTCGGAGGCTGGCACCTTGTAAGGCCCCGTAAAATTTTGCCTAAAAACCCGAGATTTTGTGGTACCGAAGAGGCCACCTGGGAGGCCGAGGAAGAAATTAAGAAGAAGTACCCTAAGTAATTTGAATAGCTATGCAATTGGCGCTTATCTCAATACTAGGCAAGCTGACAACCTCAGTAAGCCACATTTTCTCTTAAGTTTGAAAACATAATATTTGAATTTCCTAGAAAACCACACAAATCATTGACATAAAATACATTCCCAAAACTCGGTGTCACTTAATACATGAGCATCTAAATGATAACAAAGACTAACTGATAAAAATGCTATCTGAGAAAAAAAGTAGAACAGTAGAACAACTGAAAAGAAGAGAGTCAAGGTCTGCAGACGCCAAGCAGCTACCTCGATAGTCTCCACAAATAAAGCTCCAAAAAAAAAACTAGCAACCTCCGTGTCCGGAGGTACTTGGATCTGCACACGAGGTGCAAGGTGTAGTATGAGTACAACCAACTCAGGAAGTAACAAAACTAAATAAAGAGCTGAAGATAGTGAAGAGCTTCACAGCTGAGTCCAATTACAGTAATTTCCAACATAAGATTTAGGGCATGCTTTCATGTTCAATATTTAACCCTCAACAGTAATTTCATATCAAGTTCGATTGAAAAAGAAGATAATATCTTTCAGAAATTTTCAACACAGTAATATATGACAATTGTAGTGCAATAAGCATGAAATCATATGCATCCTCTCAGGACCACAGTCACTCAGTCATTTCATTCACTCAGCACTCATATTCCCACTCAGTAGGTACCTGCGCTCATTGAGGGTGTACAGACTCAGGAGGGGCTCCTACAGCCCAAGCGCTATAATTCGCACGGATAACTCTATGCTACACGGACAACTCATGTGCTATAGTATAAATATCTGAATCCGCACGTGCTGCACGGACAACTCACGTGCTATAATATAATATCTCACAATTCGGCCCTCGGCCTCACTCAGTCATAAATCTCTCTAGTCTCTCGGGCTCTCAATAATCATGGAATCAACCCAAACAACAATGATATGATACATCAATAATGAACAATAGAGACTGAAATAAAATAAACAAGTAAATTGTGACTGAGTACAAAACAACAATTAAGCAGATAGTTCAATATGTACACGACATCTGTGGATCTCTACAGTGCCAACACATAATCTAAACATGATTTGTGGTTCAATTTCTCTACTACATGGAGAATGTACAGATAACAACAGATTATTCAACTACACAGTTCTATGAAATTTGACCAAGTCATAATTTTCTACGGTGCACGCCCACACGCCCGTCACCTAGCATGTGCTTCACCTCAAAACCAATCACATAACACAAAAATCTGGAATTTCATACCTTCATGACCAAATTTAGAACTGTTACTTACCTAAAACCGTGTAATTCTTTATTCCGCTATGCCCTTGCCACGAAAATTGGTCTCCGAAAGCCTCGTATCTAGCCACAATTAATCTGATTCAGTCAATACCAATTATTGTAATTAATTCCATAAGGAAATACTAATTTTCCAATAAAAATTTGAAATTAACTCAAAAATCGCCCGTGGGGCCCACATCTCGGAACCCGACAAAAGTTATAAAATATGAACGCCCATCCAACCACAAGTCCAACCATTCAAATTTCACCAAATTTCTATATCAACTCGACCATCAAATCTTTAATTAAAGTCTTTGAAGATTTCTACCATTTTCAACCCAATCTTTACCCATTTGAACTCAACAATCTTTTTATAAACCTTATTGATACGTATAAATAATACTCTTACACCCAAGAATCATACTCTTAATCACCCATCTTTACCCAAACTCAAAATTGAAGACTAGGGATTAAAACCTTATCTCTTGGGTGAAGATCTTGTGATATTTCCTTGTTGAATTTCAAAGTTTGAACAAGATCTTAATGAACAAAGCACTTGAGCTTCTTTCACTCTCTAGAACACTCTCCCTTCTCTCTAAAAATGTCAGTTTTTTGCTCCAAAATGAGTTTCAAGGGCTATAAATCGAAGTTGGGTCGGGTAAAAAATTAGAAAGAATTGAAACCCTGACGCAGATTTACGATCGCATAACACGTATGCGGTCCGCATTTTGGGGGGTTTGTGGGTCGGATTTAGCTCCGATTAGCTTTTGTTCATAAATCTTCATAAGTCTGAATATTCTTCTACCAAATCGTATGTATTTTGTGGGTCTTCTACTTCTTTTTCGTATTTAAGTATTTTTTCCCAAATATCTATTTTTATGTCAGTAGGTTTTAATTCTTTGATAAAATATAGGACTAGTATTTTATATTTTTCTAGCATTCTTTTTGTCATGTAAGTAGTTATTCTGTATTTTTCTATCATTCTTTAAAAGTGGTTCAGATTATATTTTTGTTTAGTCTTTAGTGGATTTGTTGTATTTATGACTATTTTTATATTGTAAATATTTTATTGTAATATTCTGTTTGTAACGGTTTTATTTTTAATATTTCCGTTATGTCTTGTTGTATATTTATCAGAAGGTCTATATCCTTTGTTATTAAGTAAGTATTGATTGTTAATTTTAGTTGTTGTTCTAAAGCTTCTATTTTTTCCGTAATTTCTATCCAGTATGGTAAATATTCTTGATTTATCATGCTTAATCATAATATTCTCTTATTATAGATTCTAATTTTGATATTTCTATTTTACAATTTGTTATATATTCTACATATTCTATTTCTCCTGTTTCTATATATTCGTTTATATTAATTTTTTGGAGTTGGAAGAATGTTATTAATTTGTTTATATTTAGTTTTTCTAGTTTATCCTTATTATGTAGTTCTTTTAATTGTTTTATATTATCTCTTATATGTTCTAAAAAGATTAGATCTTTAGATTCTTGATATAATTGCATATTTTGATGTAATCTATGTTTTTGTAATTCTATTATTTTTCGGGTTTCTGTTAGGTTCATCTAGTCTGAATATATATCCTCTGTAAGTATATCAAATTCAGATAGGCTTATTGTATTCTCTTCTTCTAAGTCAGATAATTCTGCTAAATCATACCATTGTTGGGTCATTAGTTCTAGTATTTCGTTCATAAGTAATTTGTCAAATATTATATTTTTGATATCATTATTTAGTGATCTAAGTATGTGTAAAATGGTTATTTTATATTCATCAGTGTTATCTAAGATGTAAGGATGATCCATTTTTGTTTGATGTTTTGGCTAAAAATATTCCTTTAATCTCTTCGTTTATCATGTTTATCGTCATCCTATAACAAGTTATTAAGAACAATTCTTTTAGTCACTACCATGATTTTTTGCTTCAATCGTTTTACCCTAACAGCGCCTCAACTCTGGTTACTTCCCTACCACGGCCTTCTGCCTTACTGGTTTCACCCTTAGGATGGCATAGTCTGGGCTTAAACTACTCTCAGCATAATTATTCATGGCAAACTTACTAAAATTATTCTAAATAACAGTTATAACATGATAACAATTATGATAATCTAGAGATTTCAGGAATATATGTATTTAGCTATACATATTTAAAAAAAAACTTACTTGATACTGTATATCGGGGATTTCTTCTTTCATAGGTTTGGATTGCTCCATAGATTAAAGATGTTAATTTATTTCACTGAATAGATTTTTTACAAGAGAGGTTACAAGAGAGTTTTTTCAGAAGGATGTGAAAGGGGTAAGGTAAGGTGTGTCCCTCTAAGCCTTAAGGGCTGTCTATTTATAACGGAAACTAATCCAAACATCGTCCTCCTAACTTTACACTTGGACGGTCTAAAATTAAAGTAAAAGACGCGTTCCCAACAGTTTTTCCACTGACAGTGGTAGTGATAAAGTGGGACTCACAACAACAACTTAAAAACTAAAAGACGGAAAATAATTTACATAAAGTCAAAAGTTGCTTTAATAATTACATAGCTTTTTTCTTTATGTCATTTTCTGCTTCTTCTTGGGTCCTGCCGATCCTGCTAGCTGTCCTTTTGTTTTTGTCTTGTAGCTTTTGTTGTAAGATTCCTTTGTCTCTTTCTTGATATTTTGTTGCGTATCTTTTTAGTTTTCTTCTTCTTCAAATTTGATTTCTGGAACTATGTTTTTCTCTCCTTGACATTTCGAACATATGTGCTCTGAGTAGATTGGACTAATTTGTTTGCAGTATCTTGTCATTAAGTTTTGAGAAATAAATTCTCCTCTAATAGCTCTTGTAATGGGTGCTTCTTCTGGTTGGATTAATGTTTTAATCCATCTCCGTATCTCTTCCATGTCGTTTTCCCTTAGGTTTTTTGAATGGGTGTAGATCATCGTGTGTTCTCGGGATTGGTATCCCCAAATAGGTTTTTCTTCTACATAATTGTTGACTAGTTCACTTAGAATGGTTGATAGTCCTATAATTCTTTTGTTTGAGTAGAATGCTGGTATATCAGGTTTGGGTATTTCTGGTTGTATTTGTACATTTTCTGGGATAATCATTTCTCTAGTTAGTCCTAATTTAATAACTTGGATTATTGGTTTTATCTCGTTATAGAGTATCTCTGCTGGTGCTACATAAAATTTTATATAAAATAGGTCTCCTTTGGTGATTCTCTTGTAGGTAGTAAAGGCACTATATAGCTCTGGTATTGTAGCTATTTCTTGTCCGATTTGTGTGTACACTGTACTTAATAGTCCGTAATTGTAACATGTTTTAACTAAATTTGCATTCGTCCCTGGTTGGGCAATCAGTCGGTTGTATCCTTGTAATGGTTGTGTTATATAGTCTGTTTTTGGGTTTTGGATTATTTTTGATCTCGGATTTAGGTTTAAAAAGGTTTGAATCTTGTGGATATTTTGTATATAGCTGTTGGTAATATAATCGTAGGTTTGTTTTTCCTGGTTTAAGCTTTCTCTATAGCTAGTTGTTTGTGGTGATGGTGTCAAAGGATTTTGGGATTTTGGGGTATATGGCTTGTTGAACATGGCGTTCATATTTGTATTTGTATGTTTTCCTTTTCTTATTGCTGATGTTGATGTACCTGCAGCTGTATGTAAAATAGTGTTAGTTTGTAGGTTTTGGGTTTTTAGGTGTTTCCCAACGTCACCTCCTAGGTCCGCATGTTTTGAGCCATGCTGCTGGCTTAGTTCCGCATGTTTTGAGCCATGCTGCTGGCTTAGGTTTTTTGCTTCTATAATCTGCAACCTCTTTTCTACTTCCGTCATTTGTAGTGATAGTGTAGTAAGTATTGAAAATAGGTCTTGTGTAGTTTCTTCTTCATTTGTTTGTGTACTTTTGTCTTGATAAGTAATCTGCAATCACATTCTTGTCAGTAGGAATTATTTCTATTGTAAATGTGAAATTTAGTATATTTAATACGAGTCTTCGTATTTCTTTCGTTGTAACTGAGTCTTGTACCTTTTTGGTTATCCACCATTTAACTTGTGTGTTATCTGTTCTAACAATAAATTTGTTATATACTATATATGGTTCAAACGATAATAAACACTTATATAAAGCTAATAATTCTTTTCTATTTATTTCCCATTTTAACTGTGGTTCCGTAAATGATCCTGAATAATATCTACAGTGATGTTCTATTTTTTCATCCTTATATTTGTATTTAAGTACTCCTCCATAACTATGGTTACTTGAGTCTGTCTCTACTATATATATAAATTCTCTATTTTCATCTGGAAAATATAGTTTTGGTAATTTTTTACACATATCTTTTATTTTTTGTATATATGTTTTGTCTTTTTCATCAAAGTGATATTCTATATCTTTCTTTAATTTTTTCTGTAAAGGTTTTAAATTTTCTGCCAATTTAGGTATATATTCTCTAACTTGGTTAACTAATCCTAAGAATGATTGTAATTTCTTTTTTGTATCTAGGGTTTCATTTAAATTTATTATTTTTTGTACTATATGTGTTTGCATTTTAATTCCATTTTTATCTATTTGAATTCCTAAGAATTCCACCTGATTTTTAAGTATTTCTGCCTTATTTTTACTAAGGCTAATTCCTGAAGATTCTATTATATGTATGAATTTTTCTAATAATTTTATATGTTGATCTTGTGTCCTTGAGTATAGTAGTATATCGTCTATGTAGATTATACAGTTTTCTAATTGATTAAAATAGCTATCCATAAAATGTTGGTATCTTCCTGGTGCATTTTTATATCCAAATGGTAAAACGTTCCATTCATAAAATCCTTGTGGTACTGTAAAAGCTGTTAATTTTTTTAGATTCTTCTTCTAATTTTAGGTGATAAAATCCTGATTTACAATCGAATTTACTGAAGTAATTATATCCTTGTACTTGCCTTATTTTTAATATTTTATTTGGTATCGGGTAATTATATGTTTTTGTTTTTGCATTTAAATTCCTATAATCTATTACCATTCTACTTTTACCTCTTTTTTGCTCATTATGTTTATTTACTATAAATGCTGGGCTATTATGTTTACTATTACTTTCCTGTATATAATTATTTTTTAATAGTTCTTTTATATGCATTTTGAATTCTTCTAGATCATTAAAATTATATTTTAATGGTTTCTGTGTTATTATACTATTTTCATCTATTAATTCTATTTTTACTTTCGTTTTATGTTTATCCCATCCTTGAAGGGGATTTTCATTATATAATGATTCTAATTTGTCTTGAATTATTTTTATCTTATTTATAGCAAATATTATTAATTCTATTTGTTGCTCATTTATTTTTTCATTTTCTAATTTTTGGGTTACCTTTTCACTTCCTTTAATCCACGGTGTTGTTTTTCTTATTTTATTTCTTACTCTTTTTGCTCCTATTTTTTGTTTGCATGGTGTAGTAAACCACCAATGAGTTTTTGTTATTATATGTGGGTATAATTTATCTAAAAAGGGCATTCCTATTAATATATCTTTATTTGTAAATTCATAACTATATATTTCATCCATAGTTAGTATTTTATCCCATATTTGTATTTTTATATTTTTTGCTTTTTGCGTTATCAAGCTTCCTTCATTGTTAAATCCTGTTACCACAATAGGTGTTAATAATTTTTCCCATTTATCTTCAGGTAAACAGTTATGTCTGCATACATTTACTCCTGCTCCTGTATCTATCATGGGTGTATAATATCTGCTGTAATATCCTTCTATTATTATTTTTGCTAGTATATATATTTTTGTCATGTTAAGGTTCTTTCAATTGTTATTTTCTTATTTTTATATGTTATTATAAGATGTCTATCTCCTAGGTTATATGGTTTAACTGTTTCTAACCATTTTATTCCTAAGGTAATATTTTCATTTCCTTGGTAAATATTAAATTCTATTTCTACTGGGATTCCTCCAATAATTAGTTCCTTCTTTGTTATTTCTTCTGTTCCTACCAAATTTTTAGGTAATCCTGGGCATATTGTTTCTGTAGTTATTATTTCACTTTCTTTAACTAGTTCTTTAGTTATATAATTGTCTTCTTGTCCAGTATTTATCATTATTAGGTATTTTCTTTGATCTATTACTCCTGTTATATAATAGTTGTGTAACTCCGGTTCTTTTATTAATCTTTGTGGGTTTGTATATTCTAATCTTCTCGAGGTACTTGCTCTTGAAGATGTAGTTTGTGGGGATTCATAATTTATTCTTTTAGATGTGCTTAGTCTTTCTCTTACTATTTCTAAATCTCCTTCCATATCTATATCTTTGTAACTATAATCATTATTGTCTATGACTGATATTATACTATCAAATGGGTTTTCTATCTTTATTTTTTCAATCTTATTTCGTGCTGTTATTTTGTGATTGGTTGTTAATATATATAAATTTTTACATTTTGCTGTAAATATTTTACTTCCTGGTGCCAGCTCTATTCCTGACATTTTCCAGTACAATACTAGTGATTTATCTATATTAGCATCTTTTAATGCTACTGTATAGTTAGCACTAATTATAAATTTAAATTTTTGGTATATCAAATTTCCTTTTATTGCACAAATTATACTCTTTTCTATAGGTTGTACTATTCTATCATCTGCTAAATATATTTCTATTGGTGTATCTATCCCTTCTCTAAAACAGGCTTTTATAAGTATTTCTGTTCCTCCTAAGTGTACATATTTGATCGGATTTTTTGCTTTTATATTCTGAATTTCTTTATTTATTGTTCTTTTATTTATTATAGGTATTTTAGCTTTTCCTCTAGTATATTTACAATCTATTATATGTTCTTTTTGACTTATTACATAATATTCTTCTTTTTTAATTTTGAACCAGTTTTTTATTGTTGGTACTTCTAATATTTTACCGATGCTTAAATCTAAATCTTTTCCTTTTATTTTTTCAAAAATATCATTATCAAATATTACTTTTTGTTCACTTGATTCTTCATCCTTATATTCTTCTCTGCTTATTATTTGTATATCGTTTTCAGTCATTTTCCTCTATATCTGATAGTTCTTTTTCTGATTCTATTTCTGTTTCTAATTCAGGTTCTAATTCATAAATACTATCTTCACTATCTAATTCATAATCTATATAGTCTAGTTGCATGTATTCTTCATTATCAGTGTTAATTTCTGTTATTTGTTTCTTTTTAGGGTCTCTAGGTAATTTACAATCTTTGGCTAGGTGTCCTAATTTTCCACAATTGTAACAAGTACATTCGGATAATTTTTTCTTAATTCTATATGGTCTTTTTCTTTTGTAATCTTTTATATAATATCTTTTCCTCGGGTTTTTATACTTATATTTTAACTTATTTCTTCTATATTTTTTATATTTTCTTTTATAATTTTTCTTTTTATAATAATTATCTGTACATCCAAACTGGGGTGCAGTTTTAATTTTACAACATGTAAGGTTTTTTATCAGTGTTTTTTCCATTTTAATTTCTTCTTTATGTTTTTCACATAATTCTATAAACCAATTCTTTAAATATCTAATTCTAGCTCCTAAGGTATCTTCTAATCCTGCTTTTTCCCAATCTCTTATTATTTTAGAACTAAAAGGTTCTGGTAATTTTGTAAAGTATATTTTTCTGATTTCTTTTCCTTCTTCAACACTATATGTTCCTTTATAGTAATATTCTTTAAATGCACACGTATATTCGTCTATGTAACACATGTTACATATAGCTAGTTTGTTCATTAGATTTCTACTTACTGTTTTTTCTTTTTGTTGCTCTTCTATTTCTGTTGTCATACTACTAAATTCATTTCTTATAGCAAATTCATATTTTATTAATATGTCTATAGTTGTTGTAGCTGATTCACCATCGAATTAGATAAAATATGACAACTATAAGAAATGAATTTAGTAGTATGACAACAGAAATAGAAGAGCAACAAAAAGAAAAAACAGTAAGTAGAAATCTAATGAACAAACTAGCTATATGTAACATGTGTTACATAGACGAATATACGTGTGCATTTAAAGAATATTACTATAAAGGAACATATAGTGTTGAAGAAGGAAAAGAAATCAGAAAAATATACTTTACAAAATTACCAGAACCTTTTAGTTCTAAAATAATAAGAGATTGGGAAAAAGCAGGATTAGAAGATACCTTAGGAGCTAGAATTAGATATTTAAAGAATTGGTTTATAGAATTATGTGAAAAACATAAAGAAGAAATTAAAATGGAAAAAACACTGATAAAAAACCTTACATGTTGTAAAATTAAAACTGCACCCCAGTTTGGATGTACAGATAATTATTATAAAAAGAAAAATTATAAAAGAAAATATAAAAAATATAGAAGAAATAAGTTAAAATATAAGTATAAAAACCCGAGGAAAAGATATTATATAAAAGATTACAAAAGAAAAAGACCATATAGAATTAAGAAAAAATTATCCGAATGTACTTGTTACAATTGTGGAAAATTAGGACACCTAGCCAAAGATTGTAAATTACCTAGAGACCCTAAAAAGAAACAAATAACAGAAATTAACACTGATAATGAAGAATACATGCAACTAGACTATATAGATTATGAATTAGATAGTGAAGATAGTATTTATGAATTAGAACCTGAATTAGAAACAGAAATAGAATCAGAAAAAGAACTATCAGATATAGAGGAAAATGACTGAAAACGATATACAAATAATAAGCAGAGAAGAATATAAGGATGAAGAATCAAGTGAACAAAAAGTAATATTTGATAATGATATTTTTGAAAAAATAAAAGGAAAAGATTTAGATTTAAGCATCGGTAAAATATTAGAAGTACCAACAATAAAAAACTGGTTCAAAATTAAAAAAGAAGAATATTATGTAATAAGTCAAAAAGAACATATAATAGATTGTAAATATACTAGAGGAAAAGCTAAAATACCTATAATAAATAAAAGAACAATAAATAAAGAAATTCAGAATATAAAAGCAAAAAATCCGATCAAATATGTACACTTAGGAGGAACAGAAATACTTATAAAAGCCTGTTTTAGAGAAGGGATAGATACACCAATAGAAATATATTTAGCAGATGATAGAATAGTACAACCTATAGAAAAGAGTATAATTTGTGCAATAAAAGGAAATTTGATATACCAAAAATTTAAATTTATAATTAGTGCTAACTATACAGTAGCATTAAAAGATGCTAATATAGATAAATCACTAGTATTGTACTGGAAAATGTCAGGAATAGAGCTGGCACCAGGAAGTAAAATATTTACAGCAAAATGTAAAAATTTATATATATTAACAACCAATCACAAAATAACAGCACGAAATAAGATTGAAAAAATAAAGATAGAAAACCCATTTGATAGTATAATATCAGTCATAGACAATAATGATTATAGTTACAAAGATATAGATATGGAAGGAGATTTAGAAATAGTAAGAGAAAGACTAAGCACATCTAAAAGAATAAATTATGAATCCCCACAAACTACATCTTCAAGAGCAAGTACCTCGAGAAGATTAGAATATACAAACCCACAAAGATTAATAAAAGAACCGGAGTTACACAACTATTATATAACAGGAGTAATAGATCAAAGAAAATACCTAATAATGATAAATACTGGACAAGAAGACAATTATATAACTAAAGAACTAGTTAAAGAAAGTGAAATAATAACTACAGAAACAATATGCCCAGGATTACCTAAAAATTTGGTAGGAACAGAAGAAATAACAAAGAAGGAACTAATTATTGGAGGAATCCCAGTAGAAATAGAATTTAATATTTACCAAGGAAATGAAAATATTACCTTAGGAATAAAATGGTTAGAAACAGTTAAACCATATAACCTAGGAGATAGACATCTTATAATAACATATAAAAATAAGAAAATAACAATTGAAAGAACCTTAACATGACAAAAATATATATACTAGCAAAAATAATAATAGAAGGATATTACAGCAGATATTATACACCCATGATAGATACAGGAGCAGGAGTAAATGTATGCAGACATAACTGTTTACCTGAAGATAAATGGGAAAAATTATTAACACCTATTGTGGTAACAGGATTTAACAATGAAGGAAGCTTGATAACGCAAAAAGCAAAAAATATAAAAATACAAATATGGGATAAAATACTAACTATGGATGAAATATATAGTTATGAATTTACAAATAAAGATATATTAATAGGAATGCCCTTTTTAGATAAATTATACCCACATATAATAACAAAAACTCATTGGTGGTTTACTACACCATGCAAACAAAAAATAGGAGCAAAAAGAGTAAGAAATAAAATAAGAAAAACAACACCGTGGATTAAAGGAAGTGAAAAGGTAACCCAAAAATTAGAAAATGAAAAAATAAATGAGCAACAAATAGAATTAATAATATTTGCTATAAATAAGATAAAAATAATTCAAGACAAATTAGAATCATTATATAATGAAAATCCCCTTCAAGGATGGGATAAACATAAAACGAAAGTAAAAATAGAATTAATAGATGAAAATAGTATAATAACACAGAAACCATTAAAATATAATTTTAATGATCTAGAAGAATTCAAAATGCATATAAAAGAACTATTAAAAAATAATTATATACAGGAAAGTAATAGTAAACATAATAGCCCAGCATTTATAGTAAATAAACATAATGAGCAAAAAAGAGGTAAAAGTAGAATGGTAATAGATTATAGGAATTTAAATGCAAAAACAAAAACATATAATTACCCGATACCAAATAAAATATTAAAAATAAGGCAAGTACAAGGATATAATTACTTCAGTAAATTCGATTGTAAATCAGGATTTTATCACCTAAAATTAGAAGAAGAATCTAAAAAATTAACAGCTTTTACAGTACCACAAGGATTTTATGAATGGAACGTTTTACCATTTGGATATAAAAATGCACCAGGAAGATACCAACATTTTATGGATAGCTATTTTAATCAATTAGAAAACTGTATAATCTACATAGACGATATACTACTATACTCAAGGACACAAGATCAACATATAAAATTATTAGAAAAATTCATACATATAATAGAATCTTCAGGAATTAGCCTTAGTAAAAATAAGGCAGAAATACTTAAAAATCAGGTGGAATTCTTAGGAATTCAAATAGATAAAAATGGAATTAAAATGCAAACACATATAGTACAAAAAATAATAAATTTAAATGAAACCCTAGATACAAAAAAGAAATTACAATCATTCTTAGGATTAGTTAACCAAGTTAGAGAATATATACCTAAATTGGCAGAAAATTTAAAACCTTTACAGAAAAAATTAAAGAAAGATATAGAATATCACTTTGATGAAAAAGACAAAACATATATACAAAAAATAAAAGATATGTGTAAAAAATTACCAAAACTATATTTTCCAGATGAAAATAGAGAATTTATATATATAGTAGAGACAGACTCAAGTAACCATAGTTATGGAGGAGTACTTAAATACAAATATAAGGATGAAAAAATAGAACATCACTGTAGATATTATTCAGGATCATTTACGGAACCACAGTTAAAATGGGAAATAAATAGAAAAGAATTATTAGCTTTATATAAGTGTTTATTATCGTTTGAACCATATATAGTATATAACAAATTTATTGTTAGAACAGATAACACACAAGTTAAATGGTGGATAACCAAAAAGGTACAAGACTCAGTTACAACGAAAGAAATACGAAGACTCGTATTAAATATACTAAATTTCACATTTACAATAGAAATAATTCCTACTGACAAGAATGTGATTGCAGATTACTTATCAAGACAAAAGTACACAAACAAATGAAGAAGAAACTACACAAGACCTATTTTCAATACTTACTACACTATCACTACAAATGACGGAAGTAGAAAAGAGGTTGCAGATTATAGAAGCAAAAAACCTAAGCCAGCAGCATGGCTCAAAACATGCGGAACTAAGCCAGCAGCATGGCTCAAAACATGCGGACCTAGGAGGTGACGTTGGGAAACACCTAAAAACCCAAAACCTACAAACTAACACTATTTTACATACAGCTGCAGGTACATCAACATCAGCAATAAGAAAAGGAAAACATACAAATACAAATATGAACGCCATGTTCAACAAGCCATATACCCCAAAATCCCAAAATCCTTTGACACCATCACCACAAACAACTAGCTATAGAGAAAGCTTAAACCAGGAAAAACAAACCTACGATTATATTACCAACAGCTATATACAAAATATCCACAAGATTCAAACCTTTTTAAACCTAAATCCGAGATCAAAAACAATCCAAAACCCAAAAACAGACTATATAACACAACCATTACAAGGATACAACCGACTGATTGCCCAACCAGGGACGAATGCAAATTTAGTTAAAACATGTTACAATTACGGACTATTAAGTACAGTGTACACACAAACCGGACAAGAAATAGCTACAATACCAGAGCTATATAGTGCCTTTACTACCTACAAGAGAATCACCAAAGGAGACCTATTTTATATAAAATTTTATGTAGCACCAGCAGAGATACTCTATAACGAGATAAAACCAATAATCCAAGTTATTAAATTAGGACTAACTAGAGAAATGATTATCCCAGAAAATGTACAAATACAACCAGAAATACCCAAACCTGATATACCAGCATTCTACTCAAACAAAAGAATTATAGGACTATCAACCATTCTAAGTGAACTAGTCAACAATTATGTAGAAGAAAAACCTATTTGGGGATACCAATCCCGAGAACACACGATGATCTACACCCATTCAAAAAACCTAAGGGAAAACGACATGGAAGAGATACGGAGATGGATTAAAACATTAATCCAACCAGAAGAAGCACCCATTACAAGAGCTATTAGAGGAGAATTTATTTCTCAAAACTTAATGACAAGATACTGCAAACAAATTAGTCCAATCTACTCAGAGCACATATGTTCGAAATGTCAAGGAGAGAAAAACATAGTTCCAGAAATCAAATTTGAAGAAGAAGAAAACTAAAAAGATACGCAACAAAATATCAAGAAAGAGACAAAGGAATCTTACAACAAAAGCTACAAGACAAAAACAAAAGGACAGCTAGCAGGATCGGCAGGACCCAAGAAGAAGCAGAAAATGACATAAAGAAAAAAGCTATGTAATTATTAAAGCAACTTTTGACTTTATGTAAATTATTTTCCGTCTTTTAGTTTTTAAGTTGTTGTTGTGAGTCCCACTTTATCACTACCACTGTCAGTGGAAAAACTGTTGGGAACGCGTCTTTTACTTTAATTTTAGACCGTCCAAGTGTAAAGTTAGGAGGACGATGTTTGGATTAGTTTCCGTTATAAATAGACAGCCCTTAAGGCTTAGAGGGACACACCTTACCTTACCCCTTTCACATCCTTCTGAAAAAACTCTCTTGTAACCTCTCTTGTAAAAATCTATTCAGTGAAATAAATTAACATCTTTAATCTATGGAGCAATCCAAACCTATGAAAGAAGAAATCCCCGATATACAGTATCAAGTAAGTTTTTTTTTAAATATGTATAGCTAAATACATATATTCCTGAAATCTCTAGATTATCATAATTGTTATCATGTTATAACTGTTATTTAGAATAATTTTAGTAAGTTTGCCATGAATAATTATGCTGAGAGTAGTTTAAGCCCAGACTATGCCATCCTAAGGGTGAAACCAGTAAGGCAGAAGGCCGTGGTAGGGAAGTAACCAGAGTTGAGGCGCTGTTAGGGTAAAACGATTGAAGCAAAAAATCATGGTAGTGACTAAAAGAATTGTTCTTAATAACTTGTTATAGGATGACGATAAACATGATAAACGAAGAGATTAAAGGAATATTTTTAGCCAAAACATCAAACAAAAATGGATCATCCTTACATCTTAGATAACACTGATGAATATAAAATAACCATTTTACACATACTTAGATCACTAAATAATGATATCAAAAATATAATATTTGACAAATTACTTATGAACGAAATACTAGAACTAATGACCCAACAATGGTATGATTTAGCAGAATTATCTGACTTAGAAGAAGAGAATACAATAAGCCTATCTGAATTTGATATACTTACAGAGGATATATATTCAGACTAGATGAACCTAACAGAAACCCGAAAAATAATAGAATTACAAAAACATAGATTACATCAAAATATGCAATTATATCAAGAATCTAAAGATCTAATCTTTTTAGAACATATAAGAGATAATATAAAACAATTAAAAGAACTACATAATAAGGATAAACTAGAAAAACTAAATATAAACAAATTAATAACATTCTTCCAACTCCAAAAAATTAATATAAACGAATATATAGAAACAGGAGAAATAGAATATGTAGAATATATAACAAATTGTAAAATAGAAATATCAAAATTAGAATCTATAATAAGAGAATATTATGATTAAGCATGATAAATCAAGAATATTTACCATACTGGATAGAAATTACGGAAAAAATAGAAGCTTTAGAACAACAACTAAAATTAACAATCAATACTTACTTAATAACAAAGGATATAGACCTTCTGATAAATATACAACAAGACATAACGGAAATATTAAAAATAAAACCGTTACAAACAGAATATTACAATAAAATATTTACAATATAAAAATAGTCATAAATACAACAAATCCACTAAAGACTAAACAAAAATATAATCTGAACCACTTTTAAAGAATGATAGAAAAATACAGAATAACTACTTACATGACAAAAAGAATGCTAGAAAAATATAAAATACTAGTCCTATATTTTATCAAAGAATTAAAACCTACTGACATAAAAATAGATATTTGGGAAAAAATACTTAAATACGAAAAAGAAGTAGAAGACCCACAAAATACATACGATTTGGTAGAAGAATATTCAGACTTATGAAGATTTATGAACAAAAGCTAATCGGAGCTAAATCCGACCCACAAACCCCCCAAAATGGTATCAGAGCCATAACAAATAAATACAATATACCAATTATAATTGATAAAAATAATAAAAAATTAACAAGTAAAAATCCTAAAAAAGAAAAGAAAACAATAACAAAATTACAGGAATTATATAAAGAATATAAAACCACGAAAAAGGACAAATTAATAAACAAAATGTCAAAACTAGAATATAAGTATATCTTACAACTTAAGATTAAACATAAAATATGAATAAAGAAGAATTTGCGGTAGACGAAAAAACATACGAAAATTTGGATGGATTAAAAATAAAAATAATAACTTCAAATATAGGAAGAAGATATAAGAAAGTAGGAGAAAACATATATTTAATGTTAGAAAAAGAAACTGCAAGATTAGAAGATAGTTTAACAGCAATGACAAGAATAATAAAAGAAAATGAAGAAATTGATAGGAAAAATGAAATTGAAAAAATTAGGCAACAAGCTAAAAAAGAATTACAGCAAGTGGAAGAAAACAAAAACACCAGGATAATGGAATTAGAAAAAGAATTAGCAATATTAAAAGAATTGTATGAAAACAAACAGAGAGAAAGAGAAAAGAAAAAAGAATTAGAGCAAGAAGAAAGATTGAAGGAAGAAATAGAAAAATTTAGGGAAAAATTAAAAGAGGACATAGAAGTAAAACTTGAAGAAATAAATGAAACTAATAATGAAAATGAACAGAATACAGAAAGTTCAGAAGATTCAGAAATAAGTGAAACATATACAGAACTTATAACTAAAACAAATAACATAATAAATCCAGAAATATATGCCGGAGATATAAGCGAAAAACCAAGTACATCAAAAGAAAGAAAATACAAACAAACAATACCAACATATTACAATAATAATTATGAACGAAGTGACAGAAGTAAAGTATTATGGGATAAAAGATTAAACAGAAAATGGACACCAAAAACAATAAATGAACAATATAACTTTTTGGACTTAGATTGCGTAGAAGACGTTAATAAAATAATACAACTATGGGTAGGATATATATCAAAACAATTAATAGATAATAAAATACCAATTCCAGAAGCACCAGGATATATAGAAAGGACAATAATAGGAACAGTAAAATTATGGATACAAAATCTAAATGATGAAAGTATAAAAGCATTAAGAAGTAATAAAAAATTCGATGGTGAATCAGCTACAACAACTATAGACATATTAATAAAATATGAATTAGCTATAAGAAATGAATTTAGTAGTATGACAACAGAAATAGAAGAGCAACAAAAAGAAAAAACAGTAAGTAGAAATCTAATGAACAAACTAGCTATATGTAACATGTGTTACATAGACGAATATACGTGTGCATTTAAAGAATATTACTATAAAGGAACATATAGTGTTGAAGAAGGAAAAGAAATCAGAAAAATATACTTTACAAAATTACCAGAACCTTTTAGTTCTAAAATAATAAGAGATTGGGAAAAAGCAGGATTAGAAGATACCTTAGGAGCTAGAATTAGATATTTAAAGAATTGGTTTATAGAATTATGTGAAAAACATAAAGAAGAAATTAAAATGGAAAAAACACTGATAAAAAACCTTACATGTTGTAAAATTAAAACTGCACCCCAGTTTGGATGTACAGATAATTATTATAAAAAGAAAAATTATAAAAGAAAATATAAAAAATATAGAAGAAATAAGTTAAAATATAAGTATAAAAACCCGAGGAAAAGATATTATATAAAAGATTACAAAAGAAAAAGACCATATAGAATTAAGAAAAAATTATCCGAATGTACTTGTTACAATTGTGGAAAATTAGGACACCTAGCCAAAGATTGTAAATTACCTAGAGACCCTAAAAAGAAACAAATAACAGAAATTAACACTGATAATGAAGAATACATGCAACTAGACTATATAGATTATGAATTAGATAGTGAAGATAGTATTTATGAATTAGAACCTGAATTAGAAACAGAAATAGAATCAGAAAAAGAACTATCAGATATAGAGGAAAATGACTGAAAACGATATACAAATAATAAGCAGAGAAGAATATAAGGATGAAGAATCAAGTGAACAAAAAGTAATATTTGATAATGATATTTTTGAAAAAATAAAAGGAAAAGATTTAGATTTAAGCATCGGTAAAATATTAGAAGTACCAACAATAAAAAACTGGTTCAAAATTAAAAAAGAAGAATATTATGTAATAAGTCAAAAAGAACATATAATAGATTGTAAATATACTAGAGGAAAAGCTAAAATACCTATAATAAATAAAAGAACAATAAATAAAGAAATTCAGAATATAAAAGCAAAAAATCCGATCAAATATGTACACTTAGGAGGAACAGAAATACTTATAAAAGCCTGTTTTAGAGAAGGGATAGATACACCAATAGAAATATATTTAGCAGATGATAGAATAGTACAACCTATAGAAAAGAGTATAATTTGTGCAATAAAAGGAAATTTGATATACCAAAAATTTAAATTTATAATTAGTGCTAACTATACAGTAGCATTAAAAGATGCTAATATAGATAAATCACTAGTATTGTACTGGAAAATGTCAGGAATAGAGCTGGCACCAGGAAGTAAAATATTTACAGCAAAATGTAAAAATTTATATATATTAACAACCAATCACAAAATAACAGCACGAAATAAGATTGAAAAAATAAAGATAGAAAACCCATTTGATAGTATAATATCAGTCATAGACAATAATGATTATAGTTACAAAGATATAGATATGGAAGGAGATTTAGAAATAGTAAGAGAAAGACTAAGCACATCTAAAAGAATAAATTATGAATCCCCACAAACTACATCTTCAAGAGCAAGTACCTCGAGAAGATTAGAATATACAAACCCACAAAGATTAATAAAAGAACCGGAGTTACACAACTATTATATAACAGGAGTAATAGATCAAAGAAAATACCTAATAATGATAAATACTGGACAAGAAGACAATTATATAACTAAAGAACTAGTTAAAGAAAGTGAAATAATAACTACAGAAACAATATGCCCAGGATTACCTAAAAATTTGGTAGGAACAGAAGAAATAACAAAGAAGGAACTAATTATTGGAGGAATCCCAGTAGAAATAGAATTTAATATTTACCAAGGAAATGAAAATATTACCTTAGGAATAAAATGGTTAGAAACAGTTAAACCATATAACCTAGGAGATAGACATCTTATAATAACATATAAAAATAAGAAAATAACAATTGAAAGAACCTTAACATGACAAAAATATATATACTAGCAAAAATAATAATAGAAGGATATTACAGCAGATATTATACACCCATGATAGATACAGGAGCAGGAGTAAATGTATGCAGACATAACTGTTTACCTGAAGATAAATGGGAAAAATTATTAACACCTATTGTGGTAACAGGATTTAACAATGAAGGAAGCTTGATAACGCAAAAAGCAAAAAATATAAAAATACAAATATGGGATAAAATACTAACTATGGATGAAATATATAGTTATGAATTTACAAATAAAGATATATTAATAGGAATGCCCTTTTTAGATAAATTATACCCACATATAATAACAAAAACTCATTGGTGGTTTACTACACCATGCAAACAAAAAATAGGAGCAAAAAGAGTAAGAAATAAAATAAGAAAAACAACACCGTGGATTAAAGGAAGTGAAAAGGTAACCCAAAAATTAGAAAATGAAAAAATAAATGAGCAACAAATAGAATTAATAATATTTGCTATAAATAAGATAAAAATAATTCAAGACAAATTAGAATCATTATATAATGAAAATCCCCTTCAAGGATGGGATAAACATAAAACGAAAGTAAAAATAGAATTAATAGATGAAAATAGTATAATAACACAGAAACCATTAAAATATAATTTTAATGATCTAGAAGAATTCAAAATGCATATAAAAGAACTATTAAAAAATAATTATATACAGGAAAGTAATAGTAAACATAATAGCCCAGCATTTATAGTAAATAAACATAATGAGCAAAAAAGAGGTAAAAGTAGAATGGTAATAGATTATAGGAATTTAAATGCAAAAACAAAAACATATAATTACCCGATACCAAATAAAATATTAAAAATAAGGCAAGTACAAGGATATAATTACTTCAGTAAATTCGATTGTAAATCAGGATTTTATCACCTAAAATTAGAAGAAGAATCTAAAAAATTAACAGCTTTTACAGTACCACAAGGATTTTATGAATGGAACGTTTTACCATTTGGATATAAAAATGCACCAGGAAGATACCAACATTTTATGGATAGCTATTTTAATCAATTAGAAAACTGTATAATCTACATAGACGATATACTACTATACTCAAGGACACAAGATCAACATATAAAATTATTAGAAAAATTCATACATATAATAGAATCTTCAGGAATTAGCCTTAGTAAAAATAAGGCAGAAATACTTAAAAATCAGGTGGAATTCTTAGGAATTCAAATAGATAAAAATGGAATTAAAATGCAAACACATATAGTACAAAAAATAATAAATTTAAATGAAACCCTAGATACAAAAAAGAAATTACAATCATTCTTAGGATTAGTTAACCAAGTTAGAGAATATATACCTAAATTGGCAGAAAATTTAAAACCTTTACAGAAAAAATTAAAGAAAGATATAGAATATCACTTTGATGAAAAAGACAAAACATATATACAAAAAATAAAAGATATGTGTAAAAAATTACCAAAACTATATTTTCCAGATGAAAATAGAGAATTTATATATATAGTAGAGACAGACTCAAGTAACCATAGTTATGGAGGAGTACTTAAATACAAATATAAGGATGAAAAAATAGAACATCACTGTAGATATTATTCAGGATCATTTACGGAACCACAGTTAAAATGGGAAATAAATAGAAAAGAATTATTAGCTTTATATAAGTGTTTATTATCGTTTGAACCATATATAGTATATAACAAATTTATTGTTAGAACAGATAACACACAAGTTAAATGGTGGATAACCAAAAAGGTACAAGACTCAGTTACAACGAAAGAAATACGAAGACTCGTATTAAATATACTAAATTTCACATTTACAATAGAAATAATTCCTACTGACAAGAATGTGATTGCAGATTACTTATCAAGACAAAAGTACACAAACAAATGAAGAAGAAACTACACAAGACCTATTTTCAATACTTACTACACTATCACTACAAATGACGGAAGTAGAAAAGAGGTTGCAGATTATAGAAGCAAAAAACCTAAGCCAGCAGCATGGCTCAAAACATGCGGAACTAAGCCAGCAGCATGGCTCAAAACATGCGGACCTAGGAGGTGACGTTGGGAAACACCTAAAAACCCAAAACCTACAAACTAACACTATTTTACATACAGCTGCAGGTACATCAACATCAGCAATAAGAAAAGGAAAACATACAAATACAAATATGAACGCCATGTTCAACAAGCCATATACCCCAAAATCCCAAAATCCTTTGACACCATCACCACAAACAACTAGCTATAGAGAAAGCTTAAACCAGGAAAAACAAACCTACGATTATATTACCAACAGCTATATACAAAATATCCACAAGATTCAAACCTTTTTAAACCTAAATCCGAGATCAAAAACAATCCAAAACCCAAAAACAGACTATATAACACAACCATTACAAGGATACAACCGACTGATTGCCCAACCAGGGACGAATGCAAATTTAGTTAAAACATGTTACAATTACGGACTATTAAGTACAGTGTACACACAAACCGGACAAGAAATAGCTACAATACCAGAGCTATATAGTGCCTTTACTACCTACAAGAGAATCACCAAAGGAGACCTATTTTATATAAAATTTTATGTAGCACCAGCAGAGATACTCTATAACGAGATAAAACCAATAATCCAAGTTATTAAATTAGGACTAACTAGAGAAATGATTATCCCAGAAAATGTACAAATACAACCAGAAATACCCAAACCTGATATACCAGCATTCTACTCAAACAAAAGAATTATAGGACTATCAACCATTCTAAGTGAACTAGTCAACAATTATGTAGAAGAAAAACCTATTTGGGGATACCAATCCCGAGAACACACGATGATCTACACCCATTCAAAAAACCTAAGGGAAAACGACATGGAAGAGATACGGAGATGGATTAAAACATTAATCCAACCAGAAGAAGCACCCATTACAAGAGCTATTAGAGGAGAATTTATTTCTCAAAACTTAATGACAAGATACTGCAAACAAATTAGTCCAATCTACTCAGAGCACATATGTTCGAAATGTCAAGGAGAGAAAAACATAGTTCCAGAAATCAAATTTGAAGAAGAAGAAAACTAAAAAGATACGCAACAAAATATCAAGAAAGAGACAAAGGAATCTTACAACAAAAGCTACAAGACAAAAACAAAAGGACAGCTAGCAGGATCGGCAGGACCCAAGAAGAAGCAGAAAATGACATAAAGAAAAAAGCTATGTAATTATTAAAGCAACTTTTGACTTTATGTAAATTATTTTCCGTCTTTTAGTTTTTAAGTTGTTGTTGTGAGTCCCACTTTATCACTACCACTGTCAGTGGAAAAACTGTTGGGAACGCGTCTTTTACTTTAATTTTAGACCGTCCAAGTGTAAAGTTAGGAGGACGATGTTTGGATTAGTTTCCGTTATAAATAGACAGCCCTTAAGGCTTAGAGGGACACACCTTACCTTACCCCTTTCACATCCTTCTGAAAAAACTCTCTTGTAACCTCTCTTGTAAAAATCTATTCAGTGAAATAAATTAACATCTTTAATCTATGGAGCAATCCAAACCTATGAAAGAAGAAATCCCCGATATACAGTATCAAGTAAGTTTTTTTTAAAATATGTATAGCTAAATACATATATTCCTGAAATCTCTAGATTATCATAATTGTTATCATGTTATAACTGTTATTTAGAATAATTTTAGTAAGTTTGCCATGAATAATTATGCTGAGAGTAGTTTAAGCCCAGACTATGCCATCCTAAGGGTGAAACCAGTAAGGCAGAAGGCCGTGGTAGGGAAGTAACCAGAGTTGAGGCGCTGTTAGGGTAAAACGATTGAAGCAAAAAATCATGGTAGTGACTAAAAGAATTGTTCTTAATAACTTGTTATAGGATGACGATAAACATGATAAACGAAGAGATTAAAGGAATATTTTTAGCCAAAACATCAAACAAAAATGGATCATCCTTACATCTTAGATAACACTGATGAATATAAAATAACCATTTTACACATACTTAGATCACTAAATAATGATATCAAAAATATAATATTTGACAAATTACTTATGAACGAAATACTAGAACTAATGACCCAACAATGGTATGATTTAGCAGAATTATCTGACTTAGAAGAAGAGAATACAATAAGCCTATCTGAATTTGATATACTTACAGAGGATATATATTCAGACTAGATGAACCTAACAGAAACCCGAAAAATAATAGAATTACAAGAACATAGATTACATCAAAATATGCAATTATATCAAGAATCTAAAGATCTAATCTTTTTAGAACATATAAGAGATAATATAAAACAATTAAAAGAACTACATAATAAGGATAAACTAGAAAAACTAAATATAAACAAATTAATAACATTCTTCCAACTCCAAAAAATTAATATAAACGAATATATAGAAACAGGAGAAATAGAATATGTAGAATATATAACAAATTGTAAAATAGAAATATCAAAATTAGAATCTATAATAAGAGAATATTATGATTAAGCATGATAAATCAAGAATATTTATCATACTGGATAGAAATTACGGAAAAAATAGAAGCTTTAGAACAACAACTAAAATTAACAATCAATACTTACTTAATAACAAAGGATATAGACCTTCTGATAAATATACAACAAGACATAACGGAAATATTAAAAATAAAACCGTTACAAACAGAATATTACAATAAAATATTTACAATATAAAAATAGTCATAAATACAACAAATCCACTAAAGACTAAACAAAAATATAATCTGAACCACTTTTAAAGAATGATAGAAAAATACAGAATAACTACTTACATGACAAAAAGAATGCTAGAAAAATATAAAATACTAGTCCTATATTTTATCAAAGAATTAAAACCTACTGACATAAAAATAGATATTTGGGAAAAAATACTTAAATACGAAAAAGAAGTAGAAGACCCACAAAATACATACGATTTGGTAGAAGAATATTCAGACTTATGAAGATTTATGAACAAAAGCTAATCGGAGCTAAATCCGACCCACAAACCCCCCAAAATGGTATCAGAAACAATAAATCGGAGAGCTAAATTGGTAGAGCTAAATCGGAGCTGTAATTCTGTTTTCTTCCACTTGCTCTGATACCATTTTGGGGGGTTTGTGGGTCGGATTTAGCTCCGATTAGCTTTTGTTCATAAATCTTCATAAGTCTGAATATTCTTCTACCAAATCGTATGTATTTTGTGGGTCTTCTACTTCTTTTTCGTATTTAAGTATTTTTTCCCAAATATCTATTTTTATGTCAGTAGGTTTTAATTCTTTGATAAAATATAGGACTAGTATTTTATATTTTTCTAGCATTCTTTTTGTCATGTAAGTAGTTATTCTGATACCATTTTGGGGGGTTTGTGGGTCGGATTTAGCTCCGATTAGCTTTTGTTCATAAATCTTCATAAGTCTGAATATTCTTCTACCAAATCGTATGTATTTTGTGGGTCTTCTACTTCTTTTTCGTATTTAAGTATTTTTTCCCAAATATCTATTTTTATGTCAGTAGGTTTTAATTCTTTGATAAAATATAGGACTAGTATTTTATATTTTTCTAGCATTCTTTTTGTCATGTAAGTAGTTATTCTGTATTTTTCTATCATTCTTTAAAAGTGGTTCAGATTATATTTTTGTTTAGTCTTTAGTGGATTTGTTGTATTTATGACTATTTTTATATTGTAAATATTTTATTGTAATATTCTGTTTGTAACGGTTTTATTTTTAATATTTCCGTTATGTCTTGTTGTATATTTATCAGAAGGTCTATATCCTTTGTTATTAAGTAAGTATTGATTGTTAATTTTAGTTGTTGTTCTAAAGCTTCTATTTTTTCCGTAATTTCTATCCAGTATGGTAAATATTCTTGATTTATCATGCTTAATCATAATATTCTCTTATTATAGATTCTAATTTTGATATTTCTATTTTACAATTTGTTATATATTCTACATATTCTATTTCTCCTGTTTCTATATATTCGTTTATATTAATTTTTTGGAGTTGGAAGAATGTTATTAATTTGTTTATATTTAGTTTTTCTAGTTTATCCTTATTATGTAGTTCTTTTAATTGTTTTATATTATCTCTTATATGTTCTAAAAAGATTAGATCTTTAGATTCTTGATATAATTGCATATTTTGATGTAATCTATGTTTTTGTAATTCTATTATTTTTCGGGTTTCTGTTAGGTTCATCTAGTCTGAATATATATCCTCTGTAAGTATATCAAATTCAGATAGGCTTATTGTATTCTCTTCTTCTAAGTCAGATAATTCTGCTAAATCATACCATTGTTGGGTCATTAGTTCTAGTATTTCGTTCATAAGTAATTTGTCAAATATTATATTTTTGATATCATTATTTAGTGATCTAAGTATGTGTAAAATGGTTATTTTATATTCATCAGTGTTATCTAAGATGTAAGGATGATCCATTTTTGTTTGATGTTTTGGCTAAAAATATTCCTTTAATCTCTTCGTTTATCATGTTTATCGTCATCCTATAACAAGTTATTAAGAACAATTCTTTTAGTCACTACCATGATTTTTTGCTTCAATCGTTTTACCCTAACAGCGCCTCAACTCTGGTTACTTCCCTACCACGGCCTTCTGCCTTACTGGTTTCACCCTTAGGATGGCATAGTCTGGGCTTAAACTACTCTCAGCATAATTATTCATGGCAAACTTACTAAAATTATTCTAAATAACAGTTATAACATGATAACAATTATGATAATCTAGAGATTTCAGGAATATATGTATTTAGCTATACATATTTAAAAAAAAACTTACTTGATACTGTATATCGGGGATTTCTTCTTTCATAGGTTTGGATTGCTCCATAGATTAAAGATGTTAATTTATTTCACTGAATAGATTTTTTACAAGAGAGGTTACAAGAGAGTTTTTTCAGAAGGATGTGAAAGGGGTAAGGTAAGGTGTGTCCCTCTAAGCCTTAAGGGCTGTCTATTTATAACGGAAACTAATCCAAACATCGTCCTCCTAACTTTACACTTGGACGGTCTAAAATTAAAGTAAAAGACGCGTTCCCAACAGTTTTTCCACTGACAGTGGTAGTGATAAAGTGGGACTCACAACAACAACTTAAAAACTAAAAGACGGAAAATAATTTACATAAAGTCAAAAGTTGCTTTAATAATTACATAGCTTTTTTCTTTATGTCATTTTCTGCTTCTTCTTGGGTCCTGCCGATCCTGCTAGCTGTCCTTTTGTTTTTGTCTTGTAGCTTTTGTTGTAAGATTCCTTTGTCTCTTTCTTGATATTTTGTTGCGTATCTTTTTAGTTTTCTTCTTCTTCAAATTTGATTTCTGGAACTATGTTTTTCTCTCCTTGACATTTCGAACATATGTGCTCTGAGTAGATTGGACTAATTTGTTTGCAGTATCTTGTCATTAAGTTTTGAGAAATAAATTCTCCTCTAATAGCTCTTGTAATGGGTGCTTCTTCTGGTTGGATTAATGTTTTAATCCATCTCCGTATCTCTTCCATGTCGTTTTCCCTTAGGTTTTTTGAATGGGTGTAGATCATCGTGTGTTCTCGGGATTGGTATCCCCAAATAGGTTTTTCTTCTACATAATTGTTGACTAGTTCACTTAGAATGGTTGATAGTCCTATAATTCTTTTGTTTGAGTAGAATGCTGGTATATCAGGTTTGGGTATTTCTGGTTGTATTTGTACATTTTCTGGGATAATCATTTCTCTAGTTAGTCCTAATTTAATAACTTGGATTATTGGTTTTATCTCGTTATAGAGTATCTCTGCTGGTGCTACATAAAATTTTATATAAAATAGGTCTCCTTTGGTGATTCTCTTGTAGGTAGTAAAGGCACTATATAGCTCTGGTATTGTAGCTATTTCTTGTCCGGTTTGTGTGTACACTGTACTTAATAGTCCGTAATTGTAACATGTTTTAACTAAATTTGCATTCGTCCCTGGTTGGGCAATCAGTCGGTTGTATCCTTGTAATGGTTGTGTTATATAGTCTGTTTTTGGGTTTTGGATTGTTTTTGATCTCGGATTTAGGTTTAAAAAGGTTTGAATCTTGTGGATATTTTGTATATAGCTGTTGGTAATATAATCGTAGGTTTGTTTTTCCTGGTTTAAGCTTTCTCTATAGCTAGTTGTTTGTGGTGATGGTGTCAAAGGATTTTGGGATTTTGGGGTATATGGCTTGTTGAACATGGCGTTCATATTTGTATTTGTATGTTTTCCTTTTCTTATTGCTGATGTTGATGTACCTGCAGCTGTATGTAAAATAGTGTTAGTTTGTAGGTTTTGGGTTTTTAGGTGTTTCCCAACGTCACCTCCTAGGTCCGCATGTTTTGAGCCATGCTGCTGGCTTAGTTCCGCATGTTTTGAGCCATGCTGCTGGCTTAGGTTTTTTGCTTCTATAATCTGCAACCTCTTTTCTACTTCCGTCATTTGTAGTGATAGTGTAGTAAGTATTGAAAATAGGTCTTGTGTAGTTTCTTCTTCATTTGTTTGTGTACTTTTGTCTTGATAAGTAATCTGCAATCACATTCTTGTCAGTAGGAATTATTTCTATTGTAAATGTGAAATTTAGTATATTTAATACGAGTCTTCGTATTTCTTTCGTTGTAACTGAGTCTTGTACCTTTTTGGTTATCCACCATTTAACTTGTGTGTTATCTGTTCTAACAATAAATTTGTTATATACTATATATGGTTCAAACGATAATAAACACTTATATAAAGCTAATAATTCTTTTCTATTTATTTCCCATTTTAACTGTGGTTCCGTAAATGATCCTGAATAATATCTACAGTGATGTTCTATTTTTTCATCCTTATATTTGTATTTAAGTACTCCTCCATAACTATGGTTACTTGAGTCTGTCTCTACTATATATATAAATTCTCTATTTTCATCTGGAAAATATAGTTTTGGTAATTTTTTACACATATCTTTTATTTTTTGTATATATGTTTTGTCTTTTTCATCAAAGTGATATTCTATATCTTTCTTTAATTTTTTCTGTAAAGGTTTTAAATTTTCTGCCAATTTAGGTATATATTCTCTAACTTGGTTAACTAATCCTAAGAATGATTGTAATTTCTTTTTTGTATCTAGGGTTTCATTTAAATTTATTATTTTTTGTACTATATGTGTTTGCATTTTAATTCCATTTTTATCTATTTGAATTCCTAAGAATTCCACCTGATTTTTAAGTATTTCTGCCTTATTTTTACTAAGGCTAATTCCTGAAGATTCTATTATATGTATGAATTTTTCTAATAATTTTATATGTTGATCTTGTGTCCTTGAGTATAGTAGTATATCGTCTATGTAGATTATACAGTTTTCTAATTGATTAAAATAGCTATCCATAAAATGTTGGTATCTTCCTGGTGCATTTTTATATCCAAATGGTAAAACGTTCCATTCATAAAATCCTTGTGGTACTGTAAAAGCTGTTAATTTTTTAGATTCTTCTTCTAATTTTAGGTGATAAAATCCTGATTTACAATCGAATTTACTGAAGTAATTATATCCTTGTACTTGCCTTATTTTTAATATTTTATTTGGTATCGGGTAATTATATGTTTTTGTTTTTGCATTTAAATTCCTATAATCTATTACCATTCTACTTTTACCTCTTTTTTGCTCATTATGTTTATTTACTATAAATGCTGGGCTATTATGTTTACTATTACTTTCCTGTATATAATTATTTTTTAATAGTTCTTTTATATGCATTTTGAATTCTTCTAGATCATTAAAATTATATTTTAATGGTTTCTGTGTTATTATACTATTTTCATCTATTAATTCTATTTTTACTTTCGTTTTATGTTTATCCCATCCTTGAAGGGGATTTTCATTATATAATGATTCTAATTTGTCTTGAATTATTTTTATCTTATTTATAGCAAATATTATTAATTCTATTTGTTGCTCATTTATTTTTTCATTTTCTAATTTTTGGGTTACCTTTTCACTTCCTTTAATCCACGGTGTTGTTTTTCTTATTTTATTTCTTACTCTTTTTGCTCCTATTTTTTGTTTGCATGGTGTAGTAAACCACCAATGAGTTTTTGTTATTATATGTGGGTATAATTTATCTAAAAAGGGCATTCCTATTAATATATCTTTATTTGTAAATTCATAACTATATATTTCATCCATAGTTAGTATTTTATCCCATATTTGTATTTTTATATTTTTTGCTTTTTGCGTTATCAAGCTTCCTTCATTGTTAAATCCTGTTACCACAATAGGTGTTAATAATTTTTCCCATTTATCTTCAGGTAAACAGTTATGTCTGCATACATTTACTCCTGCTCCTGTATCTATCATGGGTGTATAATATCTGCTGTAATATCCTTCTATTATTATTTTTGCTAGTATATATATTTTTGTCATGTTAAGGTTCTTTCAATTGTTATTTTCTTATTTTTATATGTTATTATAAGATGTCTATCTCCTAGGTTATATGGTTTAACTGTTTCTAACCATTTTATTCCTAAGGTAATATTTTCATTTCCTTGGTAAATATTAAATTCTATTTCTACTGGGATTCCTCCAATAATTAGTTCCTTCTTTGTTATTTCTTCTGTTCCTACCAAATTTTTAGGTAATCCTGGGCATATTGTTTCTGTAGTTATTATTTCACTTTCTTTAACTAGTTCTTTAGTTATATAATTGTCTTCTTGTCCAGTATTTATCATTATTAGGTATTTTCTTTGATCTATTACTCCTGTTATATAATAGTTGTGTAACTCCGGTTCTTTTATTAATCTTTGTGGGTTTGTATATTCTAATCTTCTCGAGGTACTTGCTCTTGAAGATGTAGTTTGTGGGGATTCATAATTTATTCTTTTAGATGTGCTTAGTCTTTCTCTTACTATTTCTAAATCTCCTTCCATATCTATATCTTTGTAACTATAATCATTATTGTCTATGACTGATATTATACTATCAAATGGGTTTTCTATCTTTATTTTTTCAATCTTATTTCGTGCTGTTATTTTGTGATTGGTTGTTAATATATATAAATTTTTACATTTTGCTGTAAATATTTTACTTCCTGGTGCCAGCTCTATTCCTGACATTTTCCAGTACAATACTAGTGATTTATCTATATTAGCATCTTTTAATGCTACTGTATAGTTAGCACTAATTATAAATTTAAATTTTTGGTATATCAAATTTCCTTTTATTGCACAAATTATACTCTTTTCTATAGGTTGTACTATTCTATCATCTGCTAAATATATTTCTATTGGTGTATCTATCCCTTCTCTAAAACAGGCTTTTATAAGTATTTCTGTTCCTCCTAAGTGTACATATTTGATCGGATTTTTTGCTTTTATATTCTGAATTTCTTTATTTATTGTTCTTTTATTTATTATAGGTATTTTAGCTTTTCCTCTAGTATATTTACAATCTATTATATGTTCTTTTTGACTTATTACATAATATTCTTCTTTTTTAATTTTGAACCAGTTTTTTATTGTTGGTACTTCTAATATTTTACCGATGCTTAAATCTAAATCTTTTCCTTTTATTTTTTCAAAAATATCATTATCAAATATTACTTTTTGTTCACTTGATTCTTCATCCTTATATTCTTCTCTGCTTATTATTTGTATATCGTTTTCAGTCATTTTCCTCTATATCTGATAGTTCTTTTTCTGATTCTATTTCTGTTTCTAATTCAGGTTCTAATTCATAAATACTATCTTCACTATCTAATTCATAATCTATATAGTCTAGTTGCATGTATTCTTCATTATCAGTGTTAATTTCTGTTATTTGTTTCTTTTTAGGGTCTCTAGGTAATTTACAATCTTTGGCTAGGTGTCCTAATTTTCCACAATTGTAACAAGTACATTCGGATAATTTTTTCTTAATTCTATATGGTCTTTTTCTTTTGTAATCTTTTATATAATATCTTTTCCTCGGGTTTTTATACTTATATTTTAACTTATTTCTTCTATATTTTTTATATTTTCTTTTATAATTTTTCTTTTTATAATAATTATCTGTACATCCAAACTGGGGTGCAGTTTTAATTTTACAACATGTAAGGTTTTTTATCAGTGTTTTTTCCATTTTAATTTCTTCTTTATGTTTTTCACATAATTCTATAAACCAATTCTTTAAATATCTAATTCTAGCTCCTAAGGTATCTTCTAATCCTGCTTTTTCCCAATCTCTTATTATTTTAGAACTAAAAGGTTCTGGTAATTTTGTAAAGTATATTTTTCTGATTTCTTTTCCTTCTTCAACACTATATGTTCCTTTATAGTAATATTCTTTAAATGCACACGTATATTCGTCTATGTAACACATGTTACATATAGCTAGTTTGTTCATTAGATTTCTACTTACTGTTTTTTCTTTTTGTTGCTCTTCTATTTCTGTTGTCATACTACTAAATTCATTTCTTATAGCTAATTCATATTTTATTAATATGTCTATAGTTGTTGTAGCTGATTCACCATCGAATTTTTTATTACTTCTTAATGCTTTTATACTTTCATCATTTAGATTTTGTATCCATAATTTTACTGTTCCTATTATTGTCCTTTCTATATATCCTGGTGCTTCTGGAATTGGTATTTTATTATCTATTAATTGTTTTGATATATATCCTACCCATAGTTGTATTATTTTATTAACGTCTTCTACGCAATCTAAGTCCAAAAAGTTATATTGTTCATTTATTGTTTTTGGTGTCCATTTTCTGTTTAATCTTTTATCCCATAATACTTTACTTCTGTCACTTCGTTCATAATTATTATTGTAATATGTTGGTATTGTTTGTTTGTATTTTCTTTCTTTTGATGTACTTGGTTTTTCGCTTATATCTCCGGCATATATTTCTGGATTTATTATGTTATTTGTTTTAGTTATAAGTTCTGTATATGTTTCACTTATTTCTGAATCTTCTGAACTTTCTGTATTCTGTTCATTTTCATTATTAGTTTCATTTATTTCTTCAAGTTTTACTTCTATGTCCTCTTTTAATTTTTCCCTAAATTTTTCTATTTCTTCCTTCAATCTTTCTTCTTGCTCTAATTCTTTTTTCTTTTCTCTTTCTCTCTGTTTGTTTTCATACAATTCTTTTAATATTGCTAATTCTTTTTCTAATTCCATTATCCTGGTGTTTTTGTTTTCTTCCACTTGCTGTAATTCTTTTTTAGCTTGTTGCCTAATTTTTTCAATTTCATTTTTCCTATCAATTTCTTCATTTTCTTTTATTATTCTTGTCATTGCTGTTAAACTATCTTCTAATCTTGCAGTTTCTTTTTCTAACATTAAATATATGTTTTCTCCTACTTTCTTATATCTTCTTCCTATATTTGAAGTTATTATTTTTATTTTTAATCCATCCAAATTTTCGTATGTTTTTTCGTCTACCGCAAATTCTTCTTTATTCATATTTTATGTTTAATCTTAAGTTGTAAGATATACTTATATTCTAGTTTTGACATTTTGTTTATTAATTTATCCTTTTTCGTGGTTTTATATTCTTTATATAATTCCTGTAATTTTGTTATTGTTTTCTTTTCTTTTTTAGGATTTTTACTTGTTAATTTTTTATTATTTTTATCAATTATAATTGGTATATTGTATTTATTTGTTATGGCTCTGATACCATTTTGGGGGGTTTGTGGGTCGGATTTAGCTCCGATTAGCTTTTGTTCATAAATCTTCATAAGTCTGAATATTCCTATCGAAAATAGTGTAAGCTACTATAATTATGTGTTGTTGGATTATAAATATTAATCATGGATTGGTATGATATGCATGGGACCCTTCCGTTAAGTTTGTTTTTTGTGTTTAATTTTCCTCTAAATTGTTTTTCTTGGCAGGCATTTGGCAAAGTAATTCATAGCTGGATTTCAAAAAAATTTATTAGCGGATGGTTAGTTCCCTAATTCTGCTAAAATATCTCTTTAATTCCTTAAAGCCTCTTTTTTTTTTTTTGGTTTTGTTTGTGCATACTCGCATAATGTATTACTTTGTAGATGTTGCATTATTGCTACATGGAGAGAATTGGGAAAGTGAAGAAACATTCTTTTATTTTTCTTACTATTCATAGCAAATACCACAATATTTGGAAGTTATCAAATTATGAGGGATTCAGGTAGGAGCATGTTAGACATGAATTGAGTTAGGGGAAAATAAATAAATAGCAGTAGGATAGGTAAAATGAGGTAGGCCACATTTTATAATGTGAATTCTCTTATCTCTTATCACCTAATCTTCTCTATACTGATAGAATATTGTACAGATTTCCATTCTTGAAATATTGACATAATTTTGATAAATGCTGTATTATTGTCTTATGTTTAACTTCTTTCATGAATAAGAAATATAAACTCTTAAAAATCTTATTTTGTCTTTTATTGTCTTTTGCAGTGTCATCTTATTTCCCATAGCCATAACCTTCTACCTCACTTGGAAACTCATTAATTTTGTGGATGGCTTCTTTTCTCCAATCTATAATCATCTTGGAATTGATGTATTTGGTCAGTACTACTTCCCTATTCTTTTTAGAAATTTAAGATCTAAAACATGTTATAATATTTGCATAACTATAAAAACTACTTATTAAGCATAAAACGTGAAGTTAAAGTTAAATTGTTTTAATATCATTTTAGGACAGACCAATAAAAAAAATAGTGATACATAAATTTGAATGAATGGAGTATTTAACTTGTTTAATTTTGAGGGAAAATAGTTCAGTTTACCCATAGGTCACAAGGTCACGGGTCAAGTCAAAGGGAAACCTTGGAGTAACAATAAAGTTGTCTCCGTGTGACCTATGGGTCACGAGTTCTAACCGTGGAAGCAACCTCTAATGCTTGTATTAGGGGAGACTATCTACATCACACCCCTTGCGGTGCGGTGAGGTCCTTCTCCGCACCTTGCGTGAACACGAGATGCTTTGTACACCCTTGCCAGTTTGTTCAATACTTTGAATAGTTTGAGTTTTTTTTTTTTTATGAACAAGTGCTGTATCTCACATAACTATTTCTATTCACAGGTCTTGGATTTTTGACCTCCTTAATTTTCATATTCTTGGTTGGGGTGTCCATGTCCTCATGGTTAGGTTCTTCTCTTCTTAGTTTAGGAGAATGGTTCATCAAAAAAATGCCCCTTATGAGTTATATCTACACTGCTTCAAAGCAAATTAGTCGAGCAATTTCACCAGGTAATTAAACCAATTTTTTTAATTAAAAGTTGATTTTGAATATTCCAAATTATATTAAACAGAATGCAGTAAATAAATTGTTTCAGATGAGGATTCACGTGCCTTTAAAGAAGTGGCTATCATAAGGCATCCACGACTTGGGGACTATGCATTTGGCTTCATTACTTCAACTATTATTCTTCGTAAGAGTACAGGTGCAGAGGAAGTTTGCTGTGTTTATGTTCCCACTAATCACCTTTACCTTGGAGATATATTCCTTGTCAATTCTAAGGATATTATGAGGCCCAATCTCTCTGTTAGGGAGGGGATAGGTAAGAGTTTAAACTTCAACTTTCTCGTGAAGTCTGTTTGGTAAAACAAAAGTCATTTTTTATTTGTAAAATTTAATTTTTGGAAACATATTAGGCTTTTCGTTGGTGAGTGCAAAATACTTTCGAAAGAATTTACCAATTTTTTGATGGAATTTTTGAGTATTAACAATAATGTCTAGATATTAGTTATAACTAATATTAAGAAGTTAAAAGTTAAAATAAATTGTAAGCAAAATGACTTGCGCCCATGTAGAAAATATTTTCTAATAACCAAACACCACAAAATGGAAGGGGAGCCTTGGTGCAACGGTAAAGTTGGCTCCGTGTGACATATAAGTCGCAGGTTAGAACAGTGAAAGCAGTCATTAGTGCTTGTATTATGGTAGGTTGTTTATATCATATTCCTTGGAGTGCGGGCCTTCCCTGAACCTTGAAAAAATATGAGATGTCTTGTGCATCGGATTGCCCTTTAACTAAACACCAGAAAATATTATTTTCTAAAAATTATTTTCTTAGAAAATAACTTATGTCATACCAAACAGTTCAATTATATCTCAGGATGATATATGTAGTGGTCACCTTTACTTTTAAATGTTGCAGAAATTGTTATCTCTGGAGGCATGTCTGTACCCAAGATTTTGACCATAGTGGATGTGCAATCTATTCTATCTCCAAGAGTTGGAAAATTTGCTATTCCTCAAGTTTGATGATCAAACTGTTTCTACATCAGTATCCGTTGACAAATGTTAGAGTTGGGGAGGATGAACTGGACCAGTAAATTGGATGTTGGCTACCTTGACTTGCTGTTAATATTATTTAATAGATAGCCTCCCAGTAGATAATACTTTTAGCTCTGCTTCTCCTGATTCTCTTGTGGTCCCTACGTGAATGCATAATATTTTGTGCATCGTTTGCCCTTTTAAGAGCTAGCATATAATGAGTAAGAAATATACCACATCAACTAGAGTGCGAGTTGCAATGTATTTTGAATTGAAAGCTTAACTTAAATACACAATGCTTATTAGAAGCTTTGTTTTGTAAATTTTGTCTCTCCCTTCAAATAAGTCTTTTGATATTATTGGAGTTTGATAGGCTTAAACGGAGCAATATGAACAGTGAAGATTCATACGGCCAATTTCAACTTACTTGAAATTGAGGCGCAATTAATATTCTTGTTGTTTATTTATTTGTTATATCGATCATCTAATTTCATCATCAGTGCCAATAAACTATTTGCGTGTTTACCCTAAAAAATAGATAACAATTGAATTTATATGTGGTTTTAATGATATGTGGATTAATTCAATACGAGTGATTAATGTCGTTAGATTAAGCAAATGAAAAATGTACTAGATGACCAAACCAATGATAGGGGTGATTCCGAGCTCGTTTGATGGCTCGATGAAGAACCTGCCCTCGATTCCAAGCTTATACTTATGAAGAACTTAAGAACAATAATAAGAACTTTGAACAACAAAGAGAATTGAAATAAATTATCTTGATATGCGTGTTACAATGTGTCCCCTGAATAATAATCTTTTCCCTTTATATAGTAGAGGAGTTTTACCATAAGTACAATTCTAAGAAGGTAAAAATCTTCGATTTCGCTAATTACTGATTTTCTGCCGATACGGGCCGAGATTCATGCCGTGATATCCGGTTGGGCATGGACATCACGTTCTTCTGTTAGTTATGTGCAGCTATTTGATAATGCCCTCCGAAGTCTTAATCCTCAAACCGGACCCGGAAGACATAGCCCTGATACCCCCAAGGGCAGATGTTTTGCCCGAGACCCGATACAAGGGCTCCTCGCTCTGACTCCGATTCATTACGGTCACGTTCCTGCTCCGTTTGGTTTACCGGGAGATCGAGGTGTTCAACGGGTCCTATTTTACCCGTATACAGATAGTCCCCCCGTTTCTCAGAGAGTAGGTTTGCCGAAACGATGGGAAACGACAGATGACTCTGGTTCCTTCCTTCGTACGTTATGACGAGGAGCCGAAACGTCCCATCAATCACGTCGTTCTAACTTCGGACACGTGTCGCTTACCGGCAAGTTGCATCCGAATACGAAGTGTCGGCTATTTCCCTATAAAAGCTTCCTCCTTTTATCCTTTTTCTACTTTTCGAACAAATCACTACCTTCGAGCTTTCTAGCCATCATCAAACCTTCTTCAAACCTTCATATCTTCATCCTTGTTCTTCAATTTCCATAGCAATCTCCAGATTTCTCAAATTTTTAAACACTCCCCCACATGACAATGGCAAAACATCGAAAACTGTTCCTTAACAAGTTGCCTTTTTATCTTCTCAACCGGCCGCTGGTACTGAACCGGTTAACCCTGAGGTGGTTGCCCTCGAAACAGCTTCCCCCGTCATGGCTGCTAACGAACCGGCCGTCGAGCCTCCCTTGTCAGCGTTCATCCCTGGGGGCTGCTAAATTGCAGATGACTTTAAAGTCGAGAGACCCTTGCGCAGACATGACCGGGGCTGCTAAAATGCAGATGACGTTCTTTCCATAGTTCGTAAGAACTACAATTGGGAAGGCAAGAATGTAGTAGTCCCCGGGCCCGAGGACGCCGTTACTACCCACGTGGAGGGGTACTTAAGTGTTTACACTTATCCCTTCACGTTGGGCCTGATGGATCCGATCGTTCTAGATTTTTACAAGAGGTACGAGGTGTGTATCGGGCAAATCCACCCATCATTGTGGAGGATCGTGACCCTCCTTCGTTACTTCGTGAACAAGACCGAGTTTCGTCGGTTCACGATCAACCACATGCTTCGATTATTCAATCCCCGGATGTTTCGATGGGGACTGATCAAGCTTACTCGTCGGGCCAGCAAGGTCGTCTTCTCCAGTATCGACGAAGACCGAGACCGGGGTTGGCAGGGACACTTTGTCCGATTGAAGACCGAGGATTTGATCCCTTCGGAATACATGTCATTCCCTGAGAAGTGGAATGCGTCTCTTAAGTGCAACTCCATCTCTCAACATAAATAATTCTTCTCCTTTCATTTATATCTTCTCATTTATGCTTGTGGCTATGCAGATGTCACCCGGGTTCCGAATGCGGATCCCCGGTTAAAGAAGTGGATCGAGGGCATCTGTATTCAGATAGCCTACTTCGAGCACACATGGCACAGACTCTCAAAGGGCCGATGAGAGGTTTATTCTCATGGTAAGGCCTCTTTTCGAGTAGCCAACAGTATTTATTTACCTTCTCTTATAATAACTCCTCTTCCTTCTTGGTTATTGCAGGTTTGCCTAAGACCACCGAACTTAGGCCTTCAGAAGGGGATGAAGATGTGCTCCCGCCCGTATCCCTCCGTTTCTACCACAGAGGGGAAAAAAAGAGGAAAATAAAACCCTCGGGCTCCCCGAGCTCTGAGACGAAGAAACCGAAGAAGCGAGTGCTCCGCAAGCCCAAGAGGGGCTTTAGTTCCCGGGTGTGTCACTGTAACGACCCGGCCGGTCGTTTCGAGAGTTATAACCCTGTTTTCCCCATTCCTATTTCTTTTTGTGCTATTCAGCTATATTATGTTATATCGGGTTAGTTGTTCGAGTCCAAAAAAAACTCGGGGTGAAATGAGACACTTAGTCTCATAATTGAAAATCTTTAAGTTAGAAAAGTGGACCGGATATGGACCTATATGTAAACGACCTCGGATTTGAATTTTGATGAATCCAATAGCTCCGTATGGTGATTTTGGGCTTAGGAGCGTGTCCGGAATATTATTTAGAAGTCCGTAGAGGAATTAGGCTTGAAATGCCGAAAGTTTTATTTTGAGAAGTTTTACCGGGGGGTTGATTTTTTGATATCGGGGTCGGAATCTGATTCTAAAAATTGGAATACCTCTGTTATGTCATTTAGGATTTGTGTGCAAAATTTGAGGTCAATCGTATGTGATTTGATAGGTTCCGGAGTTGTTTGTAGAAATTAGAAATTTCAAAGTTCATTAGGCTTGAATTGGGGTGTAATTCATGGTTTTAGCGTTGTTTGAGGTGATTTGAGGATTCGACTAAGTTCGTATGATGTTTTAGGACTTGTTGGTATATTTGGTTGAGGTCCCGAGGGCCTCGGGTGAGTTTCGGATGGTTAACAGATCAAAATTTGAACTAGAACAGCTGCTGCAATTTCCTTCTGTTGGAAATTTGCTTCTGCCCAAAATCGAGCCCAGATCGAGCTCATGGTCGATGGCCACGATCGAAGCCCAGATCGAACTCAAGGTCGAGGGCCACGATCGAGCCCAGGGTCGAGGGTCACGTTCGAAGGCTGGGAAGAAGACATAATTGAGGGCCAGGACCGAGAACCAGGATTGAGGACCTCGATCGAAGGCCAAGATCGAGGCAGAACCGAGGATGTCTGGGCAGAATTATAAAAACGGGGGCTTCGTCCCATTTGCTATTTCTGACAAATTGGAGCTTGGGGAGAGGCGATTTTTGTTATATTTTCAAGGAAAACTTGAGGTAAGCCCCTTGTGATCATTTCTACTCCATAATAGTGAATTATCATCGAGTAATCCGACTAGATTACATGATTTTGAGGTGTAAATCAGAGATTGAAACTTAGAAATTTGGAATTTTGATTTGTATAGTTGAGGGTCGAGTTAAGGTCGGATTTTGGTAAAATTGGTATGGGTAGACTCGTGGTTGAATGGGCTTTCGGATTTTATAACTTTTGTCGGGTTCCGAGATGTGGGCCCCACAGGCGATATTTGAGCCAATTTCGGGTTTTGGTCTAATTTTGAAGCTTTTCTTGTGGAATTCATTCCATTAGCATATATTGATGGTATTATACTGATTGTGAATAGATTTGGAGCATTTGGAGGCCGAGTCCAGAGGCAAGAGCATTGCGGGGTAGAGATTTGGCCGGTTTGAGGTAAGTAACGATTGTAAATCTAGTCCTGAGGGTATGAAACCCCGGATTTTGTATTATTCTACTATTTTTAGTAACGCACATGCTAGGTGACGGGCGTGTGGGCGTGCACTGTTGGGGATTTGTGACTTGGTCCATCCCGTAGCTACTGTAAAGTTGCATACTTTGTTGAAACCATTGGTACTTATATGATTTAGAAAGATTTTTTGTAAATTGGGCTGAATGCCATGTTTGGGCCTTGCGCTAATGCTATTTGGACCCTTAGGGGCTGTTTCTTACCATCCTCTCATTGTTTTCGATTGAAAATTTATACTCAGTCATGTTTATACTTGTTTACCGCATAACTCAGTTTAATGACTCTATTTTGATGTATATAAATGTTTTGGGCCGAATGCCCTGTTTTACTGAAATGCCCGAGAGGCTTGAGTTACTTATGACTGAGTGAGGCCGAGGGCCTGATTTGTGAGAATGAGTGTGGATCGGGGCTGCCCGCCTGCAACATACTTTATTATTATCGCACGTGAGTTGTCCGTGCAGATTATAGCGCTTGGGCTGAAGGAGCCCCTCCGGAGTTTGTACACACCCCCAGTGAGCGCAGGTACCTACTGAGTGCCGAGTGCCGAGTGCTGAGTGACTGGGAGGCAAGTGTGATTGTGAGGTATGCCCGAGTGGCAAGAGTGATTGTGAGATATGCCCGAGTAGCACGAGTGACTGTGAGGTCTGCCCGAGTGGATGTTTATGATTTCATCATTTTTTTTTATCACCTTTTCATTGATCCTTTGTTTGAAAAACTATTGGAAAATAAAAAAATGATTTTTATTGGAAATGGGTTTAAACGAGATGTTTGATTCAAATCCTGATTTTTAAGGGCATGTGGTATTTTACTTAGATTTCCTGATATGAACGTTATATGCTTTATTGCTCGTCACTACTGCTCAGTCTTTATTTATTGTTGTTACTTACTGAGTTGGCATACTCATGTTACTCCCTGCACCTTGTGTGCAGATCCAGGTGTGGCTGGACACGGTAGCGGTTATTGAGTGTTCTGGTTGCAGATTTTCTTGGAGATAGCAAGGTAGCTGTTTGGCGATCGCAGCCCCCTGCTCTTCTCCCTCTTATCTTCCTCTAGTAATATTTAACTATTCTTCCAGGCTGAGTTAGCCTTGATATTATTAGATGGATTATAGTAGATGCTCATGACTAGTGACACCCCGATGTCGGGCTTTTCTTTTCCGCACTTCTGTTTTTCTTTGATTTGAACTATTTAAATGGAGGTTTTTATGTTAGATAACCTTGAAATGAAAATATCATTTTGTTTTGGAAATGAATCGGCTTGCCTAGTTCCACGATAGGCACCATCACGACAGAGGGTTAGTTTTGGGTCGCGACAGTCACGCCCCGACCTCGGGAAGCGCGCCAACGCTCAAGCGGGAGCTGCTAAATTGCAGATGACTTTAGAGTCGAGAAACCCTTGCGCAAACATGACCGGGGCGAAGGAGTCTAGAGATATATGTGTTGTGTGACCGAAGACGTTCTTCCCACAGTTCGTAAGAACTACAATTGGGAAGGCAAGAATGTAGTAGTCCCCGGGCCCGAGGACACCGTTACTACCCACGTGGAGGGGTACTTAAGTATTTACACTTATCCCTTCACGTTGGACCTGATGGATCCGATCGTTCTAGATTTTTGCAAGAGGTACGAGGTGTGCATCGGGCAAATCCACTTGTGGAGGATCGTGACCCTCATTCGTTACTTCGTAAACAAGATCGAGTTTCGTCGGTTCACGATCAACCACATGCTTCGATTATACAATCCCCGGATGTTTCGATGGGGACTGATCAAGCTTACTCGTCGGGCCAGCAAGGTCTCTTTCTCCAGTATCGACGAAGACCGAGACCGGGGTTAGCAGGGACGCTTTGTCCGAGTAAAGACCGAGGATTTGATCCCTCCGGAATACATGTCATTCCCTGAGAAGTGGAATGCGTCTCGTAAGTGCAATTCCCTCTCTCAACATAAATAATTCTTCTCCTTTCATTTCTATCTTCTTATTTATGCTTGTGGCTGTGCAGATGTCACCCGGGTTCCGAATGCGGATCCCCGGTTAAAGGAGTGGATCGAGGGCATCTGTACTCAGATGTCCTACTTCGAGCGCACATGGCGCAGACTCTCGAAGGGCCGATGAGAGGCTTATTCTCATGGTAAGGCCTATTTTCGAGTAGCCAATACTATTTATTTACCTTCTCTTATACTAACTCCTCTTCCTTCTTGGTTATTGCAGGTTTGCCTAAGACCACCGAACTTAGGCCTTCAAAAGGGGATGAAGATGTGCTCCCGCCCGTTGATCACTCCGTTGCTACCACAAAGGGGAAAAAAAGAGGAAAATAAAACCCTCGGGCTCCCCGAGCTCTGAGGCGAAGAAACCGAAGAAGCGGGTGCTCCGCAAGCCCAAGAGGGGCTTTAGTTCCCGGGTGTGTCACGCCCCGACCTCGGGGAGCGCGACCAACGCTCAACCGGGGGCTGCTAAATTGGAGATGACTTTAAAGTCGAGAAACCCTTGCGCAAACATGATCGAGGCGAAGGAGTCTAGAGATATATGTGTTTTGTGACCGAAGAAGTTCTTCCCATAGTTCGTAAGAACTACAATTGGGAAGGAAAGAATGTAGTAGTCCCCGGGCCCGAGGACGCCGTTACTACCCACGTGGAGGGGTACTTAAGTATTTACACTTATCCCTTCAGGTTGGGCCTGATGGATCCGATCGTTCTAGATTTTTGCAAGAGGTGTGAGGTGTGCATCGGGCAAATCCACCCATCATTGTGAAGGATCGTGACCCTCCTTCGTTACTTGGTGAATAAGACCGAGTTTTGTCGGTTCACGATCAACCACATGCTTCGACTATACAATCCCCGGATGTTTCGAGGTGGACTGATCAAGCTTACTCATCGGGCCAGCAAGGTGTCCTTCTCCAATATCGACGAAGACCGAGACCGGGGTTGGCAGGGACGCTTTGTCCGAGTGAAGACCGAGGATTTGATCCCTCCGGAATACATGTCATTCCCTGAGAAGTGGAATGCATCTCGTAAGTGCAACTCCCTCTCTCAACATAAATAATTCTTCTCCTTTAATTTCTATCTTCTCATTTATGCTTGTGGCTGTGCAGATGTCACCCGGGTTCCGAATGCGGATCCCCGGTTAAAGGAGTGGATCGAGGACATCTGTACTCAGATGTCCTACTTCGAGCGCACATGGCGCAGACTCTCGAAAGGCTGATGAGAGGCTCATTCTCATGGTAAGGCCTATTTTCGAGTAGCCAACACTATTTATTTACCTTCTCTTATACTAACTCCTCTTCCTTCTTGGTTATTGCAGGTTTGCCTAAGACCACTGAACTTAGGCCTTCAGAAGGGGATGAAGATGTGCTCCCGCCCGTTGATCCCTACGTTGCTGCCACAGAGGGGAAAAAAAGAGGAAAATAAAACCAGGCTCCTCGAGCTCTGAGGTGAAGAAATCGAAGAAGCGGGTGCTCCGCAAGCCCAAGAGAGGCTTTAGTTCCCGGGTGTGTCACGCCTCGACCTCGGGGAACGTGACTAATTCTCAATCGGGGGCTGCTAAATTGCAGATGACTTTAAAGTCGAGAAACCCTTGTGCAAACATGACCGGTGCGAATGAGTTTTGACAGTGCCGGCAACAAGGCCCCAACTATACCTCAAAATGCTATGTATAAAGGATAAAAAGAGGAGAGGGTATACTGCTATCACTGGTCAATGCCACTTGCTATGGAACCACCTGCATCCATTAAAGATGCAGCGCTCAAAAGGGACGTTAGTACATATATAATAGTACTAGTATGTAAAACTAAACACCCTCTCAATAGAACGAGCAACAATAGACGGAGAATAAAACATGAAATCAATAAGAGAATAAAACATGAAATCAATAAGAGATTCAATCAGTATCAAGGTGTCAAGTTAGGGGAAAGATAAATTTCAATATGGAAAGTTTTACTAAATGTCCATATGAGCATACACTTTATACAAAAATTGAAGATGAAAAGCTTGTTATTGTATGTTTATATGTAGATGATTTGATTTATGCCGGGAATGATTCTGCATTACTTGAAAAGTTTAAGCAATCAATGATGACTGAGTTTGATATGTCTGATCTTGGCTTGATGCACTATTTTCTCGGTAGTGAAGTTAAGCAATCTGCCAGTGGATTTTTTATTTCACAAAAGAAATATGTCCAAGAAACTTTAGAGAGGTTCAGATTGCAAAGTTGCAATTCTGTCACTACACCAGAAGAATTGGGACTGAAATTGGAGAAGAATTCTGCAGGAAAGCAAATTGACAACACTCTTTATAAGCAGATCGTGGGATGTTTAATGTATGCAACAGTCACTAGACCTGAGATAATGTATTCTGTTAGTCTTGTTAGCAGGTACATGGAGCACCCAAAAGAGACTCATTTGTTGGCTGCTAAAAGAATTTTCAGGTATTTGCAGGGTACCATTGATTATGGTATTTTGTACAAGAAAGAAGGAAAGTCAGAGTTAATTGGCTTTACAGATAGTGACTTTGCTGGAGATAAAGAAGACAGAAAAAGCACTCTGGGTTATGTGTTTATGCTTGGATCAGGAGCTGTTTCGTGGTGCTCCAAGAAGCAACCAATTGTTACGTCATCCACCACAGAAGCAGAGTTTGTTGCTGCAACTGTGTGTGCTACTCAAGCAATTTGGTTGAAGAAGGTACTTACTGAACTTCATTTCCCGCAGCAAGAACCAATTCCAATTTACTGTGACAATGGTTCAGCTATTAAACTTTCAAAGAATCCAGTATTGCACGGAAGGAGCAAACACATAGATGTCAAATTTCACTTTCTGAGAGATCTCACAAAGGATAAAGTCATTGATGTTGTCTACTGCAGAAGTGAGGACCAAGCTGCTGATATCTTTACCAAATCCCTCAAGCTAGCAACTTTCAGAAAATTAAGGAAGCTACTTGGAGTTTGCAAGTTAGGGGAGGGCTCTTGTGATTGATGTGATTAAGCTGAAAGTCATAGACTCTCAGTTTAAGGGAGGGTTTGTTAGATATTTTAATTAGTTAGTTTCTGCTTTCCTCGTCTTATGGGTATATGGGGAGTTGTGTACGTACTTAACTAAGTGGGTTTGTTTTAACTGCCTTTATGGCTTGCTGCTTCAAATAATGTAGGAACTGTATTGTCTTTATAAAAGACTTGTTCGTTGTTGAATTATAAAGCAGTAATTTTATCTCCCAAAATAGCTTTGTGTTTATCTAGTTTTCTTCCAGATTTCTAACAAAATCGACAGGTCCATCCACATGTTTGTCAAAAATAGTTGTTGTCAGTTGTCACGAGGCCTTTGTTATCACGGTTTAGCTCATGCAATCTATCCTTTCACCAGTCGATATATATGGCGATCGAGATACTTATATATGCTATCATGAAAGCGATCAACAATTGGCCTTCCACGTTTGCAACCTATATAGTGCATTCGCGGAGGGTGATTTCTCGTACGAGTCAGGAACTAAAGTGTGGTATTTTTGGACTCAAACGATGAAAATAAGTGAAAAAATAACTGACTACCACTTTATATATAGCGCAGTAAATAACCGCGCTATTATATAACGACACATTTGTTCGTTAAGATATAGCGCATATAATATATGCGATATACTCAGAATATGGGACTGCATAGCGCATCAACTTCTTGCGCTATCCATACGATTTGTGCTATTCACTTATGCTCATAGGAAGTTGGCATCAGAGTACTGTCCCTTCTCCGGAAACAAAGATTGGCTGCTCAATTTTTGGGTGAATCATCATCATTTTCTTTGGTTCTTATTATTTCATTTGTTAGCTTATATACCAAACAGCCTACACAAGTACACATATCATTGCAACAAAGAAAAGTAGACCTTTACCAAATTTCCATATTTTGCTACTGTTTTATGCAGTTTTGGAGGAGAAAGGGTGTGAAGAAACACCACTTAATGTCGGGGTGGTGGGCTGGTCATTCGTCGTAATATTTTTGAATTGTTTGACACTACTATGGTTATCATTTTGTGCATGAAATTATAGGGGTATGTTGGGCTGTTTTGTGGTATTTTATGATGGATATAAGGTTGTAAAATGATGCATATATTGTTATTTTTGTGTTCCTATGTTTTTGGTGTTGTCTCGAATTGGGAGGAATATGATGCCCGTTTTAATATAAATTACGCGTGTCGTTCGTTGTACGATAGTTGTACCTTTCGTAACTTAATGATAGTAGTATTATCGTCATTGTGGATTAAGGTGTGGAGAGACGCATTCAACGTGGTTATTGGAATGATTGTGATAAAGTATGTTAAGGCTAAATCCTTCCTTCATTTTGGCATGATCTCATAACTACATGTGTTTGATAACGAGACATAAAGAGAAGTTCATACTCCTGAATTTATGTACAGTATTCTCCCTTATCAAAACATTATATTCAATTAATTATTGTCTTTTTCCAGTCAAGAGAGCAGAGGGTCTATATATACATATACAGTATTACAGTATTTTCACCACCATCGAGTTATAATCGGTGGGCAGGCCCCTATTGGGCAACCTCTAATAAGATGGTAATTTATATACCGAGCCTATTATGGCCGAGCGCCTATGAGCGAGCCCAGAATGGTCGAGATACCGAGCGTAGTATGGCCAATCGCCTATGAGCGAGCCTTCTACAGCCGAGCAGTTACACGTACCGAGCCTTATAGGGTCAGACAACTATTTTACTTACTATATTGAGAGAGTTGAGTCAGTGTCAGAAGGTAAGTATACCTCCAGATCTTCTTTGAATCCTAGTTACTTTCAGTTATTATATTATCAGTTCAGTTTCAGCTTTAAGTTATTCTATTGCCTTACATACTCGATACATTATTTCGTACTGACTTCCCTTTTCTGGGAATATTGCATTTCATGCATGTAGGTTCAGATAGATAGACGGGTATACCTCCTTAGTAGGTGTTGTCCGAGTTCAGCTTGATTGGTAAGCTTCACGTCCTTCAGAGTTGTCGGGTCAAGGGTTTTGAGCATATATTGTGTGTGTGTATATATATATTATGGGTTGGTCGGCCCCCTGTTCCAACCAAAGTACATCCATCAATAAAGGCTTCTAGACATATCATGTCACTCAATGCAGTATGTTGTGTCATGCCCGGACCTTGGGGAGCGCGACCGGTGCTCAACCAAGATACCCTGGTCAAGCAAGCCTTTACAATGTCTTCTACCCAACTCACCCATGAATAAAGAGAAGATACATTTATATCATTAATTAAATATTTAGTGGATTCCATGAACAATGCTAATCCCATTACCATTAGTCACTTCATTTTATAGTCTCAAAATACATACACAATCATAGTTAAAGTGCAAAATTGATTCAAATACAACAAGGTTAGTTAGACTTTTCCAACACCCATATACAATCCATACTGTGTCTACAGAGCCTCTACGGATACAAAATACTATGGTAATGTCGGCAACAAGGCCCCGACTATACCTCAAAATATAATACATATGGAACAAAAGATACACGACCCGAATGAAGTGGGGCTCACCAAATCTGCTGAGAAGAGGGTGTACTGGTATCAATAATCACTGTCACCTGCTGCGGAACCACTTGCATCCATTAAAGATGCAGCGCCCCCGGCAAAAGGGACGTTAGTACATATAGAATAGTACTAGTATGAATGACTAAACACCCTCTCAAGAGAACAAATGATAACACAAGGAAGGACAATCATAAAATCAATGGGAGCCTTAAACAATACCAAAACATCAAATTAGGAGCAAGACAAGTTTTCAAGTAAATTTCCATATTTTAAGTTTGGGAGAGCACTACACGAGATATGGGAATATTATAGAATAATGGTTAAGGAATGTACCAACAACGATATGATATGGAGAACATGATTCAACAAACTTTCTATCGTGAGATTAACACAACCAACCAATGTGTAGTGAATCAACTTGTTGATGGGGAACTTCATGACTACGCCTTATGCGGAGGCGTGTGAGATTTTGAATGGAGGAAACGTCATCGGCTTGGCAATCCCGGGCCAATGTTCCACAAGGTGACCCAAACATGATCCACCTTCACAAAGAGTTGCAAGACCATGGGCAAGCCATTTCCGAGTTGACAACTACCATGACGCAGCTAGCAAAGGCCCAACTAAATCAAGTGCAAAATCCTAAGCAAGTCAATGCCATGGAGGGAGTGAACATGATGATGAACAAGAGGAGGACCAAGGGTCCACAAGTACAAAATCGAGTGAAGAATTATGTGCAAAAAGATAGTGGTTTTGAGCAAGATGCTTCCTATAATGAAAAGGAGGAGGAAGTGCAATATGTGAACAACTTTCAAGGGCAAAGAAAAACCTTCCAAGGCCCAAACCAACAATAATGGTGACCTCAAAACAATCAAGGCAATTGGAGCGGAAACAACAATCAAAGGAATTGGAATTCTAACAATCAAGGCAATTGGAGCGGAAACAACAATCAAGGAAATTGGCATAACAACAACAATCAAGGAAATTAGAGTAAAAATAATGAAGGAAATTGGGGGGGGGGGATAACAAGCAAAGCGGATGGAACAAAAATCAAGGCAATCGGGGGTCGGGTTTTCAAAGGCCCTCGATGTATCAACAACCGAGCAATCGGCCTCTTTATCCTTCCCATGGTTTAAGTTCTTCAAACAACGATATGGGGCATATTACAAATATGTTCAAACAAATGATGGAAAAGAATGCCGATTCGGATGCCCAACTTGCCTCACACAACACATCAATCCGCAACTTAAAAGTTTAAATAGGGAAAATCTCTCAAGCTCTAAATTCTCGTCCTAATGGGGCACTACCAAGTGACACGGTGGTAAAACCCAAAGGGTGAAAACAACACGGGGCATGCCATGGACGTAACTACAAGAAGTGAAAGAGGTGGGAATACACCCACCACCTCAAGTCAAGCAACTTGTGGATGATGAGAACAAGTGGTACAAGATGAAGAGGTCCTGAACAATGTGGTGCAATCAAATGATGAAGTTCGGATTGATATTGATGATAGTGTGGAAGATACTTAAGAGGAGGTGAACCCGTCTAGGAATCACATTATTGACATACCGGAGGCGGTAGTGCAAAAGATTAAGGCACCATTGCTTAAGCCTCCACCTCCATACCCTCAAAGACTTGCCAAGCAAAATGGCGAGAATCAATTCAAAAAGTTCATTAAAATGACGAAGAGTCTCTCAATCAATGTGCCATTATTTGAAACTTTGGAATAAATACCCGATTATGCAAAGTTTATGAAGGATCTCGTGACGAAAAAGCGATCAATGAATTTTAAAACTATCAAAATCACTCAAGTGAGTGCCAATCAACTTTTTCCCTTTAGGAAGATCAATAAGCTCCCGAGTATTATACTTTTCGATTGATACAATTTCAACATCCATTGCTTTCTGCCACTTCAAATCTTTATAGGCATCCTCAAATCTTACTGGATCACAATCAGAAAATAAAGCAACATAGGTAAGAGAATCTTCATTTTCAGATTGATGAATTCCACTAACCTCATAATCCGCCATCCATGATGGTGTTCTTCGATCTCGTTGAGGTTGGGATTTGATGCCTTCTTGATTTACCAAGGTAGAAGAACCTTCATTTTCAGTTACTTGTTGCTCTTGCTCCTTGACTCCGTCATCAAGATCTAAAGAAAGTTGTCGGTTGCTTGGATTTTCTTCCCATGGCCAGAAATTATCTTCGTCAAACACCACATCGCGACTGATAATTATCTTCTTGCTAACTGGATTGTACAACTTGTAGGCTTTTGATTCCTTGCTAACACCAAGGAAAACACACTTGTTGGCTTTGTCATCTAGCTTTGTTCTTTTCTGATCTAAAACATGAGCAAGTGCAACACAACCAAACACTTTAAAGTGTTGAACATTTGGTTGCTATCCTTTCCAAGCTTCTTCTCGGGTCATGTTTTGAATAGCACGAGAAGGACTTCTATTCAAAACATAGACACTCCAGAAAAACAGCTTCAGGCCAAAAAACTCTAGGAACATGACTCTTTCGCAAAAGGCTCCGCACAACATTCACGATTGTCCGATTCTTCCTCTCACATACTCTATTTTGTTGAGGAGTATAAGCTGCTGTAAGTTGCCGACGTATCCCATGAGATTCACAAAAACTTATAAATTCTTGTGAAGGAAACTCCCCTCTACGATTCGTGTGAAAAATATGTATGGAACATCCTGTCTCCTTTTCAACAAGAGCTCTGAAGCTTCTAAAAGCTATAAAAGCTTCAGATTTTTCTTGCAAAAAGTGAACCCATTTCTTCCTGCTAAATTCATCAATAAACGTTATAAAATAACGTTTTCCTCCATTGGAAATTGGATTTATTGGTCCACAAATATCTGAGTGAACTAGTTCCAACTGCCTTTAGCTCTCCACGCTTTTCCCTTAGGAAAGCTATCGCAAGATTGCTTTCCAACGACACAATATTCATAAATATCTGCTGGAATATCAAAATCAGGAAGACCAGAAACTATCTTCTTCTGCTGCAATAGTTTTAGTCCTCCATAATTTAGATGTCCATATCTGTAATGCCAGAGCCATGCTTGACTATCCAACTTCGTCGAAAAACAAAAATTGGTAGAGCCAATATCTTGCACATGAAGTGGGAAAAGTTTATTTGCAGTCATCTTAGCTTCAGCAATCAACCCAAGATTAGAATCTAGGATTCTGCAAATTCCATGCTTGATAGACACATCATAGCCGTTCTCTTGAAGTTGACCCACACTAATAAGATTTTTCTTTAAATTCGGTACAAAGAACACATCAGAAATAATATGCACAGATGAAGATTTTGTTTGAACTTTTACCTTCCCTTTACCTTTGGCAGCAAGTCGGGAATTGTCACCTAACTTGACTGTTGTGCGAAAAGTTTCATCTAATTCAGAAAATGCAGATTTTTCTCCACACATATGGTTGCTACAACCTGTATCTAAATACCATAAATCCGTGTGGCGATCTTCTGTGGATTGATACACCATCAACAAAGAGACCTCCTCCTACGTCTCAGTTACTTCTGTAAAATTAGAGTTCTCCACGTACATTTTTCAAATTTGTACGACATTCAGAACGATAATGGCCATACATGTGACACCTATAACACTCAATGTGGGACTTATTTGCAGACCTTGGCTTCCCATTTGATGAGTGTTGTTGATCACGACCATGCTGACCATTCTTTTGTGAGTTTCTTCTTCAGCTTTGTTTGAGTTTCTTCCCTTCCACTGCTTGCAAGGCTTGCTCCTCCGTATCTTGCTTAACAATTTTCTGCTCATGAACCATCAAAGAATTTTGTAGTTCATCAAGCGAAAGAGTATCAAGATCTTTCGACTCTTCAATGGAGCAGATAACAAAATTAAATTTAGGCAACATGGATCTTCTAGACGATGGTAACATCTGCAAGCCTCTCTCCATGAATTCGGCAATTGCCATTGTGCGTGAGACGACTCTCCCGACTTCATACGCAGGGTTTCAAACTCACCGCGTAGAGTTTGAAGTTGTGCTCGCTTTGCTGTTGCATTCCCTTGGTATTTCTTCTTCATGGAGTCCCAGATTTGCTTTGACGTATCCTTGCAAAGAATTGTTTCCAATATCCAACGATCAATGGATTGGAAAAGATATTTATTTGCCTTCAAGTCTCTCAACTTTTGTGCTTCAAGCTCTGTCTTTTGAGCATTTGTTAGAACAACATACGCTCCAGGTTCTTGAATCCCATCATCAACGACTGCCCAAAACTCTTTGGACCTTTTTGAGCATGTTCCAATGATCATAATGACCATCAAAACGAGGAATGGATGCTTGCACAAAGTTGTTCTCTTAAGTCATAGATGAACAAAGTACTGGGTATACTCTCCCTCCCTCAAAGGTCTAACCTAGCTCTTGATACCACTTTAGAAATTTGGAAGAAAACTAGATAAACACAAAGCTATTTTGGGAGATAAAATTACTGCTTCATAATTCAACAACGAACAAGTCTGTTATAAAGGCAATACAGTTCCTACATTATCTGAAGCACTAAGCCATAAAGGCAGTTAAAACAAACCCGCTTTGTCCATTAAGTACACAACTCCCCATATACTCATAAGACTAGGAAAGCAGAAACTAACTAATTAAAATATCTAACAGATTTTGGATTTCAAATAGATTGATATTGACCTCCAAATTAAAAGGTAATGATATGATTATTATACTCAATTTCGATTGGATTCGAACCATAAAAACATGAGATTCATGAAGTTAAGTCACCCTTTCCTTTTTGGGAAACAATTTGTAGTTTATTCGTACTAGAATATTGAGGTTAGCTCAAAAACTGGCTACTTTTGTATGTTAGGTTATAACTTGATCGTTGACCTAATTCACATTATTGTTTCCTACATTAAACTGGACAAATTTGCAGTTCGTCATGATATAAACCATATAAATTTCACTCGACAAGTCCACTGGTTACTCTGTCCAAATTTTTTCGGAGATAATTGAACTGCTAAAATTGCTTCAATCTTCCACAAATATTAATTGGTACACAAGTTAAAAATAGTATACTGTACATAGTTTTGTCTGTATATTTTATTTTTGCTTAGTTTTGTCCGTATATTTTATTTTTGCTAATTATATTTATCTATTTATTGCTTCATAGCAAATCTTGAACAGACAACCTTTGGAACGTTTCTCTATAATGTTACAATTTCGAATATGTTCAAAATGTGAATTGTAGGCCATTAGCTCTAGTACTTACAAAAAAAAACTTTTTAATGTTGTATAAAAGGATGAAAATCCCTTCCTAACCCAAAATGATTATCCTAACCACTTGCCAAAATATATATAAAATAAATTTGGTATTATGTAGTAAATATATTTTCATCTTTTTAAATATGTAATAATAATAACTAAAAGTGAATCACATTTAATATAGCATCAAAATGAACCTCAACATGTTTTGTTAAATAGGAGAATTTTGATAACATGAAAAATAGCAACCTCGTTTTAGCAATGAAAATTTAAAACAAAATAAAATTAATGCCTCTTTTGTCTCTTCAGTTCAGGTTTCCATAAACTTTCCGCATAGTTAATCTCAGAAGAACGAAAGTTATATTTTGTTCATCATCAGAGACAAAAGAGGTCTTTATTTCATAACAGCAACCAAAATAAAAGAAAAACAAATAACTATAAACCAAAGATCCACTTCATATAAGAAAATTATAAGAAAGCTTAAGCTGCACAATTTGAGAAGAGAGTTGATTGACATTAGGAGCAAAGATACAGAGACATGGTGGCTTTACTTATAAGGGCAAAGTGAGCGAAATTATAGAATTAGAGCCCTAGGCAGGTTGGGCTACACTTTGTTTGGGCTCTTTACTATTATTTCGGCCCATCCTTGGCTACCACCGTGTATTTTGAGCAATTATCACTTCTAGCCATCCGGAAAAAATTAATGACAATCAGTAGTCACAAAATACACCATACAATTTACAGCTCAAAACCAATTACAAGGGCTAGCAATTGCAACTAAAAAACCAACGGCCGCCTAATCTTCAATTCCTTTTACGTCTATAAAAAAGTTCCTTTTAGATTTTAGGATTAATTTTTTTGTTTGTTAGTTTGTTATGACACACGGAAAAATCATTAATTTTTTAAGTTTCAAACACTTTCATCTCCTTTTATGTTTCGGATTTCTTTTTCTTTTTTTTGGGGGGGGGGAGGGGGGGGGGGTGGTTAAAATTTGAGCACTTTCACCTTTGCAACTTTCAAACTCTTCCTATTACACATAAATTATAAAAAAACTATCTTTTACTAAGAGCCTAAATTTTTTATTGATCTAATCTAAAAAAATATATGATATTGCATAAACAAAAATACTCATGATATAAGAAGAAAAGGAAGAAGGTGATGTATACCTTGTACAAACAATATACATATTTTACGCTAGTATGAACTGTATATACACTTTTTATACATCATAGAATAATATATACGCTTCTTATGCATTGCAGAATAATATATACACTTTTTATACATCGTAGAACAATATATATATACTTTGGATACTCTACAACGCTTAGAATACACTAAAGATATTTTAGGGGTACACCAAAAAACATAGGATACACTTTATATACAAAATCTATACAATGTATTAGTGTATATACAATTTCATCTCTCTTTTTCTTTCTCATAAAAAATAACCCAAAGACTGAAAAACTTCTCATAGTTGAATTTGTATAAAATATATATATATATATATATATATATATATATATATATATATATATATATATATATATATATATATATATATGTGTGTGTGTGTGTGTGTGTGTGTGTGTGTATATAAAATCAATGTACACTGTATAAAAACTCAAAGTGTATATAGATACATGGATTATACATAAAGATACACTAAATATACATTTATTGTACAAGAAATACACTAATTATACATCTCTATACAAAGACCTTTAGAATCCATGGAAGTAGAAGAAGAAGAAAAAGAAGAAGAAGAAGAAGAAGAAATACACTTCACCCTTTACTTCTTCCCAGGAAATGCACATAAATTCATCCCAAAAGAATCATGAAGCCCCAACCTCCAAAACATCTCGCAAAACACTGACAACCCACCAACAATATTTACATTGTATAAACAGTGTATATAAATTATATAATTGTATATATACACTTATTATATGCCATATATACATTTGTAAAGTCGCTGCAAAGAAGTCAGAGCCATGAATATACACTAATGATACATTAGGGATACACTAAAATATAGAGGATACACTTTATATAGAAATTTTATACAATGTAATAGTATATATATAATTTTTATATATTTTATATATAATTTTTATAATATACACTAAAAAATATAGGATACACTTATATACAAAATTTATACAACGTATCTAAAAAATATTTAATATATATATATATATATATATATATATATATATATATATATATATATATATATATATATATATATATATATATACAAAGTTACATATAAGTATCATCCAACTAACCCTATTAAATTCAGACCCACCATCGATACTTACTGTAAAAGATCTTCACTCACAAAACACTATTATGACCAAAGAAGAAGAAGTAGAAGAAGAAGCTTGACTAGAAAATCCCACGACTTTTGCTGCCACTCTTGTATCATGTATCGTAATTGAGTAAATCTTTTTAAGAATTGAATTAAAAAAAATTGTGATTTTTCTAGGTTCGCTGGGTATGACTCGTATGGGTTTTCCAGTGTGAAGTAAAAAAAAAAAATATATATATAAATATGAAATGGGAGATAGAGAAGGGAAGGAAAATAAAAAAAAAAATAACCAAAGAAAGATAAAAGGAAGCCGAAAAAGATACAAAGAAAGAGGTGAGAAAGAGGGTGAGAAAGGAAGAGGATAGAAATGAAAGTAGTAATGGGAAGAAAAATATGTGCATTGGATAGAATGAGAGAAAGATAAAAAGGCTAGGAATAAATGTTGTCTTGGAAAACTAAATGCATTGGAAATAGATAATGGCTACACGTTGCAAATAAATTAGGCCGAAAGGCCATTTCTGGTCAGTAATGAAACTATGGGCTAATAGAATCTTTGAATGACCATACAGTGTCGTTTTCTCGTGTATTTTGACCCACACTCCAATCTCTATAGGCAAAAAGCTTAAGCTACAAAATTTAACCGAAATTAAGGGTTAAAAAATAAGTGGTTCTCTTACTTATTTTTCTGGTGTTTAATTAGGTAACAAAAAGTATTTTTAAAAGAATATACAATTTAGAAAATCCATGTGAGACAAAATGGGTAAGAGCGAGGAAAGGTGGTAAGTTGGGGTCTAGGGGTCGGGATGGAGATCGGTAGGGTAAGGGTGAGGGTTGGGGGTTGGGGTTGGGGTTGGGGTGGGGTAGGAGGTGCTGGTGGTTGAGGTGTGGGTGAGAAATAGAGTAGGAAGGGTTGAAAAAGAGTTTTGAAAAATATTTTCCCTTTTGATAGGGAAGTTATTTTTCTCTAATAGAAGAAAAAAGAGTTTACGAGGAGAATGTTTTCCAAAATATTTAAGTCAACCAAATATGAAAAAGCTGAAAAATATTTTTTTTAAAATAATTTCCTTTATACCAAGCACACCCTAACTATCTGTCAATTTTGCAGGAAACAATAAGATAATCAAAATTCATATGTATTTTGTAGATATTACAAATAGTCAAATGCCACAACCAAAATTTGGGAATATTAGTACATCAAATAGCATAATTTTTTCATTTGCTTACTGTTTGTCCATAAAACGGTACAGTTGAATTTATAGCGTGGTTTATAGACAAGCGAATTGATTTGATCCCAAAATAATAAATAAATTAAATAAAATGCAAGACTTAACGTTGAATTCGAGATAAAATAGCAGACAACTTGGTTCCAGGAGCAAGGCTTCCCAAGGCAGCAATAAGAATAACGTTAGACAGAAAATAAAGTATTATTCATCTTGGGATAGTGTGTAGCATAAGTTTATTAGAATTTTCGCATCTTACAATGGTTGTTGAAGTAATTATTTATAGCTATACCTAGGGAACAAGGTCCTAAGATCAAGCCTCTCTTAAATGACAATAATGGGGGTCATTGATGATTATGTAACAGCGGGTCATGAATGTCCAAATTCTCTCTAACGAATGCGTATTTAATATTGAGAAATATTCTTCATTGAATGTCATCTGGTAACAAATATTTGTTTGCTCTCATTGATAATGTTCCCTTCGGGGCCTACTCGATGCCAACCGAAGTTGTTGTCCTCGGTCTTGGTTTCCACTCGCTTCATCTTCCGTCTGCCTCCCGATTCCACGTGTCACTCCGTCCTTCGAGCATTTAATATGAACCAATTTTATCCTATACAGATAGTCCCCCTGATTTTCGGTGGCATATCTTTGTGTCGCCGGGAAGTTGGTGAAGATTCATTTCTTGGTGGGAAATTTTTTGAACCCTTCTGAAAAGTTTCTGACGCTTGATAAGACGCACGTCTCTTCGCATTTAATACCTCGAATACGTGTTACTCCATGATTTAGCAATATCTTCGCCGGTTCTCGAAGTAATCATGGCCACAATTTTAGCCGCCTATTCCTTTACTTATACGCCTCATTCTTCTTCTTTTACACTTAACAGTTTCACAAACTCTCTCAACTTCTTTGCATTTAACGCTTTTCTGCTTTCATCATTTTTTTAATCTTCTTCAAAGAACTCTTATCACCTTCTGCTGATCATGGCTTCTTTCACTAACTCTTCCAAGAACTCCGATCTTCTCTTCGGCGGGAGCCCGAAGACGAGCAAAGATAAAGAAATCGACTTTGATGCTGACCTCCCCTCCCCCCCCCCATGGTAAGCACCATCATCCCCAAACATCTCAACATAGCCAAGGACTTTGAAGAGAAGTTCCCTTCTTCAAACTCCGACACTTGGGTTGTTGGCAAATACCGCTCTTCTATTCACCCTTCCACCATTCCTGTTGTGAAGGAGGACTCTGATTGCCACTACGTGAACATCAATGCTCCCTATCTGGTGGAGCGAGTAACCTTCACTAAGAAGGGCTTTACGTACGTTTACACGTACCTATTCACTTTGGGTGCGTTTTCTTTGAGCGGGAGACTTGACCCCATGATTTTGGAGTTGTGCCACCGATACCTGGTTTGTTTGGCACATGTAGGCCCTTTGGTATGGCAAAAAGTGGCATGTCTGCGGTGGCTATGCCAGGAAACGAAAGAGAACCTCACCTTGGCTCGTATGATGAACCTCTACTCCCCCAAGATTTTCCGTTGGGGGGGGGGAGGGGGTAATAAATTTGAGCAAATGTGGCCACCCATGCTTTGCTCACCAGCATGGATGACGACAACAATCGTGGGTGGATGGAGCGGTTTGTCGTCATTGCTACCAGAGGTGAGGTTAATCGTGGGTGGATGGAGCGGTTCCGTTGGGGGGGGGGGTCATTTATTTTTTAATAAAGCTTCTATTTTATGTCATTGTTGATCCTTCTCTATCATTATTTCAGCAACTCGGTGGACATCATGTCACGACCCTAATTTTCCTCCGTAGAATGTCGCGATGGCACCTAGTCGCTACGACTATGTAAGCCTAATGGTTAATTAACCCGGCAGAAATAATTAACAAAATACTAAAACAAGGTTGAATTGCTAATGTAAACTTTCAAAGACAGAATCAACAACAATACACTCCCAAGACCGGTGAAACTGAATCATAAGCTCTACAGAGTTATACTAGAGTGCCTACTACATTACTGTCTGAATGAAAAATACAACAATAGTAAAAGTAAAGGAAGGTGACTCTGAGACCTACGGACGCCGAGCATGCATACCTTGAAGTCTCCGTAATGTAGCTAACAGATAATCACTAACGACTGGCACGAGCAGACATACTTGGATCTGCACAAAAAGATGTGCAGAAGCATAGTATGAGTACACCACAACGGTACCCAGTAAGTATCAAGTCTAACCTCAGTAGAGTAGTGACAAGGCCAGGCCAAGACACCTACAAGAATATAAATAAACAGTATGAATACGTAATAAGGATAAATAATGGAAAGTAGAGAAATAACTGATACAAAATAGTTAACAACATGAACTAATACCAGAATTGTAAGCACGGAAATAACATAAAGAAATCAGTTAAAGAAAACCACAATAATCATATACGGATAATAACTGACAAAACTAAGGAAGAACAAAACAATAAGAAGTGTTCCCACTCAAACTCTTGCAACGTGAGATAAACAACAAGAGTCACAACGAGGTACCGCCTCGTGTACAATAAAAATCACCACCGAGGTACCACCTCGTGTATATATATCAAGAATAACAACCGAGATACCGCCTCGTATTCAAAATTCACAATCTCAATCTCAATTTTTCCTTATACCGCCGTGTGAGCCTTATATTTGAAATAGGTTTTGAAAATAGTTTTCCCGAAATAGCTACACGCACTTTAGCCCACCTTATGACGCCGCGTGGCTTCACATAGTTCCCCTACAAGCAACACACACATAAGTCCTACCTTATACCGCTGCATGCGCGTCAATATCACATTACAATAACAACTCGCACCATAAGTGACATATATCACAACTTGCCAACTATCAACAATATCAATGTTTCCACAACAATAGCCCACGACTCCACCACAACGTGTACAAGAATATCGATAATAACAATGAATGTAAAATGCTCAAGAAGGAAGATGTATAACCATTTCGCCTCAACGTGATAACGACTTTCATAACTTCAACACCAATAATAATTTCGCCTCAATGTGATAACGACTTTCACAACTTCAACACCAATAACTCAACAATGAGAGATAATGTATAACCATGATATTAAATAAGAATAACTCACAATGGAAGAAATAACAGGTAACAATGATTTCAAATAATTAAAACCAACAAGGAAAGAGATAACATGAAACAATAATAGAGGTAATAAGTTCGACTAAGGCATGAAAGAAATTTATCAATTAGAATGTGGAACAAGTGTTAACGAAATTATTTAAGGCATGTAAGGATAGACTAATACAAGTAAGAATAGATTGATGATGAGAATCTAGAACATGATACGGCAATTCAATTAAAACATGGAAAGAGTCTAAGTAGCCTAAACCGGTCAAATACCACATACAACCCGTGTACCCACTCGTCACCTTGCGTATACGGCTTTCACATAGCACAAAAGACACAATCAATCCCAAATCTTAAGGGGTAGTTCCCACTCACAAAGTTAGGTAAGATACTTACCTCAACTAGGCCAATTTAACTCTCGAAAATAGCTTTTCCCCTAAAATTTGCCTCCACACGGCTCAAATCTAATCAAAATCGACTTAATATCATCAACCAATGTAAGGTAAATCAATTACAATAGATAAAGCTAAGATCTTTACACTTTTTCCAAAAAGTCAACAAAAGTCAACTTGGGGGACGCCCAGTCAAAACCAGGGACCAATGGTAAATTCCGACTATCCATGACCCCTCGAGTTCATATATGTGATTAGTTTCAAAATCCGAGTCCAAATCGACTCTCAAAACTCAAATTCTTATTTTTTAAAAACTTGGCAAGGTTTCACAATTTTTCACTTTGATTCACATAATTTTGATGTTAAAATATAAGATATATTGATGGAATATGATTAGAAATAGATTAAAATCACTTACCCAAAGTTTGTAGGTGAAAATCCCCTCTCCAAATTGCTCCCTACCGAGTCTAGAGTTCAAAAATGAGAGAATATTTTCAAAAATCCCGTCTCCTAGCCCTTTGTACCTGCTGGATGTTGCATTTGCAACACAGGATTCGCATTTGCGAACCCTCGTAATTGTGGAATGGGGCTCATATTTACGAGCCCTGAAAGCCTCCGAAATCATCGCAATTGCGATAGAGGCTTCGCAGTTGCGAAGCTGGTCCTAACCGCAAAAGCGAATAATTGTTCGCAAATGCGAACATAGCCAAAATCCTGATGCCTTCGCAAATGCGAAGAGGAAGTCATAGTTGCGACATCTCTACCCCCACTACCGTCTTCGCAATTGCGAGGTTGGTTCTCGCAATTGTGATAACTAAGCACCGACAACACCAACAGTTCAATTTCAGTTCAAAATCATTATGAAACATGTTTGAAACTCATCCGAGCCCTCAGGGATCCAACCCAAACATCCACACAAATCTAAAAATATCATACGAACTCGCTCGCGCGATCAAAACACAAAAATAACATCTTAAACTATGAATCGAACACTAAAACGCATGAATTTCAAAGTAAAATCCAAGAATTTCTAAAATTACAACTAAACGTCTGAATCCTATAAGATCAACTCCGAAGGACACCAAATTTTGGAGACAAGTTCTAAATACTATAACGGACCTATTCCAAGTTCCAAAATCAAATTCCTAGCTCGATAGTTAAAAGTCAACATACGGTCAAACGTTTCAACTTCAAATAGCCAAATTTCGGCAAATCAACAAAAAAATGACCTACAGACTTCCGAAATTAATTGAAGGCATACGCCTACGTCTGAAATCATGATACAAAGCTATCTGAGCCATCAAAACACAGTTATGGGGTCTTTTTCACAAAAGTCAATATTTGGTCAACATTTATAATATAGGCTTCTAACCCAAGAATCAAAGGGTCCAAATCAACCCAAAAGCTTTTCGGAACAAAACTAACCAACCCCGCAAGTCATAAAATCATAAACACACATGTGTGAAGCATAAAAAGGGTAACATGGTGCAATTATATAAAATGACCGATCGGGTCGTTACACGCCACCAAGGGTTGAAGGCCTGGACCAGTGGGTTCAGAAGATTCTAGACATCACCACACCTGAGATCCGCCGGTGGAAAAAGCTAGCCCCCAAGTATGGGTGGAGGGCCAAGAATTAGGGTAAACTGATTTTGCCTTCATTTTATCTTTGTACGTAGGAAGATTGGTTAACCTCACCCCTTTTTTCTTTTGTTGGATTTAGGTCTCCCACAGGGTTCTATTACCATTTCTGAGAAGGACGTTTTGGTTGATCCCGTAGAGGCTGCAAGGTTGATGAAAGAGGCTCTCACCCGAACAGGTGCCAACAGATCTGCTTCTGGTGCAAATGCTTTCTCTCGGAGTCCCTGACAGAGAACAAACAACAAAAAATGTGGCGTTCTTCTGCGACCGAGGGCAAGAATAAGAAAGTGAAGAAAGTCGCACCTGATCCTGACGCATCCACTGTGGTTATTGACGATGATGTGGACGCCAGTGATGAAGAGGCTTCCCTACAAAGTCGTATCTATCAAATCGGCCTTTGCTATCTAAACCAAAAGACAGTGAACTGCTGCTCATTTACCTTGTTATATCAGAAGTGGCGGTAAGTGTGGTGTTGGTACGAGAGAATAAAGGTAAACAATCCCTAATTTATTATGTTAGTAAATTTTTACTAGATGATGAGACACGATATCCACACTTGGAAAGGCTTGCTTTAGCATTAATTATGGCATCTAGGAAGTTGACCTTATTTTCAATGTCATCCAGTTTCTGTTATAAATGCTTTCCCCCTGAGGAATGTACTGCATAAACAGAAATTATCAGGTAGATTAGCTAAATAGTCAATATAACTCAGTGAGTTTGATATCATATATCAGCCCAGAACTGCAATAAAATCGTAGGTTTTAATAGATTTTGTAGCGTATTTTAGCAAGAATATAGTTCCTGAAGCAGAAAAGGAACTACAGGTATTTACCAGAGCTAATCCGGGGACTTGGACCCTATTTACCATAGTTCTTCAAACGTTAAAGGAGAAGTTTTAGGAATTGTTCTGATTCCACCTTCAGGGGAAGTCATAAGACAAGCAATAAAATGTTATCTAATCACTAACAATTAGGCAGAGTATGAAGTTGTGATTGCAATCTTGGAATTAGCATGAGAACTTGGTATAGAACAAATTGTGATCGAAAGTGACTCGTAATTGGTGGTTAACCAAATGCAGGGGACTTAGGTGGCAAGAGAAACGCGAATGCAGCAATGCCTGGTAAAGGTACGAAAATTTCTTAGACAATTCCAGACTTGAAAGGCCGTGCAGATACCCGGGGAAGAGAATGCAGCAGCTGATGCGTTGGCAAATCTCACGTCTGTTGTGGATGTAAAAAATGCAATCGTTATACATTTGTTTCATTCAACACTCGACCAAGGAAGATGTGAGGTAAATTTTAATAATCTAACTTGGGATTGGAGAAACGAATTTGTGAACGTTTTGTAGTATGGTATCTTTCCTGAGGACAAGAAGAAGTCACAATTGCTTTGGTAAAAAACCGCTTGGTATTGCTTAATTTGTGGAAATTTATTTCGAAAGATGTTTGGTGGACCTTTAGCACGGTGCATCGGTCCATCACAAACGGAGTATGTGATGAGAAAAGTACATGAGTGGCATTGCGGCAATCACGCATGGGGAAGATCGTTGGTGAAGACATTAATAAGAGTGGGATATTATTGGTCAAAAATGGAAGAAGAAGCAGAAAAATTTGAAGCCAGGTGCGATAAATGTCAACGATATGCCAATAACATGCACCGCCAGACAGAGCTGTTACATTAAGTTATTTCACCATAGCCCTTCATGAAATGGGGCATGGACATTGTAGGGTCGTTGCCTCAAGCTAAAGGAAAGGTACAATATCTGCTAGTTTTAACAGATTATTTTTCAAAATGGGTAGAAGTAGGTGCTTTCAAACAGGTGCGGGAAAAAGAAGTCAGAGGTTTTTTTAACGAAACTTTATATGTCAATTTGGGGTTCTAAAGGAAATCGTATGTGACAATGGCCCGCAATTCATAGGCACGAAAATCATAGAATTCTTTCAAAATTGGAAGATTAAACAGATTACATCCGCACCTTACCACCATGCGGTCAACGGACAAAGTGAATCGACAAATAAAGTTATTATCAATAACTTGAAGAAGAGATTAGAAGAATCAAAGGGCAAATGGCCAGAAATATTACCGGGGGTGTTATGGGCTTATTGAACGACAACAAAAATTAGTACGGGTGAGACTCCATTTTCACTTGTATATGGTGCAGAAACTTTAATTCCTGTGGAGATAGGTGAACCAAGTACGAGGTACACACATGCTACCGAAGATGAAAATAAGTAGGAGTTGCGGGTAAATTCGAATTTATTAGAAGAGAGGAGAGAAGCAACATTAATTCGAATGACAGCTCAAAAACAGATGATTGAACGATATTACAACAAGAAAGCTAGATTGAGGTACTTCAAGATTGGGGACTTCGTCCTCAAAAAGGTGTTTCGGTCAACAAAAGGGGCCTAGGTGTTCCAGTTAACAAAAGGGGCCAAAGTAGGAAAGTTTAGCCCAAATTGGGAAGGCCCATATAGGGTTCGAGGCATCGCCGGAAAAGGAGCATACGAGTTGGAAACCATGGATGGCAAGGTACTACCATCAAACTGGAATGCAATTCATTTGAACCAGTATTACTTCTAGACGAGGAAAATACCCGCGGTTAGGTATCATGCAAGTTCAATTTTATTTTGTTCTTTTGAATTTTACTAAACATTTTAGATGATAGGCAAAAAGCTCGCCCGTACCAAATGATGATATTAAACCCGAAAGACACACAGAATACTGAGTTATTCCCGGTCTAGGTTACAACTTTTCTGATGGAAAAAGGGTTATGCAATCATCATCCAAATAATTATCTTCGAATCCCATTCGTAATTTATTTTGAAAGTTCAAAAGATAAAACTTCCTCAAATTATTTCTCTTTTCATGTCTACTTCACGTTTCATATATTTGCACCAATACGAAGATGAGACGTCATCTTCATTGGTGTCGTTAACATACAAGGGTCCTCTCTTATAAAAATCCGTGTTAATCAAAGTCACTGACTATTAAGGTATTTTTAAATGTAAGAGAAAGCTCAAATATTAAAGGGAAAGAGCATAATATGCGGCAAAAGTAACCGAAATATTATATATTAACCCTAAAATAAGGGTGATAAATTTGTCATCTAACCCCAAAAGGACAGAGGCAACTAAAACAAACCTTCCAAAAAGTTGTTAAACTAAGAAAAAAGCAACATAAGGGAGTTCCAAATAAAAACCAATAAAAGAGTAAGGAAAAGGAGAAAAGCTAAGGAACATCATCAACGAGAGAAGAAGGATCAAATTGGGGAGAAGAGGCTTGAACATCAGCCCCGCCAGGAAAACGTCCATCACCATCACCCTTAGAACCTTCATCTTCAGGTGTGGAAAAGCTTTGATGTTGTTGAGTTTTATCAATTCCTTCTTTAGCTCTAACAATCTCAGCATTAAGGTCAAAACCATCCTAATTGGCTTCAATTAAAGTCTAAAGACGACTATTCAGAAAATACAAGCTAACATCCAGCGATAAGTTATCCTCGAAGGCCTCATAATCTTTTTCCCACTGATCAATCTCAGCTCTCATCTCTTCTTTTTCTTCTTCCGAGGCTTCATAGGCTATTTTCAAAAGAGCAAGAGAACTTTCTAAGAACTGAATTTTATCAGTAGAGGTGCGGAGATCTTCCTGAACTTGGGTAAGTGTCTAAACCAATTCACTCGCATAAACCTCTTTCTGGTTAAGGAGCTTTTTCAACCCCCTTATCTCTTTAGTAGCCTTGGAAAGTTGTTCAACAAAAGAGGATTCCAGTCTATCCTTGTCCTTCCCGACTTGACTGGAAGAAGTTTTTTCAACCGCTAACTCAGCGGAAACCATTCTCATTGGTGCTCCAAAGCACCATTCTCTTCTACAATAACTTCCTTTTCCAACTGAAGACCTTCAAATTTTTCTTTCTAGTTGTCACTCTCGGTACGCAATTCAATAATTTGTTGGTCAGTTTGAGAAAATCTTTTTATAAGCTCTGTGCCAATCAAATTAATCTACAAAAAGGTAGGGGAAGAACAATTATGAATGAGGAAAAGTAAGTAAGGAAGGAAATGTAAGTAAACTTATACCTTCAGAGAAGAATGAACAATGTCATTCATTAAGGTCAGTGAACTATGGCTTTCTAACTTCTTCTCTATGGGGCCTAACAATGGCTTCAACCACACATCAACTTTATCAGACATCCTCAACAAATTTCCGCCCTCAGAGGCCTCCATCACAACTATTTTCATCTCTCTTCTGTTGCTAGAAGGCTCGACTTCTACATGAGAAACATCAATGGGAATAACAACCGGAGTAACATCAGGCAAAGACATATGGGAGTTAACAGAAGATGAAATTGGAAGGGAAGAAAGAGGTAATTCTTCATAGGACCGGAGCCTTCTTCACCCTCAAAACCTCGGGCAAACAACCTATCAGCAGGAGTGGGTGGGGGATTAGCTACATCTTCATCAGAAATTTTTAAAGGAGTATTTTCTGGCTCGTCGATGAGTCTGAAAGGAATTGAACTAGATGGATGGTCATGAAAAACAATGGTTTCATCATGATAAACCACGCTTCTCCTGACGCACGTTTTTCTTACCAAAGAACCTTCTTCTACCTCCTCTTTATCATGAGAGCCACGAGCTTCATCAGTTTTCCTCTTGGAGGAAGAAGCAATCAAAATCCGTACCTAGGCAAGACTTACAAAAAGCCTGGTTGATGAAACAGACGAGGGACTAATTCCACTAATAGGAAACCCTAATAAAAAAAGGGGATGATGAAAATTTTTAATATGAACAAGTAAAAGAAGGAGAAGAATTATGAAGGTGAAAAGTACAATGCGTTTTCACTTTCCAACCGAATTTTTGAGAAAGAAATTTCCAAGATCTTTTGTCCATAGGAGAAACAGTCAACATCTTTTTTTTACCCAAGCACGGAAGTCGGGAATTTCTTCAAAGACATCCATGGTCGCTAAGAAAATGGGTATATAGTTACATAAAGGAATTCAATACAAATAAAAAGAAAAAGAGAATAAAAAGAAGAAAGTTTACGTGCAAAGTTCCATTTTTCTAGAAAAGGTATGTTTTCTTTACCCACTAACCCACTAGTGGGGGCAGCAACAAAGCGGGCGTACCAGCCACGGTCCCGATCATCCTCCGGGCTAACTAACACTCTTTTACTTCTATCCACAAGGGAAAAGACTCCTTCACGAAACAACTTGAGGGAGTAAATGTGAAGTAAGTGACGAAAGGTAAAAGGGGCGGAGACCAAATCCGACAAATAACGAAAGCATGCTACAGCCCTCCACACGATGGGGCCAATCTGGCCAAGGCACACATTAAAGTAGCGACAAAACTCGATGATCATTGAATCAATGGGAGGCTTAAACCCTATAGTAAAGGGGTAGGTATAAACAAAAGAAAAACCGGCATGGTAAGAGGTGATCCTTTTGTTGGCACCAGGGATTAAAACTGGAAAATCTGGTTTCCAATGACATTCTCGTCGAATTAAGGAAAGAAGACCGTCAGTGATTAAGCTTGGGTAAAGTTCAGCAGGGTTAAGGGAAGCTATAGAAGAGACTTGATTTCTCATGGTCTCACGGTCTGTTACAAAAGAAAATTCTTGAGGAACAATCTCAACAACTATAGGTTCACGCACAGGTTCATTTAGGTCCCTATTTCTAGAAAAAAGATCTAGGGGTTAGTGGAACCCTAGGTCTAGAAGAAGATGGCCTGGCAGAACTAATTTGAGAAGAGCAACCACGTTTAGATAACGAACCGAGACTACAAAACCTACCACCTCTCCTACTTCTAGTGGGAGCAGTAGAAGGAGAAAGTTCGTCGGCGATCACAACTTTGCGAGGGTATGGTATTGATGAAGACATGTTTAACAATGGAAATAGAGAAGAAAGTTACAGAGATACGAATAAGGACTAAGCTAATGGATAAAGAAGGAAGAAGGTTTCAAAAAATAAAAAAGAATGAAGTATTTATAAGGAGATACAACCGTCGTTAAAATTGGTCATTTTGAAGCGTCATAATGGAACCGTCACTTCATGACTAATGCAGCCGCAGGAAAAACTCTAAAAAGTACTTAGAAATTGCACATCCAATCATAAGAAGCCACATGGAATGTGCATTACATGAATGTGACATACGTCGCATCGATTCTAAAGGAGGCATAATGATACTCGAGAAATGACGGCAAAGAATTCCTGCCATAAAAACTTACTTGTCATGACCCGAAATTCTCACCTTCGGGATCGTGATGGGGCCTAATATTTCACTTGCTAGGTAAGCCAATGTTAGAATAATTTTAACCATTTTTTTTATTTTAACAATTTAATTTAATTAATAATAAAGAAACTAATAACTGGAATAAAATCTGAAATAAAGCGAGTAGACCAGAGTAAACCATAATAATAGCGATGTTTAAATACTATTGCAGAACTGGTGTCACAAGTACACGAGCTACTAGAATAATATAAATAAGGGTCTGAATAAAAATAAAGTTGTCTGACAGAAATACATAGCTAAATTAAAGTAGATGGGGATTTCAGAGCTGCGAACGCCGTGCAACCATACCTCAAGTCTCCTGTGAATAGCTGAATCCGAGCAAATCTACTATACGCTGCTGTGACCAACTCTGGTATCTACACAAGAAGTGCAGAGTGTAGTATGAGTACAACCGACCCCATGTATCCAGTAAGTGCCGAGCCTAACATCGACGAAGTAGTGACGAGGCTAAGGCAGGTCACTTATATTAACTTGTATGCAGTAATAATAATAACAACAATATAGGAGAACATGAATAGAAATTAAACCGGTAAATCATATCAACAATCAAGCCAACTCGACAGTCATAACCAATTATTACTTAAATCAGTTTCCGTTGCTGCGTGTAACCCGATTCCCACAATATATTCATATTCAATTCCGTTGCTGCGTGCAACCCGATCCCACCCTATATTTATTTTCATTTAATTTCGTTGCGGCGTGCAACCCGATCCTTAATATATCTTTTCAATCAATTCTATTGAGGCGTGCAACCCGCTTTTCTAATATATTCACCTTCAATTAATTTTATTGCGGAGTGTAACCCACTCCTCCAATATATTCACTTTCATTTCTGTTGGGTGTGCAACCCGCTCCTCAATAATATAATTTACCAATAATAATTATGAAATTGTAAGACAACAAGCATATAATAATTATGATTTATTTAGAAACAAGTGATGGCAAGTAGCAATTAATTGTGGAAATTAAGGAGGAAATAGGCAATTTAATATTTAGTATGCTAAATGTCAAGTAACAATTAAGTCACATAAATCAAATAAGCATGTAGCAAATATAACATGGATTCAAGGCATAATATTGAGCAAGGAATATGAGAGAAATAATTAATATAATAATTAATTCATAATTTAAAATAATTTATGATTTCCAGATAAATGTGCAAACAATCAATTTGACGACGTATAGGCACTCGTCACCTCGCCTATACATCGTTACACATGAAAAGCACGTAACAATAATTCAAGGGTTCTATTCCCTCAAGTCAAGGTTAACCATGACACTTACCTCGCTTCGCAGCCAAATTCAAGGTTCCAATAAACCTTCACCTCGCGAATTGATGTTCGAAAGCTTCAAATCTAGTCACAAACAATTTAATATTCTCAACACGACTCATAGGAATTAATTTCACATGAAATTACTATTTTTCTGGATTAAAATCCGAAACGCATTTCAAAAACCAACAGTGGGACCGACGTCTCGAATCCCAAAAAAATGCACGAAATTTGAATACCTATTCCGATACGAGTTCAACCATACAAAAATTATCGAATTTCGACACGAGATAGGCTTTCGAATCTTAAATTTTTATTTTTGGAAGATTTTATAAAAATCTATTTTTTCTTCCATAAATTCATGGATTCATGATGTAAATGAGTATGGAATTATGAAATATAACTAATTTCGGATAAAGAATACTTACCCAGCTCAAAATCGTGAAAAATACCTCCGAAATCACCCAAAGCCGAGGTTTAAAACTCTAAAAATGAGCAACAATGTCGGACTCCAGACATATATATTCTGTCTAGGCAAGTCGCATCTCTGAGATGCGACTTGTCTCAAAACTTTCATGCCAAATATTACAGTACCAGCCTTCATTCAATCGATCATATCTTTCTGTCCAAATGTCTAAATGATGATGGTTTATCTTTCGGGAAACTAGAATCAAAGTGCTATAACTTTAATGTTTTGACAATTTCGAGATTTCTTATAGATTGCGAGATTTCTTATTGATTGCGAGATATAAGCTTCCAAAGTCAGCTCTGCGCATCAAAGATTTCTGGCGATGTACACTGCCAGGCAAACAAAAACTGCATTACCAGCCTTTAGTCAATCGAACGTAACTTTATGTACAAATGTCCAAATGATGAATGATTTTGTCTTTCTGGAAACTAGAATCAAAGGGCTACAACTTTCATGTTTTGATAATTTTCAGATTCCCTATATATTGCGAGATATAAGCTTCCAAAGTGAGTTCTGCGCATCAGAAATTTTGCACATTGTTGTAAAAAAACAGCAGTTAAAAATGACCTAAAAATGGTCCGAAACTACTCTGAAACTCACCCGAGCTCCTCGGGACCCGTCCGAACACACCAACAAGTCTCAAAATATATTATGGACCTACTCGAGGTCTCAAATCACACATAACAATGGCGAAACTACAAATCGTGCTTCGATTCAGACTTATGCGTTTATGAACTTTTCAATTCTATAATTCGCGCCGAAACATGCCAAATCAATTCGGAATGAACTAAAATTTTGCATACAAGTCATAAATGACATAATGGAGCTGTTCCAATTTCCATAATCTAATTCTGACCCCGATATCAATAAAGTCAACTCCCAGTCAAACTTTCCAAAAATCTTCTATTTTCAAACTTTCGCTAAAATGCGTTGAATTGTCCTACGGACATCCAAATCCAAATCCGAACATGCTCCTAAGTCCTAAATTACCATACGAAGCTATTGGAATTATCAAAATTCTATTCTGGGGTCGTTTGCTCAAATGTCAAATCTCGGGTCAAACTTTAGAAATTTAAGCTTTATAAAATCAAACCTTTTATTTGTTTCAAAAACTAACGGAAAACGTGCCTACGTACCTCGGAATAACTTCAAATTTTGTACATAACTCATAAATATTGTTACGAAGCTGATCAAACTCTCGGAATCTAAATCGGGATTTGGTATCAACAAAAACCCAAATATAACCAAATTTAGGAATTCTTAAACCTCTAAATTTCTAATTTCTGTTAAATGCCAATAATTTGAGTTAGAGACCTTCGAATTTGATTTCAGGCATACGCCTAAGTCCTAAATCATGATATGGACCTACCGAAACTGTCAAAAAACTGATCTGGATCCGTTGGCTCAAAACATTGACCGAAGTTAACTCAGTTTAGTTTTAAAGCTCTATTTCACATTTAAATCATTTTTTCATATAAAAACTTTCCGGAAAAAATTTATGGATTGCGCACGCAAGTCGAGGAATGATGAATAGTGCTTTTCGAGGTCTTAGAACACATAAATGATTATTTAAAATTAAAGATGACATATTGAGTCATCACATTCTCCACCTCTAAAACAAACGTTCATCCTCGAACAAAGTTAGAAAAATACTTGAGCTGATGAAAAGGTGGGGATAACTACTTCGCATGTCCGGATCGGACTCCTAGGCAGCTGCCTCAATTGGCTGACCTTTCCATTGCACCTGAACCAAGGGATAGCTTTTAGACCTTAACTGTTGGACCTGTCGGGCTAGGATAGTTACCGGCTGCTCCTCGTAAGTCAAATATTTGTCCAATTGGACTAAGTTAAATTCTAACACATGGGACAGATCACCATGATATTTTCGGAGCATAGATACATGGAACACGGATGAACTGCTGATAAACTAGGTGGTAGTGCAAGCTTGTAGGATACTTCACCCACCCTTTCAAGAATTTCAAAGTGTCCGATATACCTAGGGCTTAACTTTTCATTCTTTCCGAATCTCATTTCACCTTTCATAGGTGAAACCCGGAGGAATACTCTTTCTCCAGTCATGAATGCAACATCACGAACCTCATGGTTGGCATAAATCTTTTGCCTAGACTGAGCTGTGCGAAGTCGATCCTTGATAACCTTGACCTTATCCAAGGCATCATGTACCAAATCAGTACCCAACAACCGAGCCTCTCCCGGTTCAAACCAGCTAACTAGCGAACGACATCTCCTCCCGTATAATACTTTATACAGAGCCATCTGAATGCTCGACTGATAGTTGTTATTATAGGCAAACTCTGCAAGTGGAAAGAACTGATCCCAAGAACCTCCAAAATCTATAATACAAGCGCGAAACATATCTTCCAATATATGAATAGTGCGCTCTGATTGTCCGTCTGTCTGTGGATGAAATGTTGTACTCAACTCAACCTGCGTTCCTAACTCACGCTGTACAACCCTCCAAAAGTGCGAGGTGAACTGCGTACCTCGATCTGAAATAATAGACACGGGCACACCGTGAAGGCGGACAATCTCACGAATGTAAATTTCAGCTAACCGCTCTGAAGAATAGGTAATTGCCACTGGAATGAAATGTGCTGACTTGGTCAACCTGTCCACAATGACGCACACTGCGTCGAACTTCTTCTGAGTCTGTGGGAGTCCAACAACAAAATCCATAGTGATATGCTCCGACTTCCACTCAGGAATTTCTAACTTCTGAATCAAACCACCAGGTCTCTGATGCTCGTATTTAACTTGCTGACAATTCAAACACCGGGCTACATATGAAATTATATCCTTTTTCATTCTTCTTCACCAATAATATTGCCGCAAATCTTGATAAATTTTGCCGGCACCCAGATGAATAGAATACCAGGAACTGTGGGCCTCTTCAAGAATTAATTCACGAAGCCCATCCACATTAGGAACACAAATACGACCATGCATCTGCAAAACTCCATCATCTCCCACAACAACCTGCTTGGCACCATCGGGCTGCACCGTGTCCTTAAGGACAAGCAAATGAGGATCATCATATTGTCGCTCTCTTATGCGCTCATATAAAGAAGACTGAGCAATTGTGCAAGCTAGAACCCAACTGGCTCCGAAATATCTAACCTCATAAACTGATTGGCCAAAGTCTGAACATCTACAGCTAGCGGCCTCTCACCAACTGGAATATACGCAAGGCTGCCCATACTCACAACCTTTCTACTCAAAGCATCAGCCACCACATTGGCCTTTCTCGGGTGATACAAAATGGTGATATCATAGTCGTTCAATAGCTCCAACCATCTTCTCTACCTCAAATTGAGATATTTTTGTTTGAATAGATACTGTAGACTATGATGATCTGTGATACTTCACATGACACGCCGTAATGGTACTGCCTCCAAATCTTCAGCACATGAACAATGGCTGCTAATTCTATGTCATGAACATGATAATTCTTCTCGTGAACTTTCAACTGTCATGATGCATATGCAATCACCCTGACATCTTGCATCAATACTGCACTGAATCCGATACGAGATACATCACAATACACCATGTACGATCCTGAACATGTGGGCAACACCAACACTGGCTCTGTAGTCAAAGCAGTCTTGAGCTTCTGAAAGCTTAACTCACACTCGTCTGACCATCTGAATGGAGCACCCTTATGGGTCATTTTGGTCAATAGGTTTGCTATAGATGAAAACACTTCCACAAACCGGTGATAATAACCTGCCAGACCTAGAAAACTCTGAATCTCTGTAGCTGAAGTAGGTCTAGGCCAGTTCTAAACTGCCTCAATCTTCATAGGGTCCACTTTTATGCCTTCTGGCGATGCAACATGCCCCAAAAAGGCAACTAAGTCTAACCAGAACTTGCATTTTGAAAATTTGGCATATAATTGATTATCCCTCAATGTCTGAAGCACAATCCGAAGATGTTTCTCATGTTTTTCTCGACTGTTGGAGTAAATCAAGATGTCATGAATGAATACAACCATAAAGTGATCCAGATAGGGCTTGAACACACTGTTCATCAAATTCATAAATGCTGTTGGGGCATTTGTCAGCCCAAATGACATCACTAAAAATTCATAATGCTCATACCGAGTCTGAAAAGCTGTCTTAGGGACATCAAATGCCCTAATCTTCAACTGATGATAGCCAGACCTCAAGTCAATCTTCGAAAATATCTTAGTACCATAAAACTGATAGAATAAGTCATCAATTCTTGGCAACAAATACTTGTTCTTGATAGTAGCCCTGTTCAACTGCCAATAATCTATACACATCCATATTGAACCATCTTTCTTCTTCACAAACAACACTGGTGCACCCCAGAGCCAGACACTAGGTCTAATGAATCCCTGATCAAGCAATTCTTGTAACTGTTCCTTCAAGTCTTTCAACTCTAGTGGGGCAATACGGTATGGTGGAATAGAAATGGGCTGAGTGCCCAGAGCTAAATCAATACAGAAGTCAATATCTCTGTCGGGTGGCATCCCCAACAAATCTGCATGAAATACTTCTAAAAATTCATGAACAACTGGTACTGAGTCTATATCCGCACTGGGATCGCAAATATAAGCCAAATAGGATAGACACCCCTTCTCGACCATACGCCGAACCTTCATATAAGAAATAACCCTACTGGTAGAATGACCAGGAGTTCCTTTCCACTCCAATCGAGGTAACACTAGCATGGCTAAGGTCATCATCTTGGCATGACAATCCAATTTAGCATGATAAGGTGACAGCCAATCCATACCCAGTATGAGGTCAAATCTACCATGTTGAGAAGTAGAAGATCCACACTAGTCTCAAGACTCCCAATAATAACCACGCACGAATAATAGACATGATCTACCATAACAGAATCTCCCTCCGGCGTGGACACATATACAAACACACTCAGAGAATCACGAGGAATAACCATATATGAAGCAAAGTAGGAGGACACATAGGAGTAAGTAGATCCCAGATCAAATAAAACTGAGGCATCTCTATGGAAAACTGGAACAATACCTATGATCATGGCGTTGGATAACTCGGCCTCAGGCCTAGTTGGGAAAGCATAGAATCGGGGCTGGGCCCCACCAGTCTGAACTACATCTCTGGGACAGGACATAGCTCGTTGACCTCCACCTCTAATAGTCCGACATCCACCTCTAGTAGTCTGACCTCCACCTCTAACAGTACCCCTGCCCCTAGCTGGTCGGTCGGGCAGTGGAGCAACCACTGCTGGTATGATGGCACGTGAATTCTGCTTAGATCTGTTGCTCAACAACCTAGGGCAATGCCTCCTGATGTGACCAATGTTCCCACTCTCATAATACCCATCCTGCTGTCGTGGCTGCTAAGGCTGAAGTTGACCCGAACGAGTCAGACAGCCGCCATAGTGACTCTAGAGTGGTGGTGCACTAATAGGAGCTGAATGCGCACTAAATGTTAGCTGTCCAGGGTAAGGAACATAAGGACCTTGACTCCCTGAAGCATAGTGAGAAGTCTGAAGTGCTGAATAAAATGACCTAGGAGGATGACCCCTACCATAAGTACTCCTGCCTCCAGATAAGGCGCCTCTGAAATTACCGGAATGACGGGGCCTCTTATCTAACACTAGTTGTCTCTCTTGTGAAAGATCCATCTCGATCCGCCTGGCGATATTAGCAGCCATCTGAAAATAAATCTCACACCGGTCTCCTTGGCTATCTGTAGCTTGATAGGTTGAACGAGTCCATCAATGAACCTCCTCATCCCCCCCTCTGTCTCTCTATCGGTAGGAAGCAAAAGAAAATCATGATGGGATAGATCTACAAAACGGGTCTCATACTGAGTGATTGACATACTTCCCTGCTGGAGATGCTATAACTGCTTGCGGTAATTCTCCCTCAGTGTGATAGGAAGGAACTTCTCTAGAAAAAGCTACGAGAACTGCTCCTAGGTAAGTGCAGGTAAACCAACTGGTTTAGTAAATACATAATCTTTCCACCACCTCTTGGCAGAACCAATCATCTGAAACAAAGAAAAATCAACCCCATTGCTTTTGACTATCCCCATGTTCTGCAATACTTCATAGAAGCGGTCAAGAAAATCCCGTGGGTCCTTAGAAGGTGTACCACTGAAATGGATTGGAAATAGCTTGGTAAACTTGTCCAACCTCAACAAATCCTCAGAAGACAAAAAAGACCTATCATCGGCCTGTACTGCAACAACTGGTTGAACTACCCTAACTGGATGGGCTATTGGAGCCAGTTACTGGGGAGTTGTCTGCCCCGAAGCGGGAATAGTGGGAGTTTGTGCTCCTCCCCCAGTTTGTGAGACGGTTGGTGCCACTAGAAATGTACCATTTTAGGCCACACCCTCCACAAGACTCACCAAATGGTCTAGAGTATCCTGAAGTACAGGAGTAGCTATGAATCCTCCTGAACCTGAACTGGTCCAACAGGTACTGTCTGAGTTGGAACCTCCGCTTCTAAATCCACCTGAGTTTCTACAACATGTGTTGTTGCTCGAGCTCTAGATTGAGGTCTGCCTCTGCCTCTACCTCGGCCTATGGCGCGACCTCGACCTCGGCCTCTTCCCCTAGTCATAGCTGTCACTGGGGGCTCTGGCTCCTTTCCGTCTGTGAGAGGTTAAGAATAGAAGCGTTCAATCGTCAATGATAGAATAAAATCGCATAACAGAGTTGAATAGAAGTGAAATTATTCCTAAACTCCATAGCCTTTGGAATGTAAGTACAAACGTCTCCGCACCGATCCTTCAGACTCTACTAAGCTTGCTCGTGACTCATGAGACCTATGTAACCTAGTGCTCTGATACCAATTTGTCGCAACCCGAAATTCCCACTTTTGGGACCGTGATAGCGCCTAACATTTCACTTGCTAGTCAAGCCAACGTTAGAATAATTTTAACCATTTTTTTTATTTTAACAATTTAATTTAATTAATAATAAAGCAACTAATAACTGGAATAAAATCTGAAATAAAGTGAGTAAACCATAATAATAGCGATGTCTAAATACCATCCCAGAACTGGTGTCACAAGTGCACGAGCTACTAGAATAATACAAATAAGGGTCTGAATGAAAATAATGTTGTCTGACAGAAATACACAGCTAAAATAAAGTAGATGGGGACTTCATAGTTGTGAACAACATGCAGCTATACCACAAGTCTCATGTGGATAGCTGAATCCGAGCAAATCTACTGTACGCCGCTGGGGCCAACTCTGGTATCTACACAAGAAGTGTAGAGTGTAGTATGAGTACAACCGACCCCATGTACCCTGTAAGTGTCGAGCCTAACCTCGACGAAGTAGTGACGAGACTAAGGCAAGTCACTTACATTAACCTGTACGCAATAATAATAACAACAATATAGGAGAACATGAATAGAAATTAAACCAGTAAATCATATCAACAAACAAGGCAACTTGTCAGTCATAACCAATTATTTCTTAAATCACTTTCTGTTGCGACGTTCAACCCGATCCCCACAATATATTCATATTCAATTCCCTTGCTGCGTGCAACCCGATCCCATCCTATATTTATTTTCATTTAATTCCGATGCGGCGTGCAACCCGATCCTCAATATATCTTTTTAATCAATTCTGTTGCGGCGTGCAACCCTCTCCTCTAATATATTCACTTTCAATTAATTTTGTTGCGGCGTGCAACCCGCTCCTCAATAATATAATTTACCAATTCTTATAAAAGTAATTATTCCAATAAATGCAACAATTAGTATGAAATTGTAAGACAACAAGCATATTATAATTATGATTTATTTAGAAACAGGTGATGGCAAGTAGCAATTAATTTTGGAAATTAAGGAGAAAATAGGCAATTTAATATTTAGTATGCTAAATGTCAAGTAACAATTAAGTCACATAAATTAAATAAGCATGTAGCAAATATAGCATGGATTCAAGGCATAATATTGAGCAAGGAATATGAGAGAAATAATTAATATAATAATTAATTTATAATTTAAAATAATTTATGATTTCCAGATAAATGTGCAAACAATCAATTTGACAACGTATAGGCACTCATCACCTCGCTTATACGTCGTTACACATGAAATTCACGTAACAATAATTCAAAGGTTCTATTCCCTCAAGTTAAGGTTAACCACGACACTTACCTCGCTTCGCAACCAAATTCAAGATTCCAATAAATCTCTGTCTCACGAATTGATGTACGAAAGCTTTAAATTTAGTCACAAACAATTCAATATTCTCAACACGAATTGTAGGAATTAATTCCATATGAAATTACTACTTTTCCGGATTAAAACCAAAAATTCATTTAAAAACTGACAGTGGGACCCACGTCTCGAATCCCAAAAAAACTCACAAAATCCGAACATCCGTTCCGATACGAGTTCAACCATATAAAAATTATTGAATTCCGACATCGGATTGGCTTTCAAATCTAAATTTTTTGTTTTGGGAAGATCTTATAAAAATCTGATTTTTCTTCCATAAATTCACGGATTCATGATGTAAATGAGTATGAAATCATGAAATATAACTAATTTCGGATAAAGAATACTTACCCAACTCAAACTCGTGAAACATGCCTCCAAATCACCCAAAACCGAGGTCTAAAACTCTAAAAATGAAGAAAAATGTCGGACTCTGGACATATATATTCTGTCCAGGCGATGCGACTTGTCTAAAAAATTTCAAGCCAAAATTTGCGGTACCAGCCTTCAGTCAATCGAGTATAACTTTATGTACAAATATCCAAATGATGAATGGTTTCTTTCTGGAAACTAGAATCAAAGGGCTACAACTTTCATGTTTTGATAATTTCCATATTCCTTACAGATTTTGCAAGATATAAGCTTCCAAAGTGAGCTCTGCGCATCAGAAATTTCTAGAGCACACTGTCAGGCAAGCAAAAATTGCATTACCAGCCTTCAGTCAATCGATCGTAACTTTATGTACAAATATCCAAATAATAAATGGTTTATCTTTTTGGAAACTAGAATCAAAGGGCTACAACTTTCATATTTTGATAATGTCCACATTTCTTATATATTGCGAGATATAAGCTTCCAAAGTCAGTTCTGTGCATCAGAAATTTCGCACACTGCTGTAAAAAACTAGCAGTTAAAAATGACCTAAAAATGGTCTGAAACCACTCCGAAACTCACATGAGCCACTCGGGAGCCCGTACGAACAGACCAACTCTCAAAACATATTATGGACCTACTCGAGGTCTCAAATCACACATAACAATGGTGAAACTTCGCGTGTCGATTCAGATTTATGAGTTTATGAAATTTTTAATTCTATAAACTCGCGCCGAAACACGCCAAATCAATTCAGAATAAACTCAAATTTTGCATGCAAGTCATAAATGACATAATGGAGCTGTTCCAATTTCTAGAATCGAATTCCGACCCCGATATTTTTAAAGTCAACTCCCGGTCAAACTTTCCAAAAATCTTCTATTTTTCAACTTTCGCCAAAATGCGCCGAATTGTCCTACGGACATTCAAATCCAAATCCGAACATGCTTCTAAGTCTGAAATCACCATACGAAACTATTAGAATCATCCAAATTTTATTCCGGGATCGTTTGCTCAAAAGTCAAGTCTCGGGTCAAACTTTTAGAAATTTAAGTTTTATAAAATCAAACTTTTTATTTTTTTCAAAAACGAAAAACGTGCCTACGTACCTCGGAATAACTTCAAATTTTGTACATAAGTCATAAATATTATTATGAAACTGATCAAACTTTCGGAATCTAAATCGAGACCCGGTATCAATAAAAAGCCAATTATGACCAAATTTAGGAATTCTTAAACCTTTAAATTTCTAGTGTCTGTTAAATGCCAATAATTTGAGTTAGGGATCTTCGAATTCAATTCCATGCATACGCACAAATCCCAAATCATGATACAGACCTACTGAAACTATCAAAATACTGATCCGGGTCCATTGGCTCAAAACGTTGACCGAAGTCAACTCAGTTGAGTTTTAAAGCTCTATTTCAAATTTTAATCAATTTTTTATATAAAAATTTTCCGAAAAAGTTTACGGACTGCGCACGCAAGTCGAGAAATATTGAATAGTGCTTCTCGATATCTCAAAACACAAGAATGAATATTTAAAATTAAAGATGACATATTAGGTCATTAGATTACCACTTCTCGAATATTCAGTTGAGGATATTTAGAAAGTGGGGGGACTATCCCTATTGGTGGAAAAAAGATATGACACGTAGATTATCAACAAGCTGATGGGGAATGACATGTGGAACATCAATGTAAGGACCCAATAAAAGTAAGGGAAGTCAGGACAGTTACAAGAAATCTTTAGTCATAAATATATCTGTTACGGTAACATATGGTAACGGACAATCAATATGATTAATACATTAGTGAGCTAAATTAAGTGTGGGAACCGTTATAATTGTATGTTCCTATATATGGACAGAAATCTCATATTTCAAGGGAAAGTTACGATTATTATTGAAATCCACACTATTATTCTTTACTTTATTTTCTAAGTTTTAAGCCTTGATTTTGGGGAGTGATTATCAGTTCATTTCTCATTTTCGTTTATCAATCATTTCCATTCTTTAATCTATTCTTCCAAAATTGCTGGAAAAGTGAAGTAAATCTTAGTTATCAGTAACCCGATTTCTTTTAGATATTGACTTTGAACGAGAAATCTATTTTTGGTTAAACAGGAAGTGCATTTGAACTCTAATCCACATGTTTCTTCATCTCTTCATTTGCAGACTCATGCGAGAATAAAAGACGACGATTTACCTGATTGCATAAAGGTACAATATGCCAACCTACCAATATTAAACTCATCTTTCTGTTTCTGTGCAGAAACTCGAGCCAGACAACTAATACAACTCTAAAGTCACTCCTTTTCTTATTTTGCATAATCTAAGTTATGATACTAGTTTAATGAAGTTATTCTTTTTATCCTATCGATCAAAGAAGTTTTGTGATGGCATATTGTTCATACTTGACAGAGCTTGGAATGGTTGGTGAAGTATATATGATAAGAAGGTGGTCCAGCATGCATCTCATTCATTTTCTCCATATTTTGGAATAGATCAGTTTATCATCTCATGCTTTGGCTAAAAGTTTCTTCTTAGTCTTCCCAAAGTCTCAGACAATAACATCAAGATATTCTTCTGAAGTTTGATCAAGTGATGCATACTTCATCTTTTTTGTCCTTGTAACAATACCAAAAAATACACTTCATGTATAGTACTGTCCTTACCAAGAAACAAGCATGTAGAAAGAACTTAAAGACATTGTTGTATTTAGCAGCACATTAAAAAAATGCTTAAGGCTCACTCTTCTAGTTTTATTTTACAAGCCTAGCCAATTGATTTATAATGCGTCAACAGGATAATTCTCACTCTCTTCGTTTTATTCCCACATCTACCTTACAAGCACCACAGTACAGTTACAAGGACAACATATATCATAACTAATAATTCAAGCCATAGAACTAATAATTGCTACAAACTTCAGCAGCAAGATCATCTAACTTAGAACTAAAATCAACCATATTACAAATTATTAGGAGTTGATATGAGTCATCCAACCAATTGTTTTTTCAGTTTGAAAGAGTTTTCACCAAACAAGTATAGCATGTTAATTATATTCATTTAGTTACTAAAGTAAATATCTTTATACACGTTTTCCTAGATTTATAAAAATTTAGAGTTTATTGGTTCGAAATATTGATCTACTTTGATTTCAAAAATAAACGGATAAAATTTAGCTGATCATATTTTAATTTATTAGCTAAATGTTGCTATTTATCTTGATGTACATAATCCATATTTCATGATATTAAAGTCGTTAAATTTTTGCAACATCAGGAATATGGCTAGTGTACAAAGGGGAAAAAGAATATAGGAGTATATAATTATATTCTTTCCGATATTTTGATATTGGAAAGTATAATTTTCTTTCCGATATTTTGATATTGAAAAGTATAATTATCTTTCCAATATTTAGATATTCTTTCCAATAAATAATTATCTACTCCTATAATAAAGGTTTATTTTGTTTCCTTTCATAACTCTTGATTAACGATGGAGACATTCTATCCATCCAACCATAACTTTTGATGGTTTTCCTTTCTTTGCTTTCTCCACCCCTTTGATTTACTTCAATATTTATTGGGTGTAAAAGTAAATAAAATTAGTCTATATATATAACGATCCGACCGGTCGTTTTGAGAGTAATAGTCCCGATCCCTTATTAACTACTTCTCCCATATCTTTTTCTGCTTATGTGACTTGCCGAGAGTTTTTTTTTTTTTTTGGTTTCAGAGTGTTTTAGGACACTTAGTCCCTAAACGGAAGCTTAAGCCTTAGAATTTTGACCGTAGTCAGAACTGTGTGAAGACGACTCCGGAATGAAGTTCCATTAGCTCCGTTGGGTGATTTTGGACTTTGGGGCATGTCCGAATTGTGTTTTGGAGGTCTGTAGCTGATTTAGGCTTGAAATGGTGAAAGTCAAAATTTTGGAGATTTTGACCGGAAGTAGACCTTTTGATATCGGGGTCGAATTTCGATTCCGATTCTGAAAGTTGAAGTAGGTCTATAATGTCAAATATGACTTGTGTGTAAAATTTGAGGTCAATCGGGCGAGGGTTGGTATGTTTCGGCATCGGTTGTAGAAGTTTGAAGTTTCAAATTTTATTAAGTTTGAATTTGAGGGTGATTTATATTTTTAGCATTGTTTGATATAGTTGGAGGGCTCGACTAAGTTCGTATGGCATTTTAGAACTTGTTGGTATGTTTGGTTGAGGTCCCGGGGGCCTCGGGTGAGTTTCGGATGCTTAACAGATCATTTTGGACTTGTGAAGAATTGCAGAATTTCCTGGTTTTCCAATTGCTGGTTTCTTTCTTCACGTTCGAGAAGTTCTAAGGCAAATGGTCTACGCGTTCGTGTAGAGGAAGTGGATTTGGATGAGATTTTGAGGGATTTTCAGAGAGTTAGCCATTTTTATAAAAATGAGGGTTAGCCATTTTTATCAAAACTTGAGATAGAGAGCTCGGATTTGGACGAGATTTTGAGAGATTTTCAGAGACATCGATTGGGTAATGATTCTTCACTTATTTTTTGTTATATCCCACTAATCTATCACTAATTTTATATTTTAATTTCGGATTTCGGTGAAAAATTTGGGAAAATGGGAAGAAGTTCTTCAACTAAGATTTTGGGTTTTGATTGAGATTTTGATATTGGATTTGGATAATTTTAGTACAAGTGAACTCTTGAGTGAATGGGTGTTCATATTTTTGTGACTTTTACCTGATTCAGAGAGGTGGGCCCGGGGAGGATTTTTAGGGCGATTTTTGTAATTCTTGTTAAAGTTTTGATTTTATTAATAAATTAGTCTATTATAGTGGTATTTATTGTATGAAATTGTTTTTGTCTAGATTTGGGCCATTCAGAGTCAGATAATCGAGGAAAGGGTATTCTTACTGATTGATTGAGCTTGGTTCGAGGTAAGTGGCATGCCAAACCTTGTGTGGGGGAAATCCCCTTAGGATTTTGTACTGTTGTGATATGTAAGTGCCGTGTACGTGAGGTGACGAGTACGTACACGAGCTATTTGTTGTAAAACCCGATTAATTTTACTGAGTAGTAACCTGTTTTTCCTTTAATTTGAGTTATACTATTTACATGAGTATTAGTCTGTTTTCATTCTTAATTGAGCTATTCCAATATGTGTAATTATCCTTTTTAGTCTAATATCGCATGTCTACGTGCTTTAACTGCTTATTTGAATTCTGTGAAGAATGCCTAGTTAATTTCCTACTTTTCCTTATTCTTTATCAGTATAACTGTAGAAATCTTGTTGTTAACTATCGTATTTATCAGTTAAGCTGTGTGTTTACTTTTAAAAGTACGAGGCGGTTCCTCGGGAGTTCTCCCTGCACATTTACTTTTAAGACGCCAGGGCGGTACCTTGGGAGTTCTCCCTGCATATTAACTTTTGAGACTACGAGGCGGTACCTCGGGAGTTCTCCCTGCACATTTACTTTGAGACTACGAGACGGTACTTTGGGAGATCTTTTTGCTTTTTTACTTCGGGACTACGAGACGGTATCTCGGGAGATCCCCTGCTGTTTACCCCTGTGTTGTACTGCTATTTTTGCTGTGTTTTCCTTTTGTTAAATTCTAGTTTCTTAATATACTGTTATATTCCCCTGCTTTATTTATTAAATACCAGTGGGCCTGACCGAACCTCGTCACTACTCGACCGAAGTTAGGCTTGGCACCTAGTGGGTACCGTTGTGGTGTACTCATGCTACTCTTATGCACATGTTTTTTGTGTGCAGATCCAGGTACTTCTTATCAGCCCCGCTATTAGCTGAGAGTGCTTGCTATTGTACGGAGACTTCAAGGTACATCTGCTACATCCGCAGACCTAGGATTCCCCCTCTATTCTCCCATATGTCAAACACTTCATGTATTCCTTTAATTGATTCTATTGTATAGAAATGCTATTTTCCTTCTGTAGCTTGTGACTTACGATGTTCCGGATTTTGGGAAGACTGTGTATTTATAGAGTATTGGTTATTGTACATGCCGAGCGATATTGTTACTAGTTATTCAGTTATCCACTACTGTTAGTTGCCAAGTTTTACTTTCGTTTTGTTATTTTTCGCAATTTGTTAGGCTTACCTAGTCATAGAGACTAGGTGCCGTCACGACGTTATACAGAGGGAGTTTGGGTCGTGACAATATATCTAATCTTACTATTTTTAAGAAATGAATTATCGCGTTTCATATATATATATATATATATATATATATATATATATATATAAGGAATAAAGTTACCATATATAATTGGCATTATAGTTAAGCCAAGTGGCAAGCTAATAAATGCCAATAGTATATGGTAACTTTATTCTATATTTGACTATATTAGTCAAATACAAATATATATATATATATATATATATATATATATATATATATATATATATATATATACACATATAAAAAACTGAATTTGAATCAGAGATAATTTTGAAAGATTATATTGTTGGATTGGGTTGCACGCCGCAACAGATTTTATTCTATGTTTATATTGTTGGAGTGGGTTCTACGCCGCAACGAAAATTAATTGAAGGTTTATGACTGCTGAATTGACTTCAATTATTGATATGATTTAGCAGTCTTAGCTTTTTTTCTGTTATTAGTATTATTGCATACAGGTTAATGTAAGCGACATGCCTTAGCCTCGTCACTATTTCGTCGAGGTTAGGCTCGGCACTTACAGAGTACATGAGGTTGGTTGTACTGTCACGACCCAAAATCACACTCGTCGTGATGACGCCTATCTTAGTACTAGGCAAGCCGACAACCTCAATAAACCAGAATTTTTTTTAAATGCGGAAAATATAATAATTAAATTTAAGATAAAACCCCACACATGCTGATATAAATATACTCCCAAAACCTGGTGTCATTGAGTACATGAGCATCTATACATTATGAGTCTGGGAAACCCGATCTATAATAATCCGAGACCAAATACAATAAACAAAAGGATATGGAAGGAGAGACAAGGTCTGTGAAACATAGCAGCTACCTCTGAATCTCTGGAAAAATCAACGGTGTGAAAGAATCAACACCCACTATATCCGGGACCACTTAGATCTGTACACGAAGTGCATGGTGTAGTATGAGTATAACCAACTCAGTAAGTAATAATAATAAATAAAGAACTGGAAGTAGTGACGAGCTTCTCAGCTAAGTCCAAATACAGTACTTTCCAATATAAAATGGTATGCATGCTTTCAAGTTTAGTATTTAAAATTTCACAGAAATTTCATATCAAATTTGACTGACACAGAAAATAATGTTTTTTCGAAATTTCCAAAATAGTGATATATAATAGCTGAAATGCAGCAAATAATGCAATCAATGCATCCTCTCAGAGTAACAGTCGCTTAGTCCTCCCATTCGCTCCAACCTCACAATCACTCTTTCCTAACAATCGCTCATTCTTCACAATTACTTATCACTCGTCACTCGACACTCGCACTCAGTAGGTACCTACGCTCACTAGGGGTGTGTACAGACTCCAGAGGAGCTCCTTCAGCCCAAGCGCTATATCAATCCAATTATGGCATAAATCAATAAAATATGCTGCGGCGTGCAGCCCGCTCCATAAATATCCTCACAATTAGGCCCTCGGCCTTACTCAGTCATCAACCTCTATAGTCTCTCGGGCTCTCAAAAATCATGATAATTAGCCCAAAATTGATAATATGATGTTTTAATAAATGGAAACAGAGACTGAGATAGGATATGAAATGAATAAACATGACTGAGTATGAAATTATAATTTTAACATATAATTCAACCACAGAAACGACCCCAGTGGGTACCAATAATAACAACATATCTCTAAGCATGATTTTTAATACGAGTCTCAGCTCAATTTTCCCTAACACGTAGAGAATGTATGGATATCAATAAATAATTCAGCTACGTAGTTCCAAGGAATTTGACCAAGTCACAATTCCTACGGTGAAAGCCCACATGCCCGTCACCTAGCATGTGTGTCACCTCAAAACCAATCACATAACACATAATCCGGGGTTTCATATTCTCGGGACCAAATTTAAAACTGTTACTTACCTCAAGCCGTGCAATTATTTATTCTGCAATGTCTTTGCCTCGTGGATTGGCCTCCAAACGCCTCGAATCTAGCCACAAATAATTCGATTCGGTCAATAAAATTTATTGGAATTAATTCCATAAGAAAGTACTAATTTTCCAACAAAATTCGAAATTTAGCTCAAAATATTGCCCATGGGGCCCATGTCTCGGAACCCGACAAAAGTTACAAAATCCAAAAGCCTATTCAACCACGAGTCTAACCATACCAATTTTACCAAAATCCGACCTCAACTCGACCCTCAAATCTTCAAATTAAACGAGAGGGTTTTCCAAAATTTCAACTTAATTCACCCATTAAATGATGGATTCAAAGGCATAATCATGAAAATTAATCAAAACTGGATAAGAATCACTTACCCCAAACACCCACGCAAGAATCTCTCCAAAAATCGCCTTCTACTGAGCTCCCAATTAAATTTTGTGTTATGAACTCAAAACCCCCGTTTTGGGACTTTAATTCTGCCCAGATATGCCTTCATCGCAAACGCGGAAGGAGCCTCGCATTCGCGAAGCACAAACTCGACTGCCCAGAATTAACCCTTCGCGAACGCGACACAAGCCTCGTAAATGCGAAGTTTTTCTCTCCCCTCACTTCGTGAACGGGACACACCCCACGCGAACGTGAAGGCCAAACGCACGGGATCCCCAGCTGCCTTCTCTTCAACGCGAAACTTTAACACCAGCTCGTCTTCGTGAACGCGAAGGGAAAATCTTGTTTGCCTCAAATTCCCCTTCGCGAACATGCGGGCCCACTCGCGAACGCGAAGAAGGAAACCAGAAAAACACACCAGCAGTCTTCAGCCAATATGCCAAGTCTAAAAATGATCCGTTAACCTCCCAAAACTCACCCGAGCCCCCCGGGACCTCAACTAAATATACCATCAATTCCCAAAACATCTAAAATCACCTCAAACAACGCTAAAATCTTGAATCATACACCAATTCAAGCCTAATAAACTTTGAAATTTCAAATTTCTACAAACAACGCCGAAACCTATCAAATCACGTCCGATTTATGTCAAATTTTGCACACAAGTCATAAATGACATAACAGAGGTATTCCAATTTTCATAATCGGATTCGGAACCCGATATCAAAAAGTCAACCCCCGGTCAAACTTTTCAAAAATTCGACTTTCGCCATTTCAAGCCTAATTTCACTACGGACCGGACACGCTCCTAAGTCCAAAATCACCATACGGAGCTATTGGAATCATCAGAATTCAATTCCGAAGTCGTTTAAACATAAGTCAATATCCGGTCAACTTTTCCAACTTAAGTTTTCAATTAAGAGAAGTGTCTCGTTTCACTCCGAAATCCTTCCGGACCCGAACCAACTAACCCGGTAAGTAATAAAACAACTATAAAGAATAACTTGAGCAGTAAATGGGGGAACGAGATTATAATACTCAAAACGACCGGCCAGGTCGTTACATACTCATACTACACTCTGTACTTCTTGTGCAGATACCAGAGTTGCTCCCAGTGGCGTACTGTAGATTCGCTCGGACGTATAGTTGCACGACGTTCGCAACTCTGAAGTCCCCTTCTACCTTATCTTGGCCGTGTGCTTTCTTTCAGATAGCTTTAATTTTATTTAGACCCTTGTTTGTATTATTCTAGAAACTCGTGCATTTATGACTCCAGTTCTGGGATGGTATTTAGACATCGTATTATTTTTGGTTTGCACTTTTAAATTCAGATATTATTTCACTTGTTGGTTTCTTTATTATTTAATTAAAATGAATTATAAAAATGGTTTAAATTATTCTAACGTTGACTTGCCTATCAAGTGAAATGTTAGGCGCCATCACAGTCCCGAAGGTGGGAATTTCGGGTCATGACACGTATCAAATCAATCTGGAGTGACTTCAAATTTTGCACACGAGGCATAGTTGACATATTGGAGTTGTTCCAATACCCGGAATCGAAATCCGAACCCGATACCAATCAAGTCAATCTTCGATCAAACTTATAAATATTTCAAATCTCTAACTTTTCCAATTTCGCCAAAATGCACTGAATTTCTCTACGGACTTCCAAATCCAAATACGGACATACATATAAGTCTGAAACCACCATACGAAGCTATTGAAACTATAAAAATTCCATTCCAGATTCCTTTGCTCAGAGGTCAAACTTCGGTCAACTCTTTTCATTTAAGCTTCAAAAATAAGAATTGTTCTTTCAGTTTAATCCCGAATCATCTGAAAACCAAGACACACAAGTCATAATACACATTACGAAGCTGCTCGAGACCTTAAGTGGCTGAATGAGACGTTAATTGTTGAAACGACAAGTTGGGCGTTATAATTTGATGTTTTAGGAACAAAATGATGCAGTTGAAAACAATGTCAAAATCATGTTAGGAGGCAAAAATCTAAGCGAGCAAAACATATAAATCTTGTCTTGTAAAGTGTTGTGTTCACTAGGTGCAAAAACTGCTTGATCACCAATTAAATTCTGAATCTTGAACTAAACTTGAAAAAGATGTTAGATCTAAGTTGATTTTAATGATGCAAAATAATGAATTACTCCTTATGCGTAGGAACAGTTTTTGAGCAATGGAATGAGGGAATAAAATAATCAAAACGAAAAAGGAAAGAGGAGCGGAAAATCAATCAAGGAAGCTGGAAAAATCAATCAAGGAGGATATTATAGGAAGGAACTTAATTAAAGGAGGTCAAGGGCACAAAATCATCCGCTGAAGGTTCTTCCACATAAATACATCAATAGAAGCATAAATCAAGGGATTTGACAATGAGAATATTCTCTTATTAAAGAAAGAAATAAATCAAGCCCAGTCAAGGCAAATCAACAGAAGAATTACTCTTGGAAAGAATCAATCTCCCATTCCTTCTAAGAACAACTCCCTTGGGTTTGCAATCTCTCAAAATATTTACAAGACATGAATGCCTCACGAAGTATAAATACCTACTGCACCAGGTTTGGAAAAACATACTTTGAACGAACCACTATCACTCCTTTTGTTCTACTCTAAACAAGCATTGTAGTTCACTTTAGATCTATTGTGTATTTAGTGAGAGAAGAAAAAGAGATAAACACTGGCGAGACATTGTATCAAGAAGAAGAAGCAATAAGTGACATTGTGATTAAGCTGTTGGTGTAAAGCTGCATCAACTCTCTTGTAATCAAGAAACTTCAATACTGAAAGAGAACACCCTTGCAACCCAAGGGGACTGGACGTAGGATTCAAATTGAATCCGAACCAGTATAAAAATCCTAGAGTCTTTAATTCCTGCATTTTATTTTGCTTTAGTTATTTTCTATTTTTATCATTCCGTCGACTAATAAGCAAACTAGTCAACTACCTAGGGTACAAAAGAAAAAAAAATCGACAATTCACCCCTCTCTTGTACTTACAATTGGTATCAGAGCAGGTCTCCCACTTTTTATCTTTTGCTTAACAGCTAGCGAGAAAAGTTCATGTCAAACCAAGTGAAAATTGGAGTACTCTTTCAAGAAAGGACATCACAAGTAAGGTCACCATACTTCAATGGACAATACTTCTCCCACTGAAAAATACACATGGAAATTTATGCGAAATCCTATAATGTCACAGTATAGCGCGTCATAAATAAGGTGAACTATCCACTACCAGTAGTTGCTCAACCACCCGCTGATCTTGAAGATATATATGAATACACAGACGAGCAAATAGGTTGTTATTTAGGTTAACGCTAAGGCACAAAACTTGTTCTATAATATTATTAGTGGAGAAGAGTATGAAAACATTTCAAGCTATGATACTGCCAAAGAAATGTGGGACAAATTGGAATTTACTTATGAAGGAACCAGCTAAGTGAAAGAAACTCGGATAAACATGTTGGTTCATGATTATGATCTCTTCCATATGAAAGAAGGAGAATCCATTGAGGAAATATTTGCGTTTCAGCAAAATCATTGGTGATCTGAAAGCCTTTGGTAAACCCTACTCAAGTGGTGATCAAGTTCGAAAAATCCTTAGGAGTTTGCCTACCACATGGCAGATTAAAGTAGTTACACTTGAATCTCAAGATCTAAACAAACTTTCATATGACAAACTACAAGGAGATCTTATAGCATTCGATAAAACTCATCTTAAGAAAAAAAGTCAAGAAGAAAATAGTTGCTTTCAAAACAACAACTGAAGGACCTGAAGATGATATTATTGACGATCCAGAAGATCTTTAAGAGGAAATTACCTTGATATCAAGAAACATGAATGAATTGATGAGAAGGTATAGAAACACAAAAAAGGGGAGAATGTCATCGAGACGAACTTGTCAATACAATGAACAAGACAAGAATGACGGGAAGTGCTATGGGTGTGGAAGGTATGGCCATGTTCAAGATGAATTTCCAGACCTTAAAAGAAGTCTCCATGCCCAGACCTTAAAAGAAAAGTCTCTAGAGGATTCAATAAAAGTAAATCTTTCGGAAGCTGAAGTGATAAAGATAGCTCAGAACATGAAGAAATAAAAAATCTGTGCTTCATGATTATTTTGGAAAATGATATGAACAAATATTCTGGATGCTGTACTAATGAAGATACATCAGACGATGAATGCAAAGAAGACATTGAAAAATGTTTCATGGCATGAGGTGAAGCAAGCGAGGAACACCACAGAAAGAGCTGCAAAAGAAAATGGTATTTCGACAGTGCGTGCTCCAGTCACATGACAGGTGACAAAAATCTATTCAAAGAAGTCACAAAAATACATGGAGAAAATGTCAAATTTGGTGATGATTCAAAAGGAAAGATAGTTGGTATCAACACTGTTCCATTCAGAAATAATTGTAATATCTTAGAGGTTTATCTTGTAGATGGACTAAACTATAATCTCTTGAGTATAAGTCAGCTATGTGATTCGGGATACGAAGTAAAATTCAAGAAAACAAGATGTGTCATTGAAGATGAGTCATGTAAAATCATTCTTCTAGGAAAAAAGTATGAAAATATTTATATTTGTCACGACCCAAACCGATGGGCCGCGACGGGCACCCGGTACCTTACTCAACCAAGTACCAACGTAACGTATCTTTCTTATTACTTCATCATATACACGTGACATACGGGCCTAATAGGCCAACATGATTATTTATAAATTCAAAACATAGGCCGAAAAGGCCGTACAATCTTTCACGTACACGATATTTATCTACAAGCCACTAAGAGCACATAATTGTCATAAAGGTCGGGACAGAGCCCCACCATACAAAACCATACATATCTAAATCATACTGACCAAACAAGCAACTCCGGAGCAAATGGAGTGCACCAATATCTTCTGCTGAGCTGATCGCCAACTTGGAGGACTCTTGATCTGTCTATCGAGACCTGCGTTCATGAAACGCAACGTCCCTAGGAAAAAGGGATGTCAGTACAAATAATGTACCTAGTATGTAAGGAATAAAAATCAGTAAATAATAGACATGAGATAAACATAGATTAAAGGACTCAATATGTACGTCTGTATAGCTTTGTGAGTCATTTTATTTTTATAATGTCATGCATATGCATATAAATATCATACCATACATAGGTATATGCGTTCATAGTATCATCAAGCCTCAAAGGGCATCCCATCATATCATTTCAGCCACTGTGGACAAGTCATCAACGTATACTAACTGATCAGGTGGTAGTGCGTATATAATGTCATAACCTTTTCTCATATTCCATATACATATAATATACATATATATGCGTATATAACGCCTTCTGGTCATGGGTCAATGTATATGTATAAATGCATGAAATGCATAAGAAATACGTTAATAATATTTTCTCGGAATGTCATAAAAATAATATGCCTTAAGAAATACGTTAATAAGATTTTCTCTGAAGGTCATAAAAATTTTATGCCTGTCGGATAAATTTTATCAAATACGTATTTTTCTGAGACGCATGAACAGAAGATATAATAATAATTCACATGGGGAATCAAGAATATAGACACCCCTAATATTTCTATGAATAGAGTCATTTATGGAAATTGTGCATTTGCTCATTTTATTCGTGTCGTATAGATCATGCCAAAAGGAAATAAGGAATAGCCTTAACATACCTGGATTAGGAAAAAATTCGTATGATATTCTTGGAAAAGGTTGCATCGTATTCCTTTAGAATCGCAAAATCTCACGTTGCTAAGAAATCTCGCTGGAATTGTTTTGTTTCAAGATTAATGTCCGTTCTTGTTGGAGTGTGATTAACTTTCGTTCTTGCAAATGTTTGAGTTTATAAAGAAAGCTATAAGCTTACCTTGATAATTTTAAGGCAAATGAAGCCAAAGATGCCAAACTTTTAATATACCCACGTAGGTGTCATGTGTATGACATTTAAGATAGCCACCTTCCATTTTAAGCTGTGAGTCACTTGGTTTGCATGGGGGCTGTCACCTCATGCTCTTTAATACTTATCCAATATATCCCCAATTAATTAGGTAATATCCCATTACCCAATAATTAATCAATTACCCACATAATTAAGAATTATCTCAACTTACCTAAAATACTACTCACTTTTAACATACCTTATACACCTTACTATCATGGCCATGTGGTACCTTGTATGGTACTAGTCCATAAATACTAGGTATTTTAGCTCGGGCCGTATTTTATCCCAAAATGTCAAATTTCGACGAAATTTATTTTCTTCGATTTTCTTATCCTCTCACCTTCACGAAATTACTCGTCACTTGTTTGAAATAGCATAATGCTTATAATCTCAAATTAATCTCATTCCCTAACTTATGTCGATTAACTTGCGACCAAACTTTAACGTACAAAAATACGGGATGTAATATCTCATTTCCGAGCTTTCATTAATTTACTTATGATGTACTTTCATTCCCCCCTTTGGGACATTCGTCCTCGAATGTTGACTGATGCATTTATCATTCTCATAATCCATAGCTCTCACGAATACTTTAATACTCTTCTTGCCATTTAGGTAACTGTTTTGCGAATAAATTCAAAGGCTAGGGCATTCCCCCCTTTCGGCCTCCTTCCCACACCATGGCTTCCTTCCAATTTCGTAACTGTTGCTACCTTCTATCATGCAACTTTATACTGACCTTGTAAGTGCGCCTATGCGACACCTCTCTCCTTTTTCCTCCAACTTTTAGCCAATATCTAAGCCTCATTTTGGGAACATATACAAAACTTGACAAGATGTCCCTTTGGACATCTATAGGTGTACTGAAGTTCTTTTCTTGGTACTTTGTTGAACTTAAGAATATTATTATACCTTACTTCATGGTCCCAGTTATCCACACGTGTGACTTTACTGCATCTAGGTAGGTCATACTATACCATAACTCTTACTTAGACTTATCGTTGTTGAGGTCTGCTACCAAATTCCAGCTTACTCTTGTTGCTTATCCCATATATATAAATCCAGGTCTTTTAATGCTTCCTTATTACTGTTCATCTTCAGAATGATAGCCTAATAGCATCTCATACTTTGTGACTTTTGTCCATCCATTATTGATTCACCTCAATATTGATTTACAATATACCACTAATAACTTGAAACTTCTTATGTAACACTGCCGCTAGGGTTCACGTCTTATCGGGGACATCTGGAGTAATTAGATTGATCCACCTAGGGGCGATACTATACTTCCATAATCGTATTTTGTAGCATCCCAATGTGATTCTCCTTATGAGGGTATTTTAATCCTTTACAATTCATCAAATCATTACTCAATCGAAGGACCAAATATCATCCTTTATCTATCACAATTACACCCTTATTCTATTACCAGGGCAACATTCCATCTCTTTTAATGCTACTAGTCTTAGATTCCTTTGAGTTCATTCAGGCTATACTGAACTTTCCATAACTTAGAGAAACCATCAGCTCTCTTGTTTTCATGGGCTTAATCCCGGGGACTTATCCATTCTCGTCACCTTCTCACTCGCCCTTCCTTATCCTTACTCCTGTCTTCCTAAAACTTTGTCACTTTACCATACTTTAGCTTGCGACCTACACGTATCCATTTATACTGCTCGCAACCTTCCTTAAACTTGTTCACATTATAGATTTCCTTATGTTATTCTGGAACATCAAGCGAGACATCACATCGTCTCTAACTCTTCTTTATTCTCTTAATCAGGCTTCTCGATACCTAGAAACCATAGGCTGGAAGATATGCCACTAACGACACTGCTATCATTCCTGGATACTGAATCCCAATGCTTCTAGACCTTCATCTTGAAGTTATAGATTATTCACAATCTTCTGCACCCGAGTATCTCGTACGTTCTTCACCTTTACCTTACTTGCCTTAAAATCTCGCGTCACATGTTTTATTTCCTTCATGACCTCCCTTCCATATATGTATGATTCACATCCACAACTTGTAGCTCTATTATAATACTTGTACCTCTAGCGCATACACAATCCGGTGGGAGCTTCATACTGACTTCTTATGAGGTTGGTACTCTTCTAACTATTTTCTCGTAGAGCCGTTATGGAATACGGTTGTTATACTATCACTCTTGTACCTCTGACATTAAGAGTGACCCTGTAATGTGCTCAATCAGATTTCTATAATTTTTCGGGTCCAATAATCAGATTCCTGATTTATTTCATTGATGTAACTCTTTAGTTTCCTCCTCTTTCTAATCAGCCTTTATGTAGGCTTAAGTTATCTCCTGATCTGCGGTTCATGGTATTAGTTATTATGTTTAGCCTTTCATGGGCGCTGTGGAATATCCATGATATAATCTTTTAACAATTTGATCTATGACCTGGGCTCAATTCTTTCTTTTAACTTATACCTGAATCTTCCACGTCTATATACGCTGCATGTATAAAACTCCAACTCTTAAGTGTGTCCATAACGTAACTAACTTCGGATCATTGATCTAATAATTCCTTTTGTTCCTTCTCAGCTTTCTTTAAACGTAGGCTTTTACTTTTCCTGGTCTTTCTTCCTTCTTTCATGTGCATACTTAGCTTATCTTAGTGCCCACGCATATTGGAATTCCATACAACTCATATGATCTTGGATATGACTTCTGATTTTACTTCCCGTTCATTAGCCACGGTAGGTGCCATTTTCTTATGGAGTGCATACAATGTTGTTGTGAGACTGTTGTTATAAGACCATTCCCTCCTTAGGTCACTGAGCTTAGGTTGAAACCTTCTTCCTTACTTTCTCAACTAGTCTTTCATTATAGTATTTAGGGAGGACCCTCCGACTCTTGTAAAGTTGTGAGCTTATTACATCATATACCCGATAGAATATTTGATGTACGTACTCATATATAATTATCCTTAGTTACTTTCCTCCACGCTCATGTACTCGTACAGTATCTTCTGAACTGATGTTTTGATTATTTTCCCAGTGAGACTCTCTTTTATTTCCATAACACTCATACGGTATCTTTAACTACCCCAACTCTTATCTGAATATTTCTCAAGGTCGCGATGTCATATCTACGAGACTGAATTCCCCATGTTGGGGTTCACTCTGTTTATCTTGCACGATCTATTAATTTTTCTGTATCCTCTTGTCTAGCCATAACTAGGATCTTCTTGAATCACCTACTAACTAATTGTTGGCCCAGTCTAATATCAATACTCCGCGTAATCTTTCTTGGGTTATTTTCTTTGTTTTAACTTACGTCTCGTACTGGCTCCTTATTTATCAATAACATCTCGAGCAGGAACCCTTACTTCCTCTCCTTGACATTGTGTTTGCATAATGTTCTGGAATCTTAGCCTGTCTGTAGTCTTTGAATAAGTGCAATCTCATCCCTTTTTTATTTTTGTCGCATTCTTCCTTTACCATACCATAATTACTATAACCACTTAATTCTGACTTAATGCCACATCACTCCATATTCCCCCCTTTAGGGGAGTACTAAGAGTTGGAGTTATGACGATCTACCTATAGATATTTTACCTTTTCATCTTTGGCGTCCTTTCACATCATCGATGACCCTTACTCGCCTTGCGGTAATCCTTCTTTACCAAGGATAAATAAATTCCTTACTCACGAGGAAGGCACCTAGTATAACTGGCACATACATTCCCTTAAGCTTAACTTTTCTCACATTGCTTGCTTTAGGGAAACGTCTTCCTGAACGACCATTCTCTGAATTTCTCATGAATCTTCTTCTGTTGTCCATTTTATTATCTCCGAAACGAAATCTGAAACTCTCATGATGCCGACTATTAACCAATCACTCAGTCCTTAATTTATGTTTAGTCTATCTTGTTCACCAGCCCATACTAATTCCTATTATTCCGGGGTCTAACTTTTCCTTCAGGTAGTTGCGTTGGAGTCACGAACTTATATCTCGAAGTGAGGATATGACTTTATGGCTATACTCTTTTGTTGTCTTAAGGCCTGTCACCTCTCGTCTCTTCCTTCACTTGACTATAGATTCTGTAATACTGTCATCTTTTGATCTACCGTTGTCATCCATGTATCATATCTTACTCTTAATGCTTCATTAGCTCTCTTCTTATTTCCTACTAACATTTTTGTCTATCACTTTATTCTGAAAACTTCAACAAGATATTCTTTTGCTTTTAGCTCCCCTTTGCTCCATCCACTGGCTCTTCGGGTTGCCTAGCATTATCTCACTACTAGGGACGGGAGCCATACTAATATAATATTTATCCTTTTCAGGCTTCCAGTGCCTATCTTTGTAGCACTCGCATCTAGCTGCACTATTTTAGAGTGCCCCATTTGGGTGTCTCATAAGGAGACCTATTAGCACATTTACAATATCCTTCGGAAATGTCAATTAACGCAAACAATCAATTCACCATTTTGGGTTACTCTAACCCCAGCTGGATTCTGATATCCCGTTCTTACTCAACAGAGTATCAATGTAACGTATCTTTCTTATTACTTCATCATATACATGTGACATACGGGCCTAATATGCCAACATGATCATTTATAAATTCAAAACATAGGCCGACAAGGCCATACAATCTTTCACGTACACGACATTTGTCTAAAAGCCTCTAAGAGCATATAATTGTCATAAAGTTCAGGACAGAGCCTCGCCATACCAAACTATATACATCTAAATCATACTGACCAAACAAGCAACTCCGGAGCAAATGGAGTGCACCAATATCTTCTACTAAGCTGATCGCCTACTTGGAGGACTCTCAACTTGTCTATCGAGACCTGCGGACATGAAACGCAGCGTCCCCAGGTAAAAGAGACATCAGTAAAATAATGTACCGAGTATGTAAGGAATAAAAACAGTAAATAATAGACATGAGAGAAACATAGAGTAAAAGACTCGACACGTACGTCTGCATAGCTCTGTGAGTCATTTCATTTTTATAATGTCATGCATATGCGTATAAATATCATACCATGCATATGTATATGCGTTCATAGCATCATCAAGCCTTTGAGGGCATCCCATCATATTATTTCAGCCACTGTGGGCAAATCATCAACGTATACCAACTGATCAGGTGGTGGTATATAACGCCATAACCTTTTTCCATATTCCATATACATATAATATACATATATACACATATATAACATCATATGGTCATGGGTCAATGTATATGTATAAATACATGAAATGCATAAGAAATACGTTAATAATATTTTCTCAAAATGTCATAAAAATAATATGCCTTAAGAAATACGTTAATAAGATTTTCTCGGAAGGTCATAAAAATAATATGCCTGTCGGATTAATTTGATCAAATACGTATTTTTCTGAGATTCATGAATAGAAGATATAATAATAATTCACATGGGGAATCAAAAATATATACACCCATAATATTTCTATGAATAAAGTCATTTATGGATATTATGGATTTGCTCATTTCGTTCATGTCGTATAGATCATGCCAAAAGAAAAGAAGGGCTAGCCTTAACATACCTGGATTAGGGAAAAATCCGTATGATATTCTTGAAAAAGGTTGCATCGTATTCCTTTAGAATCGCAAAATCTCATGTTGCTAAGAAATCTCGTTGGAATTGTTTTGTTTCAAGATTAATGTCCGTTCTTGTTGGAGTGTGATTAACTTTCGTTCTTGCACATGTTTGAGTTTATAAAGAAAGCTATAAGCTTACCTTGATTATTTTAAGGCAAATGAAGCCAAAGATGCCAAACTTTTAATATACCCACGTAGGTGTCATGTGTATGACATTTAAGATAGCCACCTTCCATTTTAAGCTGTGAGTCACTTGGTTTGCATGGGGGCTGTCACCTCATGCTCTTTAATACTTATCCAATATATCCCCAATTAATTAGGTAATATCCCATTACCCAATAATTAATCAATTACCCACATAATTAAGAATTATCTCAACTTACCTAAAATACTACTCACTTTTAACATACCTTATACACCTTACTATCATGGCCATGTGGTACCTTGTATGGTACTAGTCCATAAATACTAGGTATTTTAGCTCGGGCCGTATTTTATCCCAAAATGTCAAATTTCGACGAAATTTATTTTCTTCGATTTGCATACCCTCTCATCTTCACGAATTTACTCGTCACTTATTTGAAATAGCATAATGCTTATAATCTCAAAATAATCTCATTCTCAAACTTACGTCGATTAACTTTCGACGAAACTTTAACGTACGAAAATGCGGGATATAATATCTCATTTTCGAGCTTTCATCAATATACTTATGGCGTACTTTCATGTACGAAAATATGGCGTATAACAATATTCTTGATGGAAATGAAAATCTAGATAGTCATCCATTTGTTTTGCATACAAAACTTGGTCATGGAAGCATGCATCTAATTGAAAACCTCTCCAAGCATGATTTAGTTATTAGTCTTCCCAAACTAAAGTTTTCTTGAAATCATGTATGTGATGCATGTGAGATTAATAAACAAACTAGAAACTCTTTCAAAACTAAGGACATTATGTCTACTACCAAGCCTTTGCCATTTCTTCATATGGACTTGTTTGGGCCCACTAGAACTGCCAACATAAGAGATAAACGATATACTTTTGTTATTATTGATGACTATTCACGTTTTACATAGGTAATTTTCTTCATCTCATAAAGATGAAGCATTGAAATATTTTTAGATTTTCTGCAAAAGAATTGAAGGAGAAAAAGGGTATCTTATCACAACCATCCAAGGCGACCATGGAGGAGAATTTGAATGCAGATCCTTTGAAGAATTCTGTAACGATCAAGGTTATACCCACAACTTCTCATCCCCAAGATCACCCCAACATAATGGGGTAGTTGAGTACAAGAATCGAACTCTACAAGATATGGACAGAACAATGATATTAGAACATTCATTGCCAAATCATTTTTGGGCAGAAACAGTAAGTACATCATGTCATATTCTCAACAGTTGTCTCATAAGACATATTTTGAAGAAGACTCCATATGAATTATGAAAATGTAATATTCCTAATATAGGCTACTTTCATCCGTTCGGAAGTAAGTGTTTCATTCACAATAATGGTAACGATAACCTAGGAAAATTTGATCCAAGGAGTGACGAAGGTATTTTTCTTGGTTATTCAATTAATAATAGATCATTTAGAGTTTACAACAAACGTACTTTATCCGTAAAAGAATCAGTGCATGTTATGTTTGATGAAAATAAAACTATGGCCGAGAAAGGTATCATTGTAGGTGATGAAGATATCAGCCAAGAAGTATCACAAACAAACAATCCACGAAAGTCGACTGATAACACAGTCTTAGTCACAGAATCGACTAGTGAACCTGTGAATAATCCTGCTGAACCACAAAAGGAGTCAATTACTTCTACAGTTGGAACCTGGCCAAATGAATGGAGAAGCAAACCTGAATATCCTCAAAATTTTATCATAGGGGGTCCAAATGAAGGGATGAAAACTAGAGGATCTCTAAAAAAGAAAGCAAATATTGCACTCATCTCTCAAGTAGAACCAAAAAAGTAGATGAATCCCTAAAGGACTCCAGTTGGATACAAGCTATGCAGGACGAACTTGATCAATTCAACAAGTATCAAGTTTGGGAATTAGTACCTAAACCAACAAATGCTATTGTAGTCGTAACAAAGTGGGTATTCAGAATCAAGCTAAATAAAGAAGAAAAGGTAGTGATAAACGAAGCCAGACTAGTAGCTCAAGGCTACTCACAACAGGAAGGAGTCAATTATGATGAAACCTTTGCACCGATAGCACAGTTAGAATAAATTCGTATACTTCTTGACTATGCATCTTTTAAAGGTTTTAAACTATTTCAAATGGATGTCAAAAGTTCTTTTCTAAACGGTTTCATTGATGAGAAGGTATATGTAAAACAAACTCCTGGCTTTGAAAACTCACAATTTCCTTACCATGTGTATAAGTTAGCTAAAGCTCTCCATGGGCTCAAACAAGCTCCTCGAGCTTGGTATGAAAGATTGAGTTCCTTTTTAACCAATTATGGGTTCATCAGAGGTAAGGTGGATACTACTTTATTTATCAAAAAATCTACTAAAGGTAATCTAATTATTCAAATTTATGTAGATGATATCATATTTGGTAGTACTTATCTTCTTTTGTGCAAGGGTTTCTCGAATCTCACGCAAAGTGAGTTCGAAATAAGTATGATGAGAGAGCTGACATTCTTCCTTGGACTTGAAATCCATCAATTAGAAAGTGGAATATTAATTTGCCAAACCAAGTATATGAAGGAATTGATTCAAAAATTTGGAATGAGTAATGCCAAATCAATTGGAACTCCTATGAGTCCCTCTACAAGTTTAGATAGGGAAGAACAGGAAAAATCAATAGACTAAACCAAGTATCGTGGAATGATTGGATCTCTATTATATCTAACGGCTAGTCAACCAGATATCATGTTCAGTGTTTGTATATGTATCAGGTTTCAGTCAGCTCATAAGGAGTCTCACTTAACTGTAGTAAAGTGAATAATTCGCTATCTCATTAGAACCACTTCTTACGGACTTTGGTATCCTCGCTATAACAATTTTAAACTTGAGGGATTTTCAGATGCTAATCTTGCAGGTGACAAGGAAGACATTAAAAGCACAAGTGGGACTTGTCAATTACTGGGAAAGGCACTAATCTCCTGGAACAGTAAGAAACAAGGACCAATAGCTCTTTACACAACTGAAGTAGAATACATTGCAATTGGACAATATTGTGGTCAATTACTCTGAATGTCTCATCAATGGAGTTACTATGAATTATCTTTTAAACCTGTTCAAATATTCTATGATAATTCTAGTGCTATTTATCTGTCAGAAAATCTTGTGCATCATTCTAGAGATAAGCATATAGATATTAATCATCATTTTATTCGAGATCATGTTCTTAAAGGCAACATAGAATTATTGTTTGTAAGTTTCACTTATCAATTGGCAGATATTTTTACAAAACCTTTGCTTAAAGACAAATTTGTGTATTACGAGACTCTCTTGGCATTATTTCTATTAATTCATAATTTTAGGGCCTTTGTGAAATTTTTTAATTGTTACCGTCTCTTTATCTGAATAATTCTTTATGTGTGTAAGTTGCATTAATTGTGTGTCTGTTACTTTTCCCTTTTCACACCTTTTCATACCTTTTTAGAGACCAGTCAATCATAGTGTCGAATCACTGACACCTTTTCTTTTGTATTCAACTGCCGTTTCTCATCCTTTTAAGTCCAAATTTCATCAATCCTTCTCACATTGTTTGTATCTCCATTCCTCTGTTCCAAACCCTACCATGGCGAAAAATTTCAAAACCCCCCCTGCTTCAACCTGCAAAAGCACTCATTCAAGAGAAAAACCCTCCTCTTAACCTCCTAAACTAGTCAATCTAGGATCAAACCACTCTAAGGATTTTGTCTCTTATCAAGACCTCTCAAATGATGCGCGCAGTCTCAATGAAAAAGCTCTAAGAAAACGACCCATGGTAGATCCCCCTGAAACTTTCACTCCCCAAAAGCCCAAAATTGATATCTCTAGTTCTCTTGAGTGTGATCTAACTTTCTGGGACACATCCAACCGAGATTCCTTCATTGCCTTCAAAGACAAGCATGTCGCCCATGAAAGAGTTGTTGATTGAAATGTCATGGATAGTCTCAACTACAAAGTGAAGGAGCTCTTCCACTTCCAGGGTTGGAAAAACTCTCTGCTTGCCTCATCCAAAGGTATATGAACCCATTGTTAGAATGTTCTATGCTAATCTTCACTCTAGCAAACCTGACAAGTTAGAAACCTTAGTTCTTGGAAATTGGATTATACTGGATTGTGCTCTGTTTTATTCTATTTTTTAGTGTAGTTGTTCTGGTTTTTTTTAATGATTTTTAAGAATACCTGGCTTGAGGATTTTTAAATCTCTTTTGATCAAGCTAAAAGGTGTATAGCTGAATCACCCTCTGACTCCCTTCCCAGTCAACTAGGACCTAGTGACGTTTATTTAGAAACTCGTGTCTTAGAACATATTGTGGCAACCACTCTTCTTCCAAGAACATGATCCTTCTCTACCTTCTCCTATCATGATACCTTCCTAGTTTACTATCTTCTGACTAAACACAAGGTCAAGTTGTCTTCTTGGGTCATCAATTTTATGATAGAGAATGCCGATGATCCCACAAGTCTTCCCTATGGTATGCTCATCACCCATCTGCTAGAAGCAAACAACATATCCCTTGTCAACTATCCCTATATCACTGTCACCAAGTCTTACAATTCCAAGGGATTTGATAGCATGGACTTTATTTATGTAAAGGGAGCTTGGGTCAAGAAATAATAAGGTGAAACCAAGAATGTCCCCTCCGACTCTAAAGCTAAAGCTTCTGTGTCTCACCCCAGTTCAAGTGATCATGACCTCTTAGAAAAGCTAGTCTCTATCAACGAAAAATTGTCTGTCATCAAGGACTGCTTAATTTCCATGCAAGGCAAAATTGAATATGTTCATGGAATAACAAAGGAGACAGGTTCTGACGTGTCCAAGATTCGAGTGTAGATTCTCAAGACTATAGAAAAAGCAGTAAAGGCCTTTCAAGAGATTGGACGATAGAATTAATGGGGTATCTATCACAGTGAATGCTAGGTTTGATCGCCTTAAGGAGGCGGTTTGCAACACCCTTACTTACTTTCTGTGCTGATGATGCATGGATGTTTAAGACACTTATATTTTTGCTTTGTATTGAGATTGATGGTTCAGTCATGGGTCATTCTATTAGGACAAATACTTCTTTCCTGCGTGCCATTATTATTATTATTTTGATTACAAAGGGGGAGAAATAGTAAGCAAGGCTTAAGGGCCTGCATTTCTATGTATTCCCTGTTCTGTGTTCTGTGTTCTGTTTTCCTACAGATGTTTAACTTGCAGGTACATCATACGGTATATAATTGAGATGGAGTCGACTACAACTGAGGCATAACAGAATGTCCAGCTGAGGGAGAGTCGACTAGACATATTTAACAAGAAATACAGATTGAGGGGGAGTCGACTACAACACACTCAACCCAACTAATCAACATGGAAGTATTTTCTTTGTTATTTTGTCACCATAAAAAAGGGAGAGATTGTTAGATCTAAGTTGATTTTAATGATGCAAAATAATGAATTACTCTTTATGTGCAGGAATAATTTTTTAGGAATCGAATGGAGGCATAAATGAATCAAAAGGAAAAAGGAAAAAGGAAAAAGGAAAGAGGGGCGGAAAAATCAATCAAAGAGCTAGAAAAATCAATGAGGAGGATATTATAAGAAGGATCTTAATTAAATGAGGTCAAGGGCACAAAATCATTCGCTGAAGATTCTTCCACATAAAGACATCAATTAAAGCAAAAATCAAGGAATTTGATAACGGGAATATTCTCATTAAAGGAATAAATAAATCAAGCCCACGAGTCAAGAAAAATCAACAGAAGAATTACTCTTGGAAAGAATCAATCTACCATTCCTTTTGAGAACACCTCCCTTGGGTTTGCAATCTCTCAAAAGATTTACAAGACATGAAGGCCTCACGAAGTATAAATACATACTTCACCAGCTTTGGAAAAATATACTTTGAACGAATCACTATCACTCTTTTTATTCTACTCCAAATAAGCATTTTAGTTCACTTTAGATCTGTTGTGTAATTAGTGAAAGAAGAAAAAAAGATAAATACTAGTGTGACATTGTATCAAGAAGAAGAAGCAATAAGTAACATTGTGATTTGGTGTAAAACTACATCAATTCTCTTGTAATCAAGAAACTTCAATACTGAACGCGAATACCCTTGTAACTCAAAGAGACTAGACGTAGGATGCACATTGAATCCGAACTAGTATAAGAATCCTGGTATCATTAATTCCTCAATTTTATTCGGCTTTACATATTTTCTATTCTTACCATTCAGTCGACTAATAAGTGATATTCGACAAAAAATATATATATTTACCCATTATTACCTCACATTGTAGTAGTTTAAATCATCCTTTGAATATTAATTACATTACTTTGTGCTTAATATTATATTTTAATTGTGTGGGAATAAAGTGATGTGAAGATGAAGATATTTGGAGCAAAATTAATATAAAATGCGGAAGAACAAAAAAGAAAAAAGAATGAAAATGAGGGAGACAAAGGGGGGACACCCCTTGGTGTTTGTACTCCCTAGTGGAAGAAAAGAAAAAATAAGGAAATAGAATTAGCAAGCAAAGAAAAAGTTGAAAACGTTTCCTGTTTCCGCTCCAGGGCCAGCGCTTCGTGCTGGTTTGGACGCTGCGGTTGCAAGATTTTCCTATTTTATCCGAGACAATGTTATTTTGACTCTACACGTACCAACTTGTATAAAAGATGTTCTAAACCTAATTTGGAGAGGAGCTAATATATTTTTGGGTGGAGAACACTCTACTTTGGAGGGGAGAACATAAGCCATGCTTGGAGGAGGCTTTCAACTAGTTTTTCTTCTCTTCTCTTCCTTTACTCTCATAGTTTATTAGTTCTAGAGTTTTGGGTGCTACATGAACGTTGTAGTTTGAAACTTGAAGTGTTCTTATTATGTTATCGTATTGGTTTATTTATTCAATTTTGTACTTAATTATTTGATTGCTTGATCACCAATTGAATATTATCTACGAATATAAGATTGAACTCGGGAGAGGGAATTCTAGATTGCATATAAGATTGAGTAGAGCGAGATCTTGAGCATGAGTATCGGGAACAGATTTGCAGTTAGGATAGGGATATACCTAATCGTCTTTCTTGGTTACTATACAGAAACGTTTAATGTATTCTTGTTAATCCTAATTCCATAGGAATATAGGCATTAGGTTAGTTTGAATAGGTGAGTAGTACTTCGGGAGAATACTACGAGTAATATTAACCATGTAAACTAATAAACCAGATAAATTAATTGGACAATTTAAGTGGAAGACTCAATCAGGTTAGCTAACTAACCCATAGCTTTGGAATATTTTCTCCCATTGAATTTGTATCTAAGCTTGTCGACGTATTTTCTATAATTTCTTAGTTTTCGACTCTAGATTAGTTGTAGATAATAATCTTTAGAAAAGTGTTTGAATAGATTAATCGTCCTAGTTTAATTTATCAAATAGTTAATCACAAGTCCCTGTGGGTATGATATCTGGACTTATAATCCTATATTACTTGTCGACCACATATACTTGCATGTGCGTTTTGAAGGAACAAGGTTTTTGGTGCCGTTGCCGGGGACTTAGAAATTAGCTGTTTTCTAGATTAGAATTATTTTTAAGCAACTATACCACTCGACAGCACTTGCCTAGTGGCTAATATATAAATAAAATCCCAAAATGGGTCCAAAGCTTACAAGATGTCCAAACCAAGATAGAAGTTGCATGAAGCTACTAGCTATTAAAAAGAGAGAAAAGCTAAAATCTAAATCTATATTAGAATTTTACTTTTATCTTTACAGGTTTTTTTTGTTTGTAATTTTTTCTATTTTTATCATTATTTGATATTTTCTCTAGTGCGTTTCTAGTTTTCTAATCATGACATCTGGGGATGAAATATTTGGAAATAGGATGATTGATGAAGAAGCTTGGTCGACAGAAGACTTTTATGGCCCGTATTTTTGGGCTTGTCATGACATGTCCTCTTGGAAGTCTGAATTTGAATACGGGAGTAAGGGGTGGTATTGTGAAAAATATTATCAATTAAGGGAATATGTGAAATGACGTTGTTTACTAACAACATTGGTGAAAAATCAACCTTTGAGGAGATAAAACGAGAATACCAATCATTAGACCATGTTCTTGTTGATGATGCTGAGGTTGAAGGAGTATATATTATTGAGGATGTAAAAAATAATGCAGTTTTGGAGTTGGGGAGTGTTGGTACTCATTCTAAACATTTTTCTACATTATGTTTGGATGGATGCATGGAGATCAAGCCTTTGGAGAGATGCATAGATAAAAAAACAAGACCCATACATTGTAAAGTTTACCACACCAAAAAGACAAAATGACATACATCACTTAAAGGCCAAGAAGTACAAGATGTGATATCTATTGTTTGGTTCTTTGTATTTGTACCACCGCCCTAGGAATGTGACAGAAAAAAGTGATGCATAATTGGGGGCGCAATTCATATCCTCAAAGTAGAAGGAAAAGTATTGAAAGTGATGTCGCCGTGTTGCAGCGTTGAATCAAGTGCTTATTGGGAGGCAACCCCATTCTACTCCTTTTTATTTTTGTTTATTTTTGTAGTGTTATTTTTGTATTTTGTAGGAGTAGAAACATGGAGTCAAAGCCAATAGGCATATGAAAAATCGAGAAGATGGTTGGAATTAAGTGTGAGGTGCCCGCACAAAGGATCGTACATGGGAGAAGTCTGAGTATCATGTGAGCTGCTAATACTTCGGCCTTTGCCCTACCAGGGAGTCTCTTTTACCCTCTTGTTATTTATTATATGCATTGAGGACATTGCACAATTTTAAGTGAGGGATGAGGAGATTGTCTGAGTGATTTTCTTTGCTAACCTAGCTTAGTTGTAGTATTCTTTCTTAGTGTAATATAATGGATTTTGTTAAAAAACAAAATAGAAAAAAAATGAAAAGATAAAAAAATTTAGAAAATTTGGAATTTTCCCGATGATGGATTTTGTAGACAGCTTTCATGAGGGACTAAGTTCCAATGAAAAAAATTCCAAAAAATATTTTCTTTTTTTTTCTAGTTAGTTTTAGTTAGATAATAACCCCCCTTGGGTTTTCTTTGTGCATCGGTTCTTTTTCAGTGGATGTAAATTGAACCGAGTAATTTTTTTTATTTTTAGGATTAGAATTATTTTTTTAGGAGTAGTAAAAGAGGGATAAGGAAAATCTTTGTGACTTGTTTGATACTAGAATATTTAGGCCTAAACTTGGGAAGTACTTTCCTGTGAGTTCTTGAGTAATGAATAAAATAACAAACTTTCTGACACCTAAGCTCAGGGTTGTGACTCTGTATATAGCTTATTCTTATTTTGTCGCTCGCTGTGATCATGTCTGTCCTAGAGTAGAATTGATCCATCTTGATTGATACTTGTGACATGTGGGGTGAAGATTTCTTACATATATTCCATGTTTTACATCTTAGTCTAGAACTTGCCATGCATGTTATTGAAAAGAAATAAAAGTGTTGCTCTGTTAAGAAGAAAATAATAGGCTTTTTTGATATGTTTTGTGAATTCTAGCCTTTTCAGATATTGTACCACTAGTTAGCTATCACGACCCAAATTCTCCCTCCGTGAATCGTTGTGACGGCACCTAGTCTTTACGACAAGGTAAGCCTAACACTTGCAAAAATAAAATGAAAAACATTAAAATTAATAACTAATAATAAAAGATATTTTAATAAGCAATTTAGATGCCGCTCGGCATATACAATAATCAACTCTCGAAATATACATGACACTCCTAAGACCTAGAACACAGTATGTCACAAGATTCTATGAAGTTCTAACTGTTCTATACATCAGTGTCTATAGAAATAAGAGAAGAATCAACATAAGGGGATAGAGGGGGACTACAAGGATCTGCGGGCGCGGGCAGATGTACCTTGAAGTTCTCCGAAAACAGCAACGACTGCAACTAACGACGAGGCGGGTAAAAGGAACCTGGATCTGCACACGAAAACTATGTACAGGAAAGGGAGTGAGTACACCTTAGCTGTACCCAGTAAATGCCGAGCCTAACCTCGGTTGAGTAGTGACAAGGTCAGGTGAAGGCCCTATTGGTATATAATAAATAAGGAGGAGAGTATAACAATATAATAAGAGACTGGAATTAAAACAAAGAGAACATAGCAAAGTAGCACGCAAATCACAAGGATAAACAGTAGGTGATCTCCCGAGATACCATCTCGTAGTCCCAAAATAAAGGTGTAAGGAGATCGCCCGAGGTACCGCCTCGTAGCCTCAAAAGTAAATATGCAGGGGGATCTCCAGGGATACCGTCCCGTCGTCCCAAAAGTAAATGTGCGTGAAGAACTCCCGAGGAGCCACCTCGTAGTCTCAAAAGTAAATATGCAGGGGGATCTCCCGGGATACTGTCCCGTAGTCCCAAAGTAAATACGCAGCTCAAATGAATGAATATAACAGTTATAGCACGAAACCTATAATTTAGACTAAGTACAAGTCAAGATAGAAGTAGGATTCTTCTAAACATGTTGCAAGGAGTTCAAATAGGCAATTATGATACGTAGATATGCTATTTTAGGCTAATATGATAACTACACATGCTAGTATACACAGATAAGATAAAAACATGCTACTACTTGGTAAAAATTAGGGTTTTCCACAAATAGCCCGTGTACGCACTCGTCACCTCGCGTACACGACACTCACATATCATAACAACACCAAATCCTAAGGGGATTTCTCCCACACAAGGTTAGGCAAGCCACTTACCTCAAACCAAGCTCAATTAATCCGTAACAATACTCTTTCCACGAATATCCGGCTCCGAATGGCCCAAATCTAGCCAAAATCAATTACATACCATAAATACAACTATAAGAATTACTCTAATTAATGAAATCAATGCTAAGGCAAGAAATTTTAAAAATCGCCTTAAAAGGTCTCCCCGGGCCCACGTCTCAGAATCAGAAAAAGTCACAAAATATGAACACCCATTCACATATGAGTTCACTCGTACCAACATTACTCAAATTCTATACCAAAATCTCGATCAAAATCCCAAAATTCGGCCTAAGAACTTTTCTCAAATTTTCCCTAATTTTCCAACCCAAATCACTAATTTAATGATGAAATTAAAGACATAATCATGTGAATTAACCAAAACTAGGTAAGAATCACTTACCCCAAACACCCACATGAAAATCCCTCCAAAAATCACCAAATTCCGAGCTTTCAAGTCCAAATGGTGAAAAATGACATAAACCCTTGATTTGAACCTTTAAATCTGCCCAGGTGCTCCCTTCTTCGCGAAGGCGGAATATCCCTCGCTTCCGTGAAGAGCAAATTATTCTTGCCCAGAAATTCTACATCGCAAACGCGGTGTCCTAGTCGCGAACGCGAAGGCCTCACAACTAAACCCTACACGAACGCGGGACTAACATCGAGAACGCATAGGCATAATGTCCTGGGGACCCAACAACCAGTCCCTTCTACGCGAACACGAGATATTCTTCGTGAACGCGTAGGCTTATGATCTCAGAGCTTCGCGAACTCAAAGCATAAAATTCCTACCTGCCCCAGATCCTCTTCACGATCGCGGAACACCCCTCGCGAATGCGAAGAAGGAAACCAGTAACTAAAGAACACCAGAATCTGCAATCTCCCAAAGGCCAAAAATGATCCGTTAACCACTCGAAACTCACCCGAGGCCCTCTGGACCTCAACCAAACCTACCAACAAGTTCCAAAATATCACACGAATTTAATCGAATCCTCAAACCACCTTAAACAATGCTAAAATCACGAATCATCCTCCGATTCAAACTTAATGAACTTGAAACTTCCAAATTCGACAACCAATGCTGAAACCTATCAAACCACGTCCGATTGACACCAAATTTTGCAAACACGTCATATTCAACCCTACGGACCTATTCCAACTTCCAGAATCAGAATCCAACCCCGATATCAAAATTCCACTACTGGTCCAAATCTTCAAAACTTTGACTTTCGCCATTTCAAGCCTAAATGAACTATAGACCTCCAAAACACTATCCAGACATGCCCCTAAGTTCAAAATAACCTAACAGAGCTAACGGAACCGACAGAACTCCATTATGGAGTCGTCTCCACATAGTTCTGACTATGTTCCAAATCCTAAGGTTTAAACCTCCATTTAGGAACTAAATGTCCCAAAACACTCCAAAAACCAAAACGAAACCTCTCGGCAAGTCACAATAGCAGAAAAGGATATGGGAAAATTAGTTAATAGGGGATCGGGGCTATAACTCTCAAGACGATCGGCTAGGTCGTCATATCCTCCACCTCTTAAAAAATCGTTCGTCCTTGAACGAGCATAAAGACATACCTGAAGTGGTGAAAAGAGGAGGATAACGGTTGCGCATAACATGCTCAGTCTCCCAAGTCGCCTCCTCGACCGGCTGACCCCTCCATTGCACCTTTACGAAAGTAATATTCTTTGACCTTAGCTTTCTGACCTGCCTGTCCAAAATAGCCATTGGCTCCTCAACAAAAGATAGATTCTTTTCCAATTGGATTGAGCTGAAATCCAATATATGAGACGGATCACTGTGATTCTTCCGAAGCATAGAAACGTAGAATACCGGATAAACTCCTGCTAGGCTGGGAGGTAAGGCAATCTCATAAGTAACCTTCCTTCAACACCTCAAAAGGACCAATGTACATTGGGCTCAGCTTGCTCTTCTTCCCGAACCTCATAACACCCTTCATAGGCGATACCCGAAGCAAGACCCTCTCTCCAACCATGAATGCTACATCGCAAACCTTCCGATACTCATAACTCTTCTGTCTGGACTGGGTTATGCGGAGTTGATCCTGAATTACTTCACCTTATCCAGGGCATCCTGGACCAAGTCTGTACCCAAATATCTGGCCTCACCCGGCTCTAACCAACCCACTGGGGACCGACACCGCCTGCCATACAGAGCCTCATACCGTGCCATCTGAATGCTCGACTGATAACTGTTATTTTAGGCAAACTCCGCAAGTGGTAAGAACTGATCCCATGACCATCCAAACTCCATTACACAAGCACAGAGCATATCCTATAATATCTGAATAGTGTGCTCGGATTGTCCATCCGTCTAAGTGTGAAATATTGTGCTCAACTCCACTCGAGTACCCAACTCATGTTGTACGGCCCTACAGAACCGTGATGTAAACTGTGTACCCCAGTCAGAGATGATAGGTACCGGTACTCCAAGAAGGCTGACGATATCACGGATGTAGATTCAAGCCAGCTGCTCGGAAGAATATGTAGTCATCATAGGAATGAAATGAGCTAACTTGGTCAGCCTATATACAATCACCCAAACTGCATCAAACCTCCGCTGAGTCCGTGGGAGCCCAATAATGAAATCTATAGGGATCTGCTCCCATTTCCACTCCAGAATCTCTATCTTCTGAAACAACCCACCCGGACGCTGATGCTCATACTTTACCTACTGAAAATTTAGGCGCCAAGCCACATACTCCACTATGTCCTTCTTCATTCTCCTCCACCAGTAATGTTACCTCAAGTCCTGATACATCTTCGAGGCACCCGGATAAATGGAGTACAGCAAGCTATGAGCCACCTAAAGAATCAACTCACGCAAACCATCTACATTAGGCACATAGCCTGCCATGCATCCTTAATGTGCCATCATCCCTAATAGTGACCTCCTTAGTATCACCGTGCTGAACCGTGTCCTTAAGGATAAGCAGGTGGGGGTCATCATACCAACGCTCCCTGATACGATCATAAAGAGAAGATCGACACAAGCCAACACTCGACTCGGCTCAGAAATATCCAATCTCACAAACTTGCTGGCTAAGGCTTGAGCATCCAATGCTAATGGTCTCTCTGCTGCTGGAAGATATGCTAAACTCCCCAAACTCTCCTCCCGACGACTCAAAGCATCAGCCACCACATTGGCCTTCCCCGGGTGGTACAAAATGGTGATATCATAATCCTTAAGGAGCCCCAACCACCTCCACTGACGCAAATTAAGATCCTTTGGCTTAAACAGATGCTGCAAACTTTGATGATCAGTGTAAATCTCACAAGGAACACCGTACAAATAGTGGCGCCAAATCTTCAGGGCATGAACAATAGCTGCTAACTCAAGGTCGTGTACAGGATAGTTCTTCTCATGCACTTTAAGCTATCTGGATGCATAGGCAATCACCCTACCATCCTGCATTAACACCGTGCCAAGACCAATCCGGGATGCATTATAATATAAAGTGTAAGACCCCGAACATGTAGGCAATACCAAAACTGGGGATGTAGTCATAGCTGTCTTGAGCTTATGAAATCTCTCCTCACACTTCTCTATCCACCTGAAAGGAGCACCCTTCTGGGTCAGCCTAGTCATAGGTGTTGTAATAGATGAGAATCCCTCTACAAAACGACGGTAATAACCCACCAAACCAAGAAAACTGCGGATCTCCGTAGCCGATGACGGTCTAGGCCAACTCTACGCTGCTTCCACCTTCTTCAGATCCACCTTGATCCCATCACTCGATACTACATGGCCCAAGAATTCCACCGAGTCTAGCCAAAACTCACACTTAGAAAATTTTGCATATAACTTCTTTTCTCTCAGGGTCTGAAGCACAATCCTTAGGTTCTGCTCATGGTCTTCCCGTGTCCAGGAATATACTACGATGTCGTCAATAAACACAATGACGAAGGAGTCAAGATAAGGCCAGAACACGCTGTGTATCAAATGCATAAAGGCCGCTGGGGCATTGGTCAGCCCAAAAGACATGACAAGAAACTTCTAGTGACCATATCTAGTCCTGAAAGCAGTCTTCGAATATTCAGCTCCCGAATCTTCAACTGGTGATAGCCTGAACGCAAGTCAATCTTGGAAAACACCCTGGGACCCTGTAGCTGATTAAATAAGTCATCAATGCAAGGTAATGTGTACTTGTTCTTCACTGTAACCTTGTTTGGTTGGTGATAATCAATACAGATACACATAGAAACATCTTTTTTTCACAAACGAGACCGGAGCACCCCGAGGTGACACACTGGGCTGAACGAAGCCCTTATCAAGCAACTCCTGTAACTGCTCCTTCAGCTCCTTCAATTCAGAAGGAGTCATACGATATGGAAGAATAGAGATGGGCTTAGTGCCCGACAACAAATCAATGCTAAAATCAATATCTCTGTCGGGCAGCATGCCCGGAAGATCAGCTGTAAACACATCCGGAAAGTCCCTCACTACTGGAACTGATTCAACTGTAGGAGTATCAATACTGACATATCTCGCATAAGCTAGATATACGTCATGCCCCTTCTTAACCATTCATTGAGCTTTAATAAATGAAATAACTCTACTCGGAGTATACTTTAAGGTACCTCTCCACTCTAATCGCAGTAAGCCTGGCATCGCAAGCGTCACAATCTTAGCGTGACAATCAAGAATATCATAATGGGGCGACAACCAGTCCATGCCCAAGATAACATCAAAATCTAACATGCTGAGTAATAATAAATCGGCTCTGGTCTCAGAACCACTAAGAGCAATCAAACATAACCGATACACACATTCCACAATAAGAGAATCTCCCACAAGAGTAGACACATAAACATGGGAACTCAAAGAATCCCGAGATACACCCAAGTATAGGGAAAAATAAGAGGACACATATGAATACGTAGAGCCTGGGTCAATACTACCGACGCATCTCAATGACAGACTGGAACAATACCTGTAATGATAGAGTCGGATGTAACTGCCTCTGTACGAGCTGAAGAGCATAATACCTGGCATGGCCTCCCCCTCTAGGGAGACCTCGACTTCCACTTCGAGCTGGCTGAGCAGGTGCGACGGTAGTGGTGCTGGAATTATTGCCTGAGGACACGGTGGAGAACATGATGGTTGAGAAGTCTGTGGAGGTACAACCCTCCTAAGTCTGGGGCAATCCCTCACCATATGGCGGGTGTCACCACACTCAAAGAAACCCCTTAGAGGGCGTGGCTGCTACGACTGACTCGGGCCAAGTCTGTTGGACTGGACGCTAAAAGCACCCTGAGCAGGAGACACACTAGATACTGGCGGTGCATAATAATGCTTCTGGGGCGTAAAAGGGGCTGGAACACCATTGGTGGCTGGAAGAGCTAATTGAACGGGGAGACCCACATAACCCCTAGGATGGCGAGCTGCTAGGGTACGAGCTCCAGAATAAGAACTAGTCTTTCGAGACCTCTTGGCCTCTCTCTCCTCTCGGTCCCGGGAAAGCATGCCCTCCAATCTCCTAGTAATACTCACAACCTGCTGGTAAGGGATATCCATCTCCAGCTCCCTGACCATACTAATCCTGATATTGGGGTGAAGTTCCACAATAAACCGATGAACCCTCTCTCGAACTGTAGAAACCAAGGCCGGTGCATGTCAGGTCAAATCACTGAAGCGGACTGCATACTCTGACACATTCGTAGCACCCTGGTGCAGCTGTCATACTCCGCGCGCCATGAGTCCCTGAGGCTCTGAGGGACATACTCTCTCAAAAACAAGTCCGAGAACTAAGTACATGTAAGTGAAGCTGCCTCATCCGGACTACTCAACTCATAAGAATGCCACCACTGATAGGCTGCTCCTCTAAGCTGGAAAGTGGTAAAAGAAACCACACCCATCTCCGCTACTCCCACAGTACGAATAAAACGATGACACTTCTCCAGAAAACTCTAAGCATCATCTGTAGCCAATCCGCTGAAGGTAGGTGGGTGGCACTTCTTGTACCTCTCAAGTCTGAACTGCTCCACCTTAGAAGTGGATGTCCTAGTCTCATGTTGAACTGGAGCTACCGGCGGCATAGGAATGAACTCTGGAGCCTGATCAACTTGGACCCTCTGCTCGGGAGTACGGGTTGCGGGAGTTTGTGCCCCTCCCCCAGCCTGAGATATGGCGGGAGCTTGTGGGATCAATCCAGCCTGAGCTGAAGTGCTGAACATGCTCATGAACTGGGCTAGAGTCTCCTGGAGGGTTGGTGCAGCAATAGGAATCTCCGATGCCTGACCTCCAGCTAGAACTGCTGGGGACTCCTCTATCGCAGCTCGCGCAGGTGCTCTGGCTGCACCGCATATTAGTCCTCTAGCTCGGCCCTGGCCTCTGGCGGCTCTAGCAGGGGGCGCGGGTTGCTGGTCATCAAATTCTCTGGTACGGGTCCTCACCATCTGTGAGAAAGAATGGATTACAGAAGTTTAGAATTTTTGGTACCAACAAATTTCGCACGACAATGAATCGAAGAAGCATAATTTTTCCTACAAATACCATAGCCTCCCGAAGATAAGTACAGACGTCTCCGTACTGATCCGCGAGACTCTAATAAATCGGCTTGTGACTCATGACACTTATGAATCTAGAACTCTGATACCAACTTGTCACGATCCAAATTCTCCCTCAGTGAATCGTCGTGACGACACCTAGTCTCAACGACTAGGTAAGCCTAAAAAATAAAAATTAACAACTAACAGTAACAAATATTTTAATAAGCAATTGAGATGCCGCTCGGCATATACAATAATCAACTCTCAAAATATACATGACACTCCCAAGACCCGGAACACCGTAAGTCACAAGCTTCTACGAAGTTCTAACTGTTCTATACATCAATGTCTATAAAAATAAGAGAACAATCAACATAGGAGGATATAGGGGGACTCCTAGGATCTGCAGGCACGGGCAGATGTACCTTGAAGTTCTCCGAAAATGGCAGCGACTGCAACTAAGAACGAGGTTGGTAAAAAGAACCTGAATCTGCACATTAAAAACATGTACAGGAAAGGGCGTGAGTACACCACAGTGGTACCCAGTAAGTGCCGAGCCTAACCTCGATCGAGTAGTGACGAGATCATGTCAAGGACCTACTGGTATATAATAAATAAGAAGGAGAGTATAACAATATAATAATAGACTGGAATTTAAACAAAGAGAACATAGCAAAGTAGCATGCAGATCACATGGATAAAAAGTAGGGGATCTCTCGAGATACCATCTCGTAGTCCAAAAATAAAGGTGCAAGGAGATCTCCCGAGGTACCGCCTCGTAGCCTCAAAAGTAAATATGCAGGGGGATCTCCTGGGATACCATCCCGTAGTCCCAAAAGTAAATGTGCAGGGAGAACTCCCGAGGAGCTGCCTCGTAGTCTCAAAAGTAAATATGTAGGGGGATCTCCCGCGATACCGTCCCTTAGTCCCAAAGTAAATACGCAGCTCAAACGAATGAATATAACAAATACAGCATGAAACCTATAATTTAGACTAAGTACAAGTCAAGAAAGAAGCAGTATTCTTCTAAACATGCTACAAGGAGTTCAAATAGGCAAGTAGGACACGTAGACATGCTATTATTGGCTAACAGGATAACTACACATGCTAGTATACTCAGATAAGATGAAAATAGGCTATTATTTGGTAAAAATCAGGTTTTTCTACAAATAGCCCATGTACGCACTCGTCACCTCGTGTACACGACACTCACATATCATAACAACACCAAATCCTAAGGGGATTTCTCCCACACAAGGTTAGGAAAGCCACTTACCTCAAACCAAGCTCAATTAATCCGTAAAAATTCTTTTTCAACAAATATCCGGCTCCGAAGGCCCAAATCTAGCCAAAATAAATTACATACCATAAATAGAACTATATGAATTACTCTAATTAATGAAATCAAAGCTAAGACAAGAAATTTAGAAAATCGCCTCAAAAGGTCTCCCCGGCCTCACGTCTCGGAATCGGGTAAAAGTCATAAAATATTAACACACATTTGCTCATGAGTTCACTCGTACAAAAATTACTCAAATCCGATACCAAAATCTCGATTAAAATCCCAAAATTCGGCCTAAGAACGTTTCTCAAAATTTTCCCAAATTTCCAACCAAAATCACTAATTTAATGATGCAATTAAAGACATAATCATGGGAATTAACCAAAAACTATGTAAGAATCACTTACCCTAAACACCCACGTGAAAATCCCTCCAAAAATTGCCAATTCCGAGCTCTCACGTCCAAATAGTGAAAAATGACATAAACCCTCGATTTGAACCTTTAAATCTGCCCATGTGCTCCCTTCTTTGCGAACGCAGAATATCCCTCGCGTTCGCGAAGAGCAAATTATTCTTGCCGAGAAATTCTACATCGCGAATGCGTTGTCCTAGTCACGAACGTGAAGGCCTCACAACTCAACCCGACGCGAACGCGGGACCAATATCGCGAACGCGTAGGTATAAAGGCCTGGGGACCCAGCAACCAATCCCTTCTACACAAACACGGGATATTCTTCGTGAACACGTAGGCTTATGATCTCAGAGCTTCGCAAATGCGGGACTGACATCGCGAACGCGAAGTGTAAAATTCCTACCTGCCCCAAAATCTCTTCGCGATCGCGGAACACCCCTCGCGAACACGTAGTAAGAAACCAGCAATTGAAGAACACCAGAATATGTTATCTCCAAAAGGCCAAAAATGATCCATTAACCACCCGAAACTCACCCGAGCCCCTCGGGACCTCAAACAAACCTACCAACAAGTCCCAAAATATCACACAAACTTAATCGAATCCTCAAACCACCTCAAACAATGCTAAAATCATGAATCATCTTCCGATTTAAACTTAAAGAACTTGAATTTTGCAGACAGGTCATATTCGACAACCGATCCCGAAACCTATCAAACCACGTCCGATTGACTCCAAATTTTGTACACAAGTCATATTCAACCTACGGACCTATTCCAACTTTCGGAATCGAAATCCGACCTCGGTATCAAAATTCCACTACCAGTCCAAATCTCCAAAACTTTGACTTTCGCCATTTCAAGCCTAAATGAGCTATGGACCTCCAAAACACTATCTGGACACGTCCCTATGTCCAAAATCACCTAATGGAGCTAACAGAACTGATATAACTCCATTCCGGAGTCGTCTTCACACAGTTCCGACCATCATCCAAATCCTAAGGCTTAAACCTCCATTTAGGGACTAAGTGTCCCAAAACACTCCAAAAACCAAAACGAAACCTCCCGGCAAGTCACAATAACAGAAAAGGATACGGGAAAAATAGTTAATAGGGGATCAGGGATATAACTTTCAAAACGACCGACCGGGTCGTCACGTTTGCCCTTTGAGCCTGTAGCCTTTTATTTATAAACAGTATTTTTGCCTTAACTCTTTTGTTGAATCCCTAGTTTTTTTACCCTGCTCGTTTGAGCACTATTGCTTAGACTGCGAAATTAATTGATAAATTTGAGGAAAGGAATGAATAAGTGGAAAATGGTGACCAACGATAGCTGAAAAGTAATGAAAAGGCCATCTTGAAAAGAATTTGACATAAAAAAAATGCTTTGAAAAAATGAAACATTCTTGATATGAGGGAAATACTTGTGAAATAATTGATGAAGAGAAGGCTGAAAAATAAAATTAAGAGATGAAAATAATGGGGGATGAAATCTAAAAGCAAAGTGCTTAGGGAAGTGTAAGTCACTATTGTATAATTTTCCTACCCTTCCCCTAGCCAACATTACAACCTGTTAAAGTCCTATTTTGTTCTATTCGAGAACACTTAATTAGTAGAGATGCACATAATGGGCAAGCCTATGGTTCTTTGTGCATACATGTGAATTTAATTTGTTTGTAAGTGTGAGAGTTTTTCTTTGATGCTAAGTCCTTAAATTATATTTATTCTTAGATTTGAGTGTATGGACTATTTATTCTTGTGAGGATACTTGTTTCATGATAGATAAGTGATGTTATTAGCTTCTTTGGCAGAGTAGGTGAGTAAGCTTAAATTTCATAAGTTAGAGTCAGTCTCCGAGGCTAGGAGATTAGAAGTTTGTTGTTTGTGTGTGACTTGCATATCTTGCACAATGATCAGGAAGTGTATATCTGATGGTTTGAGTTGTTATATGGCCTAATTGTTAGTATCAATCGAAGTGATGGTGTTTCTAGGCTTGATTTATTGAGAGTGATTTTAATACTTACTCGAGGACGAGCAAGAGTTTAAGTGTGGGGTTGTGATGTTCGGCCAAAAATATATGTACCCATTGCTGCCTCACATTGTAGTACTTTTAATCGTCTTTTGAGTATTAATTATATTACTTTGTGCTTAATATTATATTTTAATTATTTAGGAATAAAATGATGTAAAAATAAAAAGATTTGGAGCATAATTAAATAAAACACGTAAGAACAAAGAAGAAAATCAAAGAATGAAAAGGAGGGACACCCTTTGGTGTTTATCCCCCCTAGTGGAAGACAAACAAATAAGAAAATAGAATTAGCAAGCAAAGAAGATGTTGAAAACTTTTCTGGTTTCTACGCCAGGGGCAGCGCTCTGTGCTGGTCTGGATGGTGCGGTTGTGGGATTTTCTTATTTTATTCGGGATAATATTATTTCGATTCTACATGGTCCCAACTTGTATAAAAGGTGTTCTAAACCTAATTTGAAGGGGAGCTAACATGTTTTTGGGGGAAGAACACGCTACTTTGGAGGGGAGAACATAAACCACACTTGGAGGAGGCTTTCAACTAGTTTTTCTTCTTTTCTCTTCCTTTACTCTCATAGTTATTAGTTCTAGAGTTTTGTGTGCTACATGAACGTTGTAGTTTGAAACTTGAAGTGTTCTTATTATTTTATCGTATTAGTTTATTTATTCAATTTTTCGTTTAATTATTTGATTGCTTGATCACCAATTGAATATTATCTATGAATCTAGGATTGAACTCGGGAAAGGGAATTCTAGATTGCATATAAGATTCAGTAGAGCGAGATATTGAACCCGAGTATCGGAAACATATTTGTGGTTAGGATAGGGATATACATAATCACCTTGCTTGGTTGCTATACGTGAATTATTAATGCGTTCGTTAATCCTAATTCCATATGAATATAGGCGTTAGGTTAGTTTGAATAGGCGAGTATTACTTCGGGAGAATACTACGAGTAATATTAACCCTTTCAACCAATAAACCAGATAAATTAATTAGACAATTTAAGTGGAAGACTCAACGGGATTGTTAGCTAACCGATAGCTTCGGAATAATTTCTCCCATTGAATCCATATCTAAGCTTGTCGACGTATTTTCTATAATTTCTTAGTTTTTGACTCTAGTTTAGTTGTAGTTAATAATCTTTAGAAAAGTGCTTGATTAGATTAATTGTCTTGGTTTAATAGTAAATGGTTAATCACAAGTCTCTGTGGGTACGATATCTGGACTTACAATCATATATTACTTGTCGACCACGTATACTTGCGTGTGCATTTTAGAGCTACAATAAGCAAACTAGTCAACTACCTAGGATACAAAAGAAATAAAATCGACAATTCACTCCCCTCTTGTACTTTTAAAAGAGAATTTTTGATTGCAACAAGTTTGAATATGGCAAGTACTTTAACGTACCCATCTATCTATCTATACTATATTAAAAGTGAGAAGCTCCTAAACAAAAAGTTGGATTACCAAATTATCCTTTTGATAATTAAATGACTAATTTACCCTTAATTTAAACATATTTTTTCTACAATTTCTTTTGGTACCAAATAGCTAACTAACTTTTCCAAAAAGGTACATCACTTGGGGCAGCCAATTCAGCGGCTTTGAATTGCTTTACCTTCCAATCGGTACATTCACGCACCAAGTGTCTCTTCGTTAATATTTTGAGGAGTTGCAATTAATATTACAAATTAACATGCCACTCCATTCGACATTCGTCTTCAATCATTATATGCATACCAATGAATTCATCCTCATCTTCAAAATCACATATTATATCTAGATGGTATTCTTTCATTAAGTCTATTCATTATACCGATTACTCTCAATCATGGCTTGTGTTGTCACACTGCAACTTCTTTAACTCTATATTTATTACTTTATTTTTGTTTATTGCCTAGCAAGGAGAAGAAATAGAAGTAGCACTTAAAGATCTTAGCGATCGAAGTCCACCCACACCTATCATTTTGAGTTTCAATTGGTTATGGCATTTATATGCTCTTTTAAGTTTTTTTATTGGAGATTTTTACATTGTAGGACTCTTACAAAATAGTATTTATATTACTGTTATCATATATGGATTATTCCAATAATAGCACATTTTATTATAAATGCAGTATTTAACAACTTATTTATTTTCTAACTCTTCCTAAAAACAAGAGATAATGTTTAAACTCTTGATATCTTATTTCTCTTTCTCTCTCGTAATAAATAACCACTTCTCTCCTTCCTTGGGAGAAGTTTCACGTCTTCTCTTATTTTAGTAGAAGTTCTTCCCATCACTTATCAATTTAACTTTACTTTTTCGAAAATGATGCTCAAATACTATTGTTGCTTTCTCACAATCTTCGGCAAATCTCACTCTTCTAAGAAATTACCAAAGCAAGAGTTAAATCAAATATTTCTTTCTCCTCATGCTTTTTATTCTTCAATGATATACAATTTGGTGTAATATACAGATGTTTACCCAAAAAATTGGATAGAGTTAAATTTGTGTATGGTTCTAAGGATACGTGATATAACTTGGTACAAATTATAGAGTGAAATAGAAATATATATATTCTTGACAAATGGAATGAAATATAAGGCAGAGAAAAAAAAAATGTTGATGAACAAGGCAAAGTAAATGAGCCCAAAAGTGTTAATCTCTCTAAAGTTGTCTTTGTTACAATGTGTGTCCGCCCTATGCTTACATGGATTCCCCTCTTTATAGTAGAGGGATCCTACTTTATCTACAATAAAACATATATAGTGAATAACCCATGATGAATTGCCTTTTTCTCGATTCCCGCCAAGATTCTTTCCCCTAGTGTGGTTGCAATGACTCTTGTTTGTGAGCTCGATACTGGCTCGAGCTCGGTATTGGATAGATCCCTCGGCCTCAGTTCGAGCTCGATTCTGACTTGGAGTCTCGATATTCGGGGTGAGTGTTGGTCGGTCTATGCATCTTCGATAATCTTCGCTTTGCCTCGTAGTTTGATTTGGATATGAGCTCGATAATGATACCGAGCTTGTCATTGATCGGTCTTAGAACTCGAAGCTTGACGCCCTTACTTCGGACCTCGACCTGTCATCACGCAGATACCCTTTGATTGAAGTATTACCATCTTGACCAGTCCGTACGATTGACTTAATCGGTTTTGACCGTACACAGATAGTCCTCTCGTTTCTCGGAAAGGATGAAACGAGAAACGATATGATTTTCCACCAGTACAGTTAGACGTACACTGACGTCTGCATCGAGTTCGATGGTGACGTATGTGATAGTTGTCCCATCGGTTCCATTTACCGAGGCATTTAATGTGTGTCAGGCGATGGTCGGCCATTACCGAGATTGAACCGCCACCGCTTAACCTATAAATATCCCATGTTTCTATCATTAATCACCTTTACATTCTCTGATCAAACTTTTCTAAGCATCTTCCCATATTTTATGAATTTGTTTGTGTGCAATTTTCCTTCTGTGTTTTTCACTACAAAATCTTCCTTTGAAACATCATACCCCATTTTATTCCTTTATTCTAAGTTCAAGGAAAATGGTGAAAACATCAAAGACCGTTCCTCAAAAAGGAGAGACCTCTTCTTCGCATCCCGCCGCCTATAAAACACTGGCGGAGCCACGGCCATAGGAGTGTGTTCCCAAAACATGCCTTCTTATCTCTGATTTTAAGCTCGACAAAGGCACGCTGGTTACCCGTCGATGCAAACCAGTATCGAGATATTTATGCTCGATAACCAAAAATCAACTTGAACAGTTGAAGGCAGATTGTAACTGGACAATAAGGAAATGGCGATTCCGACTTCCGACGACGAAATTACCACCCATGTGGAAGGGTTCTTAAGTGTGTATACCTACCCATTTATATTAGTACCTTTCTACCCTATTGTCGTCGACTTTTGTCGGCAATACCAAATAGCTCTAGGCCATATTCATCATTCCTTTTGGTGGATCGTTATTCTGATCCATTTCTTTGCAAACATGATCGAGGGGATGCCTTTCACCCTCGATCATCTTATTAGACTGTATAGTCCCCTCCTCTTTCGAGGAGGATTGATAAAACTACAATGCCGGGATACCAAGGTATTGTTCTCGAGTATAGACGAGGATACTGATCGAGGTTGGATGGGCAGGTTTGTTCGAGTGAAGACTTCAGACCCGATCCCTGCCGAAAAGATGTCGTTCCCCAAAGAATGGAATATGAATCGTGAGTGTACTTTACTGTTTTATTCCCTATTGCCTTGTTTCTTTGTTTGTTTTCTTGCTGATATCCCTTTTGTGATGCAGCGGTTCCTTGGATGCTTGGTGTCGTTCCCAACCTTAAGAGCTGGGTACTGGCTCTAGCTTCAAACTCCTCTTACATCGAACGTTCATGGCGTGATATGGCAAAGGGCTGATAGGAGGCGAAACATCATGGTAAGCCTATCTTTTATGTTTTGGGAGTTCGAATGAAACATTCTCCTTATACTTAACCAATTTTCTCGTGTGTAGGCCTGCGTAGAGACGCAGTTTTGAGGCCCCTGCCCGGCGAGGAAGAGAACTCGATCCCATCTTCTAAACCACCAAAGGAAAATAAGAGGAAATGGGCCTCTACTTCCGAGAATCCAAAATTGAAGGCAAGGTCGACTTGTAAGTCGAAGAAGAATACCATCCCTTTGACCTCAGAGTCGGTTCAATGCCTAAGAGATGATGATGAGGAAGAAGTAGGTGAGGAGTTTGTGCTGATGGCCCAAACAAAGAAGACCACCGATGCTCCACGGGCAAGTAGATCGATGGTGGGTTATAAAACTCTAGCTCAAATAGAGGGTATATCGGAGAAGGATTCGGGAAAAGTTGTCATTGTAAATTGAGGATGTTTCCAATCGAAGCCAATAGATTGGGAATATATCTTAAGGAACTATTTTTGAATCTCTTTGAACCAAAGGGAATGCCCCAAGTGACTTACCTGAGGCAGCAGCAATCGAAGACTCGCCCACCTTTCCTACTTTTTTTGAAGGGGCGATTCGGGAAACCCAAGCTTTGGGGGCCCTTGAACTAGACATGCCTCATGAGGGGGACGATCCCTTCTGTGGTTTTTTTACTGGCGTTGAGGATGTTGCCGGTAGCAGTGAGGCATCAGATTTTTCCATGGAGTGCAGCAAGCTTTGAATCAGGTAAACCTTAATTTATTTTGTTGGTTTTATCTCTCATGTATATTTTTCTTTTTTCACTTCGTTTCTTCTACCCTCGTAGGCTGCGAAAGCTTGTCGAGAAGCATGTTCTTGATCCTGAGCTGAGCTGCATCGATATGAGGTCAATCTCCAACGGGTTACGGAGGAGAGGAATGTCCTTAAACTCCTCTTAGGGCAAAAAGGGGAGGAAATCAAGGATCTACGAGCTGCGTTGACTGAGGCTCACCAAGATCAGACTGATCTGTATGAGCAGGTAATGATACTATTAAAAGCTTATGGGCTCGATAATGGAACGATGGCTAATCTTTCAGTCTCACAGCTGCAGCAGAAGCTTGAGTTGATCGGGAAACTCCGCGAGGAGGTTGATGAGATAGGCAAAGTCCTTAAAATGGAAAGAAAATATGGACCACCTTGCTAGAGAGAGAGAGACTGCTCGGGCCTAGTTGTCAGCGACCAAAAGTCAACTTCAGAGCCTGAAGGAGAAAAGCTTGTCTTAAGCAAGGGAAACGAAGGAGCTCGAGGCTCGGTTGGCCTCTAAACTTGCCAAGGCTGAAAAACAAAGGCCGATGCAGATGCAATGGTGGCTATTTACTGGGCTGATGCCGAAGCTGCTCAGTTCCATGCAAGAGAGGTTTTTGATACAGCTCGAACTCAAGCACATTAGATCGGCGAATTTTCCAAATGCCAAACTCGGAGGGAAACCCTCGAGGAGATCCATGCTTGGGGCTTCAATCTTTCTGAAGAGATAACAAAGGCAAGAGAGCTTGAAGCTGAAGCTGGGGCCTTGGACTCTGATGATGATGACAATGATAATGACGATGAAGATGACGGGAGCCAAAGCGGGTCTCAGAGTGAGGGAGGATCCCGATGTAGAAAAGACTGCTCCCGTAGATGATTTGGTTCCTTTGTAAGGCCCTGATCAGTCGTTTTGTAAATATCATTATGTATATAAAGTATTTTCTTTTTTCCAGCTTGTCTCTGTTCCCATTCTTCTACTTAGTGAGGATTTTGTTTACTTGTGTTTTAAGAAAATGTTTATCCCTTAGGCTTCATGCAATTTGCTTGAACTCAAAGTAGCATAGCCTTTAGTCTTAATAGTCGAGTGAGTGATTGTTCGAACTCAAAGTATTTGTAGCCTGTAGGCTTTTATGGTCGACTGATTTGTTCAAACTCGAAGTAAGATAGCCCTTAGGCTTAATAATTGAGTGAGTGACTGTTTCAAACTCGAACTCAAAGTATCGTAGCCCGTAGGCTTTTTATGGTCGAGTGATTTGTTCGAAATCGAAGTAAGATAGCCCTTAGTCTTAATAATTGAGTGACTGATTGCTTCGAACTCGAACTCAAAGAATCGTAGCCCGTAGGCTTTTTATGATCGAGTGAGTGATTGCTCGAACTCGAAGTAAGATAGCCCTTAGGCTTAATAATTGAGTGAGTGATTGGTTCGAACTCGAACTCAAAGTATCATTGCCCGTAGGCTTTTTATGATCGAGTGAGTGATTGCTAGAACTCGAAATAATATAGCCCTTAGGCTTAATAATTGAGTGAGTGATTTCTTCGAACTCAAACTCAAAGTATCGTAGCCCGTAGGATTTTTATGATCGAGTGAGTGATTTCTCGAACTCGAAGTAAGATAGCCTTTAGGCTTAATAATAGAGTGAGTGATTACTTCGAACTCGAAATCAAAGTATCGTATCCCGTAGGTTTTTTATGATCGAGTGAGTGATTGCTTGTACTCGAAGTAAGATAGCCCTTAGGCTTAATAATTGAGCGAGTGATTACTTCGAACTAGAACTCAAAGTATCGTAGCCCGTAGGCCTTTTGTGACCGAGTGAGTTGCTCGAACTCGAAGTAAGATAGCCCTTAGGCTTAAGAATTGAGTGAGCGATTGCTTCGATCTCAAACTCAAGGTATTTGTAGCCCGTAGGCTTTTTTGATCGCTCGTATCAAAATTCGTTTGATGGTGGTTGGCCTTTAAGCATGTTTGAATCATGAAGTAGGAAGATCTTTTCAAATTGTGAGATATCTGAAAAGAAAAAGTTTTCCTTTATAAGTCATTATACATGTGTTTGTATCTTGTGCCAGGGTTAGAGAAAAACTACGTGGGCATGGTTCATTTTGACCATTTGGCCCTTACACTTTTCTCTATCGAGACCTTGTCCGACATGAATTTGATATTAAACAACTTTCTTGTGCCGAACTTGATTTATTCGATGGTATCCCCCCCAGTATTTGAGGTTGATTATGAAGGAGCCTCGGATACTATTGAATTTCCCTCAGGTAGCATATAGTTGTTGCCTCGTTAAAACCTTGCTGGAAAATCTATTTTGGATAAAAGACGAATTAAGGAAAAAAAGAGTACAACGCGTGCTCTAAAACCAGAAGTCTTGATGTATTTTGTCGAATTCCTGTAATGAGTTAGTGTCAAATATATATATATATATATATATATATATATATATATATATATATATATATATATATAGAGAGAGAGAGAGAGAGAGAGATGATAGAGAGGATAAAATCATAGCTTAACAATAATATCGTTTGAGAAGCGATATGTTCAAATTGTTTGGTAATGGTTTTCCACCCATTGTTCCAAGTTTATAAAACCCTTTCCTGACTATATCGAGGACTTGATAGGGTCCTTCCCAATTTGGGCCGAGCTTCCCTTCATTAGGATCTCGAGTGTTGATGGTGACCTTCCTTAGGACCAAGTCCCCAGCCTTGAAATGGCGGAGGTTGGTTCTTCTATTGTAGTACCTTTCAATTCGTTGTTTTTGTGCAACCATTATAACCAGTGCTGCTTCTCATTTTTCATCTAATAATTTGAGGCTAGTATTCATAACCTCGTAGTTCGACTCTTTTGATGTATGTCGGAACCTTGCGATGGGTTCTCTGACTTCGACTGGAATTAAAGCTTCGGAGCCATACACTAAGGAAAATGGAGTCGTTCCCGTACTAGATTTAGATGTTGTCCGATATTCCCAAAGGACTTCGGGCAAAATTTTTCTCCACATTCCTTTAGCTTCGTTCAATCTTTTCTTCATGTTTTGGATGATAGTCTTGTTCGTTGATTCGGCCTGTCCGTTCCCACTAGGATGATATGGTGTTTACAGTATCCTTTTTATTTTATGGTCTTCAAGGAATTTTGTCACTTTACCACCGATAAATTGCTTACCATTGCCGTATGTTATTTCTGCTGGTATCCCAAATCGACACACGATGTGATCCTAGATGAAATCTATAACCTCTTTCTCTCTCACACTCTCGAACGCATGTGCTTCAACCTATTTAGAGAAATAATCAGTCATAAATAAAATAAATTTAGCTTTACCTGGGGCCGATGGTAGAGGGCCGACGATATCCATTCCTTATTTCATGAATAGCCATGGGGAAATGACTGAATGAAGCTGCTCTCCGGTTTGATGGATCATTGGTTCAAACCTTTGACATTTATCATATTTTCGAACAAACTCCTTAGTTTCCTTTTCCATGCTATCCTAGTAGTATCTTACTCTGACGATTTTGCGAATTAGTAGTTCGGCTCCGGAGTGGTTTCCACAAGTTCCCTCGTGGACCTCTCTTAAAACATAATCGATGTCACCTGGCCCTAAGAATATTGCCAATGGTCCATCGAACGTCCTTCTATATAATATTCCATCTTCAACCAACGTGAATCGAGCAGCCTTGGTTCGTAGAACCCTCGACTCTTTAGGGTTCGATGGGAGTTTTCCGTTCTTTAAGTATTCAATATACTTATTCCTCCAATCCCATGTTAAGCTCATGGAATTCATCTCGGCATGTCCCTCCTCGATTATAGATCTCGAGAGTTGAACGATAGTCCCCGAGTCGATCTTATCTTCCTCCACCGATGATCCTAGATTTGCGAGTGTGTCGACCTCACTATTCTTCTCTCGAGGCATATGTTGTAGGGTCCATTCTTTGAAACGGTGCAGAGTTACCTGTAATTTGTCCAAATACCTTTGCATCCTATCTTCACGAACCTCGAAAGTTTTGTTACTTGGTTTACCACTAGTAAAGAGTCACATTTGACTTCAATGACTTCTGCTCCCAAAGCTTTTAGCTAGCTCGAGACCTGCAATCATGGCCTCGTACTCGGCCTCATTGTTAGTCAATCTAGTGGTTTTGATGGATTGCTTAATAATTCCACATGTGGGAGGTTTCAATACGATGCTAAGCCCGGACCCCTTCACATTTGAAGTACCATCTGTGTAGATGGTCCAAACCCCCGACGACGTACCCGATTTTAACTAAAGTTCTTTTTCAACTTCGGGTACGAGGGTTGGCATGAAATCGGCCATGAATTTCGATAAAATTTAGGACTTGATGGCCATACGGGGTTGATATTCTATATCGTACCCACTGAGTTCGAAGGGCCCATTTGGCCAATTAGCCTGATAGTTCGGGTTTGTGCAAAATATTACGAAGTGGGTAAGTGGTTAAAACGCATATGGGGTGACTTTGGAAGTATGGTCTTAACTTTCTAGAGGCTCTTATTAGTGCGAGTGCCAATTTCTCTAAGTGTGGGTATCTAGTCTCTGCTTCTCCTAAGGTCCGACTTACATAATAAACAGGAAATTGTGTACCTTGCTCTTCTCGAACTAGGACTCCTTTTACAGCGATTTCCGACACCGCCAACTATAAGTAAATCTTCTCATCTTTCTTTGGAGTGTGAAGCAGTAGTGGGCTCGATAGGTACTACTTCAATTGTTTTAGTGCCTGTTGGCATTCCAAGGTCCAAGCGAAATAGTTCTTCTTCTTCTTCAGTAGAGAGAAGAACTTGTGGCTTCGATCTGATGACCTTGAAATGAATCGGCCTAAGGCAGCTATCCATACAGTTAGCCTTTGCACTGCTTTCACACTGTCCACGACGGAGATGTCTTCGATGGCCTTGATTTTGCCGGGGTTGATCTCGATCCCCCGATTCGATACCATGAAGCCAAGGAACTTGCCCGACCCAACTCCGAAAGCACATCTCTCGGGGTTGAGCTTCATGTTGTATTTCCTTAAAATTTTGAATGTTTCCTGCAAATGAGTCAAATGGTCCTCTGCGCACAGGGATTTAACTAGCATGTCATCAATGTAAACTTCCATCGACATACCTATCTGTTCTTCGAACATTTTATTCACTGGGCGTTGGTAAGTAGCTTCAGCGTTTTTTAGCCTGAATGGCATTACATTATAACAATACCTTCCATACTTAGTGATAAATGAAGTTTTTTCTTGGTCCTCCAGGTTCATTCGAATTTGATTGTACCCGGAATAGGCGTCGAGAAAAGTAAGGATTTCGTGGACGGCTGTGGCATCGATCATGCGATCGATACTAGGCAGTGGAAAAGAATCTTTGGGTCATTCTTTGTTTAAATCTTTATAATCTACACACATTCTAAGTTCGTTCCCCCTTTTAGGGACTATAACTACATTGGCTAACCATTCGGGATATTTTAATTCCCGAATTGACCCTATTTTGAGAAGTTTAGTTACCTCATCCTTTACAAATACGTGCTTTACCTCGGACTCAAGTCTTCTTTTTTGCTTCACCGGTTTGAACCTAGGGTCCAAGCTCAGCTGATGCGTTGTTATCGACGATGGGATCCATTCCATGTCTAAATGGGACCAAGAAAAACAATCTATGTTATTAATAAGGAATTGAATAAGTTTTTTCCTGAGTTCGGGGGTCAATCCCGTTCCCAGGTATACCTTCCACTCGAGTAGATATTCGATTAATATAACCTGCTCCAGTTCTTTGATCGTCGATTTGGTGGCGTCAGAGTCGTCGAGGACGATAAAAGTTTGAGGGGTCAGAAAATCTTCCTAGTCATCTTTTATTTTCTGCTTCACCGATTCGGCCGAGACCGGTGGATGTGATAGCTATTCATCCTCTCGTCTATATTTTATGCTCGACCTTTCCGAGGCCGATAATGTTGGTATCAGTGTTACCTCATTGATCGCAAACATTTACTTCGCAGCATGTTGCTCATCCTATACTATTTTCACGCCGTCCGATGTAGGGAATTTTATTACTTGGTGGAAAGTCGAAGGCACTACCTCATATTGTGGATCCAAGACCTTTCGAGTAGGGCGTTGTACCTCATGTCGCCTTCAATTATGTGGAACTTGGTATTTTGGATAGTTCCGGCCACATTCACGGGTAGAATAATTTCCCCTTTAGTCATTTCACTGGCCATATTGAAGCCGCTTAAGACCCAAGCTACGGGAACAACTTGATTCTGCAAACCAAGCTGCTCCACCACCCAAGATCGGATGATATTCGCAGAGCTACCTGGATCCACTAAAATACGCTTAACTTGAATAGGATAGAAATTATGAGAGCGTCGTTGTGAGGCTGAGAAATGCTTTCCGCTTCTTCAATTTTGAATGATAAAGTGCCCTCGGGTACATAACCTCGAGTTCGTTTTCCCCCTGTGGCCGATACCTTGCCGCATTTGAGTATGGGTCCTTGTGGAGTGTCGACCCCGCCGATGATCATATGAATGATATGCTGAGGTTCTACTTACTTATCGTTTCTATTGGCGTCCCTTTCTCTGAAGTGATCTTTGCATCGGTTACTGAGGAATTGTCTAAGGTGGCCCTCATTGAATAGACGGGCTACCTCCTCTCTTAATTGTTTGCAATCCTCGATCCTGTGGCCATGCGTACCATGATACTTGCACATCGAATTTGGGTTCCTTTGGGAAGGGTCACCTAGTATCTTTGATTCTTCCGATCGCCGATACAATGTCCGATGCATCGACGCTAAAATTGTACTCTGATAGTCGAGGTGCCTCTACAGGATCGGCATTTTTGTCAAAGCCACTCTTGCTCATAAGCCCTTGAGAATTTTGTCATCGATCACTCCTTCAATTGTTCTATGCGATATTTGCGTGTCGAACCATTGTTCGTTCGATCTGCAACGTATGGTTGATATCGGTCTCTGTTCAACCTCTGTTCTCTATCGATGTCCCTCTAGTTTTTAATAGCCGATCTGTTCTGATGCATGGATCCGGAAGGAGCTCCTAATTGGTCGTCTTCGACCCTAATTTTTGACTGGTATCGAATGTGTACATCTGCCCAAGTTATTGCCGGATACTCGATCAAAATTTTATTCAGCCGACGTGACGCTATTGAACTTTTCTCATTTAACCCTTGGATGAAAGCTTGGACGGCCCAGTCATCTGTGACCGGTGGAAATTCCATATGTTCCATTTGAAATCGGGACACGAACTCCCTCAGCATTTCATTATCCCTTTGTTTTACTTTGTAAAGGTCTGATTTCCTCGTTGTAACCTTTATGGCACCGGCATATGTCCTTACAAAGGAATCCGCTAACATGGCAAATGAATCGATGGAATTTAGTGGCAGATTATGATACAAAATCATCGCCCCCTTCGAGAGGGTCTCTCCGAATTTTTTCAACAACACGGACTCGATTTCATCGTCTTCCAAATTGCTACCCTTGATGGCACACATATAAGAGGTGACGTGTTCGTTAGGATCGGTCGTACCGTTATATTTGGGGATATCTGGCATACAGAATTTTTACGGGATTGGTTTTGGGGCTGCACTCGAGGGAAAGGCTTTGGTACGAATTTCTTGGAATCCAACCTTTTTATAGTGGGCGGAGCTCCTGGGATTTGATCGACCCTGGAATTATATGTTTCTACTTTCTTATCGTTGGCCTCAATTCTCTTTGTGAGCTCCTCAAGTATTTTAGTAATTCCGGGGGTAGTCCCTGAATCTGGTTTGTTTGACCTCACTATGGCTAGCTCCGTTCGGTGGGCAATTTCTCGAGGTGGACTGGGCTCCGGTCTGCTTGGTAGCTAGGTTTGGCTCTGCAACTGAGCTATCGCTACATGCTGGGCTTGCAACATTTCAAAATTCATACGCAAGTTGACTCCATTTTCTTCCATGTTATGGGAGTCTTGAGCTGTAGATCGAGTACCGCCATGAATGCTATTTTCTGGATCGGAACGTTGGTTTGCCTCAAAGGCCACATGTGAGTTGTCATCTAGCAGTACTTCGGCTCAAGCTTCAGGTACTTCGACTCGAGCTTCAATGACATCAATAAGAGGCCATCCGGCCCTGGGCATCAAGTTATTGGTTTCGTCTTGAAGGCCGACTTCATTGTCGGTGGGTAAAGCCATTAATCGATGGTTTGCCATTGCTAGTTCGAGTCAGAGACACTCTTAAAAGACGAGCGTAAACTGGTGTGTGTTGCAAATTTGTATCAAACAAACACTGTTATCCCTAGCTCCACGGTGGGCGCCAAACTATTTACCCGAAAAATTGGATAGAGTTAAATTTGTGTATGGTTCTAAGGATACGTGATATAACTTGGTACAAATTATAGAGTGAAATAGAAATAGAAATATATATTATATATATATATATATATATATATATATATATTCTTAATAAATGGAATGAAATATAAGGCAGAGAAAAAAGAAATGTTGATGAACAAGGCAAAGTAAATGAGCCCAAAGGTGTTAATCTCTCTAAAGTTGTCTTTGTTACAATGTGTGTTCGCCCTATGCTTACAAGGATTCTCCTCTTTATAGTAGAGGGATCCTACTTTATCTATAATAAAATATATATAGTGAAGAACCCATGATAAATTATCTTTTCCTCGATTCCCACCAAGATTCTCTCCCCTAGTGCGGTTGCAACTGCTCTTGTCTGTGAGCTCGATATTGGCTTGAGCTCGGTATTGGATAGAGCCCTCGGCCTCGGTTCGAGCTCGATTCTGACTTAGAGTCTCGATATTCGGGGTGAGTGTTGGTCTGTCTATGCATCTTCGATAATCTTCGCTTTGCCTCGTAGTTCGATTTGGATATGAGCTCGATAATGATACCAAGCTTGTCATTGATCGGTCTTAGAACTCGAAGTTTGACGCCTTTACTTCGGACCTCGACCTGTCGTCACGCAGATACCCTTTGATTGAAGTATTACCATCTCGACCAGTCCGTACGACTGACTTAATCGGTTTTGACCATACACAACAGAGTATCATCACCTACCACACGATCAAGTGTTCAAGTATAAAATTTCTTTATGATATGTTGTCATTGCTCATCGGTATGGCAGATTTTTCCTAATATTTGATACAACATGTCTAATTAAAATATGACATATTAAATATATACTTCATACATATAATATACCAAAAATATTGCATAACAACCTTTGAATTCAAAACATACCTTATTTATACGATGTTAAATACACACAATTGAGTATGTTTATAATGAAATTATACCTCAAAAGTATATTTATACAAAGGGGATTTCTGGTATTTTTTTCTTCAATATTTTATTTTTATTTGGACAGTTTTATTTTTTCAGGAAAATATACATTTAGTATATTTATAATATATTATATTGTAAAAGTTTTATATAATTATAATATTCCTTCATTAAAATAAACCATTATTAACTGAAATTATACTATGGATATAATGTAAATATTTTATCAAAATATTTCACCTATTACTCTTCAGGTTCCATTGATATATATTTGTATAAAAAAATATAATGTAAATTATATTGTGAATATTATGTAAATATTCTATTAATTTAGTTCACCTTAAAAGAAAATTAAAAGAAAGACAAAAGGTCAGAAAATAGGAGAGTTAGTGTGTTAGTGACTTGACTCCTAGAATCTTGAATGAATATGCATAATTTCTTTTAAGTGACGAAGGGAAGGAAAATAAGAGAGTTTAAATAGAAGAAAAGAAATATAAATGTTAGAAGTGAATCCGTACAAATAAGCAAAAACAAAAGGAATGGATTTGGAGGATTTACAGCTTAATAATAACTTAGTTCCTTCAAATAAGTAAAAAACGTTACGTTTCTCTTAAGGAGTGACATTAATTAGGTGTTATTTTGTTAATTACTTACTAATGTCAGGATTCTGTTAAATTTTCTTAAATACTGTCTACTTATGTTTTTTGCTCTTTTTATTAACTGTCATTATCTCTGTGTTTATTGACTATAGTTATATTTTGTAAAATTCCTAATCATTGTTTATATATATGATCCATATAGTTTTTTTCTTTTGCATCTCACTTATACGTTTTTGCCTGAAATCTTTTGAGACATTAATATTACTGTTTAACCGAAAAATCGAAAACGTTGAATTTAGGTGTGGTTCTAAGGATACGTAAATTTCTTATGATACAAAAATGACAATACCAGTATTTTGCGATAAAATGGGAATAATCAATAGAAAGGCTCAATGAGCAACATGAACTCTTAATGTATCTTGGGGAGGATCCCTCTATTGCTGTCTATGCCCCCTTTTTATTTGATGATAAGGCGCCGGCGGAGCCGTCCGTTTATGACTATGTTCCTGGCCCGTGTATTTTGAAGACCGATTTTAGGGTGGAGAATCCTTCATCCGTTCCGGGTAGATGTGAGCACGTATCGATGTATATGTGCTTTATAACGGAGGATCATCTCGAGGCCGTCAGAAAAGATTGCAACTGGGGTCCCGAGGTTGTGTTGCAAATTCCATCCTCCGATGAGAGCGTCACTACTTATGTGGAGGTTTTTTTAAGTGTTTATACGTATCCCTTTACATTGGGGCCCGTCGACCCGGTGATTATCGATTTCTGCAAAAGATACCAGGTTACTCTTGGCCAAATTCATCCCTCTTTATGGCGTATAGTGATCTTGTTGCGCTTTTTTTTCTATCGAAGCCGGGGGTGGATTTTTCTCTGAATCACCTCATACGACTGTATCGGCCTCAAATTTTCCGAGGACTAATTAGACTTCATCGTCGGGCATCGAAGGCTTTGATGTCGAGCATCGATGAAGACAAGGATCGAGGTTGGATGGGTCGATATATTCGAGTGAGGACCCGTGATATTATTCCGGAGGAGAAGATGTCGTTCCCTGAAGAATGAAATTTTGATCGTAAGTGATTCTTGTTTTACCTTTCATGTCTTTTTTTAGATTTTTTCTGATGTCCTTCCCTGATGTTCAGCTGCCCCTTGGTTGCCACAAGTCGTACCTGACCTCGAGGACTGGGTTCGGAAGTTAGCCTCGAGCTCCTCTTATGCCGAACGTGCTTGGCGTGATTTGGCAAAAGGCAGATGGGAGGCCAAAAGTCATTGTGAGGTTTGCTTCCTGTTTTCTTCGAAGTTTTCTGCGCGTTCTTTTTGTTACCGGTTTTCTTCGTACAGGTGTAACCAGTGATGCCGCTCTGAGGCCTTCGAGCGGTGAAGAAGGAAACAAGTCCCTAGTTCTCAAACAAGGGAAAGATAAGAAGCGAAGAGCTTCCTCTCGGTCAGAGGACCCGAAACCCAAAACCCGAAAGGTGAGGAGAAAAGCAATCGCCCTTTCGATGGACTCGGTCCAACGATTGAGAGAAGAAGATAGCTCTTTGGCTTTGGTAATTCGATATACGGAGGCCATCGAGGTTGCTAGAGCTCCCGAGCCGATGGTGGCTATGCCTGTCGGAGTTGGTTCCGAAGACCTGAGTCTCGACCGGAGTGCTCCGAGTGATTTGCTCGGGGCTATGACAATGGGTCATTCGCCTTCTCTTCCATCTTTTTTCGAGGAGGCGTTAAAGGAAGCTCGAGAGTTGAAGACTCCTGATATCGGCGCTGGCTCTAGTGCAGGGGATCCTTTTAGGGATTGTTTTACTGGGGTCGACGATGGTTTCGATATCGGTGATGCTTCTCTTTTATTAGAGGAGGCTCAGCATTTCATTACTCGGGTAATGATTCCTCCACACTTGATTTCTTTGTTCTTTTCCATACTTGACTCCTGTTTCTTACTGTGCAGGCTATTAATAGGTTTCGAGTCGATCTTAGCCAGTGTGAGACCGAGCTCCGGAAGGTCTTAGGTGAGAGAGATGCCCTGCAGGTTCTTTTCGGCCAAAAGGACGAGGCTATAAAGGATCTCAAAGCGGATTTGGCTAAGGTCCGTGAAGAAGGGGTCGAGCTCGATAAACAGGTGAGCCTCCTTTTGTTAAAGTATGGGTCTGCTTCAACTGTTGAAGTTAATCCTTCATTTTCTCAGTTGCAGCAAAAGATCGAAAAGATCGGGTTGCTTCGAGAAGAAGTCAATCAAATCCGTGCTAAATGTAATCGCTGGAAGGAGACCATCGACCGCCTCGCAGCGAAAAAAGAAACCATCTCAACACAATTATTATCGGCCGACGTTCAACTTCAAAGTGTCAAGCAAAATGGGTTGGTTCAAGCTAAGAAGATCGATGAGCTTGAAACACGACTTGTTGAGGCTAAGGCAGAGGTTGAGTCGTCGAGAACCTTGGCGGATAAGTCCATTGCCATATATCGGGCTGACGCCGAGGCTGCTTAGATGGAGGCCCGGGAAGTGGCGAAGACCGCCGACGCTCGAGCTCTTTGGGTTGCCGAACTTGCCAAGTGTAGGTCTCGGAGGGAGACCCTCGAGGAGATACACGCTCGAGGTTTTGACCTTACCGATGAGATAAAAACGGCAAAAGAACTCGAAGCGGAAGCTGAAGCCTTAGCTTTTGATGATGATGATGACGATGGTAGCAAAAGCGGATCCGAGGATGGGGAAGAGCTCGACCATGAAGCTTAGTTTCTAGCTCTTCATGTTTGTAAATTAATTGCGTAGGCAATTTTGTACACACACACACACACACACACACACACACACATATATATATATATATATATATATATATATATATATATATATATATATATATATAATAAGGCAATTTTGACTCGTAGTCTATGATCGATCAAATTTGCAGCCCCTGGGTTTGCTTGTTGAGTCGATGATTCAAACTCCACAGGTGTAGCGTAATGGTTGAGTTAATGTAAACTCAGAATAAAAGTAGCTTATCAGCCGTCGAGTGAATGTTTCCAAACTCGAAATAAAGGTAGCCCGTAGGCTTAATGGTCGAGTGAATGTGTCAAACTTGAGATAGTGTAGCCCGTGGGCTTAATAGTCGAGTGAGTGTTTTGAACTCGAAATAAAGGTAGCCCGTAGGCTTAATGGTCGAGTGAATGTTTCGAACTCGAGATAAAGGTAGCACTAGGCTTAATGGTCAAGTGAGTGTTTCGAACTCGAGATAAAGGTAGCCCGTAGGCTTAATGGTCGAGTGAATGTATCAAACTCTAGATAACGTAGCCCGTGGGCTTAATAGTCGAGTGAGTATTTCTAACTCGAAATAAAGGTAGCCCGTAGGCTTAATGGTCGAGTGAGTGTTTCGAACTCAAGATAAAGGTAGACCGTAGGCTTAATGGTCAAGTGAGTGTTTCGAACTCGCGATAAAGGTAGCCCATAGGCTTAATGGTCGAGTGAATGTATCGAACTCGAGATAATGTAGCCCGTGGACTTTAATAGTCGAGTGAGTCTTTCGAACTCGAGATAAAGGTAGCCCGTAGGCTTAATGGTCGAGTGAATGTATCGAACTCGAGATAATGTATCTCGTGGGCTTTATAGTCGAGTAAGTGCTTCGAACTCGAGATAAAGGTAGCCCGTAGGCATAATAGTCGAGTGAGTGTTTCGAACTCGAGATAAAGGTAGCCTGTAGGCTTAATGGTCGAGTGAATGTATCGAACTCGAGATAACGTAGCCCGTGGGCTTAATAGTCGAGTGAGTGTTTCGAACTCGAAATAAAGGTATCCCGTAGGCTTAATGGTCGAGTGAATATTTCGAGCTCGAAATAAAGGTAGCCCGTAGGCTTAATGGTCGAGTGAATGTATCGAACTCGAGATAATGTAGCCCATAGGCTTAATAGTCGAGGGAATGTATCGAACTCGAGACAATGTAGCCCGTAGGCTAAATAATTGAGTGAATCTTAATTCTGGCTGAACAATAAATCTCAAGTCATTGTATATGTGTTCATGTTTTGTGCCTATGTTCGGGCCAATCTACATGGGCATGGTTCGTTTTGACCATTTGGCTCTTACAATATTTCCTCTTGGAACCGTATTGTTGTGAAATGACTTTTCCTGTATCTGAATTTGATGTATTTGAGGCCCCTGATGCCCCTTCCCCCCCGATATTCGAGGTCGATTTGATAGAGGCCTCGGATACTGTTTAAAAGTGCACCGCGATCGATGGTTGCCTCATTAAAAACCTTGCCGAAAAACCCATTTGGGATGAAACCGGTCTAAGGGAAAAAGAGTGCAACATGTGCTTTTAAGCGAAAGATCCATCTCAGCTTTGTGGTGTGGGTTCAAAGGCTCTGGATGGTTTAGCGATCGACTCCACATAGCAACATTTAGCTTTTGTCCGGACTTTCTGCAGGTGTTAGTTAAATGAATGTGGGAAGTTCGTACCTTTAGCAATAGTACCATTTTAGATATGATACATTCCAACTGCTTGATAGCTGTTTGCCGTTTATGATGCCGAGCCTGTATGATCCTTTTCCGACGTCCTCGAGCACCTGATATGGTCCCTCCCAATTCGGTCTTAATTTTCCTTCGTTTGGATTCCAGGTATTGATGGTGACTTTCCTTAACACTCAGTCCCCAGGTTTGAAATGGCGAAGCTTAGTTCTTCGATTATAATACCTTTCGATTCGTTACTTTTGGGCGACCAATCGGATGAGGGCAGCTTCCCGTCCTTCGTCCGATAATTCAAGGCTGGTGTTCATGGCCTCGTTATTTGATTTTTCCATCATGAATCAAAATTTGGGACTAGGTTCACCGACTTCAACCGGTATCAATGCTTCGGAACCATACACTAAGGAGAATGGGGTTGCCCCCATGCTGGATGTTGACGTTGTCCGGTATGCCCAAAGGACTTCGGGCAGGATTTCTCTCCATTTTCCCTTGGCGTCGTTCAACCTCTTCTTCAGGTTTTGAAGAATAGTCTTGTTTGTTGATTCGACCTGTCCGTTCCCACTGGGGTGGTATGGCGTTGATAGTATCCTTTTTATTTTGTGATCTTCGAAGAATTTTGTGACTTTGCTGCCAATGAATTGCTTCCCATTATCACATACTATTTCGGCGGGTATCCCGAATCGGCATATGATATGATCCCAAATAAAGTCTATAACTTCCTTCTCTCTTATTTTCTCGAACGCATGCGCTTCAACCCATTTAGAAAAATAGTCAGTCATAAATAAAATGAATTTGGTTTTACCTAGGGTCGATGGCAGAGGGCCGACGATGTCCATTTCCCATTTCATGAACGGCCATGGGGATAGGACCGAGTGAAGCTGCTCTCCGGGTTGATGGATCATTGGCGCAAACCTTTGACATTTATCACATTTATGAACAAATTCTTTCGCATCTTTGCTCATATTAATCCAATAGTATCCTGCTCTGATCACTTTTTGAACTAACGTGTCGGCGCCAGAGTGATTCCCACAAGTGCCCTCGTGTATTTCCCGGAGGATGTAATTGATATCTCCCGGACCTAAGCATACTGCCATTGGTCCATCGTAGGTCCTTCGATATAATGTTCCGTCAGTGGCCAACGTAAATCGAGCAGCTTTTGTTCGTAGGGTCCTGGAATCTTTACGGTCTGACGGGAGCTTTTCATTTTTTAAGTATTCAATATACTTGTTTCTCCAATCCCAGGTTAAGATAGTAAAATTTACTTCGGCGTGCCCATATTCGATTACCGATTTTTAAAGTTGAACGATAGTCCCAGCGCTCAAATCATCTACCTCGACCGACGATCCCAAATTCGCAAGAGCATCGGCCTCATTATTCTATTCTCGCGGAATATGCCGTAGAGTCCATTGTTTGAAATGGTGCAAAGTAATAAGCAGTCTGTCCAAATACCTTTGCATTCTACCTTCTCGGACTTCGAAGGTTTTGTTTACTTGACTCACTACCAGCAAAGAGTCACAATGCACCTCGATGACTTTTGCTCCCAAGTTTCTAGCTAGTTCGAGACCTGCAATCATGGCTTCATACTCGGCCTCGTTGTTAGTTAACCTGACAGTTTTAATAGCTTGCCTAATAATGTTGCCCGTGGGGGGTTTCAAAACCATGCCTAGCCCGGACCCCTTTACGTTCGAAGCCCAGTCTGTAAAAAGTCTCCATACCCCTGACGATATACCTGATTTCAGAAGGAGTTCTATTTCGATTTCGGGTATGAGGGCTGGCGCGAAGTCGGCCACGAAGTCTGCTAAAATTTGAGACTTGATGGCCGTACGGGGTTGATATTCGATATTGTACCCGCTGAGTTCGATGGCCCATTTGGCCAATCGGCCTGACAGTTCGGGCCTATGTAAAATATTACGGAGTGGGTAGGTGGTTATTACGCTTATGAGGTGACATTGAAAGTACGACCTTAACTTTTTGGAGGTGCTTACTAGCGCAAGTGCCAATTTCTCTAAGTGCGGATACCTAGTTTCAGCTTCTCCTAAGGTCCGACTTATGTAATAAACAGAAAATTGCTTACCTTGCTCCTTGCGAACTAAGACACTGCTAACGGCGACTTCCGATACCGCCAAGTATAAGTATAGTTTTTCGCCTATTTTTGGAGTGTGAAGCAGTGGTGGGCTCGATAGATATCGTTTTAATTCCTGCAACGCTTGCTGGCATTCTGGTGTCCAGGCGAAGTCGTTCTTCTTTTTAAGTAGGGAGAAAAATTTGTGACTTCGATCTGATGATTTTGAAATGAACCAGCCTAAAGCTGCAATTCTTCCCGTTAACCTTTGTACAGCTTTCATGCTGTCCACGATGGTAATGTCTTCGATGGCCTTGATTTTGTCAAGGTTAATCTCGATTCCCCGATTTGACACCATGAGGCCGAGGAACTTGCCCGAACTGACCGCGAAAGCACATTTCTCGGGGTTGAGCTTTATGTTGTATTTCCTCAGAATCTCGAACATTTCCTGCAAAAGGGTCAAATGGTCCTCTGCGCGTGGGGATTTAACTAGCATGTCATCAATATAGACTTCCATTAATTTACCTATTTGTTCTTCGAACATTTTATTTACTAGGCGTTGATAAGTAGCTCCTGTATTTTTTAGTCCGAAGGGCATTACGTTGTAGCAATATGTTCCATATTGGGTCACAAATGGAGTCTTTTCCCGGTCGTCCGGGTTCATCTGAATTTGATTATACCCTGAATAGGCGTCGAGAAAAGTGAGGATCTCGTGGCCAGCCGTGGCATCGATCATGCGATCGATGTTGGGAAGTGGAAAGGAATCTTTGGGGCATGCCTTGTTCAAATCTTTATAGTCCACACACATTCTAAGTTTGTCCCCCTTTTTAGGCACTACAACCACATTGGCTAACTATTCGGGGTATTTTACTTCCCGAATGGACCCTATTTTGAGAAGTTTGGTTACCTCATCCTTTATGAATGCGTGTTTTCCCTCAGACTAGGGTCTTCTTTTTTGCTTCACTGGTCTGAACCTAGGGTCTAAGCTTAGCTGGTGCGTCGTTATGTCCGGCGGGATCCCTGTTATATCTAGATGGGACCAGGCAAAACAATCGATATTATCAATAAGAAATCGAATGAGTTTCTTCCTGAGTTCGGGGCTCAAACCCGTCCCCAGGTATACCTTTCGCTCGGGCCAGCGTTCGATCAGTATGATATGCTCTAGTTCCTCAATCGTTGATTTGGTGGCATCGGAATCATCGGGGATTACGAAGGATCGAGGGATCCATCGATCATCATCTTCTTCAATGTTCCGCTTACCTGACTGGGTCGAAGCCGATGTCTGTGATTGCTATTTGGCGTTCTGTTCTTTGATTGTATCTCCTTCTAAACCCGTTCCTTTTATCGGTGAAGATGAAGATATTGATTTTGCTTCCTCGACGGCGAACATTTCCTTTGCGGCCGGTTGTTCTCCATACACTATTTTGACACCTCCCGATGTAGGGAATTTGAGGACCTGCTGTAGGGTCGAAGGTACAACTCTCATGTTGTGGATCCATGGCCTTCCGAAAAGGGCGTTATATCTCATATCGCCTTCGATCACGTGAAACTTTGTTTCCTGGATGGTTCCTGCCACGTTTATCGGTAGGGTTATCTCGTCTTTGGTGGTTTCATATGCCATATTGAATCCGTTTAGAACCAGAGTTGCGGGTACGACCTGGTTCTGCAGGCCGAGCTGTTCTATGACCCTCGATCTGATGATATTGACCGAGCTACCTGGATCAATTAACACACGCTTAATTTTAGTTTTATTCATGAGTACGGATATTACCAGTGCATCATTATAGGGTTGGATGATTCCCTCTGCATCTTCATCATTGAAAGACAAAGTCCCTATGGGTGTGTAATCTTGAGTTCGAGATCGCTTTTCCCTCACAATCGATGTTTTGGTGTATTTAAGCACTGGTCCCTAAGGGGTATCGACGCCGTCGACGATCATGTGAATGACATGTTGCGGTTCTTCTATCTCGTTTTGCTTGCCGACGTCCTTGTTCTTGAACTGATTCTTCGCTCTATCACTCAGAAATTCCCAAAGGTCCCATTTGTTAAATAAGCGGGGTACTTCCTCTCTTAATTGCCTACAATCTTCCATTCAGTGGCCATGGGTGCCATGATATTCGCACATTTGATTAGGATTCCTTTGGGCAGGATCGGTCTGTATGGGTCGAGGCCACCTGGTGCCTTTGATGCGTCTGATGGCCGATACGATGGCGGATGTATCAATTCTGAAGTTATATTCCGATAATCGAGGAACTTCTATAGGATCAGCATATTTATCAAAGCCGCTCTTACTCATAAGTCCCCGAGAATTTTTCCCCCGATCAGTCCTTCGGTTGTTCCGAACCGTATCACGTGCTGAACCGTTATCCATCCGATCTGTGACGTATGGTTGGTATCGGTCTCTGTTCGATCTTTGTTCTCTGTTGATTTCCCTCTGATTTTTAGTGGCAGTGCGATTTTGATGCGCGGGTCCGTACGAGGCTCCCAATTGATCATTTTCGACCCTGATTTTTGATTGGTACCGGTTGTGTACATCTGCCCAAGTTATTGCCGGGTACTCGATCAAATTTTGTTTCAGCCGACGTGATGTTGTCGAACTTAACCCGTTCAACCCTTGAATGAAAGCTTGTACGGCCCAATCGTCTATGACCGGCGGCAAATCCATACGTTCCATTTGGAATCGGGATACGAATTCCCTCAGCATTTCGTTACCCCTTTGTTTTACTTTGAAGAGGTCTGATTTCCTTGTTGCGACCTTTGTGGTACCAGCATGTGCTTTTACGAATGAATCTGCTAATATGGCAAAAGAATCAATGGAATTTGGCGGCAAATTGTGGTACCAGATCATTGCTCCCTTTGCGAGGGTTTCTCCGAAAAAATTTTCAACAACACGGATTCGATTTCATCGTCCTCCAAATCGTTGCCTTTGATGGCATATGTGTAGGAGGTGACATGTTCGTTAGGATCAGTTGTACCGTTATATTTGAGAATTTCGGGCATACAGAATATTTTGGGGATTGGTTTTGGGGCCGCGCTCGAGGGAAAAGGTTTTTGTATGAATTTTTTTGAATCAAGCCCTTTTATCATTGGCGGAGCCCCCGGGATTTGATCGACCCTAGCATTATATGTTTTCACTTTTTTGTCGTTGGCTTCGACTTATTTTGTGAGTTCCTCGAGTAATTTAGTAATTTCAAGAGTGGTCCCTGATTCTTGCTCGTTTGATTTTACTATGGCGGGCTCCGTTATGGGGGTGACTTCTCGAAGAAGTGGATTGAAGTTCGGCCTGCTTTGCATATGAGTTTGGCTCTGTAACTGAGCTATCACTGCTTGTTGGGCTTGTAGCATTTCGAAAATCATACGCAAGCTGACCCCGATTTTCCCCATGCTGTGGGTGTCTCGGGCAATGGGTCGAGCACCGCCCTGAACGCTTCTTTTCGGTTAAGAACGTTGATTCGCTTCTAGAGCTATTTGTGAATTGATATCCAATGGTACTTCGGCTCGAATTTCGGGTTCTTCAATCGGAGCCTCGTTGCCGTTGTCAGGTAGCCTTCCGGCTCCGGGCGCCAAGTTGTTGGTTTCATCTTGAAGGCCGGCTTCGAGGTCGATAGGTAGAGCCATTGCTGATTTGAGGTTGTAAGCTGGAGTGTACTGTAGATTTATATCAAACAATCACTGTTATCCTTAGCCCCGTGGTGGGTGCCAAACTGTTTAGCTGAAAAATTGGAAAACGTTGAATTTAGGTGTGGTTCTAAGGATACGTAAATTCCTTATGATACAAAAATGGCAATACTAGTATTTTGCTATAAAATGGGAATAATCAATAGGAAGGCTCAATGAGCAACATTAACTCTTAATGTATTTTGGAGAGGATCCCTCTATTGCAGTCTATGCCCCCTTTTTATAATAGAGGGTCACTACTTTATCTATAACAACATAATAAAATAATACATATAGTGGAGGACCCATAATGGTTTGTCTCTTCCTTGATTCCTGCCAAGATTCTCTCCCTTGGTGCAGTTATGATGGCTTTTGTCGGCGGGCTCGACACTGGCTCGAGCTTGGTGTTAGGTCGAACCCCCGGTCTTGGTCCGAGCCCGTTCTGCCTTGGACATCGATATTCGGGACCTGTGTCGGTCGGAGTTGCCTCGTAATTCGATTCGGATACGGACTCGATAATAGTACCGAGTTTTGCCGTCGATCGATCTTATAGCTCGAAACTTGACGCCCTTACTCCGAAATTCGTCCGAGCTCGATATGTGGATACCCTTTGATCGAGACGTCATTGTCTTGGTCACTGTTTAAAACCGAGAATCCGTTTTAACCGTACACAATTACAGCTTGTAGTTTATGTACGAACTTAATAATTATGCTAAAGAAGAAGTAAATATTCTCATGGATTGGACACTTGCGGTCATGTCAGTGTCCGTTTAAGCAAGCAATATATACGTTTTTCTTTTTAATATGTTCTAAAAAGAATGACATATTTTTATATTTAAAAATAATTTAATTTTAAACTTTTTATTTTGTCCTTAATTATAAGCCTGTATAAACATAAAAATGTGATAATAATGTTTAGAACGACAATTTCTAAAAATAATTCTTTCTTTTTAAACGCGTGCCGGTCAGTTACAATTACATAATGAAACAGAGGGAGTATACACTATACACTAGCTACATCGAGAATTTTACAATGATTAGCAAAATTAAACAGATCGTAATATGTTTATTATCCTCTTTGTAGGTGTGACGGGAGAGATTTCTATTATCTTGTTTCAATTTATGCAAACTTATTTCTTTTAAGTCCGTATAAAAAAGAATGAATTTTTTTTTTATTTGAAAATAATTTAATTTTATATAATAATTTATAGCCACACAAATTATATGTGCTTCATTTTATACTATAAATTTAAATTTTTTTTTAATTTTCTTAAATTTTGTGTCCAATCAAGTGGGTTCAAATAAATTGAAACTAAGGGAGTAAGTGAGATTAAGAGTGAGTTTAATCAGCTCTCCGTCAACATGCTAGCTTGCCCATCAGGGTTATTTCTGGTATTTCAATATATTTTCATGCTTCAATATGATGTGCCAAGTGCAGTAATGTGAGTATCTTTTTCTTTATGGGCCCCACCTGAACATCATTTCACACGTATTTGTCAATGGATGTACTCAAAAGTGGGCTCCAGTAGCAGCCTTTGGATGAATCATGTCATGGAATTAATTTTAGAAAGTTTTACTTGCATACATTCAATTTATTATAAATCAAAATTATTTTAAAATATTATTTTTTATAGTTATCTTTTATATTTTACAGCAAAATAAGTATTTATAATATATACTACCATTAAGGCATGAAATACGCTATTTATGTTTTTCCCCTCTTAGACAGATGAAAATACCAATTTTTAAGGTGATTGACGTTATTGTATTCAGAATACATGTGAATACATGTGCGTACAGCTAGATTACCCTGATTTTAGGTGCTTTTTACTGATGTATTCATGAATACAATAACGCGAATACATGTGAATAGATGCGCGTGCAGGACTGTCTTGATTTTAGGCACTTTTTTACTATTGTATTCCGCATGCAGGACTGCCTTGATTTTAGGCACTTTTTGTTACTGTTGTATTCATGAATACAACAACGTGAATACATGTGAATACAACTGGACTGCCCTGATTATAGGTATTTTTTGTTGTCGTATTCATGAATATACAACACAGCGAATACAATAAATACACTACCGTAATAACTGAATAGTAGCTATAGGAAATAATTATGTATACGGTAGCTATAGAAAGTTAATAGCCACTAAACAATAGTGGTTTCTAAAAATTTCTCTTAATTTTACCATTTTATAACCAACTCTCTACAAATAAAAGTAAACTATTGTTTGACTTATTTGGTACCTTACATTAAAATTAATTTTTTTCGTAATTAGAGTGAACCAATATATCTGTCTATAGCTCAACAAAAAAGGAATAACATCTTCAAAAATTAGAACTACCCATCGCGAGATCGCAGATGCGGAAGAGTGGCGCAAGTGCGATGAAGGCGTGTGGCAGCAGTCTACGCAGAAACAGATAGGACGTCGCTGGTGCGGCTCCGCAGATGCAGAGCCTTGTTTGCCATTCTCTATTAAGTTCTAAATGGTAACAGCTAGGTGCTTGTAAATTGTCCTTTTCTTCTAATTAACTCTAAAACCATCCATTAACTCCCATATATGTTATTTTTAATCTTGTGACTTCTAACTAAGCCAATATTATAATCAGAAATCTCATTAAAAGTCGTGATAACGTCTAAACATATCTTGAACATTACCGGACATACGAGTCCAAATATACAGGTTACAACTGAAGCTACCGAGCCTAAGCTGCGGCCTAAACCTGGCCTCAAGTCTTCCAGACTGGTCCATCACCAAAACACAGAATACATATCTTGAACCTCGTTCATAAAATCCCAAGCCGGCGATGCACAACTGATACCGAGCGCTCACACGCGTATACGAAATGCGTGGAAGGAATTCAAAGAGTTATGTTTCAAGCTGAATCAATTCCGCATGATAGAATACAAGAAAGTAAATTTTTCCTAAGGGTTCGGTAGCCTCTCAAAGATAAGTACAGATGTCTCCGTACCGATCCGCAAGACTCTACTAAACCTACTCATGACTCGCGAGACCTATGTTACCTAAGGCTCTGATACCAACTTGTCACGACCCAAAATCCTAACCTGTCGTGATGGTGTCTATCTCAATACTAGGCTAGCCGACAATTTCAATAAACGATAATTTTTTAAAGTTTGAAAAACATAATAATTTGAGTTTAATAAAAGGCCTCACAATTTCCGATACAAACACTCCCAAAACCTGGTGTCACTGAGTACATGAGTATCTAATATAAATATAAGTCTAGAAATACGGTCTATAATAGTCTAAGACCAAATACAGTAAACAAGGAGATAGGAAATAAGAGACAAGGTCTACGAAATATGACAACTACCTCAAAATCTCCAGAAAATCAACTGCGCGAAAGAATCAACACCTGCTATGCCGAGGACACCTGGATCTGCACACGAAGTGCTGGGTGTAGTATGAGTATAACCAACTCAGTAAGTAACAATAATAAATAAGAAAATGAAGATAGTGACGAGCTACACAGTTATAGTTCATTTTCAGTAATTCCAGCAAAGAATAGACATGCTTTCAAATCCAGCATTTTAAGTCAAATCAATTCTATACAGTTCAAGTTCATGTATTCCAGATATAAAATCTTTCAGAAAATTTCACAACAATGACAGATAGCAACTAAATGCAACAACAAATAAAAAACAAGTACAACCTCTCAGGACAACAATCACTCACTAGACTCCCACCCCTCAGCACTCACACTCAATGGGTACCCGCGCTCACTGGGGGTGTACAGACTCCGGAGGGTCTCCTACAACCCAAGCGCTATAATCCGCACGGACAACTCACTTGCAATAGTATAATATCTCACAATCAGGCCATCGGCCTCGATCAGTCATAAATCTCTCCAGTGTCTCGGGCTCTCAAGTCACAATCATTAAATCAGCCCAAACATCAATGATATGATGCATCAATATTGAACAATAGAGACCGAGATAAAATAGTAAAGTAAACTGTGATTGAGTACAAAACAACAATTAAGCAGACAGTTCAACATGTACACGACCTCCGTGGGTCCCAACAGTACCAACATATAGCCTAAACATGATTTCTAACATGACTTACTGTCAAATTTCCACAACACATAGAGAGCACATAGCTAACAACAAGTTATTCAACTTTACAGTTTTCACGGGACGAACCAAGTCACAATCCCCTCGGTGCACGCCCATACGTCACCAAGAATGTGCGTCACCTCAAAAATACGCACATGATACAAAGTCTGGGGTTTCATACCCTCAGAACCAGATTTGTAACTATTACTTACCTCAAACCGTGAAATTCTTATTCCGCTAAGCCTTTGCCTCGTGAATTGGCCTCCAAACGCCTAGAATCTAGTCACAAATAATTTGATTTAGTTAATAAAATTTATTGTAATTAATTCCATAAGAAAATGCAAGTTTTCCATAAACATCCGAAATTTAGCTCAAAAATCGCATGTGGGGACCACGTCTCAGAATCCGACGAAACTCACAAAATCCGACAGCCCATCCAATTATAAGTTTAACCATACTAATTTAACTCAATTCCGACTCCAAATCGATGTTCAAAACTTGAGAATTCGGTTTATGAGATTATAGAATTTTTCTTCAATTTCTCTTGTAGATTCGATAATCTTACACTAAATATGAAGATTAATTCATGAAATATAATCCCAAGGGAGTCAAGAACACTTACCCCAAAGTTGTGTGGAAAACTTTCTCTCCATAATAGCCCAAGCCGAGCTCCAAAATCCAAAAATGGTGAAATATAGCGAAACTCCAAACTTAAAGGGTTCTGTCCAGCACTTTTGCAGATGCGGTCAAGAGTTCGCACCTGCGACCCTCGCTTCTGTGGAAAAATCTCGCTTCTGCGAGAACAGCTTGGCCATCCATGATCGCTTCTGCGATGCCTAGGACTGCACCTGCGGTCGCGCTTTTGCATAACAAGCACCGCACCTGTGAAGACCCTCGCTTCTGCGTGTGTACAATCGCTTCTACGACCATCGCACCTATGAGCCCTTTTCCGCAAGTGCGATCATACCAGAACCAGCAAATCTTCAGAAATTCTTCAACTTCAAACTTTGGTCCGTTAACCCCCCTAAATCAACCCGAGGCCCCCGGGACCTCGACAAAACATACCAACAAGTCTTATATCCCAATACGAACTTAGTCGAATCCTCAAACCATCTCAAACAACATCAAAAACACGAATTACACACGGATTCAAGCATAATGAACTTTGAAACTTTAACTTCCACAAGTCACATTTCACATTTCACATTATAGACTTATTCCAATTTCTAAAATTGGATTCCGACCCCGATATACAAAAGTCAACCCCTCGATCAAACTTCCCAAAATTTAACTTTCGCCATTTCAAGCGTAATTCCACTACGGACCTCCAAATAATTTTTCGGATACGCTCCTAAGTCCAAAATCACCATACAGAGCTATATGAATAATCAGAATTAAATTTTGAGGTTGTTTACTCATAATTTAACATCCGGTTAACTTTTCCTACTTAAACTTTTCATTATGAGACTAAGTGTCTCAATTCATTCAAAATCTTTCCGGACCCGAACCAACTAACTCGATAAGTCATAAATCAACTATAAGGCATAAATTGAGCAGTAAATGGAGAAACAAGGCTGTAATACTCAAAACGACCGGCCGGGTCGTTACATGTGGTCGGAATTTGGTAAATTTGGTATGGTTGGACTCGTGCTTGAATAGGCGTTAATATTTTATAACTTTTGTCGGGCTCCGGGCGTGGGCCTCACTGGTGATTGTTTAGTATAATTTTGGATTTTGTGAAAAAATTAGTATTTTAATATGAAATTAATTTCTATAATTTGTGTTGACTGAATTGAATTAATTGTGACTAGATTCAAGCCGTTCGGAAGTTGATACGAGCATAATAGAATTTTTGGAGCAATTTAGCTTGCTCGTCATTGGAATTGGCTTGTTTGAAGTAAGTGTTTTGCCTAACTTTGTTGAGGAAATTTTCCTACTAATTTCCAATGTTTGTTACATGCGGGGGTGATATATATATATATATATATATATATATATATATATATATATATATATGATGTGACGAGCATATATGCATGTGCCAGGGTTAATCATGCACGGGGGTAAATTATACGATTTATTGTGCTTTGTAGAATTATGTGGCACTCTTGTTTCATATCTTCTTGACTTCTATATTTCTATGAATATGACATTAAATGCTAGAAACCCTTATTTGGCTTATTATAATTTGATTAAAAATCTGACGGACTTTTGTAAAAATTACTGATGTGCTAAATCCGGCTGTTATTATACTTAATTAGAGATACGACTCTACAATCGTTATTCTTGAGATTTTGAATTCTATACATTAGTTGAAGATCGTTTTTGAGGCTTGTTGAAATACTGGAATAATAAAGTACTTGAAGTTTATTGAATTGTTATTCGCTTGAAAGTTGTGATTAATGTTCAATTTGGAACATTCGTTTAAACACTCTCCTTGATGTTATTTATGCTTCCTACCATGCTTGTTAATGATATACATGTGCTTGGTAAGGAAGAGTGTAAAGCACAAAGGATGATGCCGTATAATTTTATATACATTATCATGTGATGGAGAGTGTAAAGCACGAAGGGTTATGCCGTGCCATTTCATATACATTATCATGTGAGGGAGTTTCTGTTTTTCTTAGCCTCGGGCCTTAATTACTAGTTATTATTATTGCATGTCATCTATTTTTTGATTTTTATGCTTCTGTTACTATTTCTATGGTTTATGCTGATGTTACTAATGAATTGTCTCTTCTTATTTTATTCCTGTCTTCCTGAGTCGAGGGTCTATCGAAAATAGTATCTCTATCCCATCGGGGTAGGGGTAAGGTCTGCATACACACTACCCTCCCCAAACCTCACTTTGTTGGATTTTACTAGGTCGTTGTTATTGTTGTTATTATTGTATCATGTGAGAATGTAAAGCATGAAGGGTGATGCCGTGCCATTTCAAAAAGTATAAAGCACGAAGGGTGATACCATACCATTCATATACAATATTATGCACGAAGGATAATACCGTGCCATTTCATTTACATTATCATGTGAGGAGGAGTGAAAAACATGAAGGGTGATGCCGTACCATTATTTTATATTATCATATGTTCATGGCGCGAAGGGTGTTTCCGTGCAGGTGAGGACAAGTGACATACATTATATTGAGATATATTTTCGTTGTGTATACAATCATGGATTTATTTTGAGTTGTTATTGTGTACTTATGTTTTCTATGTGACTTGTAGTCGTTGTTCCTTCTGTGTCCTCTACCCAAAGTATTATTGTGTTATCCATGTCTTCTATTTGTTTAACTTTTAAATAGTATAATTTTCTTCTTGTTTGTTATATTTGCATCTAAGCCCTCTACCATGCTAATTAGTGAAATTATATTTTTCCTTTCTATTTGCTGTCGTAATTTCTATTCCCCTTTTCCCCAACCTGTTTTCGTGGTCTATACATACTGCTTTGTTCGTTGATGCTTTTTGTGTGCCTACCACCTTATCTCTTTTATTGTTATTGGTATTTCTCCCACCTAGTTGGTGCTGTTACATGTATGCGCGATAAGAAAGAGATAAATCCACGAAGGATGTTACATGTATTTGATCTACATATATATATATATATATATATATATATATATATATATATATATATATATATATATATATATATAGGGTAAAAATGAGACAAGTGCACAAATGTGTTATCGTCCATTTGATGTGATATCTTCAATATATTTCTCACACCAGGAAAGTTATGAATTTGCTATTTGATTTCTCTAGTAATCTTTTTCTGCCTCGCATAGTTGTTTCATTGTACCCTTATCTGTTATGTTCTATAATAGTTTCTATTGTTAGTATATTGCACAAGTTATAACAGTGAATATATTTTTACTAGAAATCCTCGTCACTACTTCGGCGCGTTTAGACAAAATACTTACTGAGTACATGGGGTCGGTTGTACCCATACTACACTTCTGCACCTTGTGTGCAGATTTTGGATGCTGATGTTACGGTGTATAATGGAAGCTAGCATTGAAGATGTTTCCGCAATGCGGTCATAGCTGCCTCTTGTTGTTTGTAGCTTTAGAATCATTAATCTGTTCATGTATATTTCAAACAGATAAAATATTTTATTTCATATCAGCTTTGCAAATTCTAAATCTTAGAAACTCGTGATTTGTACTACCAGTCCTTGGGAAGTGTATTAGAGTTAGTTAAATTAATTAAATCAGATTGTTGTTATTTGACTTACCTAACGAGTGAGGTTATGTGTCATCACAACTAGTTGAATTTTGGGTCTTGACACATCATTCAATCAGCTGGGAGGTTCTTATTGGAACACTTCATATAATTAGTTGGCTCTTTTCTGTTATTGTAATTATGTTCGTCGCAAGTAACCAAAATGGAAAACATTGACGCAGCCTTAAATAACTCAGTAGCTGATTAGTATATATGTTGGGGTGATTTCAGACATGACAGTAATTTCTTTTGATTTTCAAAAAGTAAGCATGAACTGCATAGGTAAATGACATAGTCTAACACAAGATTCCAAGTAACTTTAGGGAAACGTTGAAATAGTGAGGCATTAGCAGGTGGTAAAACAAGTGGATCAATCTTATCTGATCAAATAAGATCTTATAAGCAGTAATACAAATCTATGATGGTGAACTTTCATTACTGACCTTGTTTCGGAGCTCGAGATAAGTAGAAGTCGAGTCTTAACCTCATCGCCTATTTGACCAAAAAGAAACAAAAAATAGATGTGAGTACTGGTAAGCGTATAAAAAATGAAACAAAATGTACGTGAGTAAAAGGACAAAATAAAACAGAAAAATTATTGTATTTTGGGGTAGCAGAAGACTTACAAAGACGCTCTTTGGATAATTTCGTCATAAACAATATTATATGTAGAATGGTCATCACGGTTTGCTAGTGCGGACGGCCGTATCAGCACTTTGACGCAATTTGAACTCTTTGTTCTTGATAAGGCAACATAAAGTTGATCGTGTGTAAATTAGGTTCTCGCAAATATATTCCGACGAAATTCAGAGTCTGACCTTGCACCTTATTTATATTCATAGCGTAGCATAATCTTATTGAGAATTTTGTTCTTTTAAATTGAGCTGGTAATCTTTAGTCTTGTGACGATAATAATGGTATTCTTGGGATATATACGTGCTTATTTTTAAAATCGCCTGTCGCAATCTTAGCACTGATAACATGTGTCTTAATATCACAGCATATCAATCATGTACCATTGCGTAAACTTTCATACGGATTCAAATTGTGCATCAATATAATGGGTAGTTCTCTTTCAAAGTTAATTTGTAAGGAGGCAAACCAACATGATTCAAAGTGTGTAATAGGTCTTCAAATTGACTTTGATCATTAGGTTCAACGGTTTCGTCAACACCAATAAATTGAGTAGCTTTTTATGGAAATTTTGCTATAAGAATATCGTTGATTTCATTTACAAAATCATTCTTCGTCGTTAGAACAACGCGAGAATCTGCAAGAAAAGAATTAGAGGAGGATGTGTGTACATTTGAGAATGTCATAGCGAATGGTTTAGAGATTCTTCTTCAGTTATAAAAGGAGTAATCATAGAATCTGGAAGTTCAATTTTATTATTAAAGTTTACCCTCTCTTGCCCATTTCCAATTTTCATCAAGTAATCACAAAAGGCAGGATCTGTTTTTTCCCTCATATTTTCAGACAGTTGCAATTTTTCAAGTTGATCCCAAATGGTAGAATATAGTAAACTTTCACTAATAAAATCTTCTTTATTCCCGTTCCAAACAACTGGAAGGGTTTGTGTAATGACCCGGCGAGTCGTTTTGAGTATTACAACCCCGTTTCTCCATTTACTGCTCAATTTATGCTTTACAGTTATTTTATGACTTACCAGATTAGTTGGTTCGAGTCCAGAAGGATTTCGGAGTGAAATGAGACACTTAGTCTCATAATTGAAAACTTAAGTTGGAAAAGTTAATCGGATATTGACTTATGTGTAAACGATCTCAGAATTTAACTCTGATGATTCCAATAGCTCTGTATGGCGATTTTGGACTTAGGAGCGTGTCCGGTAAATTATTTGGAGGTCCGTAGTAGAATTAGGCTTGAAATGGCGAAAGTCGAATTTTTGGGAAGTTTGACCGGGGAGTTGACTTTTTGATATCGGGGTTGAAATACGATTCTAAAAATTTTAATAGGTCCCTTTATGTCATTTATGTCCTGTGTGCAAAAAGAATTTGAGGTCAATCGGATTTGATTTGATAGGTTCCGGCGTCGTTTATGGAAACTTGAAATTTCAAAGTTCATTAGGCTTGAATTGGGGTATGATTGATAGTTTTAACATTGTTTGAGGTGATTTGAGGGTTTGACTAAGTTTGTATGATCTTAGGGGACTTGATGGTATGTTTGGTTGAGATCTTGGGGGCCTCGGGTGAGTTTCGAATGGGTGACAGATCATTTTTGGACTTGGCTTGGTGGCTGAATACTGTTGGTGTATTTTTCTGGTTTCCTTCTTTGCGTTCGGAAGTGGGTCCTCGTGTTTGCGAAGGGGAATTTGAGGCAGGCAAGATTTTCCCTTCGCGTTCGCGAGGGGGTATCACGTTCGCGAAGAGGAGTTGAGGTCAGGCGAGGTTGTTCATCGCGTTCGCGAAGGAAAAAATAGTGGGCATGGGTTTTTGCCCTTGCGAAGAAGAGCTCGGTAAAGAATCACGTTCGCGAGTAGTGTCTCGCGTTTGCGAAGAGCAATGTTGGGCAGCACGATTTTGTGCTTCGCGAACGCGAGGGACCTGTCGCGTTCGCGAAGAAGAGAGGTTTGGACATAAGGTTTAAGTTCTGAAATTTCCATTTTTGACGGATTGTAGCTTGGGAAGAGGAGAGTTTTAGGAGATTTTCAAGAAAAACAACGGGGTAAGTGTTCTTAACTCATTATTTATCAAATTACCCGAATCCATGGTTGTTTTTAATATTTAATGGGTGAATTAAGTCAAAATATTTAGAAAACCCTCTTGGTTTAATTTAAGAATTTGAGGGTCGAGTTGAGGTCATATTTTGATAAAATTGGTATGGTTAGACTCGTGGTTGAATGGGATTTCGGATTTTCTAACTTTTGTCAGGTTCCGAGACGTGGGCTCCGCTAGCGATTTTTGAGTAAATTTCGGATTTTGATGGAAAATTAATATTTTCTTATGGAATTAATTCCAATAAATTTTATTGGTTGAATTGAATTATTTTTGGGTAGATTCGAGGCGTTTGGAGGCCAATTCACGAGGCAAAGGCATAGCAGAGTAAAGAATTACACGGGTTGAGGTATGTAACAGTTCTAAATTTGGTCCTAAGGGTGTGAAACCCCAGATTATGTGTTATGTAATTGGTTTTGAGGTGACACAAATCCTAGGTGACGCGCGTGTGGGCATGCACCGTAGGATTTGTGACTTGGTCAAATTTTATGGAGTTGTATAGTTGAATAATGTGTTGATATCCGTACATTCCTTACGTGTTAGAGAAAATTTAGCTGAGACTCGTATTAAAAATCATGCTTGGACATATGTTCTTATTGTTGGTACCTACTGGGGTCATTTCCGTGGTTGAATTATATTCTCAAATTATAATTTCACACTTAGCCATGTTCATTCATTTCATATCCTATCTCAGTCCCTGTTGCTATTTATTGATACATCATATTATCATTTTTGGGCTAATTTTCATGACATCTTGAGCTTGGAGACCGGAGAGGTTGATGACTAAGTGTGGACGAAGGCCTAATTGTGAAGATATTTATGTGATCGAGATGCGCGCCGCAATATGTTTCATTGTTATATGCCATGTTTGGTTTGATATAGCGCTTGGGCTGAAGGAACCCCTCCGGAGTTAGGACACACCCCAAGTGAGCACATGTACATACTGAGTGCGAGTGCCGAGTGTCGATTGCTGAGTGATTGTGAGGAATGAGTGACTGTGAGAAATGAGTGACTGTGAGGTTGGAGTCAATGGGAGGACTGAGTGCCTGTTAGTCTGAGAGGATGCATTGATTTCATTATTTGCTGCATTTCAGCTGTCATATATCACTATTTTGAAAATTTTGGAAAAACATTATTTTCCGTTTCACTCAAATTTGATTAGTAAATTTGTGTGAAATTTTAAATGTTGAACTTGAGAACATGCCTACCCTTTTATGTTGAAAAGTACTGTTTGGACTTAGCTGAGAAGCTCGTCACTACTTTTCGTTCCTTATTTATTATTGTTACTTAGTGAGTTGGTTGTACTCATACTACACCATGCATTTCGTGTGCAGATCCAGGTGATCCCAGACATAGTGGGTGTTGATTCTTTCACACAATAGATTTTCCGGAGATTCAAAGGTAGCTGCTATATTTTGAAGGCCTTGTCTCACATTCCCTATCCTTTTATTTATTGTATTTGACCTCGAATTATTATAGACCAGATTTTCGAGACTTGTAATCTATAGATGCTCATGTACTCAGTGACACCAAGTTTTGGGAGTGTATTTATATCAGTGTGTATGGGGTTTTCTATTAAATTTAGATATTATGTTTTAAATCTTAAAAGAAATTGTGGTTTATTGAGGTTGTTGGCTTGCCTAGTATCGAGATAGGCGTCATCACGACATATGTGATTTTGGGATCGTGACAAGTTGGTATCAGAACCTAGGTTACATAGGTCTCACAAGTCATGAGCGGGTTTAGTAGAGTCTTGCGGATCGATACGGAGACGTATGTACTTATCTTCGAGAGGCTGCCGAACCCTTAGGAAAATTTCACTTTCTTGTATTCTATCGTGCGAACTTGTTGATTCAGAAAACTAAAATTTTGTTATTCTATTCTCTCACAAATGGTGTGAACACATACTACCAGATCCGACGGTCAGCCACCAGTGCCACCAGTTAGGGCCGCGAGAGGTCGGGGTTGTGGTAGAGGCCGAGGCTGAGGTAAAGGTCGAGGTGTCGCTCGTACATCGTTTGGAGCAACACCTGTAGCACCACCAATTGCTCCAGCTCAGGAGCCTATTCCAGATATAGCTGAGCCGACAGGACCAACTCAGGAACGAGCTATGCCCATTGAGATTCCAGGCCTTCAGGAGACTTTGGCCTAGATATTGACAGTTTGCACTGGTCTTGATAAGGTGGTTTTGGCTCAGGCCGCACCTGCCACTTCTCAGGCCGCGGGAGGTACTCATACCCCTATTGCCTTTACTCCAGATCAGGTAGTTCAGGGACTTCAAATACCGGGGGCAATACCAACCCAGCCAGTTGCAGCTGCTTAGGCCCAGGTAGTCCCTGCTATGGCAGATGATAAGCAGAAAAGACTTGAGAGATTTGGGAGGCTTCGACCTCCATCATTTAGCGGTGCTGAGTCAGAGGATGCTCAGGGATTTCTGGATAAGTGTCAGCGAATGCTTCAGACAACGGGTATTTTGGAGGCTAGTAGGGTCTCGTTCACTACTTTTCAGTTTTTTGGAGCTGCCTTCAGATGTTGGGAGGCTTATGAGAGGCGCATGCCGGTTGGTGCAGTGCCACTTACATGGAAAGGGTTCTCTGTTCTTCTTTTGGAGAAGTTCGTGCCGCAGTCTCGCAGAGAGGAGCTTCACAGACAGTTTGAGCAATTACGTCAGGATGGCATGTCTTCGACGCAGTACGAGATGAGATTTTCTAAGTTAGCTCTTCACGCAGTTTGGTTGGTTCCCACTGAAAGGGAGAGGATTAGGAGGTTCATTGATGGCCTCACATATCAGCTGGGGTTACTTATGACTCGGGAGAGAGAGTATCTGGTGCTACTTTTGATGATGTAGTTGACATTGCTCAGCAGATAGAGATGGTCCGTAGTCAGGTACGTGGAGAGAGGGAGGCCAAGAGGCCTCGTGGTCCAGGTGATTTCAGCGGTGTTCCTTCAGGGGCTCAATTTTACTGCGGTAGGGGTCGGTCTTATAGACACGCTCAAACGGGTCGTCCAGTTCACCATGGTGCGTCATCCGGCCATGGTTCATACAGCTCTCATCAGGGTCAGTCATCTCTCAGTACCCTTCTAGCCCAAAATTCGTCCCGTGCCTCTTCCGTTTGGGGTTTATTTGCACCGGGTGCTTCTAGTAGTTATTTTTGTTCTCGGGGCCCGATTTAGTCAGCACCACCACTAGTACCGGGGAGCTGCTTTGAGTGCTGAGAATTTGGGTATATATGGAGGCAGTGTCCTCGTCGCTCGGGAGGTCCAGTGCAGCAGAGGAGTCAGACTACGACTTCAGCACCAGTTACTTCACCACCCGCCCAGCCAGCTCGAGGTGGGGGTCAGGAAGCTAGGGGTAGCCCAAGAGGGGGAGGCCGAGCAGGTGGCGGTCATGCCCGATTCTATGCTTTTCCTTCTAGGCCAGATGTCGTTGCCTCATATACAGTGATCACAAGTATTGTCTCAGTGTACTACATGGAAGCTTCTATATTATTTGACCCTAGTTCTATATATTCTTATGTATCATCGTACTTTACTCATTATCTGGATATGCCCCGTGAGTCCTTAGTTTCACATGTTCGTGTATCTACGCTGGTGGGCGATACTATTATTGTGGACCGTGTATATCGCTTTTCTGTGGTAACCATTGGGGGACTGGAGACTAGAGTTGATCTCTTACTGCTCAGTATAGTTGATATTGATGTAATTCTGGGTATGGATTGGTTGTCTCCATGTCATGCTATTCTGGACTGTCACGCAAAAATCATGACGTTGGCAATGCTGGGGTTGCCGAAGTTCGAATGGAGAGGTTCTCTAGATGATGTTCCTTGTAGGGTAATTTCTTATTTGAAAGCCCAACGTATGGTTGGGAAGGGGTGTTTGTCATATTTGGATTTTGTGAGACATGTTGATGCAAATACTCCTACTATTGTTTTAGTACCTGTCACGACCCAATTCCATATCAGGCCGCGATGGCGTCCAGCACCGTTGCTAGACAAGCCAACAATGAATAACCTAATGATTTACCATTTTAACGATTTTTCCCACGTAGTGATCTTTTTATTTTACTTAAAAGATTCAATGAAAACCGATTTAAATTATTAAATGAAAACAACGAGAAACATTAATAACCGTAAGAACAAAACCCAAAATCACAAGTCTACTATTACGTGCCAGATCTAGTGTCACAAGTATATGAGCAACTTAGTAAAATATACAAAAGGTATCTATCCTACTGCCTGAAAAGGAATAGACAGGAACAAGATAAAAAGGGGACTCTGGCATGCTGTTGAACGGCTCAGGCGGGCAGCTCACCGTGGAATCTCGAACCTAGATCAAGAATGCGTGCCAGATGGATATCCAGATGCACCTGCCTCAGATCCTGCACAGTTAAGTGCAGAAGAGTAGCGTGAGTACATAAAATAATATGTACCCAGTATGTGTCCCACCTAACCTCGAATAAGTAGTGACGAGGGGTCGACTTGACATTTACTAAGGCTAATGATAATGAATTTAAAATCACAACTAAGCATATATTATAATAAATATACTAAAACACAACAGTAAGTGATTGCAAATACCCCTTTTCACAATTACAAATCCCAAATTTATCTTCCATTTAAACATTGGAGCAATATTAGTTATGAGTATTGAATCCCAAAATATTCATGCGCAAACAATGCCGAGGACGTACGACCCGAACCAACATAATGATTTTTAAACTGTGTACTGCCGAGAGTCGAATGACGCGAACCATAGATGCATCTATTTAATCTGACGAGGCGCTCGGCCCTCTCCACTAATAGAAAACACTTAAAGAAACACAAGTTTTTCAATGGCAATCAAATGTTCTATCCATACCCTCAATTAAGTGAAACTTATCCCTTTGGGATCCTCTTGCAATTATGGAAATTATGATTTAAGCAATTCAATTGATAAGTAAAGGCGCAATTATTTCAAGTATGGTATAATGGGGTCCTAGACTACCCGGACTTTAGCATAAGTAGTAGCTACGCACAGACTCTCATCACTTCCTACGTACGTAGCCCCCCACAAATAGTCACATATATTAGTTAATTAGCCTATGGGGAAATTTTCCTCTTACAAGGTTAGAAAGGAAACTTACCTCGTCTCAAAGCCCACTTTCCGATTCAAAAACGTGCTCAAACCTCCAAATTTGGTGCCAAACGACTCGAAACTAGTCAAACATTATATAAATAAATCAATTTACGCTCAAAAGTTCATACCCCCCGCTATTAAAGCAATTTTCCAACCCTAAATGCAGGATTCCTAAAATTCACCTCCGGGCCCACGTGCCCGGATTCCAGAAATTTTCGAAGAAAGTTGTTACCCATAACCTCAGGAACATAAATATATGATTTTTACTAAGTTCCATAATCATTTTTGTGGTAAAATTCAATTTTAATCAAAATCTAGGTTTTTTATCTAACCCATGATTTTTACAAATTTTCATGTTAAGATCTACCCATAATCTATGTATTAAACTAACATTAAGTAGAAATTACTTACCTCACAATTCTAGGTCAAAATCCCCTCCTTCAAAGCTCTCAAATCGCTCAAGAGAGAGAAAATGTGATAACAATGACCTAAGTCTGTATTAAATGAACCCTCACTGGCAAGTGACTTTCGCCTCTGCGGTGCCTTGGTTGCATCTGCGGTCTCGCACCTATGAAAAATGCCTCACAGGTGCGCTTTTCCCTCACCTGGCCAGTCTCCGCATCTGCGGACAAAAGGGGCTGCTTCTGCGGGCCTAGTCGCACATGCGACCAATGCTCTCGCACCTACGGTCGCGCAGGTGCGCCCAATCTTCTGCATCTGCGGTTCCTGGGCTACCCTTGATCTCTCGCTTATGCATATCGTAGCTCGTACCTGCCAGCCCGCACCTGCGGTTGGCCAAGCACAGGTGTGATTATGAAAGATCTGGGAGCTTCAATTGTGGCTCCATGCTCCTAACTTGGTCCGAGCCTCGTCCGATCGATAATCAGTTGTGGCACCGTTCGAACATACCAACAAGTTTAGAATCATAAAACGGACTCGCTCGAACTCTCAGAACGCCTAATTGAATCAAACTTAAGAACTTCAAGTTCTTCAATTTACTTCCATTGCGCCGAAACGTACTTAAACAACTCGGAATGACCCTAAATTTTGCGTTCAAGTATGAAATGACATTACAGAACTATTCCCGATGTAGGAATTCCGTTTGTCCCTCGATATCATCAAAACCCTCTCCCAACCAAATTTAAAGAACTTCTAAAACCTTCAAGAACCAACTTTCACTATTAGGCGCCAAAACGCTCCCGGGCCATCCAAACCCCAATCCGAACATACGCCTAAGTCTGAAATCATCATATGAACCTATTGGAACCGTCAAATCTAGATTCTGAGGTTGTTTACTAAAAAATGCTGACCGAAGTCAAACTTAGTCTTTTAGGCCAACATAAGGAACCAAGTGTTCTGATTTCAATCCGAACCCTTCCCAATCCCGAACTAACCATCCCCGCAAGTCATAAAGTAGTAAAAGCACGTATGGGAAGTCTTATTTAGGGGAACGGGGTTCTAGAAAGCAAAATGACTAGTTGGGTCGCTACATTCCCCACCTCTTAAACAAGCGTTCGTCCTCGAACGGGTTTAGAATTATACGTGGAGTGCTGAATAAGTGAGGATATCGGCTCCGCATGTCCTCCTCAGACTTCCAGGTCGCCTCCTCGACTGGTTGGCCCCTCCGCTGAACCTTTACCGTAGAAATCCTCTTGGATATTAACTGGCGATCCTGCCTAGAAACAATGGCAACTGGCTCCTCCTCAAAACCCAGGCTCTCATCTAACTGAATCGTGCTGAAGTCTAACACATATGACAAGTCGGCGTGATACCTCCGGAGCATAGACACATGGAAGACCGGATGAACTCCCGATAGGATAAGAGGTAAAGCAAGATCATAAGAAACCTCCCCAACCTGCCTCAACACCTCAAATGGGCCTATAAACCTTGGGCTCAACTTGCTCTTCTTCCCAAATCTCATGATCCCCTTCATCGGCGAGACTTTCAAGAAAACCTTCTCGCCTACCATAAATGACACATCCCGCACCTTCTGATCCATGTAACTCTTCTGTCTAGACTGTGCTATGCAGAGTCACTCCTGAATCAACTTTACCATGTCCAAGGCATCCTTCAACAAATCAGTACCATATAACTTAGCCTCGCTGGGCTCAAACCACCCGATAGGAGAACGACATCGCCGACCATATAAAGCCTCTAATTGAGCCATCTCGATACTGGACTGATAGCTGTTGTTGTAAGCAAACTCAGCCAAAGGAAAGAATCGATCCCACTACTCTCCAAAGTCAATCACACATGCCCTAAGCATGTCCTCCAATATCTGAACTGTCCGCTCTGACTGACCTCGGTCTGTGGGTAAAATACTGTGATGAGCTCTACGCGGGTTCCCAACTCACTCTGTACAGCTCTCCAGAAATGTGAAGTAAACTGAGGACCTCTGTCTGAAATGATAGAAACAGGCACACCGTGTAGCCGAACTATCTCCTGGATATAAATCCGGGCCAATCTCTCTGAAGGATATGTAGTCATCACAGGAATGAAGTGTGCTGACTTGGTCAATCTTTCTACAATGACCCAAACTGTATCAAACTTCCGCAAGGTCAGCGGCAACCCAACTACAAAGTCCATAGTGATGCGCTCCCACTTTTACTCGGGTATAGTCATCTACTAGAGTAGTCCTCCTGGCCTCTGGTGCTCATACTTAACCTGCTGGCAATTTAGGCATCTAGCTACATACTCAACTATGTCTTTCTTCATCCACCGCCACCAAAAATGCTGCTTCAGATCGCGATACATCTTTGTAGCACATTGGTGAATGGAATATCAAGAACTGTGCACCTCCTCTAGAATCCTCTCCCTCACATCATCGACATTAGGAACATAAAGACGACCCTGGAGTCGCTGAACACCATCTTCGCTAATAGAAACCTCCTTGGCACCACCCTGTAGTACCGTCCCTCTGAGAACTTCCAAGTGTGGATCATCAAACTGTCGAGCCTTGATCTGCTCCAATAGTGAAGACTGGGCAACAACACATGCAAGAACTCGACTGGGCTCTAAAATATCCAACCTCACAAGCCTGTTAGCCAAGGACTGAATGTCCAAGGCTAGTGGTCTCTCCTCTGCTGAAATAAATGCCAAGCTACCCATACTCTCCGCCTTTCTGCTCAAGGCATCCGCGATCACATTCGCCTTGCCCGGATGATAAACAATAGTGATGTCATAATCCTTCAGTAACTTAAGCCATCTGCGCTGCCTCAAATTAAGATGCCTTTTCTTGAACAAATGCTGCAAGCTGCGATGATCGGTGTAAACCTCACAGGACACCCCATAAAGGTAATGCCTCCAGATCTTAAGAGTATGAACAATCGCGGCCAACTCCAAATCGTGCACAGGATAATTCTTCTCATGGGGCTTCAGCTAACGTGAAGCATATGCAATACCATGCTCATGGGAAAAAAGTATGGGGAAATTAAAAGAGACCTTAATGTCTCCTGCATCAATACACAAACCAAGCCAACGCGTGAAGTGTCGCAATACACCGTATACATCCCCGAACCAGAAGGAAACACTAGAACTGATGCTGTAATCAAACCTGTCTTGAGCTTCTGACAGCTCGCCTCACAATCATCGGACCAACGAAATAGAACACCCTTCTGGGTCAATCTAGTCAAAGGTGCTGCAACAGATGAGAAGCCCTCCACGAACCGGCGGTAATACCCTGATAACCCCAAGAAACTCCTAATCTCAGTCACCGAAGTAGGACGAGGCCAACTCTGAACTGCCTCGATCTTTTTGGGATCCACCTTAATGCCCTCGCCTGATACCACATGCCCCAAGAATGCCATGGAATCTAACCAAAACTCACATTTGGAGAACTTAGCATATAGCTTCTACTCCCGCAAGGTCTGAAGCACCACCCTCAAATGCTGCTTGCGCTCCTCCATGCTACGTGATTAAATCAAGATGTCATCAATGAAGACAATAACAAAGGAATAAATATGAGGCTTAAACACCCTATTCATCAAATCCATAAATGCCTCTGGGGCATTGTTCAAGCCGAAGGACAACACTAGAAACTCATAATGGCCATATCTATTATGGAAGGCAGTCTTCGGAATATCTGAAACCCGAATATTCAACTGATGGTATCCCGATCTTAAGTCGATCTTAGAAAACACCCTAGCACCCTGCAACTGGTCAAACAAATCATCAATACGCGGCAACGAGTACTTGTTCTTAATGGTAACTTTGTTCAACTGGCGATAATCAATGCACATCACAAATAACACTGGTGCACCCTAAGGTAATACACTCGGCCTGACGAACCCTTTGCTAGTAACTCCTCAAACTGTTCCTTCAACTCTTTCAGAGCCATACGGTATGGTGGGATGGGTATAGGTTGAGTACCCAAAGCTATGTCAATACAGAAATCAATATCGTGATCTGGTGGCATGCCTGGAAGGTCATAAGGAAACACATCGGCGAACTCCCAAACTACTGGCACTGAATCAATCGCCGGATACTCTGCGGTGATATCCCAAACATAGGCTCGATAAGCCAAACAACCCTTCTCGACCATATGTCGAGCCTTCAGAAAAGAGATAACCCGACTAGACGTACTGACAGACGAACACTTCCACTCAAATTTAGGCAACTCTAGCATTGCTAAGGTAACAGTCTTGGCATGGAAATCAAGGATGGCGTGATATGGGGATAACCAGTCCATGCCCAGGATGACCTCAAAGTCGGTCATATCAAGTAACAGAAGGTCCGCTCTGGTCTCATAACCACAGAATGTGACCACATAGGACTAATAGATCCTATCCACAACAACAGAATTGCCCATAAAAGTGGACACATAAACAGGAGTACCCAAGGACTCGCGAGGAATCTCCAGAAAATGAGCAAACAGGGATGAAACATACGAATAGGTAGATCCTGGATCAAATAATACTGAAGCATCCCTACCGAAGATAGAGATAATACCTATGATCACGACATCTGAGGCCATTGTATCTGGTCTGGCCGAAAAAGCATAAAATCTGGCTGGAGCGCCCCCCGCATGGCCTCCGCTTGCCTGACCTTTACCTATGAGACAATCTCTACCCACCCGCCCTCCATCTCTGGGCAGCTGTATGGCTGGTATGACTACTGGAGCTGAAATCATGGGCTGCTGGCCCTGCTGCACTGCCTTGCCCCGAAGCCTGGGGCAAAATCTCCGCACATGACTAAGATCCCTGCACTCAAAACAACCTCTTAGCGCGGTGATCTGCTGCCCTAAAGTCTAACCCTGATGGCCTGAATACCCACCAGAAGAACCCTAAGTAGCTGGTGGGCGATATGAACTCTCTGGCATGGCACTGAAGTAAGCACTAGAAGAACCCTGATGACCGGAGTACCCACTGGAAGGACCTTGTATAGCTGGTGGGCGTTATGAACTCTCTGGCATGGAACTGAAATAGGGTCGCACTGGATCACCCCGTGGAGGCGGAGGTGCTGGATATGGGGGCCTACTAGGCTGACTCCTCCTGAACTGTCCTCTGCCCCTAGCTGGGGAACCTCTGAACTCCCTGGAATAGGCGTATGAACTGGCCCCAAGTCATGGGAGGAGAATCTGCTGGTCTACCAAGAGGATAAGACTATCACCACCTACGTGCTCTACCCTCCAACTGGAAGGTAGTGAAATCCACCCCGTGAGACTCCAATATCCTCACGTTGTGCAGTCTGTCCCTGCACCTATCAATAAAATCCCGAGGATCCTCATTCCGCTCACCCCCAAAGACCGGAGGGTAAAGTCTATTCACTCTTACAAGGTTAGAAATGAGACTTACCTCGTCTCAAAGCCCACTTCCCGATTCAAGAACGTGCTCAAACCTCCAAATTTGATGCCAAATGAATCGAAACTAGTCAAACATTATATAAATCAATCAATTTACGCTTAATAGTTCATACCCCTTGCTATTAAAGAAATTTCCCAACCCTAAATGCAGGATTCCTAAGATTCACCCCGGGCCCATGTGCCCGGATTATGGAAAGTTTCGAAGAAAGTTGTTACCCATAATCTATGATTTTTACTAAGTTCCATAATCATTTTCGTGGTAAAATTCCATTTTAATCCTAACCTAGGTTTTTCATCTAACCTATGATTTCTACAAATTTTCATGTTAAGATCTACCCATAATCTATGTATTATCTCACATTAAGTAGAAATTACTTACCTCACAAATCTAGGTAGAAATTCCCTCCTTCAAAGCTCTCAAATCGCCCAAGAGTGAGAGAAAATGTGATAAAAATGGCCTGAGTCCGTATTAAATGAACCCTCACTGCCCAGCGACTTTCTCCTGTGGTGCCTTGGCCGCTTCTGCGGTCTCGCACCTGCGGCAAATGCCTCCCAGGTGCGCCTTTTCCTCACCTGGCTAGTCTCCGCATCTGCGGACAGAAGGGGCCGCTTCTACGGGCCTAGTCGCACCTGCGACCAAAGCTCTCGCACCTGCGTTCGCGCAGGTGCACCCAATCTTTTGCATCTGCGATTCTTGGGCTGCCCTTGATCTCTCACTTCTGCGGCTCGTGGCTCGCACTTGCGAGTGCCCACCTGTGGCTGGCCAAGCGCATGTGCGATTATGACAGATCTGGGAGCTTCAACTATGGTTCCATGCTCCCAACTTGGTCCGAGCCTCGTCCGATCGATACTCGGGGCCCCCGGGGCTCCACCTGAACATACCAACAAGTTTAGAATTATAAAACAGACTCGCTCAAACTCTCAGAATGCTCGAAACAACATTAAAACTAAGAATCACACCCTAAAACTAATTGAATCAAACTTAAGAACCTCAAGTTCTGCAATTTACTTCGAATGCGCTGAAACGTACTTAAACTACTCGGAATGACCCAAAATTTTGCGTGCATGTCTTAAATGACATTACGAAACTATTTCTGATCTCGTAATTCCATTTGGGCTTTGATATCATCAAACCCACTCCCAACCAAATTTAAAGAACTTCTAAAACCTTCAAGAACCAACTTTCACTATTAGGCGCCAAAATGCTTCCGGGTCATCCAAAGCCCGATCCGATCATAAGCCCAAGTCCAAAAGTATTATATGAACCTATTGGAACCATCAAATCTCAATTCTGAGGTCGTTTACTAAAAAATGTTGACTGAAGTCAAACTTAATCTTTTAGGCCAACATAAGGAACTAAGTGTTCCGATTTCAACCCGAACCCTTCCAAATCCCGAACTAAACATCCCTGCAAGTCATAAAGCATTAAAAGAAAGTATGGGAAGTCATATTTATGGGAATGGGATTCTAGAAAGTAAAATGACCGGTCGGGTCATTATAGCACCGGTAGTGAGATACTTTCCGGATGTATTGCCTACAGATATGTCGGGTATGCCGCCCGACAGGGATATTGATTTTGGTATTGACTTGATGTCGAGCACTCAGCCCATTTATATTCCTCCATATCGTATGGCACCAATTGAGTTAAAAGAATTGAAATAGCAACTTCAGTAACTTCTTGATAAGGGGTTTATTAGGCCTAGTGTGTCACCTTGGGGTACACCAGTTTTGTTTGTGAAAAATAAAGATGGTACTATACGGATGTGCATTGATTACAGACAGCTGAATAAAGTACAATCAAGAACAAATATCCTTTGTTGTGTATCGATGATTTATTTGACCAACTTCATGGAGCGAGGGTATTCTCCAAAATTGATTTGAGATCGGGGTATCACTAGTTGAAATTTCATGATTCAGATATTCTAAAAATGACATTCAAGACTCGTGATGGTCAGTATGAATTTCTTATGATGTCATATGGGCTAACCAATGCCCCAACAACATTTATGCACCTGATGAATAGCATATTCCATCCGTATCTTGACTCATTTGTCGTGGTATTTATTGATGATATCCTGGTGTACTCACGTAGCCAGGAGTAGCATGCACAACACTTGGTATTGTATTGCAGAGGCTGAGAGAGGAGAAACTATATGCCAAATTTTCTAAATATGAATTCTGGCTTAGTTCGGTGGCATTCTTGGGAAACATAGTGTCCAGTGAAGGGATTAAGGTCGATCCGAAGAAAATAGAGGCAGTTCAGAGTTGGCACATACCATTTTCAATTACTGAGATTCGGAGTTTTCTCGGCTTGGCCGGTTATTATCGTCGCTTCATGGAAGGTTTCTTGTCTATTGCATTGCCTATGACTAAACTGACCTAGAAAGATGCTCTGTTCAGGTGGTTGGATGAATATGAATAGAGCTTTTAGAAGCTCAAAACAGCTTTGACTACAACTCCAGTATTGGTGTTGCCTACAGGTTCAGGGTCTTATACTGTGTATTATGAAGCATAGCGTATTGGTCTCGGCGTAGTGCTGATGTAAGACGGTAGGATGATTGCCTATGCATCCAGACAGTTAAAGGTACATGAGAAGAGTTAACCGGTCCACGACCTTGAGTTAGCAGCTATTGTTCATGCCTTGAAGATTTGGCGACATTATTTGTACGGTGTCCATTGGGAGGTTTATACCGATCACTGTAGTCTACAACATTTGTTTAAACAAAAGGATCTTAATTTGCGGCAACGGAGGTGGTTAGAATTGCTTAAGGATTATGATATCACTATTCTTTATCATCCCGGAAAGGCCAATGTGGTAGCCGATGCCTTGAGTCGTAAGGCGGAGAGTTTGGGCAGCTTAGCATACTTACCGGTAGCAGAAAAGCCTTTAGCCTTGGATGTTCAGGCCTTGGCCAACCAGTTTGTTAGATTGGATATTTCCGAGCCGAGTAAAGTTTTGGCTTGTGTGGTTTCTCAACCTTCTTTATATAATCACATCAGAGAGCGCCAGTATTATGATCACCATCTGTTTGTCCTTAAGTACATGGTTCATCACAATGGTGCAAAAGAAGTTACTATTGGAGATGACGGTGTATTACGGATACAGGGCAGGTTATGTGTGCCTAATGTAAATGGTTTCCGTGAGTTGATTCTCCTGGAAGCTCATGGTTTGCGGTACTCCATTCATCCAGGTGTCGCGAAGATGTATCATGATTTGAGGTAGCACGATTGGTGGAGGCGAATGAAGAAAGATATAGTTGGGTTTGTAGCTCGGTGTTTAAATTGTCAACATATGAAATACGAGCATCAGGGACCAGGAGAATTGCTTCAGAGATTTGAAATTCTGGAGTGGAAATGGGAGCGTATTACCGTGGATTTCGTAGTTGGGCTTCCACGAACTTTGAGGAAGTTTGATGCTGTTTGGGTGATTGTAGATCGGTTGACCAAGTACGCGTATTTTATTCCAATTTGTGCTACTTATTCTTTGGAGCGGTTGGCTGAGATTTATATCCGCGAGATTTTTCGCCTACACGGTGTGCCTGTGTCCATCATTGCAGATCAGGGCACGCAGTTTACATCACAGTTTTGGAGAGCAGTGCAACGAGAATTGGGCACACAGGTTCTGTTGAGTACATCATTTCACCCTCAGACGGACGGACAGTCCGAGCGCACTATTCAAATATTGGAGGATATGTTACGCGCTTATGTCATTGATTTTGGGGGTTCTTGGGATCAGTTTCTGCCACTGGCAGAGTTTGCTTACAATAACAGCTACCAATCAAGCATCCAGATGGCTCCGTATGAGGCTTTATATAGGAGACGGTGTCGGTCTCCGGTGGGTTAGTTTGAGCCGGGTGAGGCTAGGCTATTGGGTACTAACTTAGTTCAGGATGCTTTGGAGAAGGTTAAATTTATTCAGGAGCGGCTTCGCACGGCGTAGTCTAGACAAAAGAGTTATGCCGACAGGAAAGTCTGTGATGTTGCTTACATGGTTGGGGAGAAGGTTATGCTCAAGATTTCCCCCATGAAACATGTGTTAAGGTTCGGGAAGAAGGGCAAGTTGAGCCCTCGGTATATTGGGCCTTTTGAGGTGCTTAAGAAGATTGAAGTGGTGGCTTATGAACTTGCTTTGCCCCCTAGTCTATCAAGTGTTCATCCAGTGTTCGATGTATCCATGCTCCGAAAGTATGTTGGGGATCCGTCTCATATTTTGGATTTTAGTACAGTGCAGTTGGACGGTACTTTGACTTTTGATGTGGAGCCGGTGGCTATTTTAGGCCGACAGGTTCGAAAGCTGAGGTCAAAGAACATAGCATCAGTGAAGGTATAGTGGAGAGGCCAGCCAAACGGAGAAGCCACTTGGGAGATTAAGTAGGAGATGAGAAGAAAGTATCCACACCTATTTGAGACTCCAAGTGTCACGACCCAAAATCCTTTAAAGGTCGTGATGGAGCCTAACACCGCTGTCAGGCAATCCAACGATAATTAATTAACTTGATTACTCATTTTCGTATTTTCAAATCGTAATTTCCTTCAATTAAATAGTAAAAGATAGGACTTACAGAGTAAATGATAATATTTCAACAACTAAAATACTAAACAACCCATAACCACTCCCAAAACTCGATGTCACAAGTGCATGAGCATTAACTAGGGAGTAAAATAAAATACAACATCTATCCGGAATACAAATTAGGCAGGAAAGATATAAATAACTCTGAAGGAGACTCTGCTGGTTGCAGATATCTGTATAGAATGCAGCTCACCTAAATCTCCGCAATAACCGCGCCTCTACGCCCACAAAGTCACTAGACATATATGTACATGCACAAAAATGTGCATTAAGTGTAGTATGAGAACGTAAATCAACGCGTACCCAGTAAGTATCCCCTCTAACCTCGAAGAAGTAGTGACGAGGGGTCAACTCCGACACTTACTATGTGGTAACAATAAATACCGATATTATACTTAAGCATGGATTGTATGAAACATCTGTAAACTTAATAACAACAAGTGAGTGGACAATTCTTTTATTAATAGGAAAGTTTTCCAAACTTATTCTCGTCATTCAACAATTTATATATCAAGCCAAAGAAGCAATATCAATTATAATTGGTTCCAAAGATTTATCATGCTCAAATTATACGGAGGTCTTACGGCCCGATCCAACATAATATTTAAATTGTGCAATGCCGAGGGTCGAACAACACGAACCATAGATGCATCTATTTGCTACCAAGGCGTTCAGCCCGCTCCACAAAAGAGAAAATACATTTACAACAACCAATTCAAGATTTATTAAGGGGAAATTATTCAAGGAAATACCAATTCTCATTAACGATCAAAAAAACAAAATGAAGTTTAATCTTTTACAATTCCTTTATCAAGTTCCAATATGATTTAAGCAATTAAATTAACAAGTAGGGTACAACATTGTAAGTATAACATGGTATGGGTCCTAGACTGCCCGGACAATAGCATAATTAGTAGCTACGTACGGACTCTCGTCACCTCGTGCGTACGTAGCCCCCACAAATAGAAGCACATTTTAATTCAATTCGCATATGGGGTTAATTACCTCTTACAAAACCCCAAATTTCTTCAAAACCCCAAATTTCCCTTAGTTCCTTCAAAAGCCCAAATTTCTACAAATATTCATGCTTGAATCTATATAAAAACCATTTATTTATCTTGTAATGGATGGGAATAACTTACCTTGGCATAGTTGATGAAAAACCCACACTTGAAGCTCTCCAAAAATCGCCCAACCAAGAGAGAATGGAAGCAAATGGGCCAAAACCCTGTTCTTAAAGAACCCTTACTGCCCAGCCCCGATTTCCGCTTCTACGGTCCAATAGCCGCTCCTGCAAAAATTCCATCGCAGGTGAGGTTCAATCTAGGCCCTACAGTCCCCGCATCTGCGCTTCTGCGATCCTCATGCGCATCTGCGCTCGCGCACCTGCGCGTTTGTGCCCGCTTCTACCAGCAACCAGAAAATTCTAACATTCCCTTAGTTCAAAAATCGATCCGTTAAGCATCCAAAACTCACCCGGGACACCAACCAAACATACCAACAAGTCCTAAAATGTCATACGAATTTAGTCGAGCCTTTAAATCACATCAAACAATGCTAAAAACACAAATCACCCTCCAATTGAAACTTAATGAACTCCGAAACTTCAACATCAACAATCGATGCCGAAACCTATAAAACCAACCTCAAATTTTGAATACAAGTCATAATTGACATTATGGACCTACTCCAACTTCCGAAATCAGAATCTGACCCCGACATCAAAAGGTCCACTCCCGGTCAAACTTGTCAAAAAGCTTCAAATTTCTAACTTTCGCCAATTGACCCCAAAATGACCTACGGACCTCCAAATACACATCCGGACGCGCTCCCAATACCAGAATAAACTTACGGAGCTATTCCTAGACTCGGAATCCCAAACGGACATCGAAAATATTGAAATGCACTTCAACCCAAATTTATGAAATTCTTCCAAAAATGGCAGCTTTCCATAATAGGCGCCGAAATGCTCCCGAGTCATACAAAACCTGACACGAACATACGCCCGAGTCCAAAATCATTATACGAACCTGTTAGAACCTTCAAATCCTGATTCCGAGGTTGTTTACTCAAAAATCACACCTTAGTCAATTCCTCCAACTTAAAGCTTCTGCAATTAGAATATTTTTTCCAAATTAACTCTGAACTTTCCCGAAACTCAATTCCGACCACACGTACAAGTCATAATACCTTAAGTGAATCTACTCATGGCCTCAAACCATCGAAGTACGTGCTATAGCTCAAAACGACCGATCGGGCCGTTATATTCTCTCCCACTTAAACATACATTCGTCCTCGAACGTACTAAAAACTGCTCTGGAGTTGTCCGAAATCATTGTTAAACATATCATGCACCTACCCGTGCTACCACAACTCAGTTGAGCACATTAGCTCGAGCTAATCTGATATGTTTCCCCTTTATTTAGTCAAGTAAGCCTTAGGGTTAAATTCTAACATCTGAAATTCTCCACCAGGCCTGTTTCCAACATACGAACACCGTATCAATCACTACACACTGCACCAAACACGATTATATAGCCTTACTGAATTCTTACCATGCATCGCGTAACTCATTTGCCCAAGGCAATCTTTCCAAAGCACAACTAAAATTTTCCACTAACCCGAAGCCCGTAGTGTACCTCATGACCAATTAAGCCGTGCTTTAACTTTCTCAATACAACCACGATAGAGAAGATGTGTAGAACTCATAGCCACCTACTGAATCACAATTTATGAAGTCCTTTTTCCCGACAAGAACTATTACCTCATTCTGGACTGAATGACAATAGTTTCTCTTTAATATGCCTTACATAAATGTGATTGCACTGATCCCAGGTCCAATAATCTTGTTTCACCCAGTACAAGCTGCTCAGGAAATAAGCCACCTCAGATACTGCAAAAGCCTCATATGATGCCATATTGTGCTAACAAGCTACAAACTCGACTGTGATACATAAGGAAAACGAACTCTAAAATGAACCACTCACCCAAGTAACTAATCTAATAACTGAAAAGATGTTATAAACCTACCATAGAAATGAGACGCAAAGCACACAAGCATAGCTATGGGAAACTGTACTCAACATCACATTGTTGCGGTGTGCAACCCGACCCACACATAATACCATTGTGGCGTGCAACCCAATCTAACAATGATACCCGTGGCGGCGTGCCACCCGATCCACACATAACAATCTAAAGAAAACACACATTGAGCCGTAACGCTTATACTCACGAAATGCCCAAATATCAACCATAAGCAAGCCAACTACATAATACAAATCCTGGGGAGACGGGTAGTGTCATACGCTATAAAACTCAAGCACAGCTAAGGTGCGATATATGATCTGCCTCTCGAGAGCCATCCTGCTTACATAACACCACCTCTATGCGGGGCCTCAACACATTGTACAAATAATCAAGTTGTCTCACAACCCACACAGCACAATAGAGTATTACATGAAATAGCTAACGACAGAAATAACATCCAAGGCTAGAAGATTCCTCTGTAAACAACGCTAAGCAGAAATGAACACATCCGACCTGATATAGAGCGCACATTCACATCTAGATCCATCCACAAAACTCAAGCCAATCCTGATCGTACTGCACTGGGCTAATAACCTTCCAAGGATCCACAACAACCTTATTCATGACACATAAGAACAGTTGTCCAATCCGGAACAAACTTCAACAGTTCATAACTAGATGAATAGAGCGCCTCCCTGGCCTAAGCTCTCATATTAGCGATAGTACCACAATCTCCGTACTTGGTTTCAATCTTTAATCAATGAAGTGACTACATGTAACTCATACAATCTTCCCATAGGATACGCTCCCACGACCTTCCGCACCAGATAACAAGTCTGCACATCCATTTCACCCACCACACTAATGTTGTAAAGCAAATCAAGAATCCGCAATCAATACACAAAGCCTCTTACACAGGACACTGATCTCCGGTGATGCTAAAGACAATACCAGCTTACTCTAACCATCTGAATCCTTTCTTGCTCATCCGAGCTCGTGACATTCTTGTCAACACCAAACTACAACTTTAATTTTCAACTTCCAATTCTCATGCTGCTCACTACACCTAACATACCAATATGCGAGAGTATAAAAAATTTCATCATAACTCCTGAATCACTAGTAGAATAAACCCTTCATCATACAGAAACCTCTTACTTGGCTCATTTCAGAAGAACCAATGCAACGCAACTGAATTCTCAAACCACGGGAAAACAAACCTCATGTCACGATCTAAATCGCCATGACTCGTCTGGAATCAATTTGCTCAACCTAGTCCTTAGAACCAAATACCTTTCAAATCAATTGAGTTACAGTGGCTGTCAAGCCACACACGTACCGCCAGAAACCACATATATAACTTAACACACTGAGATCACGACCACAATTACAGAGTTGGAAAATCGAAGGAAAGGCCTTCTTATCAATTGATTAAGTGAGATTTGAGGTAAGTTACTTGTCTAACCTTGCGTGGGGAAAATTCCCCTTAGGATTTGGTACTATATGGTAAGTTGCATTACGTGAAGACCGGATACGTGAGGTGATGAGTGCCTACTCGGGCTTAATGTTAAAATTTTAGTTTTTTCTAAGTAGTTCCTTTTATTTCCTTAATTGAGTTACTCTAGCACGTGTAGTCATCATGTTTAACCTAATGTCATATGTCTACGTGTCTTATCTCTTACTTGATATTTGTGCAACATGCTTAGTTGAATTACCTGCTTTCTGTGATTCCGTATTTATTCTTTAACTGTAGGATTATTTGCTTGTAACCTCATTATTTCATTTGTTATGTGTTGGTTTTGTGATTTTTGTTGAGATAACTGATTGGCTGTAGCACGAGGTTTTGCCGTGCGGAGTATTATTGTGACACGAGGTTTCTGTCGTGCGGAGTGTTATTGTGGCACGAGATTTCTGTCGTGCGGTTAATATTTTCTTGCACGAGGTTTCTGCCATTCCGTTGCGAGATATTTACTTTTGGAACTACGAGTTGGTACCTTGGGAGTGCCCATATTGTTTACCTCTATTTGTTGCATTGTTATTGTTGGTGTTGTTGATCCTTAACTTGTAAGATTATGCTTCCTTACGTGTTGTAATTATCTTCTTTGATTCCGTATTGTTATCTTCTGTGAATTTCTAGTATTACACATCTCGGTCACTTCATTACATCATTATATCTTCTGCCTTATTTTTTCTATTAATTCTAGTAGGGCCCTGACCTGACCTCGCCAATACTCTACCGAGGATAGGCTTGGCACTTACTGGGTACCATTGTGGTGTACTCATACTAATCTTCTGCATATCTTTTTGTGTAGATCCAGGTTCTTCCTACCAGACCAGGTAATAGTGAGCTACACCGTGCGTGGAGACTTCAAGGTATATCTGCCTGCGTCCGTAGACCTCGGAATCCCCTCTATCCTTATTATGTTGTTTTTCTTATTCTCATTAGACTCTGATGTATAGAGATATTTGGCATTTCTCTTTTGAGCTTGTGACTTATTTCTACCGAGTTTTGGGAGTTGTAACTATTTTGAATCGCAGTTTTTATTTATTTCAGATGATGATGTTTGAGTTTTAGTTTTATATTCAGTTATTCCTCAAAATTGTTAGACTTACCTAGTCTTAGAGACTAAGTGTCGTCACGACACCCTACGGAGGGAAATTAGTGTCGTGACAAGTTGGTATTAGAGATCTAGGTTCATAGGTGTTATGAATCACAAGCAGGTTTAGTATTGTCTCACGGATCGGTACAGAGAAGTCTATATTTATCTTCGGGAGGCTATGGAACTATTAGGAAAAGCTTCACTTCTTTGATTCCTTATAGTGCGAATCTTTTGACTTCGGATTCTAAATTTCTGTCTTTCTATTCTCTCACAGATGGTGAGGACACGTACAGCTGGATCAGATGATCACACACCCGCGCCCCAGCTAGAGCCACGAGAGGCCGGGGTAGAGGCCGAGGATGTCTACGTGGTGCAGCCAGAGCACCCGTACGAGCTGCTACAGAGGAGACACCAGTAGATCCAGTGGGAGGGCAGGCACCTGAGACGCCTGTTACTGCACCTGCCCTCCAGGAGACTCTCGCCCAGTTTTTAAGCATGTTCAGCACCTTGCCTCAGGCAGGATTGATACCACTTGCACCTGCTACATCTCAGGTCAGGGGAGGAGCACAGACTTAAGCTGCCCGTACCCTAGAGCAGCGGGTCCATGTCGACCAGGTTCTAGAGTTCATACCAATACAGCCGGTAGCCCTAATTCAGCCTGAGGTTAGGGTAGCAGTTTCTGAGGAGGAGGAGCTCAGGCTCAAGAGGTACAAGAAGTACCACCCTCCTACTTTCAGTGGCTTGGCATCAGAGGATACCCAGGGTTTTCTTGAGGTGTGATACCGTATCCTCCGTCTCAAATCTTTTTTAAACATGTTTGCAAAAAAGTGTGCTACCTAAACTGAGAGTAAGGAATAACATCTATTGGATAAAAAGTGTCATCAACTTCTCTAAAACAACCGATATATTAAACGATCTATTCTCTTGCAATATATTTGATTAAAAAGTTTGGGAAAAAAAAAACTGAAGAGTGAAACAAACGTGGTAGCTATAGTACACAGCTTTTCTATCAACAAAGAATAACAACAACAACCTAGTAAAATTATACTAATAGCTATAATATTCAACTTTTCTTTCAACAAGGAAGTTGGTAAAATTAAAGACAGTACAAAATATTTTGCCATTGCCGGCACTATCACTATTAGAAATCTGGTAAAAACTGACCAACGTTGGTCGGTAATGGCCAAAAATCGACCAAAACGCGATCATTTACATGTGGACGGTATTTTTGTGGTCGGAAAGGAATACCGACCAAAGTTGGTCGGAAATTACCGATCAACTTTGGTCGGTCAATTAAATTTAAAAAATAAAATATTGCAAAACAAACCGACCAAAGTTGGTCGGTTTTTTTCGACCAAAGTTGGTCGGTATTTTAATTATGTAATAAAAAGATTCACCATCTGGGAATCGAACCGGAGTCTGTACTGTGGCAGGATACTATTCTACCACTAGACCATTGGTACATTTTATTTTAAGACTGTCTTTTATTTGATTTATACTCTTTAATTATATTTTCGCACGAAAATAACCGACCAAAGTTGGTCGGTTTTTTAAATGACCCGCCGAATTAACCGACCAATTTTGGTCGATTTTTTAAATAATAATTTTTATTTATTTTAATTGAAAAACCGACCAAAGTTGGTCGATTTCTTGAAATATAAATTTTGCGGGACTCAAAAATAATTTTCCGTATTTTTGCGCCAAAGAAAACCGACCAAAGTTGGTCGATTTCGTAAAAAAAAAGAAGCCGTACACTTCTTCTCTATATGGTCACGCGAATGTACTTTTACTATAGAGAAGAAAAGTACACTCACGGATAGTGACTTCAGGACACCTACTTTGTCACATTGTCAAACTTGCATATATGGTCTCATAAAGATATTATTAAGCTACAATATATAATAAGTGACTAATATTTTTATCTTAATAGGTTAAAAATTAAATATCGATTTTTACATTATTAGGTTACCTAAAAAGTAACCATTCCTTTTACCATTTATCAACAAGAATGGTAGTGGAGTAATAAGTATTCGTTTTTCCTTAACCAAAGATGTTTTGGGTTTGGAGTCACCTTTGTTAGGGAGCGATTTACTTCCAATATTAATTTTTCGGCACGAATCAAAATTTAATTGAGGCCATATAGATACCAAATAGCGGGCGAAAAAACAAAAAAAACAAAAACAATGACACTATACAGCCGGACTCGCATTTGCGAGACAAGGCTCGCATTTGCGGAACAGGGAAGCTAAGCATAGGGTCGCATCTGCGGACATTCACGTCGCAGAAGCGACTGCGCAAAAGCGCGAAGGAAGTCGCAAAAGCGAGAAAGATCGCATCTGCGTTCATCGCAGTGCAGAAACGGGCATCGCACTTGTGTCCCAAGCTTCGCAGAAGCGAAGCTTCTCCCCTGGCCTCAAAGATGCAGAAGCGAACACGCACCTGTGGCCAAAATTGCGCAGGTGCGATGCACCAGAACCAGACATGTGTTCTTGAACAAAAATGGTCTGAAACTCGTCCGAAACTCACCGGAGCCTCTCGGGACCTCGTCCGAATATTTCAACAAGTCCCGTAACATAATACGGACTTACATAGGGTCTCAAATCACGTCAAATAACGCCGAGATTACAATTCACACCTTGATTCAGACTTATGAGTTTCAAACTTTTCACTTTACAAAACTCGTGTCGAAACGTATTAAATGTATCCAGAATGATTTCAAATTTGGCGTACAAGTCATAAATAATATAACGGAGCTATTCCAACTCTCGAAATCTTAATCTGAGTTCGATATCGATAAAGTCAAATTCACGGTCAAACTTTGGAAATCTTTAGCCTTTAGATTTCTAGTTTCCGTTAAATGGCGATAATTCGAGGTAGGGACCTCCAAATTCGATTCTGAGCATATGCTCAAGTCCCAAATCACGATACGGACCTACCGGAACTGTCAAAATACTGATCCGCATCCGTTTTCAATGACCGAAGTCAACTCAAATGAGTTTTGAAGCTCCATTTTATATTTTAATCAATATTTCACATAAAAACTTTTCGAAAAAAATATACGGACTGCGCACGCAAGTCGAGGACTGTTGAAAGATGCTATTCGAGGTCTCAGAACACATAACTGAAAGTTTAAAATTAAAGATGACATATTGGGTCATCACATGTACTCAACACAAAATTAAAAGGAGCTCTAAAATATAATTCCCTTGTAACCCAATATAATTGAATGTATGCTTGTTGAACTTGTATAAAAATATAGCGTCTTTTTAACTAATTTGTTGATAAAACTCATCCATTTCTCAAAAAAATTCCAATTCAAAAATACTGTAATTGGACAAGTTAGATTTAGCGGTAGAAGGTTTTTTCACATATTATTACACTAGATTTATTGGCAATAGGTAAACTGGATCCATACCAAAATTACATTTAGGTCATTAAGAGAAATTTAATAAATTCTCAGATATTGACACAGTATATTAGTCATGTTGCCTAATAAGGACCTGTATCTCGGGGAAAATATAGATAGGCAGTAAAAAGAATGAAACTATATTCTATAAACAGTGTGAACACTTCCTTTTGAGTTGATTTCCTTACGAAATTAACCAATAGTGCGTTTTCACAGGATCTTATTAATTTGCATCCAATTCTACTCATTTCTCACTATATAATAATGTTGATAGTAAACAGTTAACTTGTTAAATTACAGTGCTGCAGCTAGAGAAAATATGGGGAGTCCGTTCATGTCAAAGATGATTTTCCTATTTACTTTATTTCTTTTATCAACTGGTTTGTTTTTCTTGCCCTCCTCATTATTTTTTCATTTCATTTTTTTCTTCCAATTCTTATGAGTCCTTTTCTTTTTTCTTTTAGTCATTTTATTTTTTAGGCGGGGAGTAATAGGAGAGGAGAAAAAAAAGTGGGGAAAGCGTTTGTGTGAGATTTCTAACACTACATTTAATTTAGGCAATGTAAATTGCAACCACTAGATTATAACCCGAAGGCGGATTTAGTATTTGAAATTTAAAAATTTTGATGACTCCTAATCCACAACCCATTTATGCCAAATCCTGCCATAAGCGTGCACCTGACCCTAATTATTATAACTACATTATTCAATTAATCAACCAAGGAAAATCGTATATATTCATTTCACTCTACCAGCCGAATAAAAGGATGACTCGTAATTGATCCTGACTGTTTGACCCTGGTCCTACCCGGCCCTTGTATTTTAGTTGGTCGGGGAAGCGGTAGCTTTGTGCGGGTCCTTTCTTTTCAATATAAACTACATTACAAATGCCAAAATAATTACTGCTATATTTTGGCTAGGCCAAGAGCTATTTACCTACTACTACTACTTTATCCCTACCATCACCTTTCCTTGTCTATTAGTAATATTTTTGACTAAAATGAAAAAGAAATGAGTAAGATTTCGTGCGATAATAAAATTTGCTGGTTTATATATTTAAATTGCAGAAATATAAAGATATTTTTTTTGAACGCATGAAAATGCAGATTCAATATCGTACTGGTTTATATATTTAAATTGCAGAAATATAAAGATTTTTTTTTTGAACGCATGAAAATGCAGATTCAATATCGAAGGCAGCATTTATAAGGTGCTCGAACAATGATGACTGCGCAAACATATCTTGTCCACCAGAGGATTTGTTCTACTGCCTAAATCACAGATGCGTCTGCATGCCCACTCAGGATTATCACACACAAGTTTTATCCGACTGATTTCATTAAATTTCAATTTCTTGAGCAATTATTTGGTTCAGACTAACTCATATGTTGTCATAGCCATTGCTCTATGTTCTATTTCTGCACTAAATCGAGTAACTACATTCTGTTTCTTGCTCTACCAAGATACCAAATTTCCTCCTACTAAAACATAATATCCAGGCGTAGAACGTCAATCTGAAGGTGATCCTGCCCAATCAATATCTTAGTATCCAACGATCTGCTCATGACCTCGATCCTAAAACAGTAACCCCTTGCCTGGAGCCGATTTTTAATACCGAATAATGCGAACAACTGCATCACAGTGACTATCACAGGGAGAATTCATAAACTGCTGTGAGAAAATATAATTTACCAACCAGCCGCCTATAGCTTGCAGGATCGCTAAGCGGCTCCCCCTGTCCTGGCAGATGTTTAGAATTCGGATCCATTTGAGTGTCAACAGGTCTGCAACCTATCATCCATGTCTCCTCAATAATGTCTAAAACATATTTTCTTTGATAAATAACAATACCTGAGCTAGACTGACCAACCTCAATACCTAGAAAGTACTTCAATCTACCTAGATCCTTAGTTTGGAAGTGCTGGAAGAGATGCTGCTTCATATTGATAATACCATCTTGATCATTGCCAGTAATAACAATATCATCAACATAGACTACCAGATAAATACAGAGACTTGAAGCAGAGTGCCGATAAAATACAGAGTGAATAACTTCACTACGAGTCATGCCAAACTCCTGGATAACCGTGCTGAACTTTTCAAACCAGGCTCGAGGAGACTGCTTTAGACCATAAAGTGACCGACGCAAGCGACATACAACGTCACAAGACTCCCCCTAAGCAACAAAACCAGGTGGTTACTCCGTATAAACCTCATCCTCAAGATCACCGTGAAGAAATGTATTCTTAATGTCCAGCTGATAGAGAGACCAATGACGAACCACAACCATGGATAGAAAAAGGCGGACTCATGCTACTTTAGCCACGCGAGAGAAGGTATCACTATAATCGAGCCCAAATATGTGAGTATATCCTTTGGCAACAATACGGGCCTTCAATCGATCAACCTGGCCATCTGGACTAACTTTGACTACATAAATCCAATGACAACCAACAACAAATTTACCTGAAGGAAGAAGAACAAGCTCCCAAGTACCACTTGTATGTAAAGCAGACATCTTGTCACTCATAGCATGTCTCCATCCTGGATGAGACAACGTTTCACCTGTAGACTTAGGGATAGATACCGAGGAAAAAGAAGATATATAAAATCATAATGGGGAGAGGACAGACGATGATAACTTAAACCGCCATAATGGGGATTAGGATTAAGTGTGCTTCGTATACCTTTCCGAAGTGCAATTGGTGTACTAGGAAGAGACAAGTCCGCAGTAGGAGCAGGGTCAGGTGCAGGACGAGAACTAGTTGGGCCTGATGTAAGGTGCAGATGACAACGATAAGTCAAGAGTGGTGTTCATGTGGATGAAGATCTGGGATAAACAACACTAAACTCCTCAAAGGTTGGTATGGGTGAAACTTCTGTGGTCAAAAGTGGGGGGGAGGGGGGGAGCTATAGTAAACTCCTCAAAGGTAGGTATAGGTAAGACCTCAAATATATCATGGTGGTCAGCAGAGGTAAAGAAAGGCTTAGACTCAAACAATGTGACATCAGCTAACATAAGGTACCTACGAAGATTAGGTGAATAACAACTATATCCCTTCTGAACATGAGAATAACCAAGGAAGACACACTTGAGAGCACGAGGAGCTAACTTATCTTTCCCGTGGGCTAAGTTATGAACAAAACACGTGCTCCCAAAAATACGAGGTGGAAGAGAGTATAAGGGTGACTGGGGAAACAATACTGAATGCGGAATATGATCCTTGATGGGAGATGAAGGCATCTGATTAATCAAATAACAAGTTGTGAGAACTGCATCGCCCCAAAAACGGAACAGAACACGAGATTTGTGCGAGCAGTCTCAATAAGGTGCATATTCTTTCTCTCTGCAACTCTATTTTGCTGAGGGGTATAATGACAAGATGTATGATGAATAATTCCTTGAGAAGTCAAAAACTGCTGAAACTGAGAAGATAAATATTCTAAGGCATTATTACTGCGAAAATTGCGAATAGAAACACCAAATTGGTTTTTGATTTCACCATAAAAACTTTGGAATATAGAAAATAATTCAGAACGATCATTAATTAAGAAAAGCCAAGTACATCTTGAATAATCATCAATAAAACTAAAAAAATAATAAAATCCCAAGGTTGAACTGACTCTACTAGGACCCCTTATATTAGAATGAACTAAGGAGAAAACAGACCCTGTATGACTCTCAACACTATGCGGAAAAGAGGCTCGGGTATGTTTTCTAAGCTGACATGACTCACAATCTAATGTAGACAAACTAGATAAACTAGGCACCATCTTCTAAAGTTTGGATAAACTCGGATGTCCTAAATGACTGTGAATTAGGTCTGGAGGATCTGTAACTAGACATGTTGTGGAAGGACTCAGTGAGTTAAGGTAGTAAAGCCTTTCGATTCACGTCTTGTACCAATTGTCTATCCCGTACTACGGTCATACATAATAAAAGAATCGTCAATAAAATGTATACCACAATGGAGGGCACGAGTCAAACGAGTAACGGATGCAAGAATAAAATGACAGCCAGAGGCATAAAGAACGGAATCTAAGGTGATAGAAGACAAGGGATTAGCTTGTCCAACTCCTTTTGCCTTAGTTTGACATCCATTAGTTAAAGTAACAGTGGGAAGAGACTGTGAATATACAATATTCGACAAAAGTGATATATTACCAGAGATGTGATTAGAAGCTCCTGAGTCCATGATCCATGGTCTAAGAGTACTAGACTGGAAAACAAAAATAAAAGAATTACCATCAATAGAAGTATCAGTCTGAGCAACAGAGGCTACTTATGGAGATGTCTGCTTACTTTCTCGATACTAAAGGAGCTCATTATATTCTTCTTGAGATAAAGAAAATCTATGGCTACCTGTAGTCTCAGTCTAAGCAATGTAAGCATTTTTGGGTGGACGACCATGAAAGGAATAGCACATTTCACGTGTATGTCCAAGTTTGTGACAATAAGAACACTTGGGTCTAGATCTTCTAAAACGATCTCCTTCTCGTCTATTATCCATAGTTTGAGCCCGAACATCCACTGTCTAGGATGCGAGAATAGAGGAGTCAAGTATCTGTGATGAGATCACTGGGTGACTTGGTGCTACAGCAAGGTGGAGTAATCGAGAGAATAATTCATCAACTGTGGGGACAGTCAGATTAGCTAAAATCTGGTCGCGTACTGAATCAAGATCATTAGGAAGTCCAGCGAGGGTAAGAACTAGAAACATCTTCTATCTCTGCTATTGTTGTTTTTCAACACTAGCTGAAATATTCAGCAACTTCTCAAATTCCTCCATGACTGCTTGTATATGATCCAAGTAAGTAGACATATCTAATTCCTGCTTCTTTAAGTTTTTCATCCGCGATAGCACATCATAGAAGCCAGATATTTTATTAGTGTATAAGGTACGAGCCTTTGCCCTAACCAAATAACATGTCTGGAATAGATGAAACAAAGGAATCAACTTGGAATCAATAGATCACCACAAAATGCTACATAACTGAGCATCGATCTTTACCCAAAGTGCTATCACCTTTTCATCTCCTTCGCTAGACTGTTTGATTATATGATCTTGAAAACCTTGACCTTTACACCACAACTCGACAGATAAAGCCCAAGCTAAGTAGTTTGAACTTCCCATTAAAGTTTATGAGGTAATCATAACACTAGAGTCTCCAAAACTCATGTTTCTAGACCCAAAAACATCAAATCCCAAAGACATCATTGCAAATTATTACCAAATAAGAGAAAGAATCAACTGTAATTCACTGAAACAGAGTAAAGGAATACTATAGTCGACGAAAACTTACTGTAGCTGCCGGAAAACATATTGTTCACACCGAAAAAATATAAAAATTATCAGAATTTGCTGTAACCTAGATAGGTAGACTCGGAATTCCCTTGCGAATAATCTGTCCCAAAGAAAGTTTTTCAAAAAGTGACCAAAAAAGGCGTGTGAGCACGTGGAGGGTCTTCTGACGGAGATATTTTTATGGGTTAGTCGCCGGAGGTCACTCTACTTCGTGGTGGTGTTGGGTTTTTCACAACACTGAGGAAAAATGGCTTTTTTTTTCTGCGGCAGACCTTTGTTTGCCGAAAAAGAAAGACTTCTGATTTACTGATTTCTCTTCCCGGAGTCACTAGAATTTATGCACAACAATAAATATCTCACAATTGCTCTGATACCATGTAAGAAAGCACGGAAGTAAATATATTATTGATATTAGATACTCAATACAATACAAGATGTCCTTATTTATAGCTATACTCTACAAAGAAATATTACTCATATTCCAATGTGGGACAAGACTACATGATGTACATATCTGTAAACTAACAGTATCCAAGCATTTATCATTTTCGGTTACATCTTAAAGGGAAACAACTTGTTTCTTTTAAAGGCAATACATATATTAACACAATCATTAATAATCCAATGGTTAAGAAAACAATGTTGACAGAATTTGTTCAGATGAACAGAACTAACAAAGATGCCATAAAGCTTAATTTATTATACAAAGAATTTCCTGAACACTTTGTATAGTCAACGATAGACAAAACATGGATACTACGACAACAATGTTACGCCGTTGTTCGTATAGTAACATGTCACCCGACCGAAGGAGAACGATATTATCTCAGACTACTATAGCTAAATGTAAGAGGACAAAAATCATATGTAGATCTTCGAACTATAAATGGGGAACAGTTACATTGTTACATTGTTATAACAGTTTAATTGATTGCATGTTAGAGGCGGCAAGTTAACAAATGCCATATAGTTTAAGGCTTTTATTTGCTACATTATTATTGTATTGTTATCCAGCCAATCCAAAAGAAATATAGAAACAATTTGAAGAGTCAATGTCAAAAGATTACATAGTGTTACCTAATGTTGAAAGAAAAGATATCCAATATCAAGTTTTAAATCAGATCAATGATATTTTACACTCTATGGGTCATGTATGTAAATGTATATGAGCTTATCCCAGAAGGAGTTCGACCATCTATATTGGAAAAATAAGCGATTGAGGTATTCTTTGAAAGAACCCTCAGGGTTAGTGAAGAGCTTATATTGTTACACAAAAAACTGAACACAAAACAATTGAAAGCATATAATGTGATTATTGACTGATTATTTTACAAGAAACCAGGAGCTTTTTTTTATTGATGGTCCAGGAGAAACTGGAAAAACTTTCTTATACCATGCTTTATTAGCGATTGTACGTAGTAAAGGGTACATAGCTCTAGCAACTGCTACTTCTGGCGTTTCAAAATACCTATAGACATTGATGAAAATTTCAGCTGTAACATTAGCAAACAAAGCTCAACTGCAAGTCTGATTCATGATGCAAAATTACTTGTATGGGATGAAGTATCTATGGCTAAAAACGAATGCTTTATGTTTTTGACTTTCTCTTACAAGATCTTATGGATACAAATATTCTATTTGGGGAAACAGTTGTTGTTTTTGGAGGTGACTTTAGACAAACTGTCACGACCCCAAAATCACACCTGTTGTGATGGCGCCTATCTCGATACTAGGCAAGCCAACAACCTCAATAAATCACAGTTTCTTTTAAGATTAAAAATATAATATCTAAATTTAATAAAAAACCCCATACATACTGATATAAATATACTCCCAAAACCTGGTGTCACCGAGTACATGAGCATATATACATTACAAGTCTGGGAAATCCGGTCTATAATAATCCGAGGCCAAATACAATAAATAAAAGGATAGGGAAGGAGATACAGCGTCTGTAAAACATAGCAACTACCTTTGAATCTCCGAAAAATCAACTGCGTGAAAGAATAAACACTCACTGTGTCCGGGATCACCTGGATCTGCACACGAAGTACAGGGTATAGTATGAGTACAACCAACTCAGTAAGTAACAATAATAAATAAGGAACTGAAAGTAGTGACGAGCTTCTCAGCTAAGTCCAAATACATTACTTTCCAACATAAAAAGGGTAGGCATGTTCTCAAGTTTAACATTTAAAATTTCACATCAATTCTCATATCAAATTTGACTGAAACAAAAAAAAATGTTTTTCCGAAATTTCCAAAATAGTGATATATGACAGCTGAAATGCAACAAATAATGAAATCAATGCATCGTCTTAGAGTAACAGTCACTCAGTCCTCCTATTCACTCCAACCTCACAGTAACTCTTTCCTCACAATCACTCGCACTCGGCACTCCTCATAGTCTAACCATACCAATTTTACCAAAATCCGACCTCAACTCGATCCTCAAATCCTCAAATTAAACCAAGAGGATTTTCTAAATTTTTAAACATAATTCACACATTAAATGTTAAAAACAACCATGGATTTGGGTAATTTGACCAATAATGAGTTAAGAACACTTACCCCGTTGTTTTCCTTAAAAATCTCCCAAAGATCGCCTCTTCCCGAGCTCCAATCCATCAAAAATGGAAAATGGGACGAAGTCCCATTTTTAGAACTTAAACTTTATGTCCAGACCTCTCTTCTTCGCGAACGCGACAGGCCCCTCGCGTTCGCGAAGCACAAAATGGTGCTGCCCAACATTGCTCTTCGCGAACGCGAGACACTGCTCGTGAACGTGATGCTTCACCGAGCTCTTCTTTGCCAACGTGATCTCCCCTTCGTGAATGAAAAGGCAGAAACCCACGCCCACTCTTTTTCCATTCGCGAACGAGATACCCAATCACGAACGTGATGAACAACCTCGCATGACCCCAACTCCTCTTCACGAACGTGAGACCCTCTCACGAACGCGAAGGGAAAATCTTGCCTGCCTCAGATTCCGCTTTGCGAATGCAAGGACCCACTCGCGAATGCGAAGAAGGAAACTAGAAAAATACACCAGCAGTATTCAGCGACCAAGCCATGTCCAAAAATGACCTGTCACCCATCCGAAACTCACCCGAGGCCCCCGTGATCTCAACCAAACATACTATCAAGTACCATAACATCATACAAACTTAGTCGAACCCTCAAATCACCTCAAACAACGCTAAAACCACGAATCATACCCCAATTCAAGCCTAATGAACTTTGAAATTTTAAGTTTTCACAAACGATGTCGGAACCTATCAAATCAAGTCCGATTAACCTCAAATTATTTTTGTACACAAGTCATTAATGACATAACAGACCTATTCAAATTTTCAGAATCGGATATCGACCTCGATAACAAAATGTCAACCCCCCGGTCAAACATCCCAAAAATTTGACTTTCGCCATTTCAAGCCTAATTCCACTACGGACATCAAAATAATTTTTCGGACACGCTTCTAAGTCTAAAATCGCCATACAGAGCTATTGGAATCATCAGAATTAAATTATGAGGTCGTTTACATATAAGTCAATATCTGATTAACTTTTCCAACTTAAGTTTTTAATTATGAGACTAAGTGTCTCATTTCACTCCGAAATCCTTTCGGACTCGAACCAACTAACCATTGATAAATCATAAAATAACTGTAAATCATAAATTGAGCAGTAAACGGGAGAACGGGGTTGTAATACTCAAAACGACCGACCGTGTCGTTACATTTTCCCCTCTTAAACAAACGATCATCCTCGAACAAGTTTAGAATCACACCTGGTGTAACGACCCGATCGATCATTTTGCGCTCTAGCATGTCGTTCGGCGGTTTGAGGCCATGAGAAGCTTCAATTCAGGCATTATGACTTGTACGTGTGGTCGGAATTGAGTTTCAGGAAAGTTCAGAGTTAATTTGGAAAGAAAATTCTAATTTCGGAAGTTTTAAGTTGGAGGAATTGACTAAGGTATGATTTTTGAGTAAACGACCTCAAAATCGGGATTTGAAGGTTCCAACAGGTTTGTATGATGATTTTGGACTTGGGCGTATGTTCGGATCGGGTTTTATATGACTCGAGAGCGTTTCGGCACCTATTATGAAAACCTAGCATTTTTGAAAGAATTTCATAAATTTGGGTTGAAGTGCATTTCAATCTTATCGATGTCCGTTTGAGATTCTGAGTCTAGGAATAGCTCTGTATTGGGAGCTCGTCCAGATGTGGATTTGGAGGTCATTTTGGGGTCAATTGGCAAAAGTTAGAAATTTGAAGATTTTTGATAAGTTTGACCGGGAGAGGACCTTTTGATATCGGGGTTGGATTCCAATTCCGAAAGTTGGAGTAGGTTAGTAATGTCAATTATGACTTGTATACAAAATTTGAGGTCAGTCGGACATGGTTTGATAGGTTTCGACATCGATTGTAGAAGTTGAAGTTACGAAGTTCATTAAGTTTGAATTGGAGGGTGATTCATGTTTTTAGCATTGTTTGATGTGATTTAAAGGAACGACTAAGTTTGTATGACGTTTTAGGACTTGTTGGTATGTTTGTTTGGGGTCCCAGGGGCCTCGGGTGAGTTTCAGATGCTTAACTAATCGAGTTTTGAACTAAGGGAATGTTGGGATTTTCTGGTTGCTGGTAGAATCGCACTTGCGGAAATATGGCTGCAGGTGTGATGCCGCAAAAGCAACAGGGCAAGTGCAGAAGCGAAGGTTAGCCAAAAGTCCTGGGGCCATAGAAGCGGGCATAAACGCGCAGGTGCGCGAGCGCAGATGAGCATGAGGATCGCGGAAGCGGAAGCACAAATGCGCTGCATGGGGCGCAGATGCGGAGACTGTTGGACCGAGCTTGAACCACACCTGCGATGGAATTTCTGCAGGTGCGGAGCCGCAGGAGTGGCTATTGGACCGTTTGAGCTGTTGGAAAGGCTTTGGAACCGGTTAAGGAATTTCGGAGCGAGGTAAGTCTCCTTTCTAATCTTGTAAGATGGAATTAACCCCATAGGTAAATTGAATTAAAATTTTCTTCTATTTGTGGAGTCTACGTACGCACGAGGTGACGAGAGTCCTTACGTAGCTACTAAATTTGCTATTGTCCGGGTAGTCTAGGACGCATACCATGCTATACTTATAATATTGTATCCTACTTGTTAATTTAATTGCTTAAATCATATTGGAACTTCATAAAGGAATTTTAACAGGTTAAACTTCATTTTATTTTATCTTTAATGAGAATTGGTATTTCCTGGAATAATTTCCCTTAATAAATCTTGAATTGGTTGTTGTAAATGTATTTTCTCTTTTGTGGAGTTGGCCGAACGCCTCAGTAGCAGATAGATGCATCTATGGTTCGTGATGTTCGACCCTCGGTATTGCACAATTTAAATATTATGTTGGATCGGGCCGTACGACCTCGGCATAATTTGCGCATGATAAATCTTTGGAACCAATTATAATTGATATTGCTTCTTTGGCTTGAGATATAAATTGTTGAATGACGAGAATAAGTTTGGAAAGGTTTCCTATTAATAAAAGAATTGTCCACTCACTTCTTGCTATTGAGTTTACAGCTGTTTCATACAATCCATGCTTAAGTATAATATCGGTATTTACTGTTAGCCCATAGTAAGTGTCGGAGTCGACCCCTCGTCACTACTTCTTCGAGGTTAGACGGGATACTTACTGGGTACGCGTCGATTTATGTACTCATACTACACTTGCTGCACATTTTTGTGCAGGTACATATATGTCTAGTGGCCTTGTGGGCACAGAGTCGCGGTTATTGCGAGGACTTAGGTGAGCTACATTCTATACTATGATCCGCAGCCAGCAGAGTCTCCTTTAGAATTATTTATATCTTTCCTGTCTAATTTGTATTCCGAACAGATGTACTTTATTTTACTCCCTAGTTAATGCTCATGCACTTGTGACACCGGGTTTTGGGAGTGGTTATGGGTTGTTAAGTATTTTAGTTGCTGAAATATTATCATTTACTCCATAAGTCCTATCTTTTACTATTTAGTTGAAGGAAATTATGATTTGAAAATACTAAAATGAGTATTAAGTTAATTAATTATCGTTGGCTTGCCTGGCAGTGATGTTAAGCGCCATCACGACCTTTAAAGAATTTTGGGTCGTGACAACATAGTATCAGAGCACTAGGTTCACGTAGGTATCATGATTCATGAGCAAGTCTAGTAGAGTCTTGCGGATCGGTACAGAGATGTCTGTACTTATCTTCGAGAGGCTACAGGGCTATTAGGAGAACTTCCTTTTCTTGATCCCTCATCGTGCGATTTGATTCCTTTGAGGATTATGCCTTTATTTCTTTCCTATTCAATCTTATGCAATGCGAAGCGCTTGTTATCAATTGGGAATAGAGGAATTTTAATGGCACTACAGATGTAGTGCATGATGTTTCTCCCTGCATATTCGATTGGGCTAATGTCGTCGCCATGCGGAAGGATGTTCTTTTGTTCCAGCTCAATATCAGTATTTTCTATGATTTCGAGACTATGAACAGGTTGCTACGATATCTATGAGTTGTTATAGCACAACATTGATGTAATGGTAGGATACCTATCTACGTGTCGGGGTAGTGAATGATTCGAAAGGAGGTTTTACTCAGTGCATGATTCAGAGATTCAATATTTTATTTCCGGCGGAGGAAAGGCAATCACACTACGAATGCTCAGGTTTGGGTCAATGGGGTAACAAGACTTGCTATTTTTGAGCATGGTGGAATTCTCATCTGTGATGTGGCGTCGTTGTCCTTGTTGAATGCATTAAGGATCATCGGTGGTATGGTCTATCAAATTGCCTTTCGGGGTAGGGTATTGTGGAATGGTGCTTGAGAAACGTTGTCAGAGATAGCAGAGTATAGAAATTTAAGAATCGAATGGGTATTTCTAATGTTGATGGCTCGAGATGGATGATCTTCTAGGAGGCTTAGAGTTGGTGGTAATTTATTAGTTCAAAACCTACAGGGATGAATTCGGATGTGAGGCAACAATTGGGCAGCGAAGGACGAGGAAGGACATGTGGGAGGTGTTTTGCGATGGTTGAAATGCGAGAAGGTCAAGTATAAAATGCAAAAGTCGAGAAGTCGCTCAAGGGAGAGGGTTTGACCAAAGTGGGAGAGTAGTAGAGTAGCATATGGGTTCTGTGGTAGGATAACTGCACACCTTGAGGTAAGTTTAGAGTGATTTGGGGTTCATGGTGGGCAGTGGCTAGATCTACGGACTAATTTGGAATATTGGCTACTACACTAAGGAAGATTGGATACGACAAGAAGGAGTTGCTCGATATGAATAGAGATGTAACATGACTTCGGATTGGAATGTATCGTCGCACCTGTAGTTGAAGTCAATAGGGAGTGAACAGACTTATACAGCTGGTGGAGGGGCACGGGCTAAGAATGGTTTATTGGTTTTGTAATAATTGTACTCGGTACAATGTCGTTGAAAGAGGCCGGCATGGAATTTCCATAGGTGGGATATCTCTTGTGAGCAGGTTAATGGTTGCGTGGTGTTGATGAAGCTTCTACGAAGAATTTTACTGACTATCCGGTAAGAGGTCAAATATGTAAATGCGGCTAGTGATTTAGAATGTTCATGAAATGGTTAACAGGAAGATTTCGAGGAATTAGGCGGGTCGATTGTGCAAGGTCATATCAGTAAGGAAGAAGGAATCTTGGTAGGTTCCAGGGTTATGTAATGGTAACTTCAAGCTAAGTGGGAGAGCCCCACCGCCTATGACTGGATTGAATAGTTGTCTACTTGTGAGGTTTCTGGTTATCGGCATATTGGTCGGTTATTACGATTAAGGAAAGAGAACATCAGTGGTGATTTGAGCAAAGGATTTGAGGAATGTGTGCTATAATTGGCCTTATCGATTCATGTTCAGGTTTTGGGAAGACTCAGGATTTACGCTTCGTGTAGATGTGATATACAAGAAAGGTGATTCAGCCGGGTGCTTCTTTGAGAGGGCGTTCATGTGCTAGCATATCCTTGGAGTTTGACCATATTTTGGAACAAGTTAGAGTGGGTGACTCTCAACAATGGTCCTAGTCTTGTATGGTTAAGGATTTCGAGTCCGTAGTATGGTTAAGTATCGAGCTTTTACAATGGACTATGAAATGGGACTTGGACCGTTCTATGTTATCATTGGGTATGCGGTACAATATTGGAGGAAGGGAATAAGTAGCTTCAGATTCACGCAAGGTCTTACAGAACGGGTGTACCAGTTGGTGATGCTATGGTGCGCGTAAGGAGAATATGAGATGGTTTATGGGTGTTGAGACGATGTGGTCTCGTGGATTGGGTCACTCGATATGAGTGTTGTTGGGTTTCATTACGTTAATGAATGGAGCTTTTATTATTTCTAGGGCAAGTTGAGAATAAATTGGAAGAAGACAGATTGGCTAATAATGGTTGAAACATTACTAGAGTTGAGTCGATCCCATATTTAATTTCCCTATTCATTGTTTTCATTATTTCTTGCCATTTATATTTGAGAAAGTGTATGAAATCGGTTGTTGTTCCCCTAAAATATAAATTTAATTGATTTAACCTCTTAAACTAATTTGAGATTAAACATGTACAAATTCAATAATTAAAGGGAATTGCGATAGGGGATGTTATTAGAGTTGTTCAAAATTGAGAAGATTAACCAATAAGACTATGTGGTGAGTATATGGACTTCTTATCCTACTGACTATAAGGAAATAATTTTGTCATGAGAAAGGAAGTAATTATGAAGGAATATTTACTCAAAAAATATAAAACAAAATAAAGTTTCTCTCTTTGGAAGGAAATTAAGGAGGCCAAATAATAATATTTCTGTTCTTAATTGGTTGATTCAGAAAACCTTGAAGTAAGGAGGCTGTTTTTTCAATTATACCATTTTTGTTTTTTTTGCTATTGCCATTAATTTATTTGTTGTCTTACTGTTATATTTCTGCTAATAACTCGTAAGGAATTTTTGTTAATTATTTTTCAAATGTATCATGTAAATGTCTTTCCCATGTCAAATATTTATATTATTACTTGTCTATTTGTATTCACGGAGTTCCTCTAACAAGTTAAACAATACACCACCAAAGGTTGTGGTAAAGTGATAAGTGTTCATGTATCTTTAATCAGGGGTTTCAGAATCGAGCCCCAGGTACAGAGTCGCTTTTGGTAGGGAGCGCTTTACCCCTAAAAGTGAGACTTCTAAAAGCGAATTCCACTTAGTCAGGCCACAAAGCGGATACTAAACACGAGTAATAAACCAAAAGAAACATAAACAATATTAAAAGTTTTGCTTTATTGTTTATAAAATTTGTGTTACTACCAATATTCACATATTAGTTTCTAAGAACATTCTCAACATGCAAGAAGTTGAATCTTGATCTTCTTTAGCATCCCTACAACATCTTCCATGTCGATCCTTCTTGTAGCAGATTCAACACAACAATCTTGTGCCACTTTCATGATCGATGCCACACAATCTAGCTTCTTGTTTAAGTGATTATCCTGTGGTGTTACTAAGGTGGCATCTACAACACCCATTATTGCCTTTGGAAGTGAATAACTCACCCATTGCTTCAAGCTAAGATCCCCATCGAACATTTCATCATTAGGCTTTCTCCTTGTAAACGTTTCCATCAATATGATCCCGTAACTATATACATCACATTTTGTTGACACCAGTCCATCCAGTCCATGCTCTACACTCAAACAAATTAAAATATTAACATTTATATTGGAGGAAATAGGAAAGAAAATCAATGTTCAAAGTATAAAAAAAAAAAAAACTACCTGGTGCAATATAACCCAATGTTGCTAAGGTTTTAGTGTATAAATCACTCTCATTGTCACCAAGAAGTTTTGAAATACCAAAGTCGCTTCGGTGGGCAACCATATTCTCATCCAGCAAGACGTTACTAGGCTTTAGATCACAATGAATCACATGAGAGGAGCAGCCATGATGGAGATATTCCAATGCACATGCCACATCTATCATTATGTTCAGTCTCTGCATGATGTCTAAGAAGTAGTTGTGTGAATACAACCACTTATCGAGGCTTCCGTTGGGCATGTACTCGAGTACTAAAGCTTTAAAATCAATGTTGGAACAACTAGTGATGACTTTTGTGAGATTCCTATGGCGGAGGTTGCGCAAAACTTCACATTCTGTATCAAAACTCTTGAATGCTGCTTCCAATTGAAGATTGAATACCTTAACTGCAATAGGAGTCCCACTTCTGAGTATGCCTTTGTAGATAGAGCCAAAACTCCCAGAACCAATCAGATTGCTCTCACTAAGCGAATCAGTTGCTTGGAGCAATTCATAATATGAAATTCTTCCTCTTGTTGCAATAGACAATGAATCAGCTTGTTGAGGAGCACTATTACCTTTCCTATACCTTATCCATACAAGCACAAAGGTAATAGGAACAAATGATAGTGCAATTCCCAGTAGAAGAAATATAAGCATTTTTTTCCTATTTGATCTATGCTTAGAATAAATAGGGCACGGTGAGACACCAAATCTTCGAGAGCCACACAACGCTGTATTAAAAAGGAAAAATTGACTTGAGAGGTTTTTAAAAGGACCTCCTGAGGGGATTTCACCATACAATTTGTTGACAGAAACATTGAAGTACTTCAAGTTTTTAAGTTTCTCCAAAGACTTGGGAATGATTCCTGATATATTATTATGAGAAAAGTCTATGAATTCCAAACCTACCATGTTGCTCATTGAGTCGGGTATAGATCCTTGCAACTTGTTGTGTCTCAAAGAAAGGTTCACCAGATTTTGCAAGCCTCCGATTTCTCTAGGAATGCTATTTGAAAATTGATTCATTGACAGATCTATCCGTATTGCAACCTTTAGATTTCCGATTTCTGGAGGTAAAGAACCACCCATGTTGTTTGACAATAAGTCAAGAATCATTAGATCTTTAAGGTTCCCTAAGCTTGTTGGTATATTTGAACTCAATTTATTGAAACCCAGATATATCTCCCTAAGGGAAGTAACGTTCCCTAAACAATTAGGAAGTGGTCCTGAAAGTTGATTGTGACCCAAGTAAATAGCACCCAAATGATGAAATTTACATAGATTATCTCCCGTAATTCCTGTAAGTTTGTTATTACTCAACTTGAGACGCTGAAGGTTTCTTAAGTTGCCAATTGATCTGGGAATTGATCCAACCAAGTCATTTCCAGAAATATCAAATTCAAATAAGCTGCTTAAGTTCCCAACTTCATTTGGAATTCTTCCTTTAATTTTGCAATCTCTGGCCGAAACTTTTGTAAGAGATGTGGAAAGGTTACCTACGGAAGGTGGAAGCATGCCTTTTAGAGGGTTCAAAGATACAGAAAGAAATTTTAAATCTCTGCAGTTTGTTAAGTAAGTCAGGAAGCTTAGTGATGAGTCGCTTATTAAATTATTTCCTTGCAAGGTTAGGTACCGTCGATGAGTCAAATATCCAAGAGTAATAGGAATCAAGCCAGTGAGTTTGTTATATGAAAGCTCTAGAATAATAAGTTTTGAACAATTGGAGATTGAATGAGGAATAGTCCCAACAAGATTGGTCAAAGCACTCAGATAAAGACTTTCAATATTGGGTAAGATCGAGCCTAAATTTGATGGGAGGGTTCCTGATAGATTGTTGGCTGAAAGATCAACCAATCGCAAGCTTGATATGTTAAAGATCTCCATTGCAAGCGAACCACTAAAATTATTAGACTCAAGAGCAACTTCCTCCAAGTAAACGAGATTGCTTATCTCTTTGGGTATTTCACCTGGCAACACATGAAGAAAGAAGGATTATTACTAATGAGTTTAACTAGTTAGTTCAATCTAGTTTAAGTTGTATTTTTTGCTATCACTTTGAATACGTACCAGTAAACATATTTTCAGTAAGATGTAGAACCTGCAGCTTGGTTAAGTTACCAATCTCTCGTGGTAAGGATCCCTTGAGATTGTTCTTTCGAAGAGTAAAATATTGCAGTGAGGAGATATTGAATATGGAGATTGGGACATAGCCAGTAATCTGGTTCAACTCCATGCCTAACAACGCCAAGTTAATAAGATTTCCAATTTCTTGAGGAATTATCCCTGCAGTTCATGTATAATAAATATTTTATTGAAATAATTAGAAACAATAAAACTAGCATTCATAAGATAACACATACCAGTGAAATGGTTAGATCCGAGATACAAGAACTGCAAATTACTTAGACTTCCAATTCCACTATGTATTGGACCATCAAACTCATTTTCTGATAATGACAATATTTGAAGTTTTGAGCAATTTGACAAGCATGTAGGCATATGACCCTGAAGCTTGTTACCAGATAAATCAAGCTCTTTGAGTAATGAAAGACCATTGCATAAATCATTAGGAAGACTTCCTGATAAGCTATTGTTTGTAAATCCAATGGCTTCAATTCTGGAAATATTGAAAACTGACAATGGTATAGAACCTGTTAGCCGATTATCTTCTATCCCCAAAAGGTTCAAGTTGTGAAGATTGCCAATCCCCTCTGGGATGTTTCCTTGAAGGAAATTGTGAGAGATAGTTAAGGTCTCTAACCTTGAGGCATTTGAGAGAGTCAGCGGGATAGAACCTATGAGTTTGTTTCCGGTCAAGTCTAAAATCCTCAGATTTTCAAGATTTCCAATCTCCTTTGGGATTTGTCCCTCTAAGGAGTTGAGTGTCAAACTCAATGTTTCGAGTTTCGAAAGATTAAAAAATGAAGAAGGGATGGATCCAGTGAAACTATTATTCCTAAGAGTTACAACTTGAAGTTGGTGTAAAACACCAAACCAAGAAGGAACCTCCCCGCTAAAGTTGTTAGAATTTAAATTAAGAAACCTTAGTCGACGCAAACGTGTCATTTCTTGAGGCAAATTGCCATAGAAATTGTTGCTTCCCAAGTCAAGATAAACAAGAAATGTGAGGTTTCCAAAATCTTGTGGAATTCTGCCCGTAAGATCCATATTGGAAATATTCAAGGACTTCACTCTGTGATGGCGAGAACCACAAGTGACTCCGACCCAATGGCAAATAATAGTATCAGGCGACCAACTTTCATCCAAGAAATGAGAAGGGTCTGAAATGATTTGGATTTTAAAGAAAGTAAAGCTAATTGATCAGTGGAAATGTTGGTATGAGTCATGGCTGAACTGGCCATAACATAGTAGAGCAACAAGAGTGTTGAGATAAAAGAGGTGAATGCTTTCTTCATAATTGCATAAAATAGTAGGAAATGATATGGCTAGTAACGATGTGGTTTGTTTGAGGCTTTAAATAGCCATGAGATCTTGCTTTTTGGTCTTCATGATATTTAAAATGTCTTTTAGGAGATTCTTTTTCCATTTAAATCACTTTTTCTTTTTCTTTTTCTTTTTTTTAAAAAGGCTAGTTTTCTTCATTCATTCGGCATAGCAGTATTAATACAACTAATTTGGAGCTAAAAACAAATAAGAATCTAATTCTGTTAAGATTTTGCATAATTATATTTTAAATATTTATTTAACCTTTTCACAATTGCATAAAAAAAATTCGAAATTTTTACTTGTTCCAGAGTATGTTTTTATGAATTTTTATTATTCAAAAGATTACATAACATTAATTTAGGGAAATTTTTCAGGTTTATGTGGGCCAAAGAGACTTGACATACTGAAGAACACAAAAATCAACCAACTCTTGCAACCGTAAATGTGGGGGCGAAATTACTCTAATCTGTCCAAAGACTTTCCAAGTCAACCACGTCTTGCTTTCATTTTTCCAAATTGGATTGTTAATGTTGCAGTAGCATTCCTTGAACATTGGAATCTCGTTATGCATTACCCGTTTATCTCATTTTATGTGGCATGTCTTTTTTAGTATGCCGAAAAAGAATGATATATTTTTATACTGAAAAATTAATTTAATTTAAAACTTTCGATCTTCCCCTTGATGACATAGTTTTATAGACAACAAAATGTGGTGACATGTTTAAAACCAAAAATTTCAAAAAATCTTCTTTCCTTTTTTAAAACTCTAAATCCAATTAAACACCTTCATATAAAATGTGACGGAGCAAGTAACAGAGTAAAGTGATTTACGGAGAAGAATAAGTTAAAGAATGCTCATTCGGAATTAATGGAGGATTCAGTTAACTGTAACGACAAATGAGCAAAGAATGAATATAGATTAAAACAAAATCTCTACTTGAATATATAGCATAACCAAAGTATAAATAGGTTATTAGTCAACTCCGAGAGAGCATCAGAAAACATTAGTTTTAGATTTACTAGTCTTATGATACGTGTGTTATGCGTGTACATTATCTCACTGAGTAAATTTTTTTTAAATCATATAAATTTTGACAATAAGATGTTTGGTGGCTAACTTCGGTGCTCAAATTATTAAGCTTTCTTTATTATACCAGAGAGTATTTATTACATTTTCGATCCCAATTTGGTTGTCCTATTCTATTTTTTTCGATTATTATGAGAAAATAAAAGAATACGAATTTCTCTTTGAAATAATCTTTTTTAATGAAAACAAGGACTTCTATAGAAGTCATGAATGCCCGGTTATGTTTCCTTCTTCTATAGTTTGTTAAGAATATTTTAGTTATGTAAAGATTTCAGTTTCTAAATATTACTAGTTCTTACATAATTTATTAAAATTTTAGTTAATTTAAAAATTCTAAATAATAGAAAAATAATAAAATAACAATGACTATTTTGTCTAGTGTAAACTCTAATTTAAAGGGGTAAAAAAGACGAATGACATTTCGCTAACGGGGTGCTACTTTTGTCCGGTGCTACTTTTGATGAGGTTGTCGACATTGCTCGTCAGATTGAGATGATTCGCAGTCAGGAGAGGGTTGAGGGGGAGGCCAAGAGGCCTCATGGATAGGAAGGATTTAGCGGTGCTACTTCTGGGGATCAGTTCCAGCACGGTAGAGGTCGTCCTTGCAGACATGTTCAGACGGCTCGTCCAGTTCACTGTGGTGCATCATCTGGCCATGGTTCTCATAACTAACAGTAGTTTTGTTCATCTCTCGGTGCCCTCCCAGCGCAGAGTTCGTCCCGTGCTCCATCGGGTCAGGGTTCATCTATGCCAGGTCCTTCTGCCGGTTATCCCGGTGCTCGGGGCTCCCTTCAGTCCCCTGCACCAACACCGGGGAGTTGCTATGAGTGTGGGGAGTTTGGTCACATGAGGAGAGAGTGCCCGTATAGTGGGAGGTCCTGCTCCGCAGAGGAGCCAGTCTTTGTCATCAGCACCAGCTCCTCCACCACCCGCTCGACCGGCCCGGGTGGAGCCCAGTCAGCTAGGGGTCGCCCGAGAGGGGGAGGCAGATCAGGGAGTGGCCAAGCCCATTTCTATGCCCTCCTTGTCGATCATATGCCATTGCTTCAGATGTTGTGATTATAGGTATTGTCTCAGTTTGCCACAGAGATGCCGCTGTATTATTTGACCCTGGTTCCACTAATTCATATGTTTTCTCGTATTTCGCTCATTTTCTGGATATGCCCCGTGAGTGTTTAGTTTCCTATGATCATGTATCTACTCCTGTGGGTGATACTATTATTGTATACCATGTATATCGGTCATGTGTGGTGACTATTAGGGGTTTGGAGACCATAGTGGATCTTTTACTGCTCAGTATGGTCGATTTTGATGTGATATTGGGTATGGATTGGTTGACTCCATGTCATGTTGTTTTAGATTGTCACGCTAAGACTGTGGCGTTAGCAATGCCGGGGTTGCCGAGAGTTGAGTGGAGAGGTTCTATAGACTATGTTCACAGTAGAGTGATTTCACCTTGAAGGCTCAGCGGATGGTTGAGAAGGGTTGTCTATCCTATTTGGCTTTTGTGAGGGATGCTAGTGTAGAGACTTCTGCCATTGATTCTGTTCCGGTGGTGCGTGATTTTCCTGACGTGTTTCTTGCAAACTTGTCGGGCATGCCGCCTGACAGGGATATTGACTTCAGTATTGATTGGGTTCTGGGCACTCAACCCATTTCTATTTCACCGTATCGTATGACACCAGAGGAGTTGAAGGAACAGCTTTAGGAACTCCTTGATAAGGGGTTTATTCGGCATAGCGTGTCACCTTGGGGTGCACCGGTTCTATTTATAAAGAAGAAAGATGGTTCTGTGAGAATGTGCATTGATTACAGGCAGTTTAACAAGGTCACAGTCAAGAACAAGTATCCTTTGCCGCATATTGATGATTTGTTTGATCATCTTCACGGAGCGATGGTGTTCTCCAAGATTGATTTGAGGTCAGGGTATCACCAGCTGAAGATTCGGGACTCGGATATTCTTAAGACAACTTTCAGGACCCGATATGGCCATTATAAGTTCCTCGTGATGTCTTTTGGGCTGACTAATGCCCCAGCAGCATTCATGCAATTGATAAACAATGTGTTTCAGCCTTATTTGGACTCGTTCGTTATTGTATTCATTGATGATACCCTGGTGTACTCTCGTAGCCAGGAGGAGCATGCCCAGCATCTGAGGATTGTGTTACAGAGATTGAGGGAGGAGAAGCTTTATGCAAAGTTCTCCAAGTGTGAGTTTTGGCTCGGTTCAGTGGCGTTCTTGGGGAACGTGGTGTCCAACGAGGGTATTCAGGTGAATTCGAAGAAGATAGAGGCAGTGCAGAGTTGGCCCAGACTGTCCTCAGCCACGGAGATTAGGAGCTTTCTTGGTTTGGCGGGTTATTACCATCATTTTGTGGAGGGTTTTTCATCTATTGCATCGCCCTTGACGAAATTGACCCAAAAGGGTGCTCCATTCAGGTAACCGGATGAGTGCTAGGAGAGCTTTCAGAAGCTCAAGACTGCTTTGACCACGGCCCCAGTTCAAGTTCTGCCATCAGCTTCTGGTTCTTACACAATGTATTATGATACCTTGCGGATAGGTTTTGGATGTGTTCTGATACAGGGGGTAGAGTGATTGCTTTTGCTTCACGCCAGTTGAAGACCCATGAGAAGAACTATCATGTCTATGATCTTGAGTTAGCAACTATTGTTCACACCTTGAAGATTTGGCAGTACTATCTGTATGGGGTTCATTGTGAGATCTACACTGATCACCGGAGTTTACAACATCTGTTCAAGCAGAAGGATCTTAACTTGCGTTAGCGGTGGTGGTTGGAACTTCTCAAGGACTATGATATCACCATTTTGTACCATCTCGGGAAGGCCAATATAGTGGCCGATGCCTTGAGTCACCGGGCGGAGAGTTTGGGGAGTTTAGCATATCTTCCAGCAGTAAAGAGACCCTTATCATTAGATGTTCAGGCCCTAGCTAGCCAGCTTGTCAGATTGGATATTTCAGAGCCGAGTCGGGTATTGGCTTGTGTGGTCTCTAGGTTTCCTCTTTATGATCGTATCAGGGAGCGTCAGTATGATGACCCCTATCTGGTCGTCCTTCAAGACAGGGTTTGGCGAGGTGATGCTAGAGATATGACTATTGGTGATGATGACGTGTTGAGGATGTAGGGCCGGATATATGTGCCCAATGTGGATGGGCTTCGGGAGTTGATTCTTGTGGAGGCCCACAGCTCGCGGTATTCCATTCATCCGGGTGCTGCGAATTTGTACCAATATTTGAGACAACACTATTGGTGGAGGAGGATGAAGAAAGATATAGTTGGGTTTGTGGCTCAGTGTCTCAACTGTCAGCAGGTTAAGTGTGGGCATCAGAGATAGAGTGTCTTGCTTCAGAGGTTAGAGATCCCAGAGTGGAAGTGGGAGCGAATCACCATGGATTTCGTAGTTGGGCTCCCACGGACTTCGAGGAAATTTGATGCTATTTGGGTGATTGTGGATCAGCTGACCAAGTCCGCGCACTTCATTCCAGTTGGTACCACTTATTCTTCAGAGCGATTGGCTGAGATTTACATCCTAGAGATTGTTCTCCTTCATGGTGTCCCAGTTTCCATCATTTCAGATAGAGGCACACAGTTTACACCGCAGTTTTGGAGGGCCGTGCAGCGAGAGTTAGGTACTCAGGTTGAGTTGAGCACAGCCTTTCACCCTCAGACAGACGGACAGTCCGAGCGCACTATCCAGATATTGGAGGACATGTCATGAGCTTGTGTCATTGATTTTGGGGTTCATGGGACCAGTTTCTACCGCTCGCAGAGTTTGCATATAACAACAATTACCAGTCGAGCATTCAGATGGCTCCGTACGAGGCTTTATATGGGAGGTGGGTGTAGATCTCCGGTGGGATGGTTTGAGCCAGATGAGGCTAGGCTCCTGGGTACAGACTTGGTCCAGGATGCATTAGACAAGGTGAAATTATTCAGGAGCGGTTTCGCACGGCGCAGTTTAGGCAGGAGAGCTATGCTGACAGGCAGGTCCATGATGTGTCTTTCATGGTCGGGGAGAAGGTTCTGCTGAAGGTATCACCCATGAAGGGTGTAATGAAGTTTGGGAAGAGAGGCAAGTTGAGCCCTCGGTTCATTAGGCCTTTTGAGGTACTTCAGAGGATCGGGGAGGTGGCTTACAAGCTTGCCTTGCTACCTAGCTTGTCGAGTGTGCATCCAGTATTTCATGTTTCTATGCTCCGGAAGTATATTGACGATCCGTCCAATGTTTTGGATTTCAGCAAGTTCAATTGGATGGTGATATGACTTATGATGTGGAGCCGGTGGCCATTATGGAGCGGCAGGTTCGGAAGTTGAGGTCAAAGGATATAGCTTCAATGAAGGTGCAATGGAGAGGTCAGCCTGAGGAGGAGGCCACTTGGGAGACCGAGCGGGAGTTGCGGAGCAGATATCCACACCTATTTGAGACTCCAGGTATGTTTCTAGACCCGTTCGAGGACGAACGTTTCTTTAAGAGGGGAAGGATGTAACGACTGACTGGTCGTTTCGAGAGTTATAGCCCCGTTTCCCCTATTTCTGTTTCTTTTGTGCTTTACAGCTGTATTATGTCTTACCTAGTTGGTTGGTTCGGGTCCGGAGTGGTTTTGGAGTGAATTGAGACACTTAGTCTCTTAAGTTGGAAAAGTCGATCGGTTATTGACTTGTGGGAAAACGACCTCGGATTTAAATTTTTATGGTTCTATTAGCTCCCGTTAGGTGATTTTGGACTTAGAAGCGCGTCTGGAATGTGATTTAGAAGTCCGTAGTAAAATTAGGCTTGAATTGGCGAAAGTTAATTTTGGCGATTTTGGCCGGCAGTGGAAATTTTGATATCGGGATCGGTTTGGATTTTTGCAAGTTGGAATAGGTTCGTGGTGTCATTTTTGACTTGTGTGTAAAATTTGAAGTCAATCAGATGTGGTTTGGTAGGTTTCGACGTCGTTTGTGGAATTTGAAAGTTTAGAAGTTCTTTAGGCTTGAATCAGGGTGTAATTGGTGTTTGATGTTGTCTTCAGTGATTCAAATGTTCGACTAAGTTCGCATGGGGTTATATGACTTGTTGGTATGATTGGTTGAGGTCCCGTAGGCCTCGGGGTGATTTCGGGTGGTTAACGGCTTGATGAGAGTTGAGGAATTGCAGCTGAAGATGCTGGTACTGGTGTAACCGCACCTGCGGAGTAGGAACTGCAAGTGCGAGCCCGCAGAAGCGAAGGAGGAACCGCAGATGCGGCTAAAGAGGATCTGGGTAGAGGTCGCAGGTGCGATGGAATTCCCACATCTGTGATGGTCGCAGAAGCGAATTTAGCATGTGCATCCTTGGACCGCAGGTGCGATATGGTTCCCGCACCCGCGAAGAGCGCATATGCAGTAACTTGATCGCAGGAGCGGAGGCAGTATTTAGTGATTTTTCCGTAGAAGCGGGGCTTTTCCTGTAGGTGCGGCTCCGCAGATGCGGAAATGGAGTCGTAGGTGGGAGAAGTCTGGGCAGAACCTATAAATAGAACACTTCGAGATGTTTCACCATTTTCATCATTTTTTAGTTCGGATTTTGTGGATTTTGAGAGCGATTTTGGAGTAATCACTGAGGTAAGTTTCTTCTGCCTATTTATCTTCAATAATGGTGCTTCCCCACTGATTGTACACCTAGTTGGTAAGTGTTTGAGGTGAGATTTGAGAGATTAGGGCTTGGGAATTGGAGAGTGAATTTTGGAGTTTTGGATGGGCAATTGAGGTAGGATTTTGATAAATTTAGTATGGTTATACTTGTGAGTGAATGAGATTTCGGGTTTTGCGACTTTTGTCGGGTTTCGAGATGTGGGCCCGGGGGGCCGGGTTGAGCCGATTTCAGATTTTGGACTATATTTTATTAGTTTTCTTGTGAAATTGATCCTTTTAGCCAATATTGATTATCTTGTACTGTTTGCGGCTAGATTCGGGGCATTTGGAGTCTGATTCGAGAGGCAAAGACATTTCGGAGTAGGATTTCTACGCGGTTGAGGTAAGTAACAGTCTTAAATTTGGTTTTGAGGGTATGAAACCCCGAGAATTGGTATGATGTGAATATTTAGAAGTGACGCACATGCTAGGTGACAGGCGTGTGAGCGTGCACCGTGAAGGATTGTGACTTGGTCCGTCCCATGAGACTGTAAAGTCGAATAGCCATTCTTATTACTTGTGTTTCCTTGTCTTTGATCAATTGACTTCCTTTCATGTTAGAAACTATGCTTAGGCCATATGATATCACTGTTGGGACCCGCAGCGATCGTATACTTGTTGAATTGACTGTTAATTATTATCTTGTACTCAGTCACAATCTTACATGTATGTTATATCTCCATTCCCTCTTATTTCTTGTTGATACTTGTTGTATTCTCTGTTTGGGATAATTATTATGATATTCTGTGAGCCTGAGGGGCTGGAGAGGTTAGTGACTGAGATTGGGCCTGAGTGCCGAGCTGCGAGCCCTGAGCTATATGGATCGGGTTGCATGCCGCAACAAGCCTTCGGGCTATATATATATATATATATTATTGGATCGGGTTGCATGCCGCAATAATATTGGATCGGGTTGCACGCCGCAACAATATTGACCGGGCTGCATGCCGCAGCAATATAGCACTTGGGCTGAAGGAGCCCCTCCGGAGTCTGTACATCCCCAGTGATCACAAGTACCTATTGAGAGTATATATTGAGGGCTGAAAGCCGAGAGTATGAGCTGTTGAGATGAGTTGAGTGATTGCTGCCTTGAGAGGTTATACTTGCTTTTATTTATTGTTGTACTTAGTTGTTATCTGTTGTTGTTGTGAAAATTCTGGAAGATTCATATCTGTTTTACTTGAGCTCGAACTGATTTGATTTATACCACCGGATTTGAAAGCATGTTCACTTTTTACTGAAAATGTTTGAAATGATCTGTATTTTTATAGTTCGTCACTGCTTCTCAGTTCCTTACTTAATTCTGTTACTTGCTGAGTTGGTTGTACTCATGCTACACCCTGCACTTCATGTGCAGATCCAGGTGTGTACGATTTTGGCGGTCGCTGAGTTCGTGCGCGAGCTGATTATCAGAGACTTACGAGGTAGTTGTCGGCGTCTGCAGTTCTTGTTTCTCCTTTCTTATTATATTTCCTCTCTTTTATTAGCATTTGGCACAGACTGTAGTAGACTCTGCTTCTAGATTGGTTGTTAGATGCTCATGACTTAGTGACACCCCGATGTTGGGCTATTATTCCGCACTTGTATTTTGAGTTTTTACCCCGTTATTATGAAAACCTTCAGTTAGTTTAATTGTTTTAGCTTACTTCTGTTATATATTGAAAGCATATTGAGAATGTCGGCTTGCCTAGTTTCACGATAGACGCCATCATGACTGATTAGGTATTTGGATCGTGACAGCTACCTATTATTTCCATAAAGCTTGACTTCTTAAACAATATATAAAGTAAATATTTTTTTTTTTTAAAAATCTGGAATGGTGCAGAGGATTCGTGCCAAAATGTATATTTAGGATATGTGTGCTACCACAAGTAGAATCAAATCTGGACACATTTTTCTTCATTCATTCTGTCATATCAGTATTAGTACAACTAAATTGGAATTTTTGAAAATCTTACTTGTTTCAGAGCATATTTTTATTTTTAAAGAAAATTACACATGTCTT